>NW_027507903.1:78021190-79221190 GCF_037356315.1 Lithobates pipiens
TCCATGCCCATCCGTGCCGCCATATCCATGCCCATCTGTGCCACCTATCCATGCCGCCCATCCATGCCAATCCATGCCACCTATCCATGACAATCCATGCCACCTATCAGTGCCTATTTGTGCCACCTATCAGTGTCTATCTGTGTCGCATATCAGTGCCACCTATCAGTGCTGCCTATCAGTGCCACTTCATTGGTGCCACCTCATCGGTGCCCATCAGTGCCGCCTTATCAGTGCCCGTCACTGCAGCCCTGTCAGTGCCCATCAGTGAAGGAGCAAACTTACTTATTTACAAAGTTTTGTAACTGAAACAAAAATGATTTGTTTAGCAGAAAATAAAAATCCCAGAGGAGATCAAATATCACCAAAAGAAAGCTCTATTTGTGGGAACAAAATGATAAAAATGTAGTTTGGGTACAATGTAGCATGACCGCACAATTGTCATTCAAAGTGTGACAGCGCTGAAAGCTCAAAATTGGTCTGGGCAGGAAGGTGTATAAGTGCCCGGTATTGAAGTGGTTAACATTGTTGGGTGTAGTGGGCCATTTATACCCAGGGAATCATCTTGACTGACATGGATCTACATTGTTGAATGATGTAATTGAAACTGGATTTATATTAGTGAATGCTATTATGTATTTTCTTTTAATAAATAACTTTTTCAATGGTGTGGGTGTTTTTTCCTTTACTACTTACATTTTCTTGAATGAGTACCAAAAAAAAAAAAAAAATAGTGTTTACTAGTTTTTACATCTCCGCACATTAACTTTTCTCTTCATCGTGTAAATGTGGAAACAGGGAAGTTTGGATGTGGTTTTCACAGTAATGGGCAAGCATTAGCCATGTGGCATCCATATGAAGGAACTCGTAATTTGTCTGTGTCCTGGGCAGAATAGGTACTAAATAACTATTTCTAAAGGTAGACTTTTTATCAGTGAGATTTTTATGTGAGGACCAGTTTACATACATCACACTTTGCCCTGCACAGCACCTCTACCTTGCAGCATTTAGGGCCTCAGGTCAAATCCTAACCAATACACTATATGCATATCCTTTGCATATTCTCTTTATGCTTATGTTGGTTTGCCCCCACACTCCAAAGACAGGCTGGTAGGTTCATTGCTCCTGTCTAAACTTGGCATAGTATGTAAATGTGTGTATGTTAGATAAGGACCTTATATTTAAATATCCATGAAAGCAGGGACTGGTGTGAATGAATAGTATGCAAAGCACCTTAAAAATGTATGGTGCTACAGTATATACTTACCTGTAATAAATACATAATAAGATGATAAGAATCACAGCGTGGCAGCAGAAAACGGTGTTCTAGTACTGATGTCTGCCAATAGTCTGCACATCATTTTTTTTTTTTTTTTTGGCTTCACTGGTTTATTAAAAAAAGTGTTAAATACTATTTTACATAATATTTGTATTCCTGGAAATTCATGTTTAATAGTTAAAATTCAAATAATTGTTATATCTCTTACAATGCATGAGCAGTCTGCTTTATTACATTGCCATCATATATTGAAAGTTGATGTCATGTTTACACTATGCTGAAAGTGACGTGCTGTCTTTCTGCTTACTAGACACTGGCCGCAAGGAAAGCTGGAATCTCTCTTGCAATGGTAATCCGGACATCTGTGAACAATGAGGAACTGGTAGGTACTGATTTATAAAGCAATATATATAAAAAAAAATACAAGTAGACTTGCCAGGCCAGCACAAGTAGTATATCGACTTGTGTGAATGGGCTTTGGGCTTGTGTCATTGGAAAAATACAATGCTTTAAGGTGCGTTTATTTGCATTTAAGACCATTTGGAGATGCTTCTGAGATCAAGGAGTGTAAAATGGCAGGTGCATATGATCTGCTGTAGACCTTCTTCTCTCTTACATTCAATCTCTTTCTAAGCTCCATCAACCTGTTTCAAGCTGCATTTGCATCCTTAATGACTTGAATTGGACAAATTGGAATAGAAGCAGTTCTGATGTGACCAAAAACCCCTCAACACAAGTTTTTCATGACCATCTTGCTAATGTTCAAATCCTTGTTTTCTACATAAAACAGGTTTACTTAGGCTTTACTGAAGTCCATTTCCAGCCTGGACAAAACATTATAAATTCCCCAGCAGCAATCCTTTCTAATATTGTCCACTGCACACTCACCACTCACCAATGCATCTGTGTTCCTATTCTAAGTTGCATGATGGCTACTAGTATCAGGCAACCCCTGAGCTCTGTGCCCACTGTGTCAAGGATCCACACACCAACACCACCCTTGCCTCACAGGAGAATGTTCTAGAACCGTGACATCCTTGGACCCAAAAAACATCTGGAAGGAAATTATATATATATATATATATATATATATATATATATATATATATATATAAGCCAAGGGGGTACTCCAATGGGGTGGGGGTTTTGGATCATCCTCAGCTTTTTATATCTCCCAAACACTTCACAAACCTGATTTTCTTGTTGTATTTTCTGTCTTCACTATCCCCATATGGCTACAAATAAGGTGTCACTTTCTTGTAGCTATAAGTTACAAGCTATCAGTTGTTTAATTTATATTAGAGATTCCATTGGGGAAGTATGACACCACCTTTGGCTTTGGCTTTGTAATAATTGCTGCAGTGGGGTTAAACTGTGAATATCACACTCACTCAACAGCATAAATTCCACCTACTAACATCAACTTACAAAGCCATCCACAACTCTGCCCTCAGCTACATCACTAACCTAGTCTCAAAATACCAACCAAATAGTTCTCTACGTTCCTCCCAAGACCTCCTGCTCTCTAGCTCACTTGTTACCTCTTCTCATGCCCACCTCCAGGATTTTCCAGAGCCTCTCCCATCCTCTGGAACTCCCTACCCCAATCTGTTCAACTATCTCCTACTCTCTGACAATCCCCAATCTTCACAGAGGCCTATCCAGCCCCCACCTAACAACTGTACATTTATTTTCTCTATTAGTCTATCACCCACAGTTATTACCTCTTGTATCTCTTGACCCTCCCTCTTAGATTGAACATTCTAACGTGCAGAGCTCTCTGATTCCTACTGTATTAAACTGTATTGTGATTGTACTGTCTGCCCTTATGTTGTAAAGTTCTGTATAAACTGTTGGCACTATATTAATCCTGTATATAAATAATAATAAAGTGAATTTTCTAGCAGATAAAATGCTCTGCATGGGCTTTAGCTTGCCAGCTACTATTAAACAATGAGGGACATTTATCAACCCCTTTACACCCATTGTTTCCAGTAAATGGTTGCATTCTTAAATTTAATCACATATTGTAACTGTGTTACCATTGTAGTGCTTATTCCATTGTAGAATCTCCTGCACGAGAAAGTCAGTTTGGAACTAGAAAGCATATTGTCGCAGCAAGTGCATAAACACTTGGATTTGTATGTGAAACTAAGGCCGCGTACACACGCGGGGACTGTTTGCTCAACTTTGTTCGTCAAACAGTTTCAGCGGACAGTCCGCTCAAAATTAGCATGGACGGACTTGCCCACACACGACGAACGAACAGTCCGCTGAAACCGTGCGCGATGACGTGAACGGCACGTACGACGGGACTAGAAAACGACGTCCTATACACTGCAATGCAACCTTCGGCGTGTAAATTCTTTCTGAGCATGCGCGAGACTTAGTTTGATGAACAAGCCTACACACGGGCGGACTGTCCGCTCAAACCAAGTTTCAGCGGACAGTTTTTCGGAATTTCCGAAAAACTTTGTTCGCTGAAACTGTCCGCTGAAGCCCACACACGAGCGGACTGTCCGCCGAAACACTGTTCAGCGGACAAAGTTGAGCGAACAGTCCCCGCGTGTGTACGCGGCCTTAGGACAGTTGGAGTGTTATTTTGAAAGCAGGGTTTATACCTACGGGGGACAGAAGAGAATCGGGAATTAAAGTCTTGAAAGAAACTTGGAACACTGTTGATAAAGAGGATCAGAGAAAGTAGTATGTTTTTGATGGGGTGGGGGGTCGATGGCACATGTTTGAAAGGGGAGGAAGTCATGGGTAAGGGTGTATTATGAATACTATTGGTCATGACCAGGAACAAAGCATCCTTACTGCAGGGTAGATGTGTGGGGAGGACAGGTGGTTGACAGTGGCGGCTGGTGCTCAAAATGTTTGGGGGGGGCACAAACAAACTGAAAAATAATTGAAAAAAAAACATCAATTGCAGCCACTGTGCCATCAAATGTTGCCACTGTGCCCATCAAACGCTGCCACTGTGCCATCAAACGCAGCCACTGTGCCATCAAACACAGCCACTATGCCATCAAATGCAGCCACTGTGCCATCAAACGCAGCCACTGTGCCATCAAACACTGCCACTGTGCCCATTAAGCACTGCTCAACTGCCCATCATATGCTGCCAGTGTGCCAAACTGCCCCCATATGCTGCCAGAAAACTATATATTCACTGTGTTAACTCCCTAACTCTGCCTCCCCGCAGCCCTTCACATAGGTTTTAATGCTGGGAGGATCCTGCAGAGTCTGTATCATGTGACCACCGCCCGCTGAGAGGCAGAGCCTGTTGCCAGTTCAGGCTTCTGGGTGGATCCCAACTATATAGTTGGGATCTTATCAGAGACTGGACCGATTAAGTGACATCAGCTGAAAAACGGATCACAGGAGTGCAGAACGAACTGCACTCTTGTGATCCATAGGAGAAGTATAGCCAAAAAAGTTTTGGTTATACTTCTCCTTTAATAAAAAGATTGAGAATAGTTAGCATGATTTTTTTAATCCAACTGAAAAAAAGTTGTAAAACTGTATATAAATGTCCCCCAGTGGCTCTAGTAGAGTAAACAAAAGGAAACATAAAAACTTAGTGGGCGAGGCTTTCCCACAAAGACCTGCCATGAAATATTATTAAGCCAGAAATTACTTTTCTTTTTAAAGAGACTAAGATCGATTATTTCTGACATATTTATATAAAAGAACAGCAATTAAAACATGCTTTCTGTGAATACATTCTTTGTCCTATGTTTGTAAAACATTTCAAAAGTATTGTTTTATCCTCAGCAACAATGAGAGGATAAATGGAAAGACATCTGTTGTTAGATTTTACTTTCTGTAAATAATTGTCATATATTATAGGTTTGCCAGAATTGCTTGTTTTAGTATATTGATTAAAAGAGAAACCAGTTTTCAGTTGTAACATGCAATTTATATAAGTGTTTTGCTTCTCTGTATGCATCAGCCAACGACTGATTGTATAGTACTGTAACCACTGCAGAATAACTGTCTGTGAAAACATAGAGGCTGCTTGATACTAATAACAGTCTGCTTGATGTTTTACTCAATAGAAAAACCATGTTTTCAAAAAGACCCTGCAAGCCCTTATTTACCCAATATCATCCACCACCCCTCATAACTTTGAAATATGGACAGCGACTACACCAACATATTGCTATGAATGTGAAGGTCTGCTGTGGGGGATCGCAAGACAAGGCATGAGATGTACAGAATGTGGGGTCAAGTGTCATGAAAAATGCCAAGACCTTCTTAATGCTGACTGCTTGCAAAGTAGGTATCTCTTTTAGCTAATTTTCTAGCAGTATAATGCACTATAATTTATTGCAGTATATCAGTTGCTGGATAGTTCTAGGCTATCCCTTGTGATAAAATGTAGTGTTATATTGTTTCTTCCAAAAATGTTACATTAGCTTGGATTTGCTGACTTTCCGATGGACAATGTGTGATCAGATCTTGTTGTCGGAAAATCCAATCGTGTGTGGGCTCCATCTGACTTTTTCCGTTGGAATTTCCGTCACACAAAGTTTGAGAGCAGGATCTACAATTTTCCAACAACAAAATCTGATCGTTTAAATTCCGATCGTGTGTAGACAATTCTGACAGACAAAGTGCCATGCATGCTCAGAATATATTACCAGACGAAAGCTATTGGCTACTGGCCTCTTTATAGGCCCGTCGTATATGTTCTACATCACCGCGTTCTGAACGATCGGATTTTCCGACCACTTTGTGCAACCATGTGTATGCAAGACAAGTTTGGACCAAAATCTGTTGAAAAAAAAATGTCCGACCGTGTGTACAGGGCATAAGACTAGATATATTTTCTGGTAAATATGATATTATCAAGACTATCAAGACTGACTTGATAGTAGGCTTCACTGACTCAGTCAACCACCTGGCCAAATAATGGCAGGCCATTAGTACTGGATGGCTTTTTTTCCTATTTTGCTACAGGGTATGCCAGAATAAGAAGTTATAAATATGAATTTTAAAAATAGTATTACTTACCTCTACCTTGTCCACCTCTGTTTAGAGAAAGAATTTGTGTCATTGAGAATCCATGTTACCAGATTTGTACTATGAGCCAAAAGAAAAGAATAAGGCTCACAGTGGCTGTGGTGCCACCCTGATTGGTTTTGGGCTATAGGATTCCCATCCATATACAAACATTGTATAAGCATATTTGCTCTTCTTATTGACAGTAAGGTTGACATCATGGAGACTGTCTTTGCAGATGGATCAACCCTTACCTCTACCATGTCCACCTCTGTTAAGAGAGAGAATATTTTTTTTTCCAGGGTGATGCAATAATAGTGTCATTGAGAATCCATGTTACCAGATTTGTACTGTGAGCCAAAAGAAAAGAATAAGGCTCACAGTGGCTGTGGTGCATCCACACCTGCCTCTTTATGTTCTCATTGCTTTGAAAAAGCCATCTGTGGCTATGCTTTCTCCAAGGTGAAGTTATACCCTGTTTCCCCTAAAATAAGACCTAGTGTGATTGTCAGTGATAGCTGCAATAAAAGCCCTACCCCCAAATAAGTCCTTGTAGGTCTTCTTTTCAGGGTAGGGCTTATTTTTGAGGAAACAGAGTAGGGCTTATTTGGGTGGTAGGGCTTATATTGCAGCCAACACCGACAATCACGCTAGGTCTTATTTTAGGGGAAACAGGGTACTTAGTCACTGACTGTTAAGATGCCAGCGGCATACAATAGACATATTTCTGTGTTTTTGTAATGGTTTTGCTTTGACCTGCAAAAATTTAAGACTTGTGAATGCTCAAATCAAGATGAAATCCTCAATCATATTTTACTATACATGAAACCAATAAGGCCATTCTAAATATAGTTAGGTAGGTACAGTATATATGGGACTAGGACCATTGTTCTAAATCCCAGCACCCTGCAATGCAAAAATTCAAAAGTGATTTTTAATGTTTCTCCACCAGTAATTGTGTAAGGCGTTGCTTAACAATTTAGGTCACAACCGGTCATAAAATATGGATGTTGCCATTGCTGACCTCCTTCCTAAAATGCTAACTACAAATCTAGAACAGGTATGTAGATCAAGGGAGTCGGAAGGAAGACAAAAACCCTAAGCATCAAACAAGCATTTTCAGAATGGGACCATCTTCTGCATATATCTAATTACAGGTTTCCATTAATGAGGATTAGGAAACTAGAAGCAGTATTAATGCATTTAATACATTGCAGAGAACCAGGCTTATTCTGTTCATAGGGCAAGTAAACCTTGTGTGCAACCCTAAGTGTAGTAACTCAACCAATCAGAATTTGTCTTGCTGAAAATAGAGCAGTAGAATAGGGATTTTGATTATTCGCTAGGGCTTCTGCACTTTTCTAGTCCCTAGACTAATCTGGAAAAACTATCCTGAATCTCTGGATAGATAAAGTGAAAAGTTTAAGGGGTTGATTTACTAAAGGTGAAGAATAAGTGAATCACTTAGCCTACTGAAGCTGTGTTCCATTTAATCATCCAATCCCATCATCCTTTGTAATTCCCCTGCACATGATTGGGTATATAAAATGAACCAAGGTTCCTTAACTTTCTAAAATATAGCATATGTCATACCATAGACCTAAATTCCATAAATGCAAGAACTTTATTCAAAATGATAGACTGCATAGTATCTGAAACACAAAGCAGTCTGAAAAGAATAATAGTACCTCTGAAGCATTAGAAGAATTATTGCTCAGGTTGGTAGGTATTTTCCCAGAATACCATGTGACTGTTATAAAGCTGGCTGTATAGCCTAAACATGTTTGCCTGCTTATGAGTGATGATTGAGTTGCAAAGGAATGATAAGTTTGTTGCATGTGTTGTAACAGGGGTATACTAATCATTACCTCCTCATTAATTGCACAAACATATGTTATGTGCAATAATCTATCCAGTGAGTGATAGTAATTGCTTGAAAATAGTGTTCTACATTCCTGATTTTCCATTAAGCAGACCAAAGATGAATTTCTCTTGTATCAGTCTGTGTTATTTACACATGTACTTTTAGAGCATCAATAAAGCAATGAGAAGTGCTGTTACTTTGAGTTATTATCTTTCTCTATGGTCTGACTTATAACTCATATAACTTAATAGTGCCAAATGAAGTTGTAAAATCTTATGTGTTGCCACATGCACATTGTTTGGGATCATTTGCACTGTTTTTGTGGAATAATGCTTGCTTTTGAAGCTTCCATAATATATTACAGAATTACACGGCTGAATTGCTTTACAGTAAATGGTTAGTTTTTGAAGAACTTCAGCTTATAACATGTACCGTAGTTTTCAGGCAATGCCATATGTGTCAGAGCTACCACAGTTTAATATGTCATTAACTAAATTAAGCTATAATGAAGCTATAATGAGATATAAGGTTATTACCCACCAGGGACCTTTTATGTATTGCTATCTGTAACCATGGAATCAATCCATTTAAAGTCTGTCTCATTCCCTCCAGCTCCACAAAATCTTTTAAAACCGACTCAATGGGAAATTTCCCAAACTTCATCTGAAATATTTGAGCAACATTTACCCTATGTAAAAATCCAAATTCAAGGCCAGTCGCCCAACATTCACACAATGGAATTTACGTTCCCTGTCATTTGCCAACATTCTAGAATAGAAGGACTTTACTGTAATAGTCAACCTAGGTGAAATGGTAACTTTATTGCACATTTAGCTGACATCTCATCAAAAATGTTCGAATTTTTTTGTACAAAAAATGTGCCTTGCTGGGTTGTTCTAGATTTCTGGGGTTGATATTTTTAATTAAAAAATAAACAACATGATCCCTTCCCCTTACCAGAGATAACCAGCCTGACCCATAAGGCATACACGATGGTATCCTCATGGCCAGGGGGCAGCGAGTGTAGCAAAGCAACGATGCCCAGTGCTGAGGGACACAAAGCTCCTCATCATGGGCAAAATCCCACCATTGTTAACGCAAAATCCAAAACACTTTTTTTCCTGTAAAATGGGGAAAGGATAGAATTTTTGTTAGGGAATTATTACTGTCCGTGTCTTTCTGTCCCAGTGACAACCTCCTGTCTCATTTCTTATCCTGCTTTCACAGGGATAGGAAGTAGGGTACAATCTTTCCATGGGGGCCACAAACAGCAATAGACACTTGACAGAAACTTTTACTCTGTGTCTAATGAAAGTTAAAAAAGGTTTATCTTTATCTTTGTATTTCTTTGTTTTAAATGTGAGCTTCAATACTCTTAAATTGAAGTGTAACAATACATTTTCCAGGTACTACCCTTATTATAATCCTTGAATATGGGTGGATTTGTTCAGCTTAGTCTGTGTAAATGCAGGATTACAGTACTGTCCTCCTTGAGCATATACTATAAACAGGCCTTAGCAATTAGTTTAAGCTAAAATCTGATGTGGATCTTTAGACTTTCTATAAAACAGACTTTCAATTGCTTGATTTTATGTTTTATTATTTGGGATTCTCTTCTAAAGTTCACCTGTTACATTGTGCAGCCTTTGCTCCTTCCTTACATGTATGATGCAGCTTCTGCAGGTGTCTTTAGTTCTATGGTGCCCGCAAATGTATATTTGGAAACTTCCTTTTAGAGCTTTTCCATTCTCCACACCCTTCTACACCTGCTGTTGGCCCATCACATTACAGTCCCACTCACCTGGTCCATGTTTCATCATTGGTCCTCCGTCCTGGGATGCTTGTATACTCTAGGCTGCATTCAGCCCTGAGATACGTGTTTACTCCAGCCCTGCACCCATGTCTGTGATCCTTGTATACCCCATCATCACCATGTCTCCCAATATACTCCAATTAGCCACCTGCTCCTCATTGCGAGTGTGATTTCCTGTGTTTTCCAGCCATCCTCTTGTTACCAGCACTTGTACACTCCCAGTTTGCTTCCTTATCTGTGTCTCTCTGTGTTTCCATGCACCCCTATCGCTTTAGACTGTGTTTCCTATGGGCTTGTGATTCCTGGGCCATTGCACTGCAGTTGCTGTGTGCTTCTAGCTATCATCATCGATATCCTGCCAGTAACCTGCTCTTCAATCCCCATGTAATTAACTGAGTTTTGCAACTAGCCACTTGTTGCTAACACCCCCTTATTCACTTCCTGCTTTTCTTTTCTACAAACCCTGGCCTGCAACCTGCTTCCAATGTATTATGTGCACTCCTATCTTCTTAGACTATGTTACTCTCTTAGGGGTGAGTCACATCACTGAAAGGGATTCTCTCCTGCACACTTACTTTCAGTTCCCAGTAGCTGCTTCCTCAGGTGAGTCAGAGGTCCTCAACTTGGGTGTTTTCTGCAGCCAAATCCATCTCCACCTTCAGGAGCTCTAATGAATACAGTCAGACTCTGCTCTTTGGCCCTTCTAAGGGCTTATAACTCTGCTGTTGTGTGGACATACTGAATTCTCCCACCAGTGCCTATGGGTATCCAGTCTATCCCAGACTCCTTGTAGCCATCTGTGTCTCCTCCATTACCAATGCCACTGCCTAGTCTCAGCTGCTGTAACTAACTCCTGGTTAGCAAGTCCTAGTAGGAATAATAGGAGAGTCAAGAAGTGGCTGACCTTTTCTTGATGTGCCCGAGTGTCCCCTTGAAGAGGGGGACAGAGTATATGGAGTATCTAAAACTGCTGAAGATAACTGTAGATATCTAGAGGCACTTGTTAATAAGTATCTGACATTTCTGGGTGTTGGATCTTGCCACAACCCCCCTTCCCCATGTATTTCTATTGGGCAATTATTATGATGGGAGTAGCACTGGCCAATAGGACTCTGCGGAAGGTAGGAATGGGAGATATGCAAAAACCTAGCTTTGCTTATCATGACCCAAAACTTGGTTAGGACAGGAAGTCTCTGTACTTCATATCTGGCAGCTCCTCCCCCAGCAGAATCTATTTTACTCATCATTTTTATTAGTTTTGAACAAATACAGGGATATAAATTTTCAGCAATGTAGAGTACACCAACATTTTAAGTAACACATTGGTACTATACAGGAGATGTTCACTATAACATTATGATTTCTTCTTATGGATACAATAATATTAGTGATAATAGTGAATTATTTGTAATAGTCACTTTTAGGTTCATAGATTGCACATCCTAAACATGGAATTTATTGCTTATCTTATGCATGTAACTGCGATTAAGATCTCCTTACCTAGGTTGTCAATCTTGACCTAGAAGACCATAACAGATTTACAACAGTAGAAGAAAACTCTAAATAAAACAGATCAAAGGGAGAAAAATCTACACAATGGAAATTTCCACTATCGATAGTGCTATGATGGAAGTATCCCTCAACTATTACTACTACTACTACTACTAGTACTCCTAGTCCTCACTAGCTAGCTTTCAGTTGCTAGATATGCACCTGCCTGTATTTTAAACTTTTCAGAGGATATTAGTTAATTTATGAGTTTTAATCCACATTTCCCATTTTTGTCTGAAGTTGTCTTTATTGCCATGGATATTAGCATATGATTGTTCATAAATGCAGTGTAGATTTACCCTAGAGACAACTTCTGTGAGTGTGGGTGCTATGTCTTTTTTCCATTGACACATTATGGATAGTCTGGCTGCTATTAAAATATGTAAAACTATTGATCTGAAATTGGTAGGTAAGAGTTCTATTGAAAGTCCCAGCAACGCCAATGCTGGAGTGGGTTGGGTTATGATACCCATGAGGAAATGATTTGGAAAACAGGCTTCCAGATTTCCAGTAGCTGGATATAGATTTGCAGTACCAAAGTATGTGCATCAAGTTCCCAGGTTGTCTGCATTTACGCCAGCAATCTGGGGAGTGTTCTTTATAGATTTTCGATAATCGAACTGAAGTTAGATACCACCAATATAGTATTTTATATACATTTTCCCAATGTAACACACAATGCGAAACTCCAAGGCTAGTTCTAATTGCTCTAGACCATTCTTGGTCTGAGGATGTTATATCTAAATCTTTTTCCCATTTCAGTATCACTGGTGTTTGTTTTATTGGAGTATTGGATTGGAGCAGGGAATAGATAAGTGAGATGCCCCCTTTTTAGATAGAATTATTATGATAATTGTCCCATATTCTTTTGTCTAGAGTTATGGTATCAGAGGTGATGGAATTTATCCTCTCCGTGTGCCACCTTGTCCAGGGAAGCCATTTGTTATGGAGAAGGCTACCTCTGTCGCTTGGTATGTTGCTTGGCGGTGGCTTGGAGCGGGAGCTTAGTTAGAAAGTGTCCGTCTCTCACCCAGGCCAGACAGACCCCCAGCAGAATCTCTTAGGCCGCGTACACACGGGCGGACTGTTCGCCCAACCTTGTCCGCTGAACAGTGTTTGGGCGGACAGTCCGCCCGTGTGTGGGCTTTCAGCGGACAGTTTCAGCGGACAGTTGGACGGACAAAGTCTTTCGGAAATTCCGAAAAACTGTCCGCTGAAACTGTGTTTGAGCGAACAGTCCGCCCGTGTGTGGGCCTGTCCGCTGTACTTTCGAAATGAGCGGACTGTTCCCGCTCGGAAAGTCCGCCCATTTCGAGCGCGTGTACAGGTAGGCGGGGCCCGCGAAGGAGACGTCGCGGGCTCCGCCGCCTGGAATGGGCTTAAAGGGGAACCCCAACGCCGAAAAAAATCGGCGTGGGGGTTCCCCCAAAGTCCACACCAGACCCTTGTCCGAGCACGCTACCCGGCCGGCCAGGAAAGGGGGGCGAGCGAGCGCGCCCCCCCTCCTGAGCCGTACCAGGCCGCGTGCCCTCAACATGGGGGGGGTGCCTTGGGGAAGGGGGGGGCCGCGCGCCCCCCCCACCCCAAAGCACCTTGTCCCCATGTTGATGAGGACAAGGGCCTCTTCCCGACAACCCTGGCCGTTGGTTGTCGGGGTCTGCGGGCGGGGGGCTTATCGGAATCCGGGAGCCCCCTTTAAGAAGGGGGCCCCCGGATACCGGCCCCCCACCCTATGTGAATGAGTATGGGGTACAATGTACCCCTACCCATTCACCTGTGAAATAAAGTACAAAAAAAAACACAACACAGGGAAAAAATATTTTATTGCACAGCTCCGGGGGTCTTCCGTCTTCGGGGGTCTTCTCGCCGGACTCCTCCGCTATGTGTGTGTAGCTCTTTTACTAGCGGAGGAGTCCGGCTTTCTTCCTCCCCGCCGCCGGCCTCTTCTCCCGACTTCGGGGGTCTTGTCCCCCTCTTCGGTTCTTCTGCCGGGCCACCGCGCCTTCTTGTAGCTCTTTTACAGGCGGTGGCCCGGTCTTCTGTCACCGCTGCCTTCCGTTCTTCTGTCGCCGCCTTCGGTTCTTCTGCCGGGCCACCGCGCCTTCTTGTAGCTCTTTTACAGGCGGTGGCCCGGTCTTCTGTCGCCGCTGTCGTCGCCACCGCCGCCGCCTTCCGTTCTTGTTCTTCTTCTTCTTCTCCTGGAGATGTTGACTCGACGAGCTCTCCGGCCGGAATGCCAGAGCCGCGCTGTGCGGTCACTTATATAGTGACAATGGGGCAGTGTCACATGGTATATGTCACATGGGTTGGTCACATGGGTTGATGTCACATGGGGACTATGACATCGTAAGGGGGCGGGGTCACCATGTGACCAACCCATGTGACATATACCATGTGACACCGCCCCATTGTCACTATATAAGTGGCAGCGGAGCGTGTCCCTGGCATTCCGGCCGGAGAGCTCGTCGAGTCAACATCTCCAGGAGAAGAAGAAGAAGAACAAGAAGAAGAACAAGAACGGAAGGCGGCGGCGGCGGCGGCGACGACGACAGCGGCGACAGAAGACCGGGCCACCGCCTGTAAAAGAGCTACAAGAAGGCGCGGTGGCCCGGCAGAAGAACCGAAGGCGGCGACAGAAGAACCGAAGGCAGCGGCGACAGAAGACCGGGCCACCGCCTGTAAAAGAGCTACAAGAAGGCGCGGTGGCCCGGCAGAAGAACCGAAGAGGGGGACAAGACCCCCGAAGTCGGGAGAAGAGGCCGGCGGCGGGGAGGAAGAAAGCCGGACTCCTCCGCTAGTAAAAGAGCTACACACAGATAGCGGAGGAGTCCGGCGAGAAGACCCCCGAAGACGGAAGACCCCCGGAGCTGTGCAATAAAATATTTTTTCCCTGTGTTGTGTTTTTTTTTGTACTTTATTTCACAGGTGAATGGGTAGGGGTACATTGTACCCCATACTCATTCACATAGGGTGGGGGGCCGGTATCCGGGGGCCCCCTTCTTAAAGGGGGCTCCCGGATTCCGATAAGCCCCCGCCCGCAGACCCCGACAACCAACGGCCAGGGTTGTCGGGAAGAGGCCCTTGTCCTCATCAACATGGGGACAAGGTGCTTTGGGGTGGGGGGGGCCGCGCGGCCCCTCCTTCCCCAAGGCACCCCCCCCATGTTGAGGGCACGCGGCCTGGTACGGCTCAGGAGGGGGGGCGCGCTCGCTCGCCCCCCTTTCCTGGCCGGCCGGGTAGCGTGCTCGGACAAGGGTCTGGTGTGGACTTTGGGGGAACCCCCACGCCGATTTTTTTCGGCGTTGGGGTTCCCCTTTAAGCCCATTCCAGGCGGCGGAGCCCGCGACGTCTCCTTCGCGGGCCCCGCCTACCTGCACACGCGCTCGAAATGGGCGGATTTGCCTCCTCCTTACGTGGGCGAGTCCGTTCATTTCAAAAGTTGAGCGAACTGTTTGGCAAACAGTTTGCTGAAACAGTCCGCTCGTGTGTGGGCAAGTCCGCTCATGCAAATTTTGAGCGGACTGTTTGCCGAAACTGTTTGACGAACAAGGTTGGGCAAACAGTCCGCGCGTGTGTACGCGGCCTTAGAGATTGACTGGTTGGGGTCTCTACATCTTTTAGATCTCTTTCTTGTCCACCATGTTATAGGTTATAACTGATATATCCTGCTCCTAAGGGTTACTTAGGAAAAGTAGATTTTCAGCGGGTTGGAGAAAAGCTACCCAATAATTTTCAATAGTTAGAAAAGATTTACCATTTTTAGATAGAACTGGAGTGTTTCCTTTTTATAAGAAAACTTTATTCGAAGTTATTTTTTATTCAACGATGTGTAAAAATCCCTCACTAGACCATACAATACTGTCCTCTCTAATCTTTATTTTCATTCAAAGCCATTCTGCTTGCCAAGAATACAAACGTTCTCTCCTGCAGTGAGCCTAATGTAGATGACAGTAATATAATGCAGCCTCTGCTATCTGGTGCTACCTGTGATACCCTTTTTATGAGTTTCTGGTAAATCACCATGTATTCTTTGTTAAAGCAGCTCTGGAATAAAACCCAGCTTTTACAATGGACATAACTGCTGCTGGTATATTTGCAAGAAGCTTCGCAAACTGAAGGCAAATTGGTCTTGTACAAATTGGGGCCATTTTAACGTAAAATACAGGTTTCATAGCACAGGTTAAAATGGTACCAAATGGTTTGTGCTTCCTAGAAGTGGCAAACAAAAATACAAGTGATAAACAAGCATTTCAGCTACAAGGGAATGAGTGGCTATGAAAGAAACTTTAGAGGCAAATGTCTTAAATATATTTATAAAATGATGGAAAACTATAAAGGTTTTGTGTCAATGTAATATTATTTTTTTTTTTTTTTTTTTTTTTATAAACTGCCTGTTTTACATATGTCCACGTCTGCATTGATTATTTTGATTACTTTACAATTTTCCCAATTAATACAAAATCTTTCATTTACTAATAATCATTTAATAAAGGATCCATACTCAGTTTAAAGCATAGGTGCTCAATCTGTGGCCCTCCAGCTGTTGCTGAACTACAATTCCCATCATATAAACAGAAAAGTCAGTGCTACTACCCATACACCACATTGATAGCAGAGCTCCCAGGTGCTCGATCCACAGTAGCTGGCTGAGTAGAGTAATGTAGAAAAAAATGATCCGCACTCTGGTTGATGCTCTTGGTTATGACTGAGGCCTTATAGGCTGAAACGCGTCAACTGACTTAATCTGCGTTTGTTCACTGTGGCTATTCAATAAAATGAAGAAATTATAAGAGCAACAACCGGAGTGTGGAGAATTTTTTCTACAATTCCCATCATGCCTCTGCCTTTGGGAGTCCTGCCTGTTACTATCAGCTTTGCAATGCATTATGGGACTTGTAGTTCCACAACAGCTGGAGGGCTGGAGCCCAAAAAATAAAAAATAATCAGCACAAGGGACATAACTTACTGTCAGCAGTATGTGTTCCTTGTACTGATGCCTCTATTAGGTGAAATCCTCCTCTGTGCATGCCTGAGCTAAAGCATGAGCACAAGGGCACATCCTATTGACTGTGCGGTATTTCACTTATGCTAATTTTGTGTGTTATTTTAATGACTTAGCCTTTAAAACCAATGTGAAAACTTGATCAATATACAAAAAACAACATGATGGGTACACACTGGAAGGGACAATGTATTGTGCAACTTACTGTGCATGCAGAACATTCCCAAGCACTTTGCATTACTTTCATAAATATATATTGAAGTTGCACAGCAAATCAGGATGCATGCATACTGTGCAGACCTTTTAAAACAGCACATCAAGAATTTGACATTATCCAATTGATATTTATCTTTCAATGCCACTCCTTAATGTAATATACACATGAAAAGTCCAAAGTATGCACAGTGAAGCTACAACTTTTTATTAAACCTTGCACATTTAACATTAAAGAACGGAGAAAAATATATAGATACTGCGTAGTTCATTCAAAAATGTTTTTTGCCAGGTCATCTCCAGCTCGGATTCTTTCTAAGTCATTCATCTAGAACAACCATCAAAAGTTAGAGTAAAGTCAGAACTTCTGTTCTACGTGCTTGATTCAAGTTGTTGACTTGAAAGGTATTGAAGCTATTCAATCAATATGACTGTCAAGCTGCTATCATGTTTATAAGGATCAGTCAGTAAAGCAGCTATTTCTCTTGTTATTGGTTTCTTCCAGTTGACGCTTGACAGACTATGAAATATAGGAAATCACTTTATGGAGAAATTAGAACCAGACATTTGATTACTATAATGAAAACGAGCTTGCACAATGTTGACAGCATATTTAATAATAATTTCCCTTTAAGTCACATTAGATTGCTCAGAATGATTGCTATTGCCTGCCTTCTAAGTGATCTATATACATTTATGTCTTATCTGCTGGCCAAGGAAACCCACATAATGAAATGGTGATTGGAATAATCCATGTCTCATTCCAATAACTCATACGCTAAGAGGATCTAAAAGTATTGGGAAAATCTTGGAAAGGACTAGACTGCTGGATTTATACTGTGCTTTGGCAAAGGCTGGCAATAATATTAAAGTAATGAGCTCCAGAGAGATTATTGTTGGCCATAATGATGTTACATCTCATAAAAAACGAAACTTGCCTTTCATTTCTTGGCTAATGCACTATGTAGGCAGCTAGAAGCACAGCATGCAGAAAAATAAGACAAATGTGAGTTGGAGGAGGGCAATCTGTCCATCTAAAAGTGCCCATAGATATGAAATGTTTTTTCTTGATCTGGACACTTACATTTAGAACAGTAAGTGATTATATGCTCAAAGGCAATATGTCCCCTCTGTTGAGAACCCTTGGCCATCTGATCAGTTGATCACTAGTTCTCTTGCAAGATAATGGCAGACATGTTTGCTCAGTACATAGACAATCACACTTTGCCAGAGTTATGGTTCATGTTTTTGAAATAATCTTTCTTCAGAAAGATGGTTTGCTGGTTGGATCTTCCACTTCCCATCTTTTGTTTAGCAATCTAAAGATGGCTATATATATAGTGACATGGGGGGATGTCTAGCTCAGTGGTAGATGCCTTTTCAGTAAGTTCACAGCAAAGAGGATCTTTAGTTTAAGGGCAGTCCAATTTTATTAAAAGGAACAAAATAAGCGAAAGTTCATATGTGCACTTGGATGCCCACACAGGGTTTTTCCTCTGAAAACAATAACAAATCAAAAATTCCATGCCGCCAGGCTCTCTCTCTTCAGCAGTACTGCCACTTGGGCTTTACGCTTCAGCCCTCTTGGCCATATAACAGGGTTCCTGTACAACTACAGTACGTATTTTCAGTTTCCTTGCTGCTCAAGGCTTCCACTTCAGGCTCTCATCTGTCTCCTTAGATGCACACAGCTTCAACACACACAGTGTCTATCTAGAAAGCAGCCCCTCACTGCTCTGATCCTCAGACTTGGGTCTCTGGCTTTCACTAGTGCACACCTGCACTCTCTGGACTCCTGAAGACCCCCTGTCTCTCTAGGTGGAGCCCAGAACCCTAATCCTGACTCTGCTATAAGCCCAGGACCCACCTGCTCAATCAACCAGCCAGACTCCTGGCTGTTCCCAAAACCCGGTCCCAGGATTGGAGATTCGGTCCCACCCATAACGCTATGGAATCTCCGGGCTCCAGGTCCCCAATTGGATTTTACAAACTTTGGAGGAAACTGATAAAACAGATTCCTCCACATTAAATACCCCATGGAGCCCCTCAACCTGCCTATTTGAGAAACCTGGGTGACAATTACTAGGGACAGGGAACTGTACTGTCACAATTTATATATATATACTTTTTTTTTTTTTTGTAAAGAAGTACGTATATGCTGAGCAATATTCAAGGATATGTTATCTCTTGAAAAGATCACAGTATGCCCACTGACATTCCGGTTTTCTCTCCAGATCTTTGCTCAGATCTCACACATGGTCAAAGGGTCAGCCAGCATCTACTTCCTGGAGTGGGATGCTGGCTCAGCAGTGATGGTCATGGCTGTGTTCGCACACACTGTTTTTAGCCCCATGATGGTTCTCCTTTCAGGCTAGGTAGTCTTGGACTGGAGAATGTGGGATTTATTTAAGAATATTTCTGACTGAGGAACTGCTGCCTTTTAGCTGCAATAGGCCTTTTCTAGATTTTACCTTTCAGTCTAGGTCACTGTGCCAGAGAGGTTGGAGTTACTTTCACAGAACATACTATTGGTCTGTATTGTGACACGTCTAGAATTTATTCCCGTAGGCTTGTAAAGTTATATATGAAGAAATTAATCCAGAATTCACTGCACTTCTCAATGTTGTTATTGAATATTTCACATGCACATAACATACAGCATGGGGACAATAAATATTAATGCATTTTGCGTTATAAACAATGCTTACTTGAGTAAGTGCTGTTTATATCGCAAAACAAGTTAACATTTATTGTCCTCATACTGTCTGCAATGTGAAATATTCAATAAAGAAATTGAGAAGTGCAGCAATTTCTGGATTCCTTTCTTCATGTGTATCTACAGATGGACTGTGTTAGCCCCCCTGGGATCTGTTTGCAGTGAAGGCAATCTAGACCGTTCACCTGGAGCAGCACAGGGCATTTCTCTTTGTTCATATTTGTAAAGTTATTGATGGGTCCACTTTAAAGCTGATTTCCAGGAATTCAGCCACTTTCTAAAATGTGCTAGCTTAATATGGGTGACCACCCTGTGGACATTTCTCTTTAATTTGCAATCATCATATATATATATATATATATATATATATATATATATATATATATTAGACATGTGCAGAGTAAAATATTTCGTTTCGGAATTTCGTTTTCGTCCGAAAACTTAATTTATTTACCGTATATACTCGAGTATAAGCCGAGATTTTCAGCCTCTTTTTTGAGGCTGAAAGTGCCCCCCTCGGCTTATACTCGAGTCATCGCTGTCTGCCCGCTCGATCAGCGTGTCGAGCAGACAGACAGCGGCCATTCTATGATTCAAAAGCCGCGCCTCCGGCTCCGCCTTCGCCTGTGATAGGCGGAACACTGAATTTCCCAGCAGCCTGTGTTCCGCCTATCACGGGCGTCGTCTCATCCTCGTACTACGGACGAGGATGATACGACGTCCGTGATAGGCGGAACACAGCCTGCTGGGAAATTCAGTGTTCCGCCTATCACAGGCGAAGGAGGAGGCCGGGCTTTTGAATTTTACAATGGCCGCCGACGAAGAGGGCACGGGACGGAGGCAAGGCAAGGCACGGCACGGGACAGGACGGGACGGGACGAAGGCAAGGCACGACACGGGACGGAGGCTCGGGACAAAGGCTCGGGACACAGGTAGGCTGGACACACACACACACACACACACACACACACACACACACACACACACACACACACACACACACACACGGATGGATGGAGACACACACACACACACACACACACACACACAGGGATGGATGGATACACACACACACAGGGATGGATGGATGGATGGATGGATGGAGACACACACACACAGGGATGGATGGATGGATGGATGGAGACACACACACACAGGGATGGATGGATGGATGGATGGAGACACACACACACAGAGATGGATGGATGGATGGACACACACACACACAGGGATGGATGGACGGACACACAGGGATGGGCGGACACACAGGGATGGACGGACACACAGGGATGGACGGACACACACACAGGGATGGACAGGCATGTCTCACCCTCGGCTTATACACGAGTCAATAAGTTTGCCAGTTTTTTTGGGGGTAAATTGGGGGCCTCGGCTTATATTCGGGTCGGCCTATACTCGAGTATATACGGTAGTTACTCCCGAAATTCGTTTTTATTTATTTCGTTTTTCGTTCAAAAATTGCATTCGTCCGAAAATCCACATGAATTACGGTCGAATCTGTCTTGGAAGGCTTATGGTGTCTGTCGAATGTATAAAGAAGATTCGACGTAGCTAACTATATAGCATACTTTAGAACCCTATTAAAGTCTATAGGACTCCAACGTTCAAAATCTAAAGTGCTAATTTTAAAGGCTAATTTGCAAGTTACTGTCCTAAAAAGTGTTTGGGGACCTGGGTCCTGCCCCAGGGGACATGTATCAATGCAAAAAAAAGTTTTAAAAACGGCCATTTTTTCGGGAGCAGTTATTTTAATAATGATTAAAGTGAAACAATAAAAGTGTAATATTCCTTTAAATTTCGTAGGGGGGGTTGTCTATAGTGTGCCTGTGAAGGGGCGCATGTTTCCCGTGCTTAGAACTGTCCCAGCACAAAGTGTCATTTATGCAGGAAAAAAAGTCCTTTAAAATCACTCGCAGCTATTATGAATTGTCGGCTCCGTAATACAGAGAACACTCATTGAAAGTCATTGATAAAAAAAAAAAATAATAAATTAAAAAAAAGCGTGGGGGTCCCCCAAATTCAATTACCAGACCCTTCAGGTCTGGTATGGATATTAAGGGGAACCCTGCCTCAAATTTAAGAAAAAATTTGACGTGGGGTTCCCCCTAAATATCCATAACCAGACCCTTCAGGTCTGGTATGGATATTAAGGGGAACCCCGCATCAAATTTAAAAAAAAATTGACGTGGGGTTCCCCCTAAAAATCCATACCAGACCCTTTATCCGAGCACGCAACCTGGCAGGCCCCAGGAAAAGAGGGGGGGGCGAGAGAGCGGCCCCCCCTCCCTCCTGAACCGTACCAGGCCACATGCCCTCAACATTGGGAGGATGCTTTGGGGGTCCGTGACCCCTCAAAGCACCTTGTCCCCATGTTGATGAGGACAAGGGCCTCATCCCCACAACCCTGGCCGGTGGTTGTGGAGGTCTGCGGGCGGGGGGCTTATCAGAATCTGGAAGCCCCCTTTAACAAGGGGACCCCCAGATCCCGCCCCCCCCTGTTTGAAATGGTAAGGGGGTACTTTACCCCTACCATTTCACAAAGAAAGTGTAAAAAATGGTTAAATAAAACAAACACACTTTTGAAAAATTCCTTTATTAAAAATAAAAAAATAAAAAAAAGATTCCAGCGGCGGTAATCCACTCTTGCTATCCAGCGACGGACGATCATCTCTCCAGCGATGGCTCATCTCATCCAGCGCAGTGATCCTCCATCCTTCTTCTGTCTGACGTAGGGGTGACCCCGCCCCCCTCTGATGTAACGGAAACCTGCCTGTGTTACATCAGAGGGGTGCGGGTCACCCCTACGTCACAGGGAACCCAGAGTTTCCCCTTGCGTCAGAGGGGGGCGGGGTCAGGTGACGGGTGGCCCCGCCCTCCGTATATAAGAAACGTCAGCCGCCGGAATGCCTGCAGTGTCTCCGTGGAGGAGACAGAAGAAGGATGGAGGATCGCTGCGCTGGATGAGATGAGCCATCGCTGGAGAGATGAATCTTTTCTCTCTGTCAAATCTTTTTTCTCTGTCAAATATTTTCTCTATATAATCTTAATAGAGGTAAGGTTAAGCACATTCGACCAGAGGTTCTATAGACACAGATTGTTGTCAGAGTCATGTCGAATCTCCTATTCTATATCGAACTGTTGTAACAATGAAAACGAAAATAAAGCATTTATTTATGTCGGATCTTTCATTTTTCGGATTTTGTGCTTTCGTTATCGTTTGTCAAAACGAAAATAGCTGAAATTCGGACGAAAATGCATTCGGACGAAAACGAATGCACATGTGTAATATATATATATATATATATATATATATATATATATATATATATATACACATATATATATATACAGTGGTGTGAAAAAGTGTTTGCCCCCTTCCTCATTTCCTGTTCCTTTGCATGTTTGCCACACTTAAGTGTTTCGGAACATCAAACCAATTTAAACAATAGTCAAGGACAACACAAGTAAACACAAGATGCAATTTGTAAATGAAGGTGTTTATTATTAAAGGTGAAAAAAAATCCAAACCATCATGGCCCTGTGTGAAAAAGTGATTGCCCCCCTTGTTAAAACATACTGTAACTGTGGTTGTCCACACCTGAGTTCAATTTCTCTAGCCACACCCAGGCCTGATTATTGCCACACCTGTTCACAATCAAGGCATCACTTAAATAGGAGCTGCTTGACACAGTAAGGTCCACCAGAAGATCCTTAAAAGCTACACATCATGCCGAGACCCAAAGAAATTCAGGAACAATTGAGAAAGAAAGTAATTGAGATCTATCAGTCTGGAAAGGGTTATAAAGCCATTTCCAAAGCTTTGGGAATCCAGCGAACCACAGTGAGAGCCATTATCCACAAATGGCAAAGACATGGAACAGTGGTGAACCTTCCCAGGAGTGGCCGGCCGCCCAAAATTACCCCAAGAGCGCAGCGACGACTCATCCAAGAGGTCACAAAAGACCCCACAACAACGTCCAAGGAACTGCAGGCCTCACTTGCCTCAGTTAAGGTCAGCGTTCATGCCTCCACCATCAGGAAAAGACTGGGAAAAAATGGCCTGCATGGCAGAGTTCCAAGGAGAAAACCACTGCTGAGCAAAAAGAACATCAAAGCTCGTCTCAATTTCTCCACAACACATCTTGATGATCCCCAAGACTTTTGGGACAACATTCTGTGGACCGAAGAGACAAAAGTGGAACTCTTTGGAAGGTGTGTGTCCAAGTATATCTGGCGTAAAAGGAACACTGCATTTCATAAAAAGAACATTATACCAACAGTAAAATATGGTGGTGGTAGTGTGATGGTCTGGGGCTGTTTTGCTGCTTCAGGACCTGGAAGACTTGCCGTGATAAAAGGAACTATGAATTCTGCTGTCTACCAAGAGATCCTGAAGGAGAATGTCCAACCATCTGTTCGTGTACTCAAGCTGAAACGAACTTGGGTTCTGCAGCAGGACAATGATCCTAAACACACCAGCAAGTCCACCACCGAATGGCTGAAGAAAAACAAAATAAAGACTTTGGAGTGGCCTAGCCAAAGTCCTGACCTGAATCCTATTGAGATGTTGTGGTATGACCTTAAAAAGGCCGTTCATGCTCGAAAACCCTCTAATGTAACTGAATTAGGACAATTCTGCAAAGATGAGTGGGCCAAAATTCCTCCAGGACGCTGTAAAAGCCTCATTGCACGTTATCGCAAACGCTTGGTTGCAGTTGTTGCTGCTAAGGGTGGCTCAACCAGTTATTAGGTTTAGGGGGCAATCACTTTTTCACACAGGGCCATGATGGTTTGGATTTTTTTTCACCTTTAATAATAAACACCTTCATTTACAAATTGCATTTTGTGTTTACTTGTGTTGTCCTTGACTATTGTTTAAATTGGTTTGATGTTCCGAAACACTTAAGTGTGACAAACATGCAAAGGAACAGGAAATGAGGAAGGGGGCAAACACTTTTTCACACCACTGTATATATATATATATATATATATATATATATATATATATATACACATATATATATATATATATATATATATATACACATATATATATATATTTGAAGTCACATTCACAATGTTTTTCGTTCTCTCTTTAAAGCGCAACTTCAGTAATTTGTTCATCTTTCCATCTATTAAATCTTCTGCCCTTGTTGTTTTAACGTTGGATAGTAAAACATTTTTTTTTCTGCCAGTAAATACCTTATACAGCCCACTTCCTGTTTCTTCTCTGGTAAAAAGCCTAGGCTTATGACATTGTGGACGGCTCTCTTTCTCACTCTGGTGAGAGTTTGCCAGGAAGGGAGGGAGGGTGAGTCCTAAGAGGACCAATGAGAGCTGCAGAGCTGGAGGTGTGCCTCTGTGTGTCTGTGTAAATTCAGGAAGTGAACGGGCAGCAGCTTCAGCTACCCACAATTAAAATTGATGCAGCTAGACTCAGCGGAGGGAGATTTCTGCCTCATATTTGGCAAGTACATAATCACAGTATATATACAATAATATCCAAAATGGTTGGAGGGAAGCTTCAGAATTGCAAATATGTTTTTAGTACAAATTATGTGAGCTGACTGCAGTACTTCTTTCATTTGCAATTTACAGTTTTACTGACCACCATGAGTCCCTTAGGGTCTTAGCTACTGCAGCTGCAGAGTTGTGTGCAGATGCTCTGCCTGGCCCTCCTGTTCTCTTGCCCAATCACAGAGAGCTTTGTGTGATGTGAACCCATTCACAAAGTACAACACTTTCTGTGAATGGATAGCAGAAGGGAGGGGCAGGCAGAGCAGCTATTGTGCTAGGAAATAGCTGTCTTCCCAATGCTAAGGAAATACATAAAAGAGAAAAGTCCATGAGGTGGCATGCACTTCATTGGACTTAACCTGTAGTAAGCTAGCATATTTTAGAAAGTGGCTGAAGTCCTGAAGTTTAGTTTTAAACACTATATACCTTATTTGCAGTTCTGAAAACAAACTCTGATAAATAATGATATCCAAGCTAGTGAAATAAAATGAACTGCACAGAGATACATCTAGTTGTCATTTTATTTTTTTCCTCTTTCATTTATTTGCTATCAAATATTCATGTTTTTAAACCACTAGATAAATTGTAGAGTTACTTTAAGCTACTGACTGAGCATCTATAATGGCAAAACCTGCTGGCTTATTCGATTAAAGATTGTAAAATGCATTACTCTTAGCAACCAATATGATCCCATATTGTTCTGGTCTAACCGTACTAAAAAGAGTTCATAATGGGTTCCTGCAACTCCGCAGAGTTATATTAACCATGCCGTTGCTATATCACAAGATCAGTTATATGGAACAGTGGGTATTGGTAAAATAACAGTCACAGGGATGAACACTGACAAACCTCATCATTCATGTGTGGTTTGTCTAGTCAAATAGCCACATCATTTGTGAAATGCACAATATTAAACAAACGCAAAGTTGGTTTAAGAAATACTTATACCGTATATACTCGAGTATAGGTCGATCCGAATATAAGCCGAGGCCCCTAATTTACCACAAAAAAACTGGGAAAACGTATTGACTCGAGTATAAGCCGGGGGTGGGAAATGCAGCAGCTACTGTAAGTGGCAAAGAGGGTCAACAATGCCCATCTGCAGCTGCATGTCTCACTGTGTCTATTGCATGCCTCCCTGTGTCCTGTGCAGATCTGCCTACCTCACTGTGTCCTGTGTATACCTCCCTGTGTCCTGTGCAGATCTGCCTACCTCACTGTGTCCTGTGTATACCTCCCTGTGTCCTGTGCAGATCTGCCTACCTCACTGTGTCCTGTGTATACCTCCCTGTGTCCATTGCAGCCTACCTGTGCTAATCTTCATCCTTTGTGTCCTGTGCATGCCTCCGTGTGCCCATCTGCAGCCACCGATCAGCGTGTCATAAAAACATACAGCGGCCATTCCAGTATTCAAAAGCCGCACCTCCTCTTCGTCTGTGATAGGCAGAACACTCAATTTCACAGCAGTCAGTTTTCAGCCTATCACGGACATCCGCTCATCCTCGTCTGAGGTATGAGGATGAGGGGATGTCCGTGATAGGCTGAAAACTGACTGCTGGGAAATTGAGTGTTCTGCCTATCAGACGAGGAGGAGGCGCGGCTTTTAAATACTGGAATGGTCGCTGTATGTTTTTATGACATGCTGGCCACCGTCTGTCTACATGACATGACTGATCAGGTAGGCAGACGGCGGTGACTCGAGTATAAGCCGAGGGGGGCACTTTCAGCCTAAAAAAAAGGGCTGAAAATCTCGGCTTATACTCGAGTATATACGGTAATTGTTAAAAACATCCGGTGCACTCTCCATTTCCCTGAATCCACTCCTCCTGTTCCCACAGCTGCTCCTTTGTCTCCCTCCTTGAGTGTCGGTTGTTTGGTAATGCCCCCCCTCTTCTTTTGGCTGGAGGAATCACTTGGTGGCATCCTCATTTTCAGGTAGTGTATGGATTCCATTTGCCTAGCCTCTTCTCCCCTGATTGGCTGGCGGAACTGTGATGATTGAAAGTGTTACTAAACCCACAACAGTAAAATCAGTCTGTATATGCAGTAAAGCATACTTGTTATAAAAACTGTGGAACCTAAGGGGTTAATCCTTTGCATTGTGTAAAAAAGCTTTTTGATCCTGTATGCACATATCATCCTACTCTTCCACTGACTCCAGAACATGTCCAGATAATACAGAGCCTTTGGAGTCACTCTGCACATGCTCAGTTTGGTGTGTATTGCTAGAGAGTTTTTATTTTTTTGGGGAGAGTGTACGTGATCAGCACAGGGCCAATCTGCACTGTCCAGGCAGAGGGTCAAGGGTCCTGCATCCTGATAGGACAGCTCAGTTCAGTATGAAAACTTCTCCTACAAGCTTTACCAGGAACGGATAGAAGCCACAAGACTGCTATATACTGCTGATGAGAAAAGGTATTCAGCAGTTTATATTTACTAAACAAATTGCATTTCCATGTTCTTTGTACTGTGGGAGACCAGCTATCGTGAATGCAGGGTGCTGGGTTTAGTAACACTTTAATTATCACGAGCCCAAGGCTTTGGACTTGTAATAGCATTCGGCTTCCTGACTCCTGTACCTGTGCCTTGTCTTGTCTTGTATTGCTACTGTTGCTTGACTCTTTACTTGACCCTTGCCTGGACACTGTTTATTCCACTGATTGCTGCCTTCTCTGATCCTTGCTTGGTTAATGGACTCTGTCACTGCCTGCTGCTAGCCAGTTCTGACCACTGCCTGCTTGGTATCCAGCCAGACACTAGTCCTTGTTTTACCTGCATACTGTACTTGCTTTTTCAATATCTTGAGGCCATCTGACACAGTAGATGAACTCTCTACCCCTGGGGTTGCTGGGAAGCATCACCGTTCAGAAAGTATAAGGCTGCGTACACACGCGGGGACTGTTCGCTCAATTTTGTCCGCTGAACAGTGTTTCAGCGGACAGTCCGCTCGTGTGTGGGCTTTCAGCGGACAGTTTCATCGAACAGTCTGCTGAACAAAGTTTTTCGGAATTTCCGAAAAACTGTCCGCTGAAACTTTGTTTCAGCGAACAGTCCCCTCGTGTGTAGGCTTGTTCGTCAAACTAAGTTCCGCGCATGCTCAGAAAGGATTTACACGCCGAAGGTTGCATTGAAGTGTATAGGACGTCGTTTTCTAGTCCCGTCGTACGTGCCGTTCACGTCATCGCGCACGGTTTCAGCGGACTGTTCGTTCATCGTGTGTGGGCAAGTCCGTCCATGCTAAGTTTGAGCGGACTGTCCACTGAAACTGTTTGACAAACAAAGTTTAGCGAACAGTCCCCGCGTGTGTACGCGGCCTTACACTGCACCTTACTTCCTGGAGGCATGCATGTAGTAGTAGCAATACTAACCTCAGTGGAAAGGTGAATGCTATAGGTGAAACTGTGCAAAAGACTTGCTACAGTATCTTTGCAGAACAAGATGTGAACTAGTCAACCTTACAGTAGTGCTGTCTTCTGTTCGTAGGTAGCATAAGTGGTTAAAGCACACAGATAAATGCAATATATATATATAAAGACAAGCAAGAGAACTGTAAATTATATACCCGTATTTTTATTTATAACACGCACATGCGTATAGCACACACATTAATTTTAAGAGGGAAGTTTCCGTGAAAAAAATAAAATTTTAAATACGGAACTTTGAATCAAAATAAGGGTCAGTGCCCATCTGCAACCTCACCATTGCCATCAGTCCACATCAAAGCAGCAGCCTCACCATTGCCATCAACACAGCAGCCTCACCATTGCAATCAATGCAGCAGGGCAGGGAGTGGGGCAGGATGAACTCTGACAGATTACATACAGTGAGAATCTCCTATGATAGACAGAACAGTGGTCCAATGGTGACCCAGGAGACGGGACTTCCTATTACAGATGCCGCCAAGTAAACAGGAGATTCTCACTGTATCTAATCTGACGGCGCTCATCCCGCCCCCCTCCCTATCCCCTCCGAGGCAGCTAAAATTCAAGTATTGGCTTATAACACGCACACGCTATTTGTACCTGATTTTCATAGAGAAAAAGTGAGTGTTATATGCCAATAAATAAAGTACTTTCTTGTGCCAACATGGTTACCATCCACCAAAACTGATGTGTTTGAAGGTTAAACTTTTCTATCAATCTGCAATAAAATTCAAACCAAAAATAACTGTTAAGTGAGAATATTTTGATCTGTCTGGTACCCAATAGATGAAAATGCATTGTTTGATAATAAAACTAATGTTCCATTGCACTTACCAAAACCTCATAATGACGATCAATGTAATGTAGACAGTGGGTGCAGCTTGTCATTTCACACACTATAGTTCACATCAACAGAATACCCTGCCAAATTGCCATAGCCTGCTTTTGAAAAATATCTGACCATCTACTGAACTCTTTTAAATTTCAATACATGTACATATAGAGTTCATAAAAAAAAAAAAAAAAAAAACAGTAAACATATCCTCTTATAAGTTTTCTACATTACATGTAATAGAAGTTTGGCAAATAAAATGACGACAGCATATACTGTATGATCAAAGTAGTCAAAAATATAGTAACAAATCAATTTAACCTCAAAATTCTGTTACTGTAAGAAGGTTACTGATTATCCATTGTTTCTGTTGTATGTAGAAGTTTTAGCTGTATACTGATGCATAGAAAATATAATCAATCCACACCAACATCCTTCTGACACATATTGATAACTGTGGATATTGGATTAATTCTGAAGGACGGCTGTTTAACAGGCATGAGTATTTAATGGTTTTCACCCTGAATGTTCAGTGTCATGTTTTAGATGCAGCTTCATATGGAGCATTAGGGAACTGGCCAAGCGTGTGAAGATGCCTAGTTTTCAACAGCAAATATTTCCAAATTAGTATGGATGATTCAGCAGGCCTCAGTTTTTATGGCTCGATTACAATGGGTGTTAGTATATGCAGTAAAAAATACTCTTTATTTTTAAATTTTAATAATGAGAAAATGGTTTGGTTCTTGCTCATTGCTAAAACCTTGAGAGGACTTATGTCAAAGGCAACTCCCTATGACTTACAAATCCTATATATATATATATATATATATATATATATATATATATATATATATATATATATATATATTGTAGTAACATTTTAGATTATGAACAATAAGCTAGATGAGACGAAAGCCTAACCAAAAAAATAATCTGTTTTGAATAGAGTGGATACATTTTTTTTCTTAGGTTGTTGTCTTTGTTTGTGACTCTATTGGGGAAATTTTCTCTTACTTTCAGTCCCTCTTACTCCAGGGTAAGAAATGCCACTAGAATAGCAAGGTACAGACAACAATAAAAACAACATTTGTAACCCTTCTGCATTCTACTAAATTGCTTGGGTTTATGCCCACATCTTCATAGCCAATATTTCCCATCACTATTAGTCCTGACAAGAAAAGAGAGGATATCCCTCTTAGTTAAGAAATCGGTGACTCTTTTCCCCTCACTACAATTTATTGATACTTTGGTATAATGAAATGTTTGTTTGGTTGTAGATGATACTATATATATATATAACGCCTCCTGAAGAAGCAGCCTCTGCTGCAAAACATGTAGAGGATATACAGTACATCATAGTTACATAGTAGATGAGGTTGAAAAAAGGCAAAAGCCCATCAAGTCCAACCTATGTGTGTGATTATAGCAAATCATATGTCTTCAGAATTTGTCTGAGGCTACTATACGACCAGTTATACATGTGTTGAGGTTATCATGAATTGCTGTTTAATCACACTTTGTGCTTCTATGTCTTTTTAACAAAATTTTTTACAAATAAAATGTTTATCTTTTTTATATTTTTGTTCAGTAATTGGGCACCGAGATACGTCATTACTCTTCCTACTAGGGGTTTTGTAGTGGTCACCCCTAGTTACTCTTTCCTAACATCCAATTTAACCAATCCAATTAACTTTCTAAACATGTATGTGCATAGAGGCTTACATGCTTCTCCCACAAACCACAAGCTCTAAATTCTTCCCTGTGGTATCCAAGGTAAAATAAAAATAATTGGGCTGGAGTTGGGCTTTAACAATTTTGTTAGGCTGTATAGTTGTTTTAGCAGTTGTGTGAAACTGAGAATGAATAAATAGCATCACTGGAGACATTATTAAATATCAGAAGCTGTCATTTGTGCCACTTAATTGAAACCACACAAAATTCAAATATTAGTTAGCAACTATCCCTCAACAACATTATGACTATTATATGAACTTATGATACAAATAAATAAATACAGAAACAGATTTTGGTGCATTTGTAAATGTATCAGACTTAGAGTCAATTAATTATACAAATGTAAAATTAAATTAAATGTTTTTCTTTTAAGGAGCTGCAGAAAAAAGTTCCAAACATGGTGCAGAGGACAAAACACAACATATAATTATGGCAATGAAAGAAAGAATGAAAATCCGTGAAAGAAACCATCCAGAAGTTTTTGAAGTTATTCGGGAGCTTTTCCAAATATCCAAAGAGGACTTTGTGCATCATACCAAGACAGCCAAGCAAAGTGTCTTGGATGGAACGTCCAAGTGGTCAGCTAAAATCAACATCACAGGTCAGACAGCAATTCTTTTTAAGTGAACATTTTTTGTTTTAAATAATAAAAAAATGTGTATGAAGATATGAAGAGTCAGCATTTAGATCAGATAGTCAAATATATACTAGCATTTTTTTCATAACCAGCATTTTAAGAATATTGTTTTTTAAAGTAAGCATTTTATAAAACATTTAAACATTAGACCAATCCTGGCCATTTTTTAGCATCTCAACCAGGGGCGTATCATGAAATCAGTGGGCCCGTGTGCGAGATAAAAAGTGGGCCCTAGGCATCATAATGAAAAAAAAATGTGAGCAAAATAGTGGGTGTGGCTTAAACGGGGTGTGGTTTAATAGTTTCTGAGATGAGTTACATGCAGAATACAGTAATGTTAAATAGGGAATGTACAGTGCAGAGTGTACAACAGTGGGTATTGTGTGCAGAGAGAGGAGTGCAGAGTTTACAGCGGTGGGTAGTGTGTACAGGAAAGGAGTGCGGTCACCAGTGCCACCCCCATTACATAAGAGTTGATAGAGCTCCCTTTAACATCAGAGTCCACAGAGTTCCCCTTTAGATTGGTGTCCAAGTTCTCCCATGCACTGCAAGGAAAATCCTGCAGACTCTTGATGTAAGGTGGAATGTCGGGAACAGACCACCTTCTGCGTAAATACACAAAGGTAAGGGAGAGTTACTGATATAAGGAGAAATCTTTATATCAGTGTCTCCCCTTACCTTAGTGTATTCCCTTCCCTTACATCACTGAACCCCCACAGACTTTGTGTGGCCACTGGAGGCTGGAACTGCCAGTCACTGACCTCCTCCATTGCTGTCTCATATGTAGGGCAGTCAGGCATGTTCCTCTGGCAAGCTCCTCTCATACCACCCACCTCTCTCCTCTTCTCCAAGTTCTCCTCCAGAGTCCATGTCCAATCCTCCAGTGAGTGGCACAGTACCGGCCAGAGCAGGCTGTATGCCTTACCCCCATTCCATCACTCATCTCTGCATCCCCCCCCATTCCACCACTCACTTCTGTACCCCTCTCATTCCACCACTGACATCTGTACCTACCTCTTTCCTATTTCAACACTCACCAGTCTGGAGGCATCTTCCTGTCAGCGGGGGGTCTCTCTCCCCCTCCATGTATGTTCTCTGCCCTCCCTTCTCTTTGTCTGCTCCCCTCCATCAAATAGTATAGAAGGAGACAAAATGAATAAACTACCCCAAAATACCTCCCAACACCCAGCCTGTCCTCATACAGTACAGCATATTCCATCATCACCATCCTCTGTATCCTACCATCATATCCATCCTCTGCCATCATCTCCATCCTTTACCATCATCTCAAATTTTTGCCATCATTTCCATCATATGCCATCATCTCCATCCTTTCCATCATCTCCATCCTTTACCATCATCGCCATTCTCTGCCATCATCTCCATTCTCTGTCATCATCTCCATCCTCTGCTATCATTTCTATCCTCTGCCATCATCTCCATCCTCTGACATCATCTCTATCCTCTACCATCATCTCTATCCTCTGACACCATCACTATCCTCTGCCATCATTTCTATCCTCTGACATCATCTCCATCCTCTGTCAAATCTCCACCCACTACCATCATCTCCATCCTCTGCCATCATTTTACTCTCTGCCATCATCTCCATCCTCTGCCATCATCTCCATCCTCTACCATCATTTACAACCTCTGCCATCATCTTCCCTCATTAGAGATTCCTGAAAGCAGTGTCCCCCTCTTTAGAGGTCCTTCCATCAGTGTCACTCAACACTGACAGTTGGGTGCAATGAGCAGAAACACTGACTGCCCCATGTTGGACTGTTTAGTCTGCCCTGACCGAGGACTGGGTGGGAGTTGGTATTTATTGGGTGGGGCTTAGTGGCAGGGCTCAGTGGGTGGGGCTTAGTGGGCAGGACTTGGTGGGCAGGGCTTAGCGGGTGGGACTCAGTGGGCAGGGCTTAGCAGGCAGGACTCAATATCAGTGTTTTTTAATGCAGTACTGTTAGTGTAGTAGTCCAAGTCTAAAAGAAGCAGGGAGGAGAGGCAGGGCACATGCAGCAGCCAGGTCCAGTGAAGAAAATGTATTTCTCCTCCAACTCAGTGCTGGGGGTGGACCAAGCATGTGGTTGGTCGTTAGACGCCAGGCGCCCTTAGTAACCAACCACTAATGCTGCCTAGAGTATACAGAGCTCGGCTTTGTGAGTAAAGACTATTTAGAGCTGTACTCCAAGATTTTGTGGGGGAATGGAGCATAGTAATATAACAGGGGAGCCGCACGGCTTGCTAGCTTAATCCAGGGTCACATGGTGTGTCACATAGCTGCTCAGTTTTGTTCCTGCCACCTGTCATCCACACTCCAGCAGCTTCCATTCCTCATGAGCAGCACCACTCTTGTGCTTTCCACAGCTCCACCCTTAGAATGTATAGAGTACGACACAGCACAGCAAGCCTGACAGGCATATCACTCCACCAGGCACTAGTTTCAGTGACTATGGGAGGCAGCAGCCGGATCTATAGACTAGGAATGGCAAATGTGTCCGCAGCCTGTTAGCACCACTTGGGACCCAGAAATGTGCATTTTATCGTTGGAGTGTGACAGGGCACAATGGGCCCCCTTGCCCTTGGGGCCCATGTGCGTGCACCGCACATCCTGCACACATGGATGATACACCACTGATCTCAACAGCTTTGAGAAAACTTTCAAACTAAATAAAGGTATCCTAGCAACCTTTTACTTTATATAGTTATATGGGATAATGAGTGCTTTGCATTAACATGCAATCATTTTGGAAAACTGATTTAAAATGTTTTAGATGTTTAGAAAATCATTGTATTTAAGTCAGGATAAGTCCACCCAAACCTGATGAGGGCTGTTACCCAAAGACATACAGCATATTGAAAATCTGAGCCAGATGTGTGCTTTTCTTTCTGTTAAAGTGGAACTAAAAGCATCCTATCCTTTTCAGCCATAAAAGCTTCCATTTTAGCTTATGTTTGATCTACAACTGCCATGGTGCTGCACATGTGATTAGTTATGACACCAGCTATTTCATGGTTTTACAGTTTGGATGCGAACACAAGCAAATGTGACAGTTAGCAGTACCGGCATGCCATAAATGTAACAGTTAAACCAATGAATTTAGTTCAGTTTTAATAATTACTTCATAACATGAAAATGTTGTAAATGCAAGAGAACATAAAGGATTAGTTATCATTTTCAACTAATAAATTAGGCTGCAGACACCCATTATATTGTTTTCAGTTAAAGTTTGAATGCATCGGAGGGCCTAGCTTTGTTCTCAATCTTACTGTTGCTAACGGATTACTGTTTTGATATCCAACCTTTCATTGGGTTCAAGTTTTTTCGCAAACATTTGAGAGACATTGGACATGCAGGATGTTTCGTGGTGCACAGTCTTTAAATACAGCAAACATATTACAAACTTTCTGCTCTGACCTGTTAACTTCAGTGGGTGATGGGAAGAGTGGATGATGGCACAATAGAAGCTGCTGACACTTATGCCACGTACACACGACCGGACTTTTTGACAGCAAAGGTCAGACGGAACGAGTCCGTCGGACAATTCGATCATGTGTGGGCTCCATCGGACCTTTGCTTGCCAAAAATCCGGCTGACTTTAGAAATAGAACATGTTTTACATTTTCCCACCGGAACTCCGCCGGACCGAGAAATCCTTCCGTGTGTATGCTAGTCCGACGGACAAAAACTGACGCTAGGGCAGCTATTGGCTACTGGCTATGAACCTCCTTATTCTAGTCTGGTCGTATGTCATCACGTTCAAATCCGTCAGACTTTGGTGTGATTGTGTGGGGCCAAGTCCGTTCATTCGGAAAGTCTGTTGGAACTCCGCCGAAAGTCAGTCGGAAAGACCATCGGACCTAGTCCCTCGAAAAGTCCGGTCGTGTGTACGCAGCATTATTATTAAAGTGAAACTAAACCTATCAATGTAATAGTTTCCCAAAACAAATATATTCAAAGCATACTGTGAATGATTACTGTCACAGTTATCTGTGCTCTTAACTGAACTGTGAAGCAAATGAAATGGCTGGTGTCATAATTGATCGCATGCACCACCATGGCAACTACAGATCAAACAGAGGCTAATATAACAGCTTCCTTGACTGTTGAAGCGGTAGTAAAACACCTGTAAGGCAATTGCATAATGTGCTAGTATGCATTGCATACTAGCACATTATATAATACTTACTGTACCTTGGAATGAAGCCCTCCAGCGGCACACTGTCACCACTGAGAGGGCTGACATCTTTCCCCAGTTTTTCTTTTGGGTTCACAGGCTCTGTGTGAGTGGCTGGAGCCATGATGATGTCATGCGATTTCCGTCATGAAGGTCTAAACACATGCGACGGTGATGTCACTGCCTGCATCGAGGGTGAATATTTCCTTTTTACATTTAGGAGATATTCATTTTACCTACAGGTAAGCTTTATTATAGGCTTTCTTGTAGGCAAAAATCACAAAGTGGGCTTTACTACCACTTTAAGGACAGGAGAGTTTAGTTCCACTTTAAGGCAGAAAACTGATGGATAGTAAAAAGCTGATCAAAAGATGAAGTGGAGCTTAGAACAAGTACTCTCTCCCTGTTTTAGCTCCACCTCATTTCATTCAACTGTCAAGTGTCAGAACTTCAGTGAACAGTAGAAGATTAAGCATTTGATAGTTGAATGAGAGAGGGTGGTGCCAAGAGGTGATAGGACTTACAATCTACTCTTAACTTGTGTGGTAGCTGAGGATGAAGTACACGCTAGTCCAAGGTCTCCTAACACGGGTAGTTACAGGTACCCTAAGTTAATTGAACTTCAGTAACTAAATGATGAAAAACACACAAAGCTTGTGTGAAATTCAGCGCAAAAGGAACCTGATAGTTGCAATCAGACTACACAAATGCTCTTAAGTCTTATATCGATATAAAAAAGTGCAAATATTAAACTTTATGAGAAACAAAGACCATGTTTCATGGTGAAGTTTTGGGGGGTGAACACCTTAAATGAGTCTCTATTATGTTGCTGCAGTTGGTGGCAATGCTGCTTTAAGTAAGGGCTGGGAACCCAGGAACTGTAGAAGATAAAAACAAGAGAGGGGAGAGAAGTGAAATAAATTTATTTAAGAGGAAATTCTTTAAATGACAGTAAAATGGATTGCACTCGCATGCTCAGTGGATGTGGGCTTGCCAAGTCCAGTGAGAGAACAGAAAACTGACGAAGGAGGCATGCCGTACTTCCGAAACGCGTTATGATTGGCCAATTACAGTGGTAGGCGGTTCCCAGGTCTACAGTCTCAGATCACTTATACGCCGAGTGACTGAGCCTGCATCAGTCCGTGGCTCCTGGAGGCTTCTGCTCCCCGCTGTTCACAGTGCTTGCAGCACATCATCCAAGGGTCATCCAAGGTTCAGTGGATGCAAGCCCACATCCACTGAGCACTATGTGAGTGCAATCCATTTTACTGTACTTTAAAGAATTTCACCTCTAATACATTTTTAATGCTGTACTAGGAATGTGCCTGCCACTTCTCTCCCCTCTCTTGATTGAACTTAAGCACTGTTATCTATATCTCACAAATAGTTTAGGGGAGGCAACATTCATTATAAACTGTCAGTTAGCACTTAGAAAATATAACTCTGTACAGTCATACTCCAATTTTAAGTACGCAATGGGTATTAGTTACTTAAGCTGGAAAGTGCAAAATCAGGCTCACTTCTGCATAGAAACCAATGAGCTTCTAATCCCAGCTTGTTCAATTAAGCTTTGGTAATAAAATCTGGAAGCTCATTGGTTTCTTTCAGAAGTGAGCCTGATTTTGCAATTTTCAGCTTTTGCAAATAAACCCCATTGTGTACTTAAAAGTGGGGTATGCCTGTATCTGTTAAACTATATTCATATATAAAGTTGCACATTTTTTCATTCATGATTTTTAATCCTTAATGTGTTTCCATATTTAGATCGGATTGCATAGGACACAATTTATATACTACTATTTAAATAATTTGATTCATTTTGCAGTGGCTTGTGCTCAGGGGTTACAAGCAAAAGACAAAACAGGCTCCAGTGATCCTTATGTGACTGTCCAGATTGGGAAAACCAAGAGAAGAACAAAAACCATATTTGGAAACCTAAATCCAGTGTGGAATGAAATCTTTCATTTGTAAGTATCTAAACTCATAATGGAGGCAGCGCTTTGAGGTTCTGTATCTGCTTACTAATAAGAGATCATGACAGCCGTCAGAATCAATTACACCGTTAATCCAATACAGTGTCATTGGGTAGTGAATTATATTGAATGGTAATGTATTAGTGTTGTAGATCTTTTGGTTAATCAATGCTGTTTTACTGTACAACAGTTGTGGTGAATGGCTGATAGAGAAATACTTGTCCTGTCCTGTGCACTGATTTAGTAGACAAAAGGTTACGCTTATCTTTTCTTATGCAGGAAGGTTATATCAGCCAAGAAAAGGGTACATGTTTCATTATAGAATGGTAAATATAGAGCAGTAGTTAGTTAATTAGGGTAAACCAGTGTGACTTGCACCTATGTTCAAATGTAGGTCACCACAGTTCCTATGCATTTGCCAAATTGCTTTTGACTCAGACACTGGCCTCATATTTTAATATTTAGCAGCAAGGCTTATACTTTCCGATAATTTGCAAAATTATAAAAATTATAATAGAGTCAGAGACTCAACCCAGTCACCAGAATGCACAATCATTTGCAAATCTGCTTACAGAGAAGACACTTGATTCCAATGACATCATCCACATCAAAGCCTTATTATTCCAGGACAACCACAATTGCACTTTATAAGACTTTGAAAACAACTTTTAACCAAAAAATAAGGTTTAAATAATAACATTTATTTTATCAATATAAAAGGTTTGAACCACATATATGGCATCACATATTACAGTACTTAGTATAAAATATTGCACAAAATTGGTTTACAACATCAAGACATGTGATCCAAATGTACCCCTCATAGCTGATGATTTGGCTTGCAGTTATTGGATTACTGATTGGCCCACTCAGCTTTGGGACATATTACAATTGATACATAATAGTTCAACCATCATGATGCTAAACAAAAATGAAACATACTTAATTTGTCACACCAGTTATATATGGAAAAAATAAAGCCCAGATCTATGTAAATAGACTTCCAGGTCATTGGGACACTCACACGTGCATGCAGAGACCAACTGTCATGGACACCACATGCAGGCATTCAGCACGGGTGATCAGATCAGTTGGCTGCACTTAAAGGAATCAGGACCAGATGTGTGGGTGAAAATGTATATTTATTAAAGATAAAGACACCACCAGAACTACATCCTTTGGTGCTAAAAACAACAGTGCCACCAGTAGGTGACCCAAGCAATAACACAGGTCCTGACACCACCACTCATACTGCAGGCTGTTAAGGCATATACAACGATAATAAATTCTAATGTCTCCCATTCAATTTCCATGGAATAACAGTGGTACTATGTTTAAAGGGGGGTATATTCAAGCCAACACCTCTAGTTGAAATGCTAAACCCCGATCCAAACTTTCCTTTTTCCATATAAGATTGTGCAACAAATTATGTAAGTTTTTTCTTTTTGTTTTATATCATGATGGTTGAACTATTATGCATGCATTATAATATGTGGATAGTAAAATATAATTTACTGGTATCTTATCCCTCAAGAATATAAGTGTTATAATTATTTTTGAAATGCACTGGAGTCCCGAAGCTGAGTGGGTCATCCAGTAAGCCAATAACTACAAGCCAAATCATCAGCTGTAGGGTGTACCATTTGGATCACACTTCTTAATGTTGTAACCCAATTTTGTACAATATTTTATACAATGTAATATGTGTTGTAATATATGTGGTTCAAACCTTTTCAATCGAGAAAATAAATGTGATTATTTTAAATCTTATTTTTTTGTTAGAAGTTGCCTTTAAAATCCTATAAAGAGCAATTTTCAGATATAATCAGTAAGGATGGTGGCAACCACACCTCAAGTGACACATAATAATTGGTATTATTCCAGGACTAGATAACAGAAGAGTCCCCCCAAAGCCTCACTCCAGCATGTTTCACCCAAAAAGGGCTTGATCATGGAGATCTGTGATACAATCCTGGAATAATAGAGCTTTGTAGAGGCTGATACGGGATGCATTATTGAAATCCAATGGCTAGCACCTGAAACAACAGAGATGGGAGGATTGTGGATTTTGAGCGGCAATTCCCTACACAAAAGACACAGACAATAAGCATTTTTGTACCTGTCTACAAAGCAAACTTTTTTTTTTCCTTTTTTTTTTTTCCTTAAAGTGACTCTGTTTTAAATCTAGAGAGTCTGAAAAATGAAGATATTGCATACTCATTCTACTGCCTGCACCACCCAACTGTTGCTTTATTAGGGAGAAACCATCTCCTGGATAATCTGAATCTCTTCAGAGGGTGCCTGATCTCTGTTCAATGTGTTGTGGTTCTTTTCTGTAGCACCTATATCAATACTGTGTCATATTGTGACTTTGGAGTCAGCGGGATGGGGGACACAACAGCATAGGGTGTGGGACCAGATATGTTAGATTTGGAGGATTCTTCAAGGGCAATTTTGTCTACAATAAAGTAACTAGGGATGAGCTTCGAGTTCGAGTCGAACTCATGTTCTACTCGAACATTGCCTGTTCGCCTGTTCAGCGAACAGTGAACAATTTGGGCTGTTCGCAGCAAATTCGAAAAGCCGGAACACCCTATACAAGTCTATGGGAGAAATCTAAAGTGATAATTTTAAAGGGTAATATGCAGGTTACTGTCCTAAAAAGTGTTTGGGGACCAGGGTCCTGCCCCAGGGGACATGGATCAATGCAAAAAAAAGTTTTAAAAACGGACGTTTTTTCAGGAGCAGTGATTTTAATAATGATTAAAGTGAAACAATAAAAGTGTAATATTCCTTTAAATGTCGTAGCTGGGGGTTATCTATAGTTTGCCTGTGAAGGGGCGCATGTTTCTGGTGCTTAGAACTGTCCCTGCACAAAGTGTCATTTGTGCAGGAAAAAAAGTCTTTTAAAATCACTTGCGGCTATTGTCGGGTCCCGTAATACATTCATTGAGTGTTCTCTGCATTAGCCGACAATTCATTCATTCATTGATAAAAAAAAAAAAAAAAGCGTGGGGGTTCCCCTAAATTCAATTACCAGGCCCTTCAGGCCCCCCTCCCTCCTGAACCGTACCAGGCCACATACCCTCAACATTGGGAGGATGCTTTGGGGGTCTGTGACCCCTCAAAGCACCTTGTCCCCATGTTGATGAGGACAAGGGCCTCATCCTCACAACCCTGGCCGTTGGTTGTGAGGGTCTGCGGGCGGGGGGCTTATCAGAATCTGGAAGCCCCCTTTAACAAGGGGACCCCCAGATCCCGCCCCCCTGTTTGAAATGGTAAGGGGGTACAAAAGTACCCCTACCATTTCACAAAGAAAGTGTCAAAATGGTTAAATAAGACAAACACACTTTTGAAAAATTCCTTTATTAAAAATAAAAAAAATAAAAAAAAGATTCCAGCGGTGCTAATCCACTCTTGCTATCCAGCGACGGGTCTCCGGGGTCCAGCGATGGATGATCATATCCAGCGACGGGGGATCTCTCAGTCCAAACATTTCAAACAGGGGGGGCGGGATCTGGGGGTCCCCTTGTTAAAGGAGGCTTCCAGATTCTGATAAGCCCCCCGCCCGCAGACCCTCACAACCAACGGCCAGGGTTGTGAGGATGAGGCCCTTGTCCTCATCAACATGGGGACAAGGTGCTTTGAGGGGTCACAGACCCCCAAAGCATCCTCCCAATGTTGAGGGTATGTGGCCTGGTACGGTTCAGGAGGGAGGGGGGGCCGCTCTCTTATCCCCCCTCTTTTCCTGCGGCCTGCCAGGTTGCGTGCTCGGATAAAGGGTCTGATATGGATTTTTAGGGGGACCCCCACGTCAATTTTTTTTTATTTGATGCAGGGTTCCCCTTAATATCCATATCAGACCTGAAGGGTCTGGTTCTGGATATTTAGGGGGACCCCCACGTCAATTTTTTTTAAAATTTGACACGGGGTTCCCCTTAATATCCATGTCAGACCTGAAGGGCCTGGTAATTGAATTTAGGGGAACCCCCACGCTTTTTTTTTTTTTTTTTATCAATGAATGAATGAATTGTCGGCTAATGCAGAGAACACTCATTGAGTGTTCTCTGTATTACGGGACCCGACAATAGCCGCAAGTGATTTTAAAAGACTTTTTTTCCTGCACAAATGACACTTTGTGCAGGGACAGTTCTAAGCACCAGAAACATGCGCCCCTTCACAGGCATACTATAGATACCCCCCAGATTTAAAGGAATATTACACTTTTATTGTTTCACTTTAATCATTATTAAAATCACTGCTCCTGAAAAAACGGCCGTTTTTAAAACTTTTTTTTGCATTGATCCATGTCCCCTGGGGCAGGACCCGGGTCCCCAAACACTTTTTAGGACAGTAACCTGCATATTACCCTTTAAAATTATCACTTTAGATTGTGAACATTCAAGTCCCATAGACTTAAATAGGGTTCTAAAGTTCACACGAAGTTTAGGTCTGTTCGCAGGTTCTGGTGCGAACCGAACAGGGGGGTGTTCGGCTCATCCCTAATAGTAACCATCTGAGACACAGGCGGCAGGAGAGTATCAAAGCTGAACTCTAGTCAGCACAAAAAATGAAAACATAAGAATGGTTGATTGCTCATTTTATTCTGGTAAGGGATTACCAGGAATATTTACTTTATTCAACACTCCGGCTGGGATAGCCTGTCTCTTTTATGCCGCGTACACACGGTCGAACTGTTTGACGTACTTAGTCCGTTGAAACACATTTCAGCGGACAATCCGCTCGTGTGTGGGCTTCGGCGGACTTTTTCAGCGTGCAGTCCGGAGTACTAAGAATTTCGGATTTTCCAAAAATCTGTCCGTCGTACTTTGGTTTCAGCGGACAATACGGTCGTCAGTATGCTAGTTCGACGGACTAGGAATGGCGCATGCCCAGAAAGGATTTACACGGCGGAAGGGTGCTTTGCTGTGTCTTGGACTTCCTATTTCTAGTCCCGTCGTACGTGCTGTACACGTCATCGCGCAAGCTTTTGACGGATTGTTTGTGCATCCGTGTGTGGTCAAGTCCGTTCAGTGGAAAGTACGACGGATTGTCCGGCGGATTGTATGACGGACTAAGTACGTCAAACTGTTCGACCGTGTGTACGCGGCATTAGTTAGCTTTAACTTCAGGATTAATATCTCAATATTAAAGATGCAGATATTAGACCACGGGCAATCTTTCACGGTCGGTACTACTATTACACTATATGGTGTGCACGTTTTAAAATGCCTCATACTTCTACATTCAAGCAATATTTATAATTTAAGTGGTTATATACCTCAGACATGAAATAATAAGAAAGCATATCCTCCTAAAGTGTGTTCTTGTCTCAAGCCAGAGCACTAAGTGCAATTTCTCTCTTCTACTTTGTTCCTCTGCTATCAGCATGAAACATTTCTGACAAGTTTTCCTGAAAAATGGTGACAGGGAGAGACCTCTAGCTTTTTGACACCATCAGCTCTGTTCCTGTGTGCTGTGTGGAGGGGGTGTGTACCTTCACTTCAATCAGCTTTCAGAGCTCTCCTAGCTGAGCTCTGCAGTGTGTAATTTCAGCTTTCTGTCCCCTTTTTTTCTGAACTCTAATGCCGCGTACACACGAGCAGACTTTTCAACATCCAAAGTCTGACGGACTGAGTCTGTCAGACTATTCGATCGTGTGTGGGCTGCAACGGACTTTTGACTCGCCAAAGTCCGAAGGACTTTAGAATATGGAACATGCTTCAAATTTTTCCGAAGGAACTCCGCCGGACCCGGTCCCTTCGAAAAATTTGCTCGTGTGTATGCTACTCCGACGGACTAAAACCGACGCTAGGGCAGCTATTGGCTACTGGTTATGAACTTCCTTATTCGAATCCAGTCGTACGTCATCACGTTCGAATCCGTCGGAGTTTAGTGTGATCGTGTGTGGCCAAGTCCGCTCAGCCGAAAAGTCTGTCAGAACTCCGTCGGAATTCCAGCAGAACTCCGACGGAACTCCTTCGGAAGTCTGTCGGACATAAGTCCTCTCGTGTGTACGGGGCTTTAGACAAGCATTATACATTCAGCACTTTGAATGGATGTAGAGAAGAGAAGACTGCAGATAAACAGGTACAACGTATATAGGGATATTAGTTTCATGTCTATGTATCACCTGAGGCCAGTCACTTCACTGGGTATATCTACGGGTTTACAACCACTTTAAGTAATATCTGCTAGTGGTTAACTAAATTAAAATAAAGCTTTCAAGACTTTGTGACTACTTTAACTTTAACTTCACATGTTTGCCCTTTGTTAAGAAAGTGACCATTTATTTGGCCCATAAAATGCTATTTATTTTACTAAGTGCTTTTGATTATAAGGCCTGACTCATGAAACATGGTACAATTATAGATAAACATATAAAAGTCACAAAGTTGGCAACATATCCAGTAATAACATCTGATAGAAAAACAGGCATGAAGAATATAATACTGTAAAGTGAGACTAATGGAGCTTTGTGATGAGAACATCATAAGGACACATACCGGGGAAGCATATGCGAAAGTTCATTTGCTGGAAGCCAAGCAAGCTAGAGAACCATACAGTGTAAGTTAGAGTTCTAAAAAACGGAATATTCAAAAAAATTTGATTAACCCCCAAGGTAAATATAGCAGCCCGTGATTAAAAAGTGGTTTATAATTGAGTAAACATATTAGTATGGCAATTTTCTCCAAGAGCTGGGATCAAAATCTAGCAATTATCCTGTAGTTTGCTATGAGGTGACTAATTATGTATGCTTAAAGTCGATGTTTAAGGGTAGTCAGACATGGTTGACAGCGGTTTTAACAGAGTGAACCATGATAATACTGTCATGGCTACTTTTATATCATATTTTGTCATGCGTGGCTATCTATGCTTCCTGCAATTAAAAATATGTTTATTATATTTTAATAGATTGTTTCTGTAAAGAATAAACAAAAATGATAATCCTATACTAAAGTATGAGGTTATTCTTGGATCTCTCCAGAAGTAACTATTAAGCATTTGCATTGCTTGAATTTGCCTATTGCAAAATGTATCACATGTATTAGAAGGTTCAGTTAGCTTGCTTGCCACTAGATTTCTTTTTTTTCCGAATATAGTCTGGTATAAGGAAAATGGTAATTGGGTGTTAGTCCCCTTTTAGAGAAAATCTTCCTCTAGTGACGTAGCAGGTGAAGTTAGTGTCCATATCAATGCCAGGATGGGATGGGGGTCTTGTGTGATGGGGCATGGGAGCCAAATAAACCAGAGCCAGATGTAGTGGACTACTGCCCAAAGTCCCTTAATATAGCTGAAACTCACTCACTGAAACACTCAGAAGCAAAAGCTGTAGTCGCCCTGACTCTTTTATGGTCTTTCAGAGGACCATAAACCGGATGCACAGTCCTCTGAAGTTGTGAACCTGGGTATGAGTGTGTCATCTGGGAGTGTGCCCGGCTGGGCAGAGCTATTAAAGAGACATTCAAAGAGACTAATATACTAATGAGGGCACCTTGATTATAATACTCCATGAGGGAAGCTGAATGCTGTGGACTTGTAAGCAGTCCCAACTTTGTGGTGTTCCCAGGGAGAGAGAAGGTACAAGGGAACAAGGGAAAGATGGCTTACACAATGTTGTGCAGGCCTCCTTCACCTACAGAATGTCTGCTGCTGTGTAATGTTTTCCACAATGAAGAATTCTTATAGTTATAGTAAAGTGTGGAAATGTGTGGACATTCCATTTTTCTTGAATAATCAAGCCTATGTCTGAGGATGTTGTGAGCAGGCCTATGGCCAGGAGTTTGACACAATATATACCGGAAAGTTCTATCTATATCAGGTCGGTAGCTATCCAAGAAGAAATGGGGTAGAGACTTGCATGGTTTGGTGTCACCACACAGCCAATTACTAGCCCCCTTTTATGTGAAATGGCACCATTCCTTGGTTACTAGTTACCGATGGAAAGCCTAAAATAAACATGTTAAAAAAGTTATAAGCCCTTATTACCCAGATTAGTTGGCACCTCCAAATTCTTGCACGCCAGCGTGTAGATCAAACAGGAATTCCAAGACTCTGGGTGCTCTGTAATGCCCTGCATCCATGGTGGCTATTCTGGCCCTGCCCCCATCTTCCCTACTGATCTTTGGGATATGCTGTCTCACCATCACTAGTAATCAGAATACGATGAAGAGGGTGAGGACAAAGCCTTTGAAGCTGGCACAATAGTATAATACAGAATAGCCTGTTTTTTGGGGGGAAAATAGAGTAGGAATGCAAGCTTGCTATTCAGGTTATATAAGGATATATAATAATCCCTCCCCAGATTATTCCGTGGGAAAGTCAGAAGCATTCACACAGTTATCACAAATAATTGTCGTATTTTCTCTAATATGTTTCCTAGGATCACCAGTTTTATCTAGTGGTCATAATGCATCAGAGATTATCCGTGATGACTGTGAGAATGCTTGTAATTTTCATACAGCAAACTCCTTATATCAATTGTAGGCAAATATGTACGTCAACTGTGTAATTAAGCACTTGCCCAAAAGTTCTCATTCAACCATACAAAACATCTCCTAGATGGCTTACACCCGAGAGTCCTTACAGAACTTAGTCATGTTATAGCCAGAACACTATTCTTAATCTTCATGAACAACAGATTAACAGGATTGGTACCAGCTGATTGTCAAAAAGCCCACGTGGTACCAATATTCAAAAAAGGGCAGAGATATTCCAGGGAACTATAGGCCTGTCAGTCTAACATTGGTAGTTTGTAAACGATTTAAAGGGGATGATAAGGGACTATAACCAAGGATTTGCTGATAAAAACAGTGTAATTAGCAGTAATCAGCACAGGTTTATGAAAGGTCGCTCTTGCCAAACTAACCTATTAACATTCTATGAGGAAGTAAGCTGCCATATGGACAAAGGTAGGCCAGTGGATGTGGTGTATCTGGATTTTGCAAAAGCATTTGATACAGTCCCCCACAAACACTTAATATACAAGCTGAGGTCTGTAGGCATGGACCAGAAGGTTTGTTCTTGGGTAGAAAACTGGCTACGGGGAGGCGCCAAAAATAAATAATGTGTACTCAGACTGGTCTGGAGTGGTTAGTGGGATACCCCAAGGCTCTGTCCTCAGACTAATTCTGTTTAATTTATTTATAAATGATATAGAGGATGGGATAAATAGCTTGATGTCCGTGCATGCTGAAAAAAAATATGCAGGGCAATAACAACACAGCAGGATATAGAAACGTTACAAGAGAACCTGAATATATTAATGGAGTGGACACTCATTAGTGAGAGAACCCCTAGGGCCTTCCAGGATGGAGAAGGATTTAGGGGTTCGACTGAGCAATATCACGCAGTGTCAAGCTGCGGCTACCAAAGCCAGCAGAATATTAGCATGCATTAAAAAGGGAATTTGCTCCAGAGATAAAACGGTTATTCTGCCACTTCATAAAACTCTGGTTTGACCATATTCTGTCCAGTTCTGGTCACCAATCCTCATAAGAGATGTGCTGGAGCTGGAGAGAGTCCAGATAACAGCAACTAAATTAATATGGGGACTGGAGGACCTCAATTATAAGGGACAACTACAAGTGCCAAATTTATTCTCTTTGGAGAAGAGACACTTGAGAGGAAATATGATAGCGATATACAAAGATCACAACAGTGATACCAGCATTGGTATGAAACTTTTCAGTCCCAGGGAGTGTAAGAGGACACAGGGCCACACGGTGAGAATGGAAGAGAAGCAGTTTAACCTTAATCTCCCTTGTGGTAATCCCGAGAGTGGCTCCAATAGCAGTAAACCCAGAGCCACACTTGGGATTGCATTGCAGTATCCAGGTACAGTTACTGACCTTGTCCCTACAATCCTGTGATGTTCTCCCGCTGTATTCTCTGGCTGATGCATCACTGACGCATTGTGGCGGAGCCAAGATGCAAATCCAAAAAACATAGCACACAATGCATTGTAATCTGTAGATTACATTACTGTATCAAACCATTTCCCATTTCACTTCAGTTTTGTCCCTAGTGCTTTCTCCGGTGCCCTGCCTGCACCGTTCTTTCTGCCTGGAAACTGGAGAACGTCCATGGTATCCAAAAAGCATCCTTCTACGTCAAAAAGCAGTTTTAAACCAGCTAGAAAATGGTGATAGTGAATTAGAATCACTTGCAGAATTGAATGATAGTGATTTGTAGACATGTGCATTCTTTTTCGTCCGAATGCATTTTCGTCCGAATTTCAGCTATTTTCGTTTTCGTTTTGACAAACGATAACGAAAGCACAGAATACGAAAAACGAAAGATCCGACATAAATAAATGCTTTATTTTCGTTTTCGTTGTTACAACAGTTCGATATAGAATAGGATTCAACGTGACTCTGACAATAACAATCTGTCTGTAGAACCTGTGGTCGAATTTGCCTAACCTTACCTCTATTAGTCCAAGATTATATAGAGAAAATATTCGACAGAGAAAAAAGATTTGACAGAGAGAAAAGATTCTGCAAGTTACTGTCCTAAAAAGTGTTTGGGGACCCGGGTCCTGCCCCAGGGGACATGTATCAATGCAAAAAAAGTTTTAAAAACGGCCGTTTTTTCAGGAGCAGTGATTTTAATAATTAAAGTGAAACAATAAAAGTGTAATATTCCTTTAAATTTCGTACGGGGGGGGGGTGGGTGTCTATAGTATGCCTGTGAAGGGGCGCATGTTTCTGGTGCTTAGAACTGTCCCTGCACAAAGTGTCATTTATGCAGGAAAAAAAGTCCTTTAAAATCACTCGCAGCTATTATGAATTGTCGGCTTCGTAATACAGAGAACACTCATTGAAAGTCATTGATAAAAAATAAATAAATAAAAAAGTGTGGGGGTCCCCCAAATTCAATTACCAGGCCCTTCAGGTCTGGTATGCATATTATGGGGAACCCTGCGTCAAATAAAAAAAAAAAATTGACGTGGGGTTCCCCCTAAATATCCATACCAGACCCTTCCGGTCTGGTATGGATATTAAGGGGAACCCCACGTCAAATTTATCCAAATTTATCCAAATTTATCCAAGCACGCAACCTGGCAGGCCGCAGGAAAAGAGGGGGGGGGGTGAGAGAGCGCCCCCCCTCCCTCCTGAACCGTACCAGGCCACATGCCCTCAACATTGGGAGGATGCTTTGGGGGTCTGTAACCCCTCAAAGCACCTTGTCCCCATGTTGATATGGAGAAGGGCCTCATCCCCACAACCCTGGCTGGTGGTTGTGGGGGTCTGCGGGTGGGGGGCTTATCAGAATATGGAAGCCCCCTTTAACAAGGGGACCCCCAGATCCTGCCCCCCTGTTTGAAATGGTAAGGGGGTACAAAAGTATCTTCTGACTCCACGGAGGAGACACTGCGGGATCCCGGCGGCCTGACGTTTGTTATATGGGGACAAGGTGCTTTGAGGGGTCACAGACCCCCAAAGCATCCTCCCAATGTTGAGAGCATGTGGCCTGGTATGGTTCAGGAGGGAGGGGGGCGCTCTCTCGCCCCCCCCTCTTTTCCTGCAGCCTGCCAGGTTGCGTGCTCGGATAAAGGGTCTGGTATGGATTTTTAGGGGGACCCCCGCTACAATTTTTTTTTATTTGACGCAGGGTTCCCCTTAATATCCATACCAGACCTGAAGGGTCTGGTATGGATATTTAGGGGGGACCCCACGTCAAATTGTTTTTTTAAATTTGACGCAGGGTTCCCCTTAATATCCATACCAGACCTGAAGGGCCTGGTAATTGAATTTGGGGGACCCCCATGTTTTTTTTTATTATTATTTATTTTTTTTATTTTTTTTATCAATGACTTTCAATGAGTGTTCTCTGTATTACGGAGCCAACAATTCATAATAGCTGCGAGTGATTTTAAAGGACTTTTTTTCCTGCATAAATGACACTTTGTGCAGGGACAGTTCTAAGCACCAGAAACATGCGCCCCTTCACAGGCATACTATAGACACCCCCCAGGTACGAAATGTAAAGGAATATTACACTTTTATTGTTTCACTTTAATCATTATTAAAATCACTGCTCCCGAAAAAACGTCCGTTTTTAAAACTTTTTTTTTAACATTGATACATGCCCCCTGGGGCAGGACCCGGGTCCCCAAACACTTTTTAGGACAGTAACTTGCATATTAGCCTTTAAAATTAGCACTTTCGATTTTGAACGTTGGAGTCCCATAGACTTTAATAGGGTTCTAAAGTTCACACGAAGTATGCTATATACTAGCTCCGTCGAATCTTCTTTATACATTCGACAGACACCATAAGCCTTCAAAGACAGATTCAACCGTAATTCATGTGGATTTTCGGACGAATGCAATTTTTGAACGAAAAACAAAATAAATAAAAACGAATTTCGGGAGTAACTAAATAAATTAATTTTTTGGACGAAAACGAAATTCCGAAACAAAATATTTTACTCTGCACATGTCTAGTGATTTGTGGGTAAATTCGTCATCAGACACCAAAAGGGACAACAGCGACAATTCTGCGACTGATCTCAGTGATACAAACTTGCTGCTCTATTGACTGTGGTATGGATCACGCAGCACTGAGCTCAGTTGCAGAATCATCGCGTTTGGCACTTTCAGTGTCTAATGCCAAATTTCCCCACAAATCGCTATCGCTCAATTCTGAAAATGATTCTAATTCACTATCGCTGTTTTCTAGCTGGTCTAAAACCACTTTTGATGTAGAGGGACACTTTCCGTCGGACTTTGAGCAGTCCTATGTTTCAAAAATTTCATAGCATATTACATTTGGCAGGCATTTCCATCGCCAAATAAAATCAATGCAAGCCTATGGGACCACGCCGCAACCACTTTACATCTGCATGCAATGCATGTGATTGCAGTGTGATAGTGTGGCATTTACAGGGTTAAATCAGGTGATGAAGAGTCGACCTGATGCCTGTTCACCATCTGTCAAATGTCCACTGAAGAGCAAACCAAACACTGACCGCCTTTCAGAGGGAACTGCAGGTGTGAATGGACCCTTAGAAAGAGTAAAACGAAATAAAAATTATATAATTTTTATATATGTAAAAAATACAAACTGAGAAAAAAGATTCTCAGATGGCACAGTTGGCAATACTCTGAATCCTTGAAATATTTTCCATAAGGCAAATGCTGCATAAAAATTAGTTGGATTGGAAAATGATTGCACCGCAGTTGCACCCTGACCCAGAAACGCCAGGGGCATGCTGTGATCCTGTTATGTTACACAGTTTAGCACACAGCTTGGATCTTTCCCTTTCATTGTTATTATTATCACACCAACATGACCTGAATGCCACAATTCTTTTCTAATCTAGGAGCTTTGTAAGGTTACATCACTGTTCTGTTTTCTTGTGATTATGCTGTATCAGAAAGCAATGTCTATCTGCTGTGTTTAGTCCTTTGCTTACATCTGATCAAATTTTGTGCTGGACCCCAAGAGCTTTACACTAATTAGACTAGGTGAAATACAAGAAGTTACAGTTAGTAGAATATGAATTGTACACAGTTGTTTTTATGTGGTTTATGTAACCTATTCACCACCATATAATTTTATTTTAATGGCTAAACAAAAAAAATCCCAACAAAGCAACACTGGTAAAATATTATTATTATTATTATTATTATTATTATTATCATCATCATATAGCACATATTTTATATAGCAGAAACAGAATGCACCGCACTTTACAAAATGAAGGCAGACAGTACAGAGGGCTCAAAATTTCAAGTCCTGAGATTCTGAGATTCCTACCATGCCATGCCCCTAAACACACCCTCCCAAATTACAGTGCCTTGAAAAAGTATTCATACCCCTTGAATGTTTCCACATTTTGTCATGTTACAGCCAAAAACGTAATGTATTTTATTGGGATTTTATGTGATAAAACAGCATGAAGTGGCACATAATTGTGAAGTGGAAAGAAAATTATAAATGGCTTTACATTTTTTTTTTACACATAAATATCTGAAAAATGTGGTGTGCATTTGTATTCTGCCCCCGTTACTCTGTTACCCCTGCCTTCGAAAGTCACCTAATTAGTAAATAGAGTCCACCTGTGTGTAATTTAATCTCAGTATAAATACATCTGCTCTGTGAAGCCCTCAGAGGTTTTTTATAGAACCTTAGTGAACAAACAGCATTATGAAGGCCAAGCAACACACCGGCCTAATAGTAAACCGCTACATGTGGCGGAAAACTAACACTGCATATCACTTTGAACACACCATCCCCACCATGAAACATGGTGGTGGCAGCATCATGTTGTGGGGATGCTTTTCTTCAGCAGGGACAGGGAAGCTGGTCAGAGTTGATGGGAAGATGGATGGAGCCAAATACAGAGCAATCTTAGAAGAAACCTGTTAGAGTCTGCAAAAGACTTGAGAATGGGCAAAAAATGCACTCTCTAGATGTTAGAGACATCCCCAAAATGACTTGCAGCTGTAATTGCAGTGAAAGGTTGTCCTACAAAGTATCGACTCAGGGGGCTGAATATAAATACATGCCACACCTTTCACACATATATATATATATATATATATATATATATATATATATATATATATATATATATATATATATGACAATTAGGAAAATTTCAAGGGGTATGAATACTTTCAAGGCACTGTATCTAAGGAAATGGCAGTTAAATGTTTTATACAGAATTAAGTTATAAAAATAAATATTAACAACATCAACTTTAACAATATTAACATAAAGCATATTTCATTGATCCGATTGTGATACATAAAAAAGGATTACATATGATTGGCTACTATAGACACTGTACACATCATTACTGCCTTGTTAAGTAAATATGTATTGTTATATTAAATATAGCATTAAAAATATGTAAACCAATGAATGACACTTTCACTGATTTAGGATGCAGAGAGGCTTATAGTGGAGCACAGCACTGAGCAGGGGAGCGGGCATGGGCGTCCGCAGAACTTTTTTCAGGGGGGGGGCATAACTTTAGGGTCACCCATGCGCCGCCCCTTTTCGACAATGTCATTATCACATTATCATGGTCAGAGACTGCAGACGTAGTACAATCCCTAGGATAAGTAATGGATAATGGCCAACAGGCCCTCTTAACAGACCCAGCGAAACTACAGCAGTGATCCCTCTGGCTGGATGATCTCTCACTCTGGGTTCCCCCGCGGGTGACTCTGGTCAGTAGTGTAGCATGTCTGTACCCTGGCAGAGGCTCAGTCTTTCGGTGCAGGGCAGCGTGGCTCTCTATGGTGGCGCTGGACAGCATGACTTTCTTTGGTGGCACGGGGCAGTGTAGCTCTCTCTCTGGTGGCGCTGGGCAGCATGGCTCTCTCTCTGGTTTCTGCGCTGCACACTCCTCGTTCTTTTTCCTGTCGCACTCTCTCCCTCAGCTTTTTTCCAGGCTGCAGTCTCTCAATCTTTCTCGATTGAACTGTAGCCTCCTCCCTGTGGAAATTGGGGCCACCAATCTTTGGGACTACATGTCCCATGATGCTCTCCTCTCCTAGTCTCCTTTGATTGGCCCTCAGTTATGAACAATAGGGAAGGATTGGAGTGGGCAGAAAGCTGGGCGAGGAACCTGGTGAGAGCTGTCATCTCTTCTTCCTGACAGGAGAAAGGGGGGGTGACCGGGAGAAATCTGATAGCCCCTCAGCTTGCCATTCTCTTGTCACAGCGCCGTCGAGTTCTCTTCTGGACTGAGCAGGGAAAAGAGCCCGCAGTCACACTACAAGGATAGGAGGGCTTGACAGCACCTTGATGGTGTCACCCCACTGGCGGGTTGCACATGGGTGTGTGCTGCCCACACCCTGTTAGCGATGGAACTGTGTTGAATTTAAGTTCTGATCCCTGATTCCAGGGGGGGGCACTTGACCCCCCTTGCCGCTACCTGCGGACGCCCATGGGAGCGGGAGCTGCTAAAGTTACCTTTTCCTAGTAACAAAGCTGGTGATTGGTTGCTAGGTGGTCAGAGCAACCAATCACCAGCTTGTTAATAGGAAAAGTTAACAGTTCCCGCCCCTCCTCCACCTCATCTAGTTCTTTGCCGACTCTTGCTGTATACCAGGCCCTGGTAAGAGAAAGACAGGGAGTGGATGCTGGGAGGAGAAGGAAAATCGGCTCTAGTTTAACCCCTGCACATGCCTCCCCCACTCCAATGAGGCTCCACACCAGCCATCGGCTTATTTCCACTCACCTAGTGCAAGTGGAAATTTTGAGGGCTGCAGCACAGTTAGAATGTAATTCAATACAAGTGGAATCAGAGAACCCTGCTTGTTAGAGCTTACAATATAAGAGGGAGGGTCAAGTGATACATAAGGTAACACATCTGGGGGATGAGCTGATGGAGAAAGTAAAAGTTCAATACAGGCATACCGCACTTTTAAGTACACAATGGGGTTTATTTACTAAAGCTGGAAAGTGCAAAATCAGGCTCACTTCTGCATAGAAACCAATGAGCTTCTAACCCCAGCTTGTTCAATTAAGCTTTGGTAATAAAACCTGGAAGCTCATTGGTTTCTATGCAGAAGTGAGCCTGATTTTGCAATTTCCAGCTTTAGTAAATAAACCCCATTGTATACTTAAAAGTGGGGTATGCCTGTATATTAGTTAGAAGCAGGATAAGCTTATCCAGCAAGATAGGTTTTCAGGGATTGCCTAGGAGATAGTCGGACGAATTATAGTAAGGAGTTCCAGAGGAGTTGTGAATGAATTTGTAGGTTGTCAATAATGTTTTTTTTTTGGATGAGCGGAATCCAATGGAGGGATAGGCAGAGAGGGGTAGCAGACACTGAATGGTTGGTAAGGTGGAGAAAAACTGTTTTTGGTAGAGGTTCTGTGTTCTATATGATTACATCCTATATTTTATATACATCATGCCAAGAAGAAGTTGTAGCATGTGCTCCTGAGAAAGATCACTTGAAATGCCTTGAGTCCACATGTAGATTGTTGGATAAAATAATTTCTGCACAATTTTGCTATATGCGATTTAAAATTGTATGTATAATACATGTTTTGTGGTGTCATTTTCTATATACCCTTACCAAAGTTCTTGGCTACAACTTCTACTTGATGTGTTGTATGGTAAGTTATATGAGTCTGGCAGCACCATTTATGATGGACTGAAGGGAGGATAGCCTTTGTAAAGGTAATCCAGTGAGGAGGAAATTACAGTGTTAAGGCTTGAAATATCCAGGGAGTGAATTAGAAGCTTTGTGGTGTCATTGGTTAGGAAGGGGCTTATTTTGGAGATGTTGCAGCGGTTAAGGCAGCAAGATTTGGACAGAAATTCCATGTGGGGCCAAAAGACAAGTTCAGAGTCCAGGATTACCCCTAGCACCCTGGCCTGTGGGGGATGGACTGATAGTTGTGCCCTCCATTTGACAGAGAAGTCAGGGGAAGGGGCATGTAGGGGAGGAAATATTATGAGCACAGGTTTGGATAGATTGAGTTTCAGGAAGTGTTGTGACAATTATTGATATGTCTGTTAGTAAATTAGTGATGTGTGAGGAGACTGATGGGGTGAGCTGATTAGAAAATATAGGATTCATTTCCAACAGTTTAAAGTAACAAAGGCTGTAGAGATATTTACAACAGCTTGGTGCTTACATAGGCATATTATGTATTGCATATTTAATATCTGTAATTAAAATGCAGTAAACAATGACAGCCAATCAGAATTACTCTATTACTGATCGCCTTACAGTAAATCGAAAAATCTTTGGTTGGTCTGGGTTACGGCCTTTGCACAAAGTCAGCTTGGTTTGTACTGCCTTATTAAATAAATCTGAAAAATGTAAGCCACAAACTAAACGAGCAGTGCGGATGTTTCATGTCTCTATAGTGCGCACAGAAATCAACAGAACAAATAAATTCCCCAGCGCAGTAAAAGCTTGTGTATTCTATTCTACTTTGCTGGCTACGTCAGCAGTGAATGGGTAAAAAAGCTTTCAGATGCATCTCAGGAGCTTATAAATCAGCTTTGGTTTAAGCTATCCATCTGCTGTCTTGTATTCCTGTCAGCTTTGAACACACCATTTCAATGTATTACGATATATATTATTAAATGCAAATGCAGCTAGATTTATGTCGATGTGGCACTGTGTCCTTGTAATCTGTATTGTGCATTTAATGGATACAGTTTGATTTATTTTTTCTTTATGTCACATTTTACTGTTCAATAAAGGTATTACAAGGAAAGGTCATAAGGCAATACCAGAAAAAAGACAACTCAAAGTTAACTCAAGACACTTAATTTATTAAATGTTAAGTATTATCGGACCCATGTGAACAGTATGCCTGTGTGTATGCATAGATCTGAAAGACTACAAGGTGCTTTTTTACTGATATGAATGAAGCTTGAAAAATGTAAAGCAGTGGTTGGAAAACAGTTGAATTCTGGGGACGTCATGGTGTTGATTTGCTAAAGGCAAAAAGACTGTGCACTTTGTTTCCTTAGCAAACGTAAATGTGGTAAAGCTTTACTTTGTAAAGAATACTCAATAAGGTGCAAGGAAATAAAAAAAAAAAAAACAGCATTTTGCTTGCACACCATTGGATGATAGAAACCATATTTAACTCTGGAGAAAATTAGTGCAGCTTCACGTACACAGTCCACAGCCTATTCGTCTTTAGTAAAGCCACCCCCTTTGTGTGATCCATAGCTTCGCTAAAAGACTCTATGGGGGTAATTTACTAAGATGAAAGCACTGCACCAGTTCATACATTAATTGGTGTACCGGAAAAGTCATTAATTGAACGTGCGGACCGGCGCACATTGAAGTGCAAATAACGATAATAAATAGCCGCATATGTAAACTGCAGCTGGCGCGAGGGTAACTACGGTTTTCTCATTGATGATAGTGCATGCCCAATACAATCTGTTAATTTCATCTCATTGGATGTGTCTTGTTAAACAATAAGTAGGTGTACTCAGTTAATTAACCCCTTTGATGCTAATCTCATTCCTATCACTTCTAATATATCTTTGAAATGTGTTTTTTTTTCTTTTTTTACCCAAATCTTTCAATACATTACAAAGAACAGAGAAATGTTTCTAAACCCAATACATTCATATTTTCAGAATTGATCTTTAAAGGTGACCATACACTGCAATTAATTAGATCTTAAATAAATTAGATTTAGTGCAAAAGCCTGTTTGATCTCCTATATTTTCAATTAATTGCTCAAGTGCGTCTTCCTGTTACCTATTTTGCCTAAATATCGGGTTGTACAGAGATTGGCCAATCAGATTGCATAGAGCATGACCATTTTAAGTGCCAAATTTGAAATGTAGATGTGCCATGACCCACTTGTATTTTCCAAACGATATTTCTTGTGCATTATACAAGGCACATGAAAAACAAACCACTTTTTTTCAAGACATGCTAGTGATCAGGAATCTTCAAACTACAGCTCACCAGCTGTTGAACTACACATCCCATGAGGCATTGTAAAACTCTGAAGCCGCGTACACACGGGCGGACTGTCTGTCCAACTTAGTCCGCTGAAACACATTTCAGCGGACAGTCCGCTCGTGTGTGGGCTTCAGCTGACTTTTTCAGCGGACAGTCTGGCGGACTAAGTCTTTCGGAATTTCCGTAATATTGTCTGTCCAACTTTGGTTTCAGCGGACAGTCCGCTCGTGAGTAGGCAAGTTGGACGGACTAAGTATGGTGCATGCTCAGAAAGGATTTACACGGCCGAAGGTTGCATTGCAGTGTATTGGACGTCGTATTTCTAGTCCCGTCGTACGCGCTGTACACGTCATCGCGCAAGCTTTCAACGGACTGTCTGTTCATCGTGTGTGGTCAAGTCCGTTCATTCAAAAGTAGGACGGACTGTCCGTCGGATTGTCTGACGGACTTAGTTGGCCAGACAGTCCGCCCGTGTGTACGCGGCTTAACATTCGCAGACATGACTAAGCATGATGATATTTGTAGTTCCTGAACAACTGGAGAGCCGTAGTTTGAAGACCCCTGTGCTAGACCTTTATTATGCCTCCAGAATTGTGAGTGTGGCATCTACCCAACTTCTCTCTGCTGGTGGACAAAGGAACCTACATATACATATACATATATATATACATACATATACACACACACATATACATACACACACACACTGAAGCAGGAAGCTATATACATTGGCCCGGAAGTGACATAGACAAACAGGAAGTGAGGGGAAAACCCTACCAACGTCTTTCCTTGGGGACACACAGGTCAATATAACTAGTGTCCCCATTAGGCAAATTTCACTCTAGCTATGGGTTGTACACAACAAAATGCTACAGTGCAATTTGCCTAATGGGGACACTAGTTAGTTGTCTATGTATCGCGTACCTGGTACTGGAGGCCAATGGAGAGAGAGGGCTTCCCTTGCGGCTTAGTTCCAGACCCCCCTGAGGGTGAAAACAGGAAAGGTCAGGCCCAAAGAAGCACGGGTCACCTGCAGGACTATATGCAGGAGGTTCCAGAGTACTGCTGGTGTGCTGGCGTATTATCAGCAGACAGGTGGCACCCATGAGGTGTTGCAGGATTCGGATAATGCTGCGACTGGAGCATGGTCGGAAGGAAACCTGGGTCTTGAGCCGGGTTGGTGGTCAGGTGGATAGCTGGAGTAGAATACAGGAAGCAAACATAAGACAGGTCAAGGACATGCCGGGTCGGTAACAGGAGACACAGGAACAGAGCTACCACAAAGATAACACACTGGAGGAGCCGAAGATCAACCAGCAAATGCAGGCACTAGCAGACTTCCTTATATAGGCCCATGTGACCTGCTGTTAGAGATACTGGGTCCTAAAGTCCTTCTCCTGTCAGAGATGCTGGGTCATAAAGTCCTTCTCCTGCCATAAGTGCTGGTAGAGATGCTGGGTCCTAGAGCCCTTCTCCTGCTGTTTGGTTCCCTGACACTATGTGACAGGAAGTGAAGCCAATTTTCAAAAAAGGGACACAGAGCCCAACCTAAAAAACACAAGCAGAGGTTCTAACACTCACTTGGTTTCTCTCAAATGCCCACAATTAGAATAGGATTGTCTTGAGCTAGATTTTAACTCAGTGCTCTAAATCTGTGCTTCTCAACCCTGTCCTCAAGTAACCCCAACAGGCCATGTTTGCAAGTTTACCTTCATCTTGCACAGGTGCTTTAAAAACACACACATGCACACACACACCTCTACCTCTTTTCATGGTAAGACAATTGAAAACACATGCACAGTTCATTCAGTTCAGTTAAGCATGTCTTTCAAATACCAACTCAAAAAACATACTCTCTGAGCATGCCCACAAAAATCCAAGTTATGTTCACACACAAAAAGCACAAAACAAAAAACAAAAAACAAAGTCCATGAGCATGCCCAGGCCAACCCAAATGCATTTCACACACCAAAAGCCACACCAAATGCAGCTAGCACAAAATAGGCCACCCCCTGTCCAAAATTAAGCACATCATCCAGCATGCTACAAAATTATAGATGGGACAAACACCCCACCCCCCGGTCCAGGGGGGCAAACAAAGAGCCTAACATGGGCAAAAGTTATACAACAAATACCATTGCAGTCTATGGGAATTGACTTGTTTATTTTGCTAGTACCCACTTGGCTGGCTTATATTCTAGAAGGGAGTTGGGCGATCGCTCCTCTCACCCCTTTCCTAGCTGGCCCTATTGTATGCTCTGAAAAAGGATGTGGTTTGGATTGGTGAGGTCATCTCACAGTCTTTTGAGAATGGAGTGGAGTGTGGAGTTCCCCTTTAAAAGCAAAAGCTAGCCCATGGAAATCATATGCATTAGAGGGGGAAGGTTAAATAACCTTTTAGGAGGTGCTAGAGCAGCGAGAGTCTTTTTACATAATTTTAACAAGGTACATGTCACATGTTGGCAACGTAACAAGCTAACATGACCTGTGTGCAAATCTCCTTAACAAAATACATAAAGGTGAGCCAGCGTAAAAAAAATGATTGTCAAGTTTAGAGGTGTGCCCATTCAACCCATGCAATTGCATGTACATTGCTTAACATTTACTAAGATTTTGACCGCGCAGTGAACAAACGCATGTGAACGAATGCAAGATTTCACACAGTTTTAAACATACTTGCAGGCACAGCAGGCTTTCTCTGTTACTTTTTCATTCTATTTTGGGCATATTTGTTACTTGGGCAGTTGTTACTAAACGTCACATCACCCCATATTATTGGCACCTCCATCTTCTGTCAATATTGATTTGGAGATGCTGTGCACCATGTCCATAGAGGTGCACAGATTGCATTCTCCCGTGCACCGAGATCTCTATAGTAAATGGGGAATTTGCTCTCTGTTACCATTTCATGAATATGGAAATGTGCATCCACCGTGCGCCTCTACTGATGGCACACGGCTTTCGTAAATCACCCCCTATGTGCAGAAAGAATATAGGTGTTATCTTACTAAAGGTCCATGCACATTTGGCTAAAAAAAAATTTTTCTTTCTGCCAAAATAATTGTCTTTTTTTTAAACCCAGTTTGCATGAACCCTAAAGGTTGACAAATATCTGTTAGCCCCTGTACACAATGTCGGAGATTTCGACAACCAAATCCGTCGGATCTTGTCCGAAACTGTTGCATACACACAGTCGGACTAAGTTGTCGAAAAATCCGATCTTTCAGAACATGATGACGTAATTTCGTTACGATGGGACTACATTCAGGCTAGTAGCCAATAGCTTTGATGTAGGAATTTGATCTGAGCATGCGTGGCACTTGGTCCGATCAAAATTCTCTACACATGATCAGAGTATGTCCGATCGAACTAGTTGGTCGGGAAATATTTCCAACAAGTTGGACATTTGGGTCCGACGGATATTCCGACGGAAACATTCCGATGCATACCACACACAGTCGGATTATCCGACAACACAGTCCGATAGGACACATTCCGACGGATTCTCCGATCGCGTGTACAAGGCTTTACACATTGTCAAATGCTGCAGTACGTTGCCTTTGTTCCCTACTTACTAAACTCTGCTTTGCAATCGGTTTGCATCATTTGTTGTTTTGTTTTTTTTAAAACCCACATCCTTATTAAATGATGCTCACCCAAAATTTTTGAAAACATGGTCTGCTTGGTTGGAGATTAATCATGACCCCAAACTTGACAGATCTCTACTCTCCCTTTAATGTGTAAGATAACCTGTGACATAGATGCACCTGATTGAGCCTCCCTACACTTCCTTGCTCTTCACAATACTTCCCTCCCACATTTTCCCTTTGTTTTAGAATTTCCTTCTAGCCCCCTCCCATTACTAACTCTTAGCTTTATGATTCTATAAACCTTAACCGGCACATTTCCTTTGCGTGTCCTCATTCCTCCTAATTCCTTCTCTTGCTCCCTCCTCTCCATATAATACTACTCAGATCATCACCATAAGGCCTCATGCACACTGGACGTTTTTATAGTTGCTGTTTTTGGCTTCAGATGTTTTTTACTACAGTTAATAAACTCCCCATCATGTTACCCTATGTGTCCACACACACATAGGCTGTTATCAGCAGTTTTTGGCTGGGGTGTTGTTTGGCTTTAAAAAAAAACAAAATAGTGGGTTCTGATAGGAGTTTTTCTGCTGTTTTCTTCTGTAAAAATGCTCTAACATCAAAAAATGTTGGCAAACGCAGATAAACACTCAAAAACACAGCTTACCAGCGGTTTTTGACATTTTTGATCCATTGAAAAAAAAAGTTTTTTTCAAAAAACTGCTAATGCAGAAAAACACTAAAAAAAGCTAAAAAATGCAAACACAAAAAAACGAAAAAAAAAGCTAAAATCCACTAAAAACCACGAATGCAGAAAAACAATAAAAACTGCTAACGCAAGAAAATGCTAAAAAAGCTAATAAACACAAAAAAACGCTATTGCAAAAACTTTGAAAAACATTGAAAAATTCTCAAACCTACTGGCGTTTTTATCTTTATTTTAATGTCCAGTGTGCATGAGGCCTTACAACAGCTTATTCTTGGACTGATCCAACACCCTAAAGGGCTTGTTTACAATTTAGGATGACATGCTTTTTTAAGGGCTCATTTACACTTGTTTCGACTTCAACACACATTAAAGCTCCTACCAATTCAACATGCTTTTTCGATATGTTTTTGATGCTTCAGTGATGCTTTGGTGATGCTTTTTTGAAGCTTTAATGAAGCTTGGCAGATGCCCTGTGTGCATGTGGATATCTCATGCCTGCAATTTCCCCAAAGCAAAGCAAAGCTAAAACTGAATTAAAGCCTCTCAAAAGCTTCAAGTGCTTCTAGCGAACATTGTCATAGACTTCTATGGAGGCTTTGAAGCCTCTTCGATGCACCACTGAAGCGACACGGGTATCATTTTTGAAGTGAAGGAAAAAAATGCAAGGTGTACACAGGAATGTAAGGTAACCAATTCATTTAGTGACAAGAGCTTTGACTGGCATTTAGAGAGCTTTAAAAAAAGAGTGCCCGAAGCCTTGTTTTGAAGCAAGTGTAAATGAGCCCTGAAGCTCTCTGAACACCAGTCAAAGCTCCTGTCACTAAACGAAATGGTTAGCTTACAGTCCTCTTTACACCTTGCGTTTGCTTTGCTTTAAAAATGATACCCTATGTCACTTTAGTGGTGCTTCAAAGCCTCCATAGAAGCCTATTACAAAGCTCACTTGAAGCACCTACAGCTTTTGAGAGGCTTTAATTCTCCTTTAGCTTTACTTTGTTTTGGAGGTAGTGCAAGTATGAGATATCAGCACATACACAGGGCTTCTGCCAAGCTTCAAAAAAGGTTCATAGAAGCCTTGCAGAAGCATCAAAAACTCATAAAAAAACATTTTGAAGCTGTAGTCGAAATTGAAGTAAGTGTAAATGAGCCCTAACTCTTTCTTCCAACCTACCCCTGAGACTACTTCCCCTGAAACTAGTTAACAGTTAAAGCTGCAATATGTTTTTCTTCTGTATAAGAATTTCAGTTTATATTAAAAATGTCTTTCTCTGTAGCACAAATGCTCGCTTACACTCTGCATAACATGCATATTGAATATATCTTTATTGTATTTACACTCAATAAAAACCTTTGTAAAAGAAACAAAAAATAGTCAGTTCATTTTGCAAGGGAAGTTGCACTTTGCAAAATAATTTCCCCCGCAGCTTAGTGAATGTGGTGATGGTTCACTTTACAAGGAATACTCGATCATGTGCAAGAAAAACAAGAACATGTATTGTTGCTTGGACATGATTAGATGATGGACTTCAGAAGAGCTTTGCCTCATTCACTAAGCTCTGGGGAAAGTCCATTTGTAAACGGAAACATCTATTTACCTTTAGCAAGTCAGCCCGTAATGTGTTAAGCCAAGCAGTGTCCAAGGTCCTGAAGTGTTCAGCTCTGTTCCTACAATTTTGCAGCACATATGCTATTCATTATTTATTTTTTCTGCTAGTATACAAAAAAAAAATCAAACTGCTTCCCCCTCCTTTTCCGAAGAGATACTAGCATAAAACACCAGCCATACAGTGTAAATTCTTCATTCTCTAAAATCATTTCCTTGTCATTGAATTTATAGATTTTAGAACGTTATAAAAAAAAAGCACAAACTAAATCAGTTTGGGTGGGGGGGGTCAAGCTGGCATTTCCAATTTGACATGAAATACTAATTAACATGGCATGAAATACTAACACTAATACTAAAAACTGCCTCCCATTCGTTGCAATGTGTGCTTTCACATTCGGTCGGTGCGCTTGCAGATGTTAGAAAAAGTCCTGTAAGCAGCATCTTTGGGGCAGTTTGGGAGTGCTATCAATAGCACTCCCAAAATGCCCCTGCCCATTGAAATGAATGGGCAGTGCTTTCAAAGCGCATAGAGAGCGCCGCAAAAACGGGTCTATTATTCTTTTTTTTATGATCACGTTGTCGCGTGACCTTAAAGTGGGAGTGCATCTAAAAAAAAAATATTAAAAGCCAGCAGCTACAAATACTGCAGCTGCTGACTTTTAATAAATGGACACTTTCCTGGAGTCCAGCGAAGTCGGCAGCCAAAGCTGATCAATCGCTCGGCTCTTGGCTGCTGCCATCACCATTCTCCGTGAGGGAATCAGGAAGTAAAGCGTTGCGGATTCACTTCCCGGTTCCCTACTGCACATGAACGAGTCACGTTGCGCGTCATAAATAAATGGTCATAAATGGTCCCTGCCATGCGGGAAGGGCCGTGACTTCTGCAGGAGTCTATTCCCGGAAGTGGGTGCAGATACCTGTATAATACAGGTATCTTCACCCCCTCCCCACTGAAAGGTGTCAATTGTGGTACCAGAGGGGGGGGGGATCAGATGAGTGGAAGTTCCACTTTTGGGTGGAACACCACTTTAAAGAAAAAACACCACTCTAGTGTCCAAAAAACAAAGCCAAAACGAAGCTAAAGCACTGCAAAAACTGCTGGTGCTTTAGTGCTGCTTTAGCTGCGTTTCAGTGTGAAAGGGGTTTTATGGACAGAAATCAATAAGACACAGACAACAGTTTGCTAAACCATGCCTTGATTTGTATGTGTTTTGACACCAGTGAGCTCTCACTCTGCCGCTGCCATTTGGATTCAAGCTGGAGTATCACAATATCAATGAAATCTAAAGAAATGTAAGCCTTCTGCCAGAATCTCTATATTATGTAAATATGTGGAGAATATAATGGGAAAGTGAGACATTTGTAATCCTCATGGCTGGTGGGTAGAGACAGAGACTCTGATGAGATAGTCGCCTCCAGAATTCCTAATATCAAGGAACCCAGTGGGAGATTCAGATGAAGACTAACTAGATCCTCGTATAGATGCTGTAGGTGCTGACCTTCAGCCAATATGAGCACATATGAATGTGATATGGTTCAAACTCATCTGAATTTTCTTATTCGTGCTATATAACACATGGTGCTTTTCCGATCTCTATAATATTGTCAAAGCAGCTAATGTTGCATCAGAATTGAAAAGATGAAGGACAACATTTTTTTTTATTTTATGTATACATATCTTAAATAGTTTCTGAATATGGAATACCAAAGAGTAAAATACACCTGATCTTGTTCTCAACTAAGATGTCAGATATGATTAGAATGTTTATTAAAAAAAAAAAAAATTGTTGATCATTTATAGTTTTGTGTGAAAAAAATAAATAATAATTTTCTTTTTAAATGATATACCTTTCATTTGTTTATTTTATTTATTTGTTTTTTATTGCTAGTGAATGCCACAACTCCACAGACAGAATAAAGGTGAGAGTATGGGATGAAGATGATGATATAAAGTCCAGAGTGAAGCAACACTTTAAGAAAGAATCAGATGACTTCCTTGGGCAGACAATTGTTGATGTGAGAACCCTCAGCGGTGAAATGGACGTTTGGTACAACCTAGGTAACTTTCAGCATATGGAACAAAATGTCTTGGCATGGTGCTGTATGAGTATGATACTGGATATTACAGCTGTTTTGACCACCTAAAGAAAAGTGGTTTTGGAAATGTTCCTGCAAGATACATAGCTTGAAGAAAAGTTTTCACCTCCTGAAGGTTACATTTAGCACTGGTTGAGTGTTAAAAAATAATTGTACGCAGCGATACGAATATAGCATTAAAAAAAAAAAAGTCTATAGTGTTTGGAATAAAATCCTTATTCAGGGAAAGAAAACTGAAATCTCCTGCAGTGTAGACAGAGACACAAATTAGGTGAGCACAGACTTATCTTATTTATCTTGTAGTTTCACCAGATAAATATTCAGAGTTGTATGCATAAAATACAAAAGAAGGAACTCCTCATGGTGTAGTATTATAAGGCCAGGGTCATAATTATTTAAAGAAATATCCAGGGTACTCACATGTCAACGAATAAAAAAAGGCATGATCAAAAAGCAGCAGTCTGTGTAAACAGCGTTTGTTTGCAACGACAAAGATTGCTATTGCAGCATTGTGCCGTCAGAGCTCCACCCTATGCGGCATTTTGTCCAATCGAACGTTGTCAGGGGCGTGGTTAGAGCTTGTCACGACTTCTTTATATAGGAGGAAGGGCAGAAATAGAAACGCCCATGCCTCTCTCCCATCTACCGGAAGTGGAACCACAGACAAACCGGATTTTTACATCCAGGTCTCAGTATACATTGCTAAAACCAACCACGGTGCCCATGTTTAGGGAGACTTAATGGAAAAAACATTATACAGTGTATCCATCTAATCTCCGGGAGAGGGAAGGGAAGAAAATGGGCCAGATCAGAAACAAATATAATAAATAAATAACAATGGGAGTACTTAAAAAGTCCAAAAATGGAAATAAAAGTAGCATAAAGATATAAATAGAATTACAGCTTATTCAAAAACTTCCTATATAGTGGACGTAATGCCGCCATCTTGTGGTTGAAAACAGGTAGTACAGACATGCAAATATATAAGAACAACATACAGATAATGCAATTTAAGAAATATTAAAGTATTAAAAAATGAAGGACAATCTGGGGATTCAGTTGTTCTTGATAAAGACATTCCCATCCCATTCTATGTTCAAACCAATTGGTCTATAAGATTTTAAACAGAAAATCCACCAGGTCTCCATCTTTGAAATTTCTATCCTAATATGGCTGCCTCTCCAATGAGGCCCAAACTTGTCTATGGCCATAAAAGATGTACCTTTTGGACTCATATCATGACACAGAGCATAATGTTTTGATAAACTATGGTTAAAAAAGCCCTTATGAATATTCGCCAGGTGCTCTATGAGCCTAGTTTCTAACTTACGGATGGTGCAACACATGTAATGTAGGCCACAAGGGCACGTGATCATATAAACCACATTTTCATTCGAACAGGTAATAAAAGATCCCACATTATATATTCAACCAGTAACATTAGAACTAAAAGAGATATATTTTCTCTCCTTGAGGCAATTGTTTAAACACACTTTGCACTTTCTACATTGATAGTAGCCCTTAAAATCGCCAAAAAAACCTTGTTTTTCCTGGGAGTCTAATTATGTTTGGGGCTACTTGAAGTTTCAGTGGGGGTGCACCTCTATAGGTGACCCTAGGTAGTTCAGGGAGAAACAGACCTAGTATTATTTAATTTTTTTAGAATGCCCCAGTGTTTTCTAAAAATCTTTTTGATTGAAAAATGTTGATCCAAGTAGGTGGTATAGAAGGAAAAATGAGAGGAAAATTCCCCCCTTCTTCTCTTATTCTGGGCTTCAACAAATTGTCTCTATTTCTCAAGGCGACATCGGTTATGACTCGATCAAGGTCATTAACTGCATATCCCTTCTGCAGGAAGCGAGTTTTAAAGAACTTTGCCTCTTTAAGATAGTCCTCCTGTAAGGAGCAGTTCCTCCTCAATCTGAAGAATTGGCTCATAGGGACAGACCTGAGCCAAGACACATGATGGCAACTGTCCGTCCCTATGTAGCCATTCCTGTCAGTATCTAAAATATGTGGACGTAACAAGCCTGTTATTGTCTACTCTGATTTCCAGATCTAAAAAATGTATAGCAGAAGTACTGGCCTCATGTTTGAGAACGATGTCCCGATCATTGGCGTTGAGTTCACCAATGAACAGATCCAAAGAGGCATGGTCTTCTTCACATAGGATGGGGATGTCATCAATTTATCGACCCCAGAAGATCAACTTAGTCCTCTGTAAACCTTAGATGATGTCCTCCTCCCATTTGACCATAAAAAGATTGGCCATACTCGGTGCAAATTTGGCACCCATCGCCGCCCCTCAACCTTGCAGATAATAAGAGCCATCAAACCAAAAATAATTATAGCTCATGACAAAGTATTGACTACTCATTTATGACCTATAACTTGAAGGTTTGCCCTACCAGTGTGTGCTTTTTCTTTAGGTGGGGAAAGACTCGTGGCATGATTATGTATCTGAGGAATTATTATCACTTTATGTGGAAGATTTTACATTCTTTTTGATATCTATTGCATTGATCAAATAAAGCTTTACTTCCCCTGAGTGAGCAGAATCCTCCATCATTTGTGTCTCACATGCTCACCTTCCCAGAAACTACAGCTCACAGTGGGAGGATTTCAGCAGCAGAAGCATGTGCTGACAATCCAAAAAACAGTGAACAGGAGTAGGTGTGGCTGGGTGCAGATTGAAAAGTTACAGGTTTGTAAATCAACAATGACAGTGCTGATAACATATTCTCATTCCATTTTAGTACAAGCAGGCAGAAGGGTGATGCTGCTCTAAATTCAGGATCAGTGTAGTGGTGTTGTCACCAACTGGTAGGATTAACGAGTATTTGTAAAACTTTGCAGAGGGGTTCATGGAAAACTGTACAATTAGATGAACTTGCAATTAAGTGCCGCATCACACATGTTTTTCCATGGGAGGCCATAGTTCTACTTTAGGTACAGTGCCCCGAAACAGTATCCATGTAATGTATCAGACCCTTAAGTGGTTAAAGTACATGGAAACACTGTAGGCATAATGTGTTTTTTTTTTGTAACAGTTGCTCAATAGGGTGCACTGCAGACTGCCATGACAAACAATGCGGCTAGACTTGGATTTTGTACGAGTACGCTACATAACTACCATCCCAAAAGATGCTAAACGCTGGATTTTAAAAATATTTAAGTTTGTATTCTAAACTCAAAATGTGCCTTCCATTGCTGTTAGCCTCCTCCAAATCTTCAAATTAATTTTCTTTTTTTTTGCTGCTGTGTTCTGACTTGTTAGAGGGTGGCTACCTTTATTCTCCATGGTCCCCACTGTATATAGGATTATAGCCACCCTCTTTTGCTCAATCCTGAGATGGACTATGGAGTTGTAGTGTGCATAGAGCAGTAAGACCCCTTTCACACTGAGGTGCTTTTCAGGCATTTTAGCGCTAAAAATAGCACCTGTAAAGTGCTTGATAACTGCCTCTCATGGCTCCCCAGTGTGAAAGCCAGAATGCTTTCACTCTGGGGTGGTGAGCTGGCAGGATGGAAAAAAAAATTCCTGCAAGCAGCATCTTTGGGACCGTGCAAGAGCGGTGAAATCAATGGGTAACACTACCAAAGACAGTGGAGCTTTGCCGGCACTTTTAACCCCTTGTTATGCCCTTCTTTGGGGTTAAAAGCACCCTGCTACTGCCCGCACAGTGCCGGTAATGTGCCACTAAAACGATAGGCGCTTTACCGCTAGCGCGGGGTGGTGTTCAGTGTGAAAGTACCCTAACATGCGTTGCTTGTTCCAAACAAAAGAAAAGTGAAGGTGGAATGGGAAGGTTTCAGAGTTCATGGAGGATGTAATATAGTGGAAGAAAAACACAGTAGGAAATGATTTAATGAAAAGTAGATTACAGGACTATTAGGTAGTGGGTGTGTATGGAATATATTTGGAGAATAAATGTATGGTTTAATGTTACTTTAATAATTCAAGCATATTTTCCTTTACATAGCATTCACTACAAGATATGATTTCTCAATTCTGCCTGCATATGTTGGCACTTTAACTACTTCAGGTTCACCCCATAGCAGTTTTACTGCTATAGGGTGGCACCCGTGCGACAGATCATGTAAATATACGTGACCTGGACTTTCCAAGTAGGGGGAACTCATGGTGGTGGTGGCTTGCTCACATTGTGATCACACAGCGGGAGCCCGGCAGCATGTACCACAGACTTGATGTCTGCAGGCACCCACCGATGATCCAGAAGAGTTCTGACAGGAGGGAAGACATGGATCCTGTGTTTCTGCAAAGCAGGGAAATGGATGCATGGCTTCCCCTAGTAAAAGCATCTCCCACACTATATTAAAACACAGGCTAAGCACACAGTTAACCCTTTGATTGCCCCTTATATTAAGCTTTTTCCAGCAAGTGTCATTAGTACAGTGACAGTACATATTTTTTAGCACTGATCACGGTATAAGTGTCACTGGTCCCCAAAAAAGTGTCAGTTAGTGTCCGAATGTCTGCTGCAATATCGCAGTCCCGCTATAAGTTGCTGATCACCGCCATTACTAGTAGTACTAGTACGAGCAGAAAATAAAAAAATATTGCTTTTTTTTTTTAATGGTCACAGAGGTGATCAAATACCACCAAAAAAAACTCTATTTGTGGGGAAAAAAGGACTTCAATTTTATTTGGGTACAGCGACGAATAACCGTGAAATTGTCAGTTAAAGTAACGCAGTGCCGTATTGCAAAAAAAACAGCCTGGTCTGGAGGTCAAGTGGTTAAGTAAATTGTTTATATTGGAGGAACCAGCATTTCATATCAACTATAAACTGTGAAGTTCTGAATTTATCTTGCCGGGGATCAGTAATTCTTAGATTCATGTGCAGATCCCTGTAATCCCTGTGGCAAAGCAATTTTTCCTGAAGATCACTGTGGTCCTTTTGGGTGGGATGGATTTTACTTTGGTGCTGTTTAATGTTGGATTATATGTGAAAAGTTCTAGTATTTCCTTACTGCAAAACTATGGGGGAGATTTACTAAAACGGGTGCACTCAGAATCTGGTGCAGCTGTGTATAGTAACAAATCAGCGCTCTGTGCACCCAGCACAAAGGAAGATACGCAAATATGGGGCCCCACAGAAAAAAGCCCAGTCTAGTGGAGCTACATATTTGCATACTCACGGCATGAAGGGGTTAATGCCTCTCTTAGGCCGCGCCCAACTTTGTTCGTCAAACAATCCGACAAACAGTCCGCTCAAAATTTGCATGAACGGACTTGACCACACACGATGAACGAACAGTCCACTGAAAGCGTGCGCGATGACGTGAACGGCACGTACGACGGGACGAGAAATTCGACGTCCAATACACTGCAATGCAACCTTCGCCGTGTAAATCCTTTCTGAGCATGCGTGAAACTTAGTTTGTCGAACTAGCCTACACACGAGCGGACTGTCCGCTGAAACCAAGTTTCAGCGGACTGTCTTACGGAAATTCCGAAAAACTTTGTTAGTCAGACTGTCCGGTGAAACTGTCCGCTGAAGCCCACACACGAGCGGACTGTCCGCTGAAACACTGTTCAGCGGACTGTCCGCTGAAACACTGTTCAGCGGACAAAGTTGGGTGAACAGTCCGCCCGTGTGTACGCGGCCTTACATGTTGTAGGATTCTGTTAGGGTTGTTGCACATGGAATTTAAAATAGGAGGTTGGATCCCATTTTTACTGCTTCCCAATCGCCTCTCAGTGCCACTCAAAATTATTCAAATGGGGAGTCGGGGGAGGTAGACACAGCAGTGCTCATCTGAGTGTAGTATGATTAGTAACGCTCATCATTTAATGCAAAGTTTAAATTGGCAACTTACAAGAAGTAAAATGTGTAAAGGCATTTCACATGGGTTGGACTGATAGCTGGCAGATTTGGACGCTTGGGCACTTTGGTGGTTTCCAGGTCTCCGAGTGAATCTGAGAGTCACGTTCTCATCACCTCTGATGTCAATGGGCAGGGGTACGAAAGGCCATCAGGCACATGTTCAGGGCATGTGTGCTCCTTCTTTAGGCAGTAGTTATGCCATGCTGGTGTGGGGTTGTACTTATGCTACTCACATTACCCAAGATGCTGTGGGAGTCACAATCATATTACTACGTTACCCAAGATGCTGTGGGGTCACAATCCTATGTAGCCAAAAGGAAGGAGGAGGCCAGCAATATGATTGAAATTTTATATATATATATATATATATATATATACAATATTTTTTTATTATATTATAAAAAATATTATTATATTATTATTATTTATGTGTATATATATATATATATATATATATATATATAAAATAACAAATGTATATATATATATATATATATATATATATATATATATATATATATATATATATATATATATATATATATATAAAGATAGAAATGGAAGAAAATAAAATAAAGTTAAAATAGATCTAAAACAAAAAAATGAAAAATGAAAAAAATATTTGGAGGTGTAAACACTGCAGTGTTAGTAATGCCTTGCATTGTGGCAGGGCAAAAATAAACTTTGCTTGCAGCGTTCAGCAGGCCTTGTTTCTTTGCAACCGCTTCTTTTTACTTTTATTGAAACACACCACAAACGTGGAGGTTGGAGGTGTGGTTGTAAAGCATCAAAAGTGATTATTTCCCATTTTAACGTTGTGCAAAATAAAACAAAAAGAAGAATAATATTATGAAATATTTAGATGTATATTCAGATCAACTACCTATTGTAAGCCCTATCTGTTATAAAAATAATGGTCATGCTGGAGAAACAATTTGCAAGAAACTGACAGTTTTATGAAATATTTTGGTATGGAAGTGATGCAGAGTTCCCAATTCTTGAATGAGTAATAATATGCTAGACATTTACTCTTTTATAACATTTTGCTGTCTGCAAACGTGGGGAGACATACATCTGCTCACCTTCATATTACACAGGTCTTCCAGAAGATTTAGCATTTGGCACATTGAATTAACTTACATTTTTAACAGAGACTCTGCATCTTGAAGAAATAGTCTAGCTACCATCCCAGGTATGGCCATGAAATATTCATTTAATGGAATTAGGTTTGAGATAGAAAAAAAATATATGTAGGTCATGGAAGCAGCAGAAGATATACAGATAAATTATGTAACAGAAGGGTTTGGTAAGGATATGTTTTTGCTGTGCAATTTATCACACTACTTGAGCGAATGTGTTGTTTAAAGATATAACATGTGAACACCACTTGAAGAAGTGTCATTACTGTCTCACTCACCACTGTTAAAGATGGCTCCCTCATTAATACATCAGAACGTTTTGTTTATTTATAAGGAAAGCAAGCCCTGTGGGATAAAAGTATAAATAAGTATTAAGTCCAAAAGCAAACATTTATTATAATGCAGCTTACCAATTCTTAGATGTGAAAGCTGCATTTGATTTATTTTTCAGGCTTTCTTTCTTTTATTGTCATCTGGTGATCCTGCCAGTAAGTCAGTTGTTTTTCAGCAAAACAAGCTGCTCTGCAGAAGTAGCGATTAGAGGGTTGAGACAAATCACTTAGGCTGCATTCACACTTGAGTGTTTCAAAGGCGCGCGCTTTTACAAAGATTTTGCCGCAGTTTTACTGCAATTTTGCCAAGTTTTTTGCCGCAATTTTGTACAAGTCACCAACATAAAAAGCAGAAAAACGGCTATAATCTGCCCCAAAGAAGCGCATGTTCTTTTTTGAGCTTAGGGCATTTTTCTGATGTTTTACTTCAGGTGACAAAACACTCAGATGTGAACAGGTGCCATTGAAATGAATGGGATTTTCTTGTTGGGCGTTTTACGCCGCTTTTTCAGGCGTTTTACAAGCGGTGTGCAGTGGGTGCATGCGCACGCCTGCTATGGTTCTTAAATGAGCCGCAGTACATATACGGTGATTCGCGAAGGAGAGCCATCCTGCTGCTGTATATGAACAGGAGCCGGTCAGGAAGTGGTTAACTGACAATTGCGCGGTTGTGCGACACTGTACCCAAATAAAATGTATGTCATTTTTTTTCCCACATATAGGACTTTCTTTTGCATTTTTTTTTTGTGCCAGTAAGAGAGTTGAGACAAACCATTTACCACTGACAGGGGTGCTTCTAATGGTCAACTTTTATTAAGTTATGTAAAACTTTTATCCCAAAAGGAGAAAAAAAGGAGAAAAAAAACTGTTGTTGTAACTGGGGGTCACTCAATGAGATTGGAGGAAAAGCCATAAAACCTTAAGCTATGTAGGACGGCAGGAATGTGGAACTCTCTTCCACAATCAGGGGTGTCGGCAGGAAGTATTGATAGTTTTAAAAGACTCTTGGACATCCTTCTTAGTAAACACAATAAACAAATATACAGGGATATGAGAAATGATTATCGATATTGACACACATACACCAATTACACAGGTTGGACTGTATGGACTAGTGTCTTTATTCTACCTTACCAACAATGAAACTATGAAACCGCTTAAAAAGTGTTAGCTGAACTTCAGCCTTAATTTGTTAATCAAGTCCATCTAAATCTGCTTGTCCATTTAGCCCTTGTACACACAGTCGGAGATTCCGTCGGATTGTGTCCAATCGGAGCGTTTTGTCGGATATTCCGACTGTGTGTGGTATGCATCGGACTGTTTCCATCGGACCAAATTTTCCAACTTGCCAAAAATATTTTCAGACAAACTGCTTCGATCAGACATACTCCGATCATGTGTAGAGAATTCCGATCATAGTCACATCGTAACGAAATTATATCATCACGTTTTCTGAAAGATCGGATTTTCCGACAACTTTGTCCGACCGTGTGTATGCAACAGTTTCGGACAAGATCCGTCGGACAAAATCCGACGGATTTGGTTGTCGGAATGTCCGACCGTGTGTACAAGGGCTTAGACTGACAAATGCTGCTGCCCAAAGAGGTCTCCATTGTTCCTCTATATGGTGGCATCTGCTACTCTCTAGTAAGTGTGTTATTAGCCAGAATAAAATAATAAATAAAATAAAGGTAAAATATCTTAAAAAAAAGAAAACCAATACAGCCACCACAAGGATTGGGAAGCTGCAATATATTACATTTTTGTCTTTGGGTTTAATACTACTAATTCACAAATTTTATTTGCTCCACTCTGTGCCAAAAAATGATATTAGCCATCCGATGGAGCCTCAGTTATGTATTTAAATATTCCATTAGATAAAAATGTTTATTTCTTTATAGATTTCATTATTATGAATAAGGCTTTTAAAACAACAATACAATTTGTGTAATATATCTAGGTGAAAAAAAGTTTTTTTATAGATTTCATTATTGTGAATAAGGGTTAGAAAACAAAAATAAAATTAGCATAATATAACTTTCTTGATTACCCAGATGACTGGTATACATTATATTTATTAAATGTAATACACCATAAAAATTCTGCAATGTATTCAGAAATTAATGGAAATATTTACTTAAGCATTACATTTAACCACTTTCAGACCGGACCATTTTGCTGGTAAATGACCAGAGGTCTTTTTACACTTTGGCACTGCGCTGCTTTAACTGGTAATTGCGCGGTCATGCAATGTTGTACCCAAACAAAATTTGCGTCCTTTTCTTCCCACAAATAGAGCTTTCTTTTGATGGTATTTGATTGCCTCTGCGATTTTTATTTTTTGCGATATAAACGTAAAAAGACCGCAAATTTTGAAAAAAAATGATATTTTCTACTTTTTGTTATTAGAAAAATCCAATAAACTCAATTTTAGTCATACATTTAGGACAAAATGTATTCAGCCACATGTCTTTGGTAAAAAAAAAGTCAATAATTGTATATTTATTGGTTTGCGCAAAAGTTGTCACATCTACAAACTAAGGTACGTTTTCTGGAATTTACGCAGCTTTTAGTTTACGACTGCCTATCTCATTTCTTGAGGTGCTAAAATGACAGGGCAGTACAAAACCCCCCCAAATGACCCCATTTTGGAAAGTAGACCCCCTAAGGAAATTGATAAGAGGCATGTTGAGCCCATTGAATATTTTATTTTTTTGCCTCAAGCGATTGAATAATGACAAAAAAAAATTTTTTTTTTTTTTTTTACACAAAGTTGTCACTAAATGATATATTGCTCACACATGCTATGGGCGTATGTGAAATGACACCCCAAAATAAATTCTGCTGCTTCTCCTGAGTACGGGGATACCACATATGTGGGACTTTTTGGGAGCCTAGCCGCGTACAGGGCCCCGAAAACCAAGCACCGCCTTCAGGCTTTCTAAGGGCGTCAATTTTTGATTTCACGCCTCACTACCTATTACAGTTTTGAAGGCCATAAAATGCCAAGATGGCACAAAACCCCCACAAATGACCCCATTTTAGAAAGTAGACACCCCAAGCTATTTGCTGAGAGGCATGTTGAGTCCATGGAATATTTTATATTTTGCCACAAGTTGCGGGAAAATTACAAACTTTTTTTTTTTTTTTTTTTTTTTTCACAAAGTTGTCACTAAATGATATATTGCTCATGCATGCCATGGGCATATGTGAAATGACACCCCAAAATAAATTCTGCTGCTTCTCCTGAGTACGGGGATACCACATATGTGGGACTTTTTGGGAGCCTAGCCGCGTACGGGGCCCCGAAAACCAAGCACCGCCTTCAGGCTTTCTAAGGGCGTAATTTTTTGAGTTCACTTCTCACTACCTATTACAGTTTTGAAGGCCATAAAATGCCAAGATGGCACAAAACCCCCACAAATGACCCCATTTTAGAAAGTAGACACCCCAAGCTATTTGCTGAGAGGCATGTTGAGTCCATGGAATATTTTATATTTTGCCACAAGTTGCGGGAAAATTACAAACTTTTTTTTTTTTTCACAAAGTTGTCACTAAATGATATATTGCTCACGCATGCCATGGGCATATGTGAAATGACACCCCAAAATAAATTCTGCTGCTTCTCCTGAGTACGGGGATACCACATATGTGGGACTTTTTGGGAGCCTAGCCGCGTACGGGGCCCCAAAAACCAAGCACCGCCTTCAGGCTTTCTAAGGGCGTTACAGTTTTGAAGGCCATAAAATGCCAAGATGGCACAAACCCCCCCCCCCCCAAATGACCCCATTTTAGAAAGTAGACACCCCTAAATTTAGGGGTACACTAGTGAGACTAGGTAATAAATGGCGGGTGCCCTGAAACTATAAAAAAATAACTAACCAACCAGCGTCACCTGTAACAGTTATATGGTGATCACTGGTGAAAGGGTTAACTAGGGGGCAATCAGGGGGCTTTATGCGGTAGTATATGGGGGTCCCTGGCGCTATAAAAAGCTGCGGCGAACCTAAATACCTACCTGCCTAACTAGCGTCACCTGTGACACTAATACAGCGATCAGAAAAACGATCGCTTATTAGGCTGGGTTCACACTGGAGCGATGCGGGAACGCCACGAATGCGCGGCGGGTTCCCGCATCGCATGCCTCCCGGCGGCAGTTCACACTGCCCTATGCGAACTGCTGGGAGTGTCAGTGAAATGTTAATGACACCCCCAGATCAGTTCGCATATCGCAGTGCGATCTGCAAACTTGGATCGCATGGTGTGAACACCCATGCGATCCGATTCTGCTGCGGACCAAAAAAAGGGTCCCGTGCGAGTTTGCGGCGGGTGCGACACGAATTCAGCCATACTATCTGTATAGCTGAACTCGAATCGCACAGAGATCGGATGTGATTTGCACTGCAGTGCGGTGCGAATCACATCCGTTCTCATAAACCGCTGCAATGTGAACCCAGCCTTAGTGACACTGGCGACGGGGGGTGATCACGGGGTTAAACCTTTATTGGGGGGGTTAGGGGGGTACCTTAGAACTAAAGGGGGCTAACCCTAACTGCCCTAACAGTTATTAGTCACAAATGACACCTGCCGGGTGATCAGGGGGTTAAACCTTTATTAGGTAATAAATGGCGGGTGCCCTGAAACTATAAAAAAATAACTAACCAACCAGCGTCACCTGTAACAGTTATATGGTGATCACTGGTGAAAGGGTTAACTAGGGGGCAATCAGGGGGCTTTATGCGGTAGTATATGGGGGTCCCTAGCGCTATAAAAAGCTGCGGCGAACCTAAATACCTACCTGCCTAACTAGCGTCACCTGTGACACTAATACGGCGATCAGAAAAATGATCGCTTATTAGGCTGGGTTCACACTGGAGCGATGCGGAAACGCCGCGAATCCGCGGCGGGTTCCCGCATCGCATGCCTCCCGGCGGCAGTTCACACTGCCCTATGCGAACTGCTGGGAGTGTCAGTGAAATGTTACTGACACCCCCAGATCAGTTCGCATATCGCAGTGCGATCTGCAAACTCGGATCGCATGGTGTGAACACCCATGCGATCCGATTCTGCTGCGGGCCAAAAAAAGGGTCCCGTGCGAATTTGCGGCGGGTGCGGCGGGTGTGGCGGGTGCGGCGGGTGCGGCGAATGGCTGAACTCGAATCGCACAGAGATCGGATGTGATTTGCACTGCAGTGCGGTGCGAATCACATTCGTTCTCATAAACCGCTGCAATGTGAACCCAGCCTTAGTGACACTGGCGACGGGGGGTGATCACGGGGTTAAACCTTTATTGGGGGGGTTAGGGGGGTACATTAGAACTAAAGGGGGCTAACCCTAACTGCCCTAACAGTTATTACAGTCACAAATGACACCAATGCAAAAAAAAAAAAAAAAAAAATGACATTGGTGTCACTGTGACTGGGGGGCAGGGGTAATTGGGGGGGTGATCGGGGGGTAAAGGGGGGGTGTGAGTGTGCCTGGCATGTTCTACTGTGTGTGGGATGTGTTGGTGCAACTCACTGATCCGCTCTCCTCCGTGTCGGAACGAAAAATACCGACACGGAGGAGAGAATACATCACTTCCTCTCCTGTGTTTACATTACAGGAGAGGAAGTGATGTCACCGGGGATTTCCATTCGTCGGGAGCGATCGCGAGGGGGTGGCCATGAATGAATGGCCGTCCCCTCGTCCGGGATCGCTCCCGAACGAAAACCGACCGCCGCAGGCACCGGGCGGGGGCCCGATCGGGCCCCCGACCCGCGGGAGGCAAAGGACGTACATATATGTGCTTATGCCTGCCCGTGCCATTCTGATGACGTACATCGGCGTGAGGCGGTCGGCAAGTGGTTAAAGAACATTGCTTGCTGTACTCTCTAAACAGTTGTGAAGAATTATAATTGTGTTAAAAAATTAAGATTATTAATTTCTAAAATAGCTTGTTTTATTTAATTACTATAAAATTCCTTTAAGACACTAAGAAGTGCTGGATATTTCAGACTTGCGCTTACAACCAGTGTACCCATATACAGGTAATTATAAATATGGGTAATTTATTGAATTGTAGCATTTATTTAGCATGATGATTTATTATAGAGTGCAGATGTAAGGATGGAGTGTGCAGAACACAGATATGGAGAGGGAGGGAGGTGAATACAAGCGCACACATATAAGTGACAACAACAAAGATGTGTGTGGGGGGGGGGGGGGGGGGTGGCTAAAAATACATAGGAGTGAAGAAAACAGAGATTTGGGGAATAACCGCACACAACAGAGATGTGGGGAGGGAGTAAGTCAAACACAGTTGAGGGTTGTGATTGAGGAGAACATTGGCGTAAAGAGGAAGTGAGAAGAACATGGATGTGGGGAGTGAGTGGGGAAATAGCATGGGGAGGGAATGAGGAGAACACAGGTAAGGGGTAGGAGTGAGGGAAAAGTGGGTGTAACAAAAAGAGGAAAAGAGGAGAACAAAGATGTGGGAAGTGACTGATGAGAACATAGGTAGGGGTTGAAAGTGCAGAGAACACAGGTGTGGGGGTTGTGAGTGAGGAGAACAAGAACACAGGTTTTGGGTTACGAAAAAAGAAGATACAGGTTTTGGATTGTAAGTGAGGAGATCACAGGTGTTGGGCTGGGAGTCAGAAGAACACAGGTTTTTTTTTTTTTTGGTTTCAGGGAGTCAGGAAAACTCGGGTGTTGGGCTAGGCGTGAGGAGAACAAAGATGTGAGGGTTGGGAGGAAGGAGAAGATAGGTAGAGATTGGAAGGGAGGAGAACACAGGCGTTGGGTTAAGAGTGAGCAGGATACCAGTTTTGGGTTGGGAATGAGGAGGACATAGGTGTTGGGTGAAAAATAAGAATAAGAATAAGAATTTTGGACTGGGAGGGAGGAGAACACAGGTGATGGTTTAGGAGTGAGAAGAATACTGGTTTGGGGTTAGGAATGAGGAGGACACAGGTGTTGGGGGACAAATGAGTAGAATACAGGTTTTGGTTGGGAGTGAGGAGAACACGTGTTGGGTTAAGAGCGAGGAGAACACAGGTTTTGGGTTGAGAAAAAGGAGATTGCAGCCATTGGCTTAGGAGTGAGAATAACACAGTATTGAGTTTGGGAGTAAGGACAACACAGGTGTGAAAAGAAAGTCATGATAACACGTGAGGGAGCGGGAGTGAGGAGGACACAGGTGTTGGGTGAGAAATTAGGAGAATACAGGTTTTGGGTTGGGAGTGAGGAGAACACAGGTGTTGGGTTAGGAGTGATAAGAACACAGTGTTGAGTTTGGGAGTAAGGAGAACATAGATGTGAGAAGGAAGTCATGATAACACATGCATGGAAGAGGGAGTGAGAACACAGGTGTGGGAAGGTAGGAAGATACAGTAGGTGCCGCCGATATTGTGTTTCCAGCACGATATTGACGCACTGGTTCCCGGCGACAGGCTTCTCTAACCAGTGCGATCCCGTTGCGCTGGCTCTCGCGCTGGCTGCAATAGGAAAATGTAATTTTCCTATAGGAGCGAGAGAGCGGCGATAATGTCGCCTCACTCATGAAGCCTGCATGCCTTCTCGGGGGCATACCAGGCCCTTAGGTCCGGTAGGGATTTTAAGGGGAATCCCCTACGCCGAAAAAAACGGCGTGGGGTGCCCCCAAAATCCATACCAGACCCCTATCTGAGCACGCAGCCCGGCCGGTCAGGAAAGGGGGTGGGGACGAGCAAAAAAAAAAAACAGGTAACACAGGTATGGATAGGCATACAGATGTGTGAGGGAACTATTAGTGTGCGGAACACAGATGTGGAAAGGGAGTGCACAGGCACTGAGTGGGAGTGAGTGGAAACACAGGAGTGAGGAGAGAATGAGGGGAACACCAGTATTCAGTAGATACGAGGGAAAGTTATAGCGTCTACAAAATAGGGATAGATTTATGGCATTTTTATTAGAGGAATGAGGGAGACAGACATACTGTAGTGTACATAGTATATAGGGGTATATTGTAGACGGAGGTACTGAAATATTTTATAGTGGGAGAGTACAGATGAATGGATCGAGGACAGGGGGATGCTGGTTTGTGGAGAAAGGGAGGGAATATGCTTGTGTTTCTGTGTGGGTAAAAATATGTGGAAGGCTTGGGTAGAAGTGAAAGCAGGATTAGACAGTGGAGGTATACAGTAACATGGAGAGACGGGGGGGGGGGGGTAAACGTTAATTATGTTTGTAAGAGCGAACACAGTCATGGGAAAGAGAGGTAAATAAGAGGAATATGAAGGGAGAGTAACGATTAGTGTGAGTATTGAGAACAAGTAGTATATCAGTAGATAATAAAAGTTACAAATGAAAACAGAGCAAATACAATTAGAAAAAACTAATTTCATTAAACCAAGAAAATGATTTTCTTTGTCAAAATAAATTAATTGAAATCTAAAAGTAAGTCCTAAAAGTTTCAATTTCATGCACTCCAGTAGCAGTTGCATGTCGTGTCTCAGGGTCAATCTTCTGATAGGGACAATAGCAGACCATGCCTGCCCAACGAGCATAGGCATCGTTAATTGGGGGTCAATTCACAGATGTACATGTTAAAATGTATGGCAATGCACCTGCTCTATGTGCAGTGCCATTCCTAGTGAATGGCAATCCAACACACTGTACCATTGGGTGCAATGCATGATGCGCCATAGCACACAATAACGCAGATAGCATATGTTGTGATGTGCTGCACTTTTAACCACTAGAGATCCGTGCTATAGCCAAATGACGGCTACAGCGCGGACCTCCGTTTCCGGGACTACGTCTATTGACGTTGTCCCGCGCACGAGCGGCCTGCGCGCCCCCTGAGGGGTGCGCGCGGTGCGCTCTGTGATCGGCGAGTCTATGAGACTTGCCTGATCACGGATTCGAGCAAGGGGTCGATCCCGACCCACTACCACGCGATCAGCTGTCAGCCAATGATGGAGCCGGTAATTGGGTATTTTTCCTCCTCACGCTGACAGCGCAAGGAGAAAAAAAAAGTCCCGATCACGGCCAGCCCTGCCAGTGCCCACCTGCCCCCTGTCAGTGCCACCTCATGAATAAATAAGTGCCCCCCGTCAGTGCCACCCATCAGTGCCCATAGTGCCACCCAGCAGTGCCCATAGTGCCACCCATCAGTGCCCACAGTGCCACCCATCAGTGCCCACAATCTGCCTCAACAACGGTGCTGCACCCCAGTGCCACATATCCGTGCCCATCAGTGTCATCTACCAGTGCCCATCAGGGACCATCAGTGACGCCCATCAGTGCCCAGCCTATCAGTGCCCATCAGTCCCATCTATCAGTGGTACCTATCAGTGCCCCTTAGTGCCACCCATCCGTGTCATCTTATCTGTGCCTATCTTTGCTCATCAGTGCCACCTTATCTGTGCCCATCAGTACTGCCTTATCTGTGCCTATCGGTGCCACCTTATCTGTGCCTATTAGTGCCGCCTTAACTATGCCTATCAGTGCCCACCAGTGCAGCCTATCAGTGCCCACCAGTGCAGCCTATCAGTGCCCACCAGTGCAGCCTATCAGTGCCACCTCATCAGCGCACTTCAATGAAGGAGAAAAATGACCTGTTTGCAAAATTTTATAACAAACTATTAAACATGATTAAACAAAAAATAAAACTCCCAACTGTAATTAAATACCACCAAAAGAAAGCTCTATTTGTGGGAAAAAAAATGATAAAAATTTCATTTGGGTACAGTGTTGTATGCCCGCGCAATTGTCATTCAAATTGCATCAGCGCTAAAAGCTGAAAATTGGTCTGGGCAGGAGGGGGGTTTAAGTGCCCAGTAAGCAAGTGGTTAAAAAAGGATCATGTGTGTTTTTGATCCATTATGAAGCATTGGAAACCCATTCATTATTAATTCATTGAGTGGTCTACCCAGCACATGATAAATGCACTGCAACAAATCAAGTCAACAATTCATTCTTTATGGCCTCCACCAGGGGCATGTATGACAGGGAGACAATGCAAGAGAGCATTTATATAGGTACATAGTTAGTCGGCTGAAAAAAGATACAAGTCTATCTAGTTCAACTAATAGAAAAAAAACAAAAAACTGAATAAATACATAGAAATAGAAAACACCCATATACCCACAGTTCATTCAGAAGAAGGTAAAAACCCTTATGAAACATGGTCCACTTTGCTCTAATGAGGATCAAAAAAAAATCCTTCCTAATACGCAGGATGCAATCAGACATTCTCAGGATTATTAATCCTTGGTGTTATTTCCTATTAATGTTAATGTCCAGTTATGTTTTTTTCATTTAGGAATGCACCCAGCCCTTTTTTAAAACATCCTACTAAGTTGACCAGAACTAGTTTTTGATGAAGCCTATTTCACATTTTGCAGCTCTAACTGTGAAGAAGTCTTTCCGTATGTGAAGGTTAAATCTTGATTTCTTCAGATGTAAAGAGTGCCACAATAACTGTACACCAAGTTGACTATATGGACCACTTATGTATTTATATATGGTGATCATATCCCCCCACCCCCCCCCCCCGAATGGCTCTTCTTAAAGCGTTCGTTAACCCCAAAAAAATATTTATATGCCGCTTCTATTCCTTTAACATGAAAGCTGCAGCTTGGTGCTCTTGCTTTTTGCCTTGCTTTTCTATATCCCTTATAATACCTGTTTGATCCTGCCAGCTTCTGTCTTCCCCCCTGAGAACAGACCACAATTATCATGGCTGCTGACATTGTGGTTTAAATACATGTCTGCGTCATCCGTAGGTCTCCTCTCCCCCCTCCCCTCTCCCACCCCCCCCCCCCCCCTCTCACCTTTCCTATCCCCTCTCCTCTCATACACACTGCATTGATGACCAAAGGGAGGAAGATAAGAGTTTCCTCTTCTGACATATCTTGCATATGTCAGAAGGAATCTGTGTCCCTCCTACTCAGCTCCCTCGGCTCAGATATGGAGATGAAATAGGACAATTGACAGAGATAAAAATGCTAATAAAAGGCATTTACACAAAAAAAAGAAGAAGAAGATGCTGCAAAGCTTAGGGAACCATGTACTGTGTGCCTGATTAATTGGGGGCAATTGGGTTAACAACCACTTTAAGAGAAAATTCAGTTTGGTTAACCACAACCACTTCAGCCCCGGAAGATTTGGCTGCTAAATGAGCAGGCCATTTTTTGAGATACAGCACTGAGTTGCTTTAACTGGCAAATGTGCAGACATGCACCGCTGTAGCCAAACAAAATTGACGTCCCTTTTTTCCCATAAATAGAGCTTTCTTTTAGTTGTAATTGATCGACTTTGTGGTTTTTATTTTGTACGCTATGAACAAAAGTAGAACGACAATTTTGAAAAAAAACAGTATTTTTTACTTTTTGCTGTAATAAATATCCCACTTTTTTATTAGAGGGTATTGCGCATGCGCCAATGATGTGAATGGCTACAGCTTCTGTAATGATTTTTTAACCACTTGCCTTCCTCGCAATAGCCGAATGATGGCCACTGCATGGACCTGAATTTCCGGGAGGCTGCCATATGAGGGCTGTGCACGCCCTGCAGAGAGCGCATGGCACGCGCTGTAATCACTGGGTCACTGAGACTCGGGTGATCACAGATCCAAGTAAGGGGCCAGTCCCGGGCCCTTACCACGTGATCAGCCATCAGCTAATGACAGCTGATCACATTATGTAAACAAAAGCTTGGTAATCGTTTTTTTTCTCCTCACGCTGAGGAGAAAGAAAGCCAATCACCGGCTTATCTGCAAGTGTCATCGGTCCCGAAGAGGCAATTATGCCTCATCTGTGCCCACCAGTACCCCTGCCAGTGTCACCTGCCATTGCCACCTATCAATGCCCATGGGTGACACCTATCAATGCCCACAAGTGCCACCTATCAATGCCCACCAGTGGTGCCAATCAGTGCCACCTAGAAGTGCTGCCTATCAGTGTAACCGATCAGTGCCCATCACTGCCACCCATCAGTGAGTATCACTGCCACCTATTGGTGCCCATCACTGCTGCCTCATCAGCGTACATCAATGGAGAAAGGAGAAAAATTACCTGTTTGCAAAATTTTATAACAAAATATATATAAAATGTAATATGATCTTTTTGAACAAAAAATAAAAACCGCAGAGGTAATCAAATACCAGCAAAAGAAATCTCTATTTGTGCAGGAAAAAAATAAATTTAGGTAAAGTGTAGCATGACCGCGCAATTGTCATTCAAAATGCATCAGCGCTTAAAGATGAAAATTTGTCTGGACAGGAGGGGGGTTTAAGTGCCCAGTAAGCAAGTGGTTAAACAGCATCAGTTTAGAAGATATTCACAGTATCTACAGATAAGCCAGATCATAAGCTTGCCTGTAGAAACTAGTTTATTTATCGTAACAAATCTTGAACGTCCTACTAGATAGAAAATAAGCACATAAGTGGCAAAGATTCATATAGATTTATGAGTGTTCAATAAAGCAGTATTATAGAAATAAAAGATAATGTGACACAGGGGGAAAAAACCTCAAGGTAGTATATCAGGAGTTATTATTTTCACGTGAATATATGTCATCTGTGCTCCAAGGATTTAAGAGTAAAATATAGGGGGACGTAGAAAGAGAGAGGATTTCCATTATTTTAAATTAGAAATCAACCTTTGTGACCATGCAGAGCCTGTAGCCCCCACCCCCAGGTATGTGTCACTGTCAGTTCCTAATATTTGTATTTAGCATGGCTCTGCATGGCTTCATCTGCACAAGTGTGTCCTTCGTTCACAGTAATCTGTGAATAAAACATCTACAAGTTCCATGACACTCATTATTCTAACTGGAGCACACGTGTGGTCACATGATCCTTTTTCAGCTCTGTAATTGAAGATCCTGCAGCTGGAAGATTAGTATACAAGGAGCCAAAACATTGCACCTATGATCTACTACAAATAAATAATAAATTCATTTTTTAATCAATTAATATGGATGCATTTATCATTTGTTAACAAAAGGAGTACGGTACTTAAAGCAGAGTTTCACCCATTTAAAAGTCAGAAGCTACAAAAAGTGTAGCTGCTGACTTTTAATAATCAGACACTTACCTGTCCCGCGGTTCAACGATGCAGGTAAACAAAGCCCCACTCCTCTCTCCCTCCTCTCTGCGACACTGGCAATATAACTGCACATGCACTGTGATTGGCCGGGCAAGCTTCTGGGACCTGTGGCGTGTCCCAGAAGATTACAGGGGTCAAGGAGGAGAGGTGAACATCCTTTCTGGGGGGGCTGCAGAGCCCTGGGAGGAAGTGGGAGCTGGATGCCTCTAAAAAAGAGGGTATTTGCTCCACCCCAAAAAAAATGACATGCCAAATGTGGCATGTCAAGGGGTCACCATCACTTAACCAGTTCCCGACCGGTGCACGCCGATGTACGTCGGCAGAATGGCATGGCTGGGCAAATGGGCGTATCTGTACGTCCCTTTAAATTTGCCGCCATGCCGTCACATCCAAACCGCCGGTCAGGACCTCCATGAGTCGGGTCGTGAGTCCCGCGGACTCGATCGCCGCAGGGATACCCACGATCACCTCACGGAGAGGAAGAACGGGGAGATGCTGATTTAAACAAGTGTCTCCCCGTTCTGCCTAGTGACAGTGTCACTGAGCTCTACTCCCTGTGATCGGAGAAGAGATCAGTGACGTGTCACACATAGCAACGCCCCCCACAGTTAGAAACACTCCACAGGACACACTTAACCCTTACCCTGCCCCCTAGTGGTTAACCCCTTTACTTCCAGTGTCATTTACACAGGAATCAGTGCATTTGTATAGCACTGATTGCTGTATAAATGACAATGGTCCCAAAAATGTGTCAAACATGTCGATGTGTCCACCATAATGATCACCGCCATTACTAGTGAAAAAATATATATTTTCGAAAATGCCACAAAATGATCCCCTATTTTGTAAACGCTGTAACTTTTGCGCAAACCAATCAATAATCACTTATTGCAATTTTTTTTACCAAAAATATGTAGAAGAATACGTATTGGCCTAAACTGAGGGGAAAAAAATTTATTTTATTTATTTTTGGGGGATATTTATTATAGCAAAATGTAAAAAAAAAATAACTTTTTTCAAAATTGTCGTTCTTTTTTTTGTTTATAGCGCAAAAAAAATAAAAACCGAAGGGGTGATCAAATACCAGCAAAAGAAAGCTCTATTTGTGGGAAAAAAGGATATCAATTTTCTATGGGAGCCATGTTGCACAACTGCGTAATTGTCAGTTAAAGTGACGCAGTGCCTTATCGCAAAAAGTGCTCTGGTATGGAAGGGGGTAAAATCTTCTGGGGCTGAAGCGGTTAAAGTGGAAGTTCCATTTTTGGGTGGAACTCCACTTTAAGCTGGCCATAGAGGATTTTTTTTTCTTTTAATCAGCCAGATCAAAAAGAAAAAAACTAAACGGATTCTTCCATCCACACAAATGAATTGAGGTGGATGGGGAATCCACCCCACTGCACTTTTCAATTCTGACAGTGGGACTCCTCTGCTGTCATAATACACTGATCAATGCTGAAGAGCTGATTGAACAATACTTTTCCAACTTCCCCTTTCAAGAGAAGCTGATCATTAAATCAACTTCTCTCTGGCAGGAGATAGCCATAGATGGATCAAAATTCGACCCAGCCATGGCCAGCTTTATCCTTTTATTATTTTTAAATTCTGAATATTCAAATTGCATATTAAAGATTAGATCTACTGTACTTTGAGCATTTGAAAACTTTTGTTGCTTTTATCTTGTGCTTTTTACACCATCATTTTTATTTTTGTGAAATGATGATTATAGTAAATGGGAGAAGAGTGGGCAATTTGTAAAGCTACAGAGGTGTAAAATTATAGGAGTCAAGTGCTATATAACGTGCCAGGTACACCCACTTGACAGTGAACAGTGGGCTGTGATAAGTCAGACTTCACTTACAATTAAAGCTTTGCATGTGTTGGTGGTAAAGCAGATTTATAACTCAATCTAAAGTTTTCGATTTCTTTTAGCTGGTATTCCATGTTTAGGTTAATTTGTCATATTACAGTTGATAACGAGAACCATTTTTGTTAAAATTCTGCAGTAATACATAGACCAAGTTTACTCTGTACTTTTATTGTAGGTGTAGTGCTTAATTTATTTCTTTCACATAGTCACCTCTAAAAATATTGTAATACAATATTATGCAAAACTTTAGAGATGTCTCATTTCTCATCTGCATATTTTAATTTTCACCTTCTCTGTATCTGACCTGTCACTTATTCAGAGTTAATTGCTTGCTAACCATCATACACCAAATCTGACATCTCATGTTTGCAGAACGTTACCTGCCTGCTCAGACTTTGAACATTGTGTGATTTGAGACAAAGCTGCTTCATTTACATAAACTTATGCTTCAGGAGACAAATGTATTTCAAGTCTGTGACTGATTTGAAGTTGACACTACTCGCCCACGAGTTTCATTATTTACAGGTTTTCACTAATCTTGTAAAGTTGACACTAAACTGTATGGACAGGATCAGTCCTGTTTTAATTTTGATACATTGTGTTTACTTGTATTTGGATTTAATTTTAATTAAAATTAGTTGACACAGAAATTATAATATTTAATTAAATATTTGGAGCAGAGTTGAACGTTTTAATGAGTAGCATATAGGAAACTTTTAATGAGAATACAGACTGCCTTTGCTCACCTCCCCTGAAAATCTTTTGGATAGTCATTTGATGGCTTGAATACTTACTAAAAAAAAAATATATACAGATTATGACTTCTGACTTTACATTGGCTTGATCTGCAGGTTTGTCTAAAGGCATTGCCTCAAAGTATCTAAGCCAGGAATCTAACATTTGCAAGAGGAAGGTAGCAATGGCAGCCTCCTTATTTTTCTCAGTATAGGATTCTTTAATTTGAGAGCTAGTGTTAAATCCCAAGGCAAATTAAAAATGTCCCCTTGCAGTAGGGCTGTGCCCATACTACAAGGGTTAAGTACTCATTTATCTTTAGGGAAACAATAAAATGAAATATGTTTACCTTATCCTCCTTTACTCCCTGTAGCTAGACTAGTCCCAGCAGCTTTTGTACCCCTGCCCTGGTGTCATTAAGACCAGAGCAGCATCCATAGCCCAGCACTGGAAGTAAATGAGGAAGAAGCAAAAGCGCCACTCTAAGTGTAGTACATCAGAAAATGTAATGCACATATAATATCTGGTACTTACAAGGGTAAACATCAACAGGCATTGTGCACAATAAGTGCAAGAGCGTACATGGGACTGGTCATCAAGAAGGCTGTGGTGGTGTAGCACTCGGGTGGACCACACCAGTGGGTGTCAATGCTTCTTGGAGTCCTGGAACACACAGGTTCCATATCGTGTCCCAGAAGTGATGCCCTCTTCGGCACCCTGTGTGTTTCAGGACTCCAGGAAGTGTCGGCACCCACCAGCACGGTCCTCCCGAGTGCTACACCACCACAGCCTTCTTGATGACCAGTCCCATGGATGCTCCTGTACTTGCTTCACACTGAGCTGCCTTCAAGGTGTTATGTGTATGGACACTATGGACTTATCATAAATGTTTCCCTTTTATTTTTAATGCCCCGTATGTTTTTATTACCCCATCCTATTGCTGATTTCCAATATGTTTTTATTGACCCTGTGGGCCGGTACCAGGCTTGTTGTGTAAGCGCCAATTTGTCCATATGTACAGCACTGGATGTAAGGATGCCAAGGATCACCATCAGATCCTGGGGGGGGGGGGGGGTGAAGGATCAGGCACATACAACTATTTTCCTCTCCCCTGGACAAAACAAGCTATTAACCTTTGGAGTGCAGGCACAATTTATTTCTTCTGGGCTTTAAAGACCAACTCCAGCTTCCCTAAAATCCTTCCAGTCCTCTTCTGTGGCCCCCTAATATTTCATAAATGAATCCATACCTTACTTTTGAGTATCTTCCAAGCAGTGACATGGCAAGTACCGTCATTCTTCTTCCGCTCTAATGTTGAGCTGTGGGGCTTGGTTAAAAGTGGTATGGCTCCCTCACGTGTCACAATATTATGCCATGTAAGGGCCATTTTATGCACCAGTACACTATAAGCCCAGGCTGTATGATTATGCTCAGCCCTGAGAGTGTATCAATAACAAACTGAGCTCCCAGGAAGGGCTCAGAAGACACTGGTCATCATTCAGTCCAGAAACAGGGTTGTGAACACTGGCAGAAGAGGATGGAAAGAGCAGTACTAAAGGTGTATGAAAGCAGTGCATTTTAACCAGTAAATTTATACTCAGGGCTGGAAAAAAATTACAATATATAGAAAAACATAAAGGTAGAGTTGGGCTTTAGGTAATGAGTTAATCAGTTTTAATGTTCTTATGATTGGATCCCTACCATCCTAATTGTATCTATAGTTGGGTGAACTTTATACCATTCCAGGTGATTTCACTGTTATTATTCTACAGGGAGGAACCCTTTAAAAAACTGTGATTTAAAAGAGATCTAATGTGTGAGATATGTGTGTGAAATATAAAATGGGCAGGTGTAAGTATGGGAGGTGAAGACAGTGCAAATGCTCCTGGGAAAATTAGATTGGGTGGATAGTAGGGTAGTAACACTAAAGGCCTCTCAATATATTTATAGGATAAATTAGCGTTTCTCCCCACCATTATTTTTTTATTTACATAATTCTTCTAAGCAATTTATAGGATTTTAAAGGTTTACTGTAATGGAATAATATTCTAATTGGGTATAGGTTACTACAGTTTGCATATATTCTCTGCACTGTTCAACTGTTATTTCTAAGATATTAGTACAGCATGTTATATATTTTTTTTAGAAATCTTCAAACTTTATAATGTATATATTATTAATTGTTTGCTTTTACATGTGGTATTGAGATAAGGCTCAACATTTCTAAAACAGAAGGCCATTGGTCACTGTAGCTGTAGGCAAATGGTATGAAAAGGTCACTGAAAAAGTTAATCAACTCAATACATTACATTTGATATTTAAAAGAGCCCAGTAAAAATAAAAAAAATGCTTTACGGTAATTGCCTTTCCTATGTGTTTTATATTGCTTTTATTTTTACCAGAACTCATACAGAGTAAACATACATTTATAAATTGCATTCAATGGTTTTGTGATATTCGTTCACTGTTTACCACCAGTTATAGGTAAATGAGTATGTAAATCTTTGATAGATTTTAAAGAAATCCTTTAGTACTTTCACAGTTGATGGGAATAGGCCGAATATTTATAAAGTAGTGATCAGTCTGGCTGCCATTACCATATATTAAATGTGAAATGGCAGTCAGATTGTTTGCGCTATAAAATGCATTCACTGCCTACAGGTACAGGTCTCTAACCCTGCACTTTTGCAATTCTGTTCTTCATTAAGAAATTCTTGTTTTTTCCTTTGCCTGTGTATATAAGTACATACAGTAAATAGTATGTGAGTGTGTATTTACATGCAGTATATATAAATATGTATATATATAAATATATATATATATATGTATATATATATATATATATATATATATATATATATATATATATATATATATATATATATATATATATATATATATATATATATATATATATATATATATATATATATATATATATATATATATATATATATATTGCACCTAGAAGGTTTACCTGGTTAATGAATGTCAGATTGACTGCTTCATAAATACGCCTCATAAAGTATTGATCCTCTTGGATGTTTCTGTTTTTGTAGAACATTGAATCATGGTGGACTGAATTTTAGAAAACCCTGAATATCTGTAAAAATTGCTGCTGATAGGCTTAAAAAATAATTATTTCTTACCATTTTTTTAATTTAATTTTTTAGAGAAAAGAACTGATAAATCTGCAGTGTCAGGTGCAATTCGACTGAAGATCCACGTTGAAATCAAGGGAGAAGAGAATGTGCCTCCATACCATATACAGTACACGTGTTTGCACGAGGTAAGTTTCGGACCCTCCTTGGCATCTCTGGTAGGTACCAGATGTGCTGATGTAAAAGAGAACAGGTGGATTGATGTGAGCAGCTAATCCTCAATCAGTGCTTTATTTAAATATTTGAAGTAGATGACCAGTATAGTACTGGGACAGATGAGCAATCTATTTTATATAGATCTATCCTGCATCTGATTCCCACAGGGCATGTTGGGAATATAATAAAAAAATTGAACGCCATGATTTAGACAAAATTTACTGCCAGGGTTAAATGGCCATTTAGTCTAGAGATGCAGATATTAGGTGTAATACTTGCCCTATTCCTGACTCCAGCAGTTTTCTCTCTAAGGTGCTTTAATCCTTGGTCACATGCTTGCCTCTTTCACATACAATATGGGGTTGATTTAATATAGGAGAGTGCAAAATCTGGTGCTAAGAGACAAATAAGCTTTATTTTATTTTTTTTGTGTGAAAGCTTAAAGTAATTCTAAAGGCACGAGTTTTTTTTTATCTCAATGCATTTAAACAGAGAAAAAAAAATGAATTTAATTTCACTTTAAAGTAGAACTATAGGCATTTTTTTTTTTACTTAGTAGAGTAAGAAAGGGTCATAAGCCATGTAATTTTATTTTTTGTCATTTGTAGCCTATTAGGGAGATTCCCCTTCACTTCATGTCCCATAGCCAAAACAGGAAGAGAGAGAAAATCCCTACAAATTAAGAAAATTCCTTGGTGACCCCAGGTCACCAGATCTAGTGTCCTAATTGAAAGGTTTTCCCTCTCTTACTTTTCTGGGGACAACCCAACATTTTGGATTTTCTTTTACTTTCACTTTCAATGAAAATGGTAAACAGGAGAAATTGAGAGGGTGAATCTTCCTAATGGGGGCACAGCAAAAGATAAAAACTGACAGGGGTTCGAATCCCTCTCCACTCTATCCAAAACTAAAATAAATTGCCTTTAGTTATACCTTAATTGAACAAGCTGAAGTTAGAAGCTGAGTGGCTACTATTCACAGCTGCACCAGATTTTGCACTCTTCAATTTTAATAAATCAACCCTTATGTGATGATGCCAAGGGACTGCAAGTAGTCCGAGGCTTTGGATAGAAGAGTAAAGGTATAAATACAATAAACAATACAACCTATCCCTACACCTCTTGGCTAAGGCTGAGATTCAATCCATGGATGGGCAGGCTGAATGTACCAAGTTGATCAACTTGGGTACAACCAGTATGCTGGGTTTTACCTGCGACTATCACTAGCGGCTGTTGTAGCCACTAGCAATAGTTACTGTCTTCTCCCTGGTGGAACGGCTTCCTCGACCTTCCGCTGGGAGAATTTGCAGGAAAGAAATTTGCTCCATGCACTATATGGCTGACCTAAATGAGCATTTATCCTCAACACGCCATGAATATAAGATAGTAACAAGAGGTACAGTGTTTATGTCGGTCTGTATTCCCATCCATGTCAGTTTGCTGTTTTAAGGGGAGGGGTACAAAACAGTGTGAGTCACCCATTTATGAGTAGCAACCAAATGCTTAAAGTGGACTGAGGTCTGTACAGTCACGAGTCAACCCATTATCATAGTTAAAATGTGCAAGATCACGCAGAAGAATATTGTGCAGAAATAAATTAAACTTGAAATACCCCGCACTTCCTGGTCACGGGCATCCAAGGCAGGTCACTGCTTTCCAGATACATGGGGAATTGATGTCATCTGGCTACTTCCCCCTCCCATCTTTCTCAACTTCAAAGGAAACCAACTTTCATAAAAAACACAATCACATGTTTGATCTTTTTTTTAGCCTTTAAAATTTAAAAAAATTTAGAAGATTGTCAGTAATTATGAGTAAAGTAGCACAAAGTTATTTTCTTAGATATTGTAATAGTATTATAATACCAGTCACCTCATCTGGCATTTGCTCCATTTTCATACAGATGAGGAATGAACCTTTTACAAGTTGTGTGCAGTGAATTAGGACAGTGGAGCATAACTACATTGAGCAGCCTTTCAGCACAGAGGCCAGAAAATGCAACTGTACAGAGACACGTTGTTATAACAAAGTCAATAAGAAATATAAAAAGTATAAGATATCGCATTTGATCCAACTTTCAAATCATTGATGACAACATAGTATTTCCTTTGTGCTGCATTATGCATGTACTGAAATTTAGTAAAGCAAACGTCTTCAAAAAATTCAAAGGAGGATGCAGATTTTAATGGAAGATTGTGTTTTGCGCAGATGGGATGGAGGGCTAGAAAGCTTGGAGAAAGGAAGTTAGATGTCATCAACTTTCCAAGGAAAGGAGTACAGAGGGTTGTTGGAATGATTGTAAAACAATTTTCTGTGATTGTCTTTTTTTCTATTACCTTCATAAGATAAGACTTTTTTTGCACAGTCTGTTGTATTGTTGGCTACATTGTACTGTAGGATTGCCATTAGTTCCATCTTAAAGTGGTTGTAAAGTCAGCATATTCAATAACTGCTATCCTCTCTGTTTTATCAAGATACAAAGTACTGAGTTTCCATTTTTTATTCTAATCTGAAATACCTTTTCTCACAGCACCTCTGTGTTGTCACATATCCTCCTCCTCTCTCCATCCCCGAATGTGGGAATGCAGAGGGAGGGGCTGAGATACCCTCCTGATGTCAGCCGGCCAGTAGAGGAAGGTCATGTGACCGCATATCGGTGCTGTGAGAAAAGGTATTTAGGATTAGAATTCTTAAAAAAATAGACACACTGCACTTTATAGCTTGATAAAACAGAGGGGGTGCCAGTTATTTATATATGTTATTTTCAAACCACAGGGAGGAGATTGGCTCTCATGCACAGCTTCAGAACTGACAGGCAAGGGGGGGGGGCATAAATGGTTTGTATGTATGGACCAATCTCACTACATTCACAGAAGCAAGAAGGTTAATCATTTTGGGATAACAGAAACATTGAGCTGGAACTAGAAACCATTTAGATAGAAATGTGGTATATTTCGGCCCTTTGCACCCAACATGACAGACTGGTCTTCCTCCTATTTAGTAATGCATGTCAAAGTATTGGTGTGATTGGTAATGAGAAAGACTAGAGACAAACCATAGAATTTTAAATGATGCAAAGGATATGCAAGATACTAGTTTCTGTCCCAAGTTTTACATTCTTACAGTACATTGAAATATTACAACATCACTGGTAGCAGTTGATTTTTATTTTTCTGCCAGTTCTTTTCCATGAGCCCCTTTAGTATTTTGTTATACCTGTTCTTGCTGATCATTTAAAGGTTAACTTTTGTGGGGAAAAAAATAACATTGTATATACATTTGCTATACAAACCATGTTGAGGCTGAATGTTTAGAAAAATACCTTTCCTTTTCAATTTGAAGTTGTAATTGTCTATAAAATTCAGTTCAGAATGGCAACCTGGAGGCAAATTGCAGAACACCCCCAGAAATGTAATTTCCTGATTGTGTGATTGGCTCAGAATTCTGCACTAAGGTACCAGTCAAATTGTAGATACTCACAATTTTAGATACAAGCAAATCACAATAGGAATTTCAGTTTTGATGAGAGACTGCACAGGGGTTAAATACTTTGAAAGTGATGCAGACCTTGCAGCCTTTCTCATTAGAACACTGAGGGGGGATTTAGTAAAAATGGAGCAAAACCTGGTGAGCTTCCAGATTTTATTACCAAAGCTTAATTGAACAAGATGAAATTAGAAGCTGATTGGCTACCATGCAAAGCTGCACCTGACTCTCAGTGCTTAAGTTTTAGTAAATTCCCCCTGAGAGTTGATCATAATGAAATAGTGCTTCCTATTCAGAATCAGTATCCAAAGGATACAGCGAAACAAACACAGAGCAAATGTCAGAAGAAAAAGTAGGAATTTACTACAAAGTCTGTTAAAATCCCTGCCAGTGGCGTTGCTATGGAGGGGATTGAGCCGCACCAGAGGGGTGACAACGGGGGGCGCCGCCCACCATTTATTCTGCTTGCGAGTGTTAGTAGGGCACCAATCCGTGTGGGGAGGCTGCCTGTATCCACTCCCTCATCTTAAGCTGCTCAGGGATCTCCAATGTCTCTGGAGGCAGCTAGAGCCGGTAAGTGGCTGATCCCACAAATGAAGGAGAAAAAGGTGATTACACAGCAGTCGGAGTGTCTTCATCTCTGGGCATGCTGTAAGTTACTGTACAAGGCAATACATAGAGTACTAACCTTGCACTATACCACCCCAACCTGCCCTATGCCATCCCAGCCTTCTGTGCCACCCCAACATTTCCTATGCCACCCAACCTGTTCTATGCCACCTCTACCTGCCTTATGCCACCACAAGGTGTTATATGCCACCCCAGCCTGCCCTATACCACTCCAGTCTGCCCTATGCCACCCAACCCTGCCCTATGCCACCACAACCTGCCCTATGCTACCGCAATCTGCCCTATGCCACTGCAACCTGCCCTATATCACCGTAGCTTGCCCTATACCACCCAGCCTGCACTATACCACCCTATACTATCATTTACAGGGGCCATTTGGGGGATGCACCCCATGACCGTGCGCTGCCTGAAGAGCGCTTGGCAGGATAGACAGGAGAGGGGTGACGCCATGTTTTGCCGCACCAGGTGACACCAACCCTAGTGAAACCACAGATCTCTGCAATGTACATTGATCACCAAAAGGGGATGTTTTTTGTTCAAAAAAAAATTCTTTAAGTATTATTGTCACAGGGTTTGCACAAAATATATTTATTGCTCTATAAGAAAATTATTAGTTATTTAATATGTAGAAAATTTATCAATCAATTAAAAAGTATTATTAATTATTTTGGCTATGCTAAACTGTTGAATAGGATTTATTTGGAGATGAGGTAAGCTTCTGAACATATTTGCTCTTTTCTGTGTAGAGTTACATAAAAACCTCTGTTTTTCTTCTTTTAAAGTGGTTCTAAAGCTTTGGTGTTATCTAAATTAAGGTAAAAAACACCCAAATTCCATCCCCTTCCCCTTTAAACACTTACCTGAGCCTATCAGCGACCCAGCACTGTGCCTGGCTGCAGCCTTCCCTCCCCTCTCTTCCTCTCCCCACAGGGATTCAAAGGCAGCAGCAAGAGACAATCAAATCTTCTGAGGAGGGAGCTAGGGGTGGGGCCGAGCCATGCTGTGTATGTAAATGGACACACATAGCCCAGCTCAGGATCAAGCTCACAGGTGTGCCACCATAGCAAAAGGCTTTCTATGGGACCACACAAAGAAGATGAGTCACCTGTAGTGCTGGTTGGGGACCCCAGAGGAGAAGGTGTGGGGCCACTCTGTGCAAAACCCTTGCACAATGTAGGTAAGTATAAACCAGTATGTTCTTTTATTTAAAAGAAAATCCAGGCTTTATAAACACTTTATTTAAAGCGGTTCTTCACCCTAAAGGGGAAGTTCCGCTAGTATTATCCCTCCCCCCCTCTGGTGCCACAATCGGCACCTTTCGGGGGGGAGGGGGGTGCAGTTACCTGGATAATCCAGGTAACTGCACCCACTTCCGGCCAGACCGCCGCATGGCTCCGCCCACCGCCGCATGGCTCCGCCCCCCGTTGTGTTCTGGGAAACACACAGTTCCCAGAGACACAGCGGGGAACCAGCGCAGCGCGACTCGCGCATGCGCAGTAGGGAACCGGGCAGTGAAGCCCTCTTGCTTCACTTCCCGATTCCCTGACAGAGGATGGCGGCGGTGGCTGCAGCGAGACTAGCGATCGCTCGTCATCTGCCGCCGACATCGCTGGAACCTGGGACAGGTAAGTGTGATATTATTAAAAGTCAGCAGCTGCAATATTAGTAGCTGCTGGCTTTTAATATTTTTTTTTTTTGTGCAGCTCCTCTTTAATTTCTGATTCAGAGAAATGCCAGATTTGATTGAGTTAACTACAGTAAGACTGTCTGGTCCCAGCAGGTTGACTAGTAGAGTTTTATCTTTGAACCTGTGAGCCAGCAGTTTTCTTCTAAAGTATCACATTCCATAGAACGTATCACATTTATCTAGGCGCATGTAGCTTTTCTATTGATGCAGTAAATTATGTTTTTGCTCAGGTAGCATATCTCTCTCTATTTACTTCAGCTCTGTGCAGTGAAATTAAATGTTTCAGACACATCATGTACCAGGTTGCCACTATCCTGAGTCTAGGTGTTCCTAACAATATACGACATACTCTATCCACAGAACTTATTCCACTACTTGACAGAAGTTCAGAATAATGGTATTGTCAAGATCCCTGAAGTAAAAGGAGATGAAGCCTGGAAGGTTTACTTTGACGACTCCGCACAAGAAATAGTGGATGAATTTGCAATGCGCTATGGAATAGAGTCTATTTATCAAGCTATGACGTAAGTATATGAGCTGCATTAATAACAAGCAAAGAGCTGGTATAAAGTACAAACTTCAAAAAAAGACCAGTGTATACAGATGAAGCTCATAACTTGTGTGCAGTGAATGCAGACTCTATGCCTTTACACTTAGATCTATTCAGTTGCTGTAGACAGAATGCTAGACAATCAAAGGGCTATTTAAATGTTGCAGGTAGAATAATAGACAGTCAAGGTCTTCTCATTCTGTAGTCACCACTTATGTAGCAATCTACCTAAAGGGTATTTCCATAAAAAAAAATATATATATATATATAGCATCTATAACTGCTACACAATTGCTTTTACATTTCGATCTGCAAACAACTCATGTTTCTCTAACTTCGGAAACTTTTAAATGTTGCTTCCTTATAACCATGGCAACAAGGAACGTTTAATACACTGTTCAAATGTTCCCAGAAATCTTGCTAAATTTGTTGGCTGGATCACTGTTTTTTCTTTATATCAGTTTTAGTCTTTTTACAAGACTGGAACTGATGGCGAGATTAAGGCAGGCCTACCCACTTAGCATACTTAACCAAAGAATTGTCTGGTGGCAATCAGCTTGCTATGGCTGTTCTTCGTCCCATTGACGGAAGTTTCCCTCACTTCCTGTCATAGTGACAACATTGTCTGGAGGCCAAAAAGTGAGACAAATTCTATCTAACAGGGATGCAGTAGCACAAAAAAGCTTTCTTTAGTAAATAAAGGAAGGCTGGAACCTCTGTCAGCATGTATTGCTACCTGTTCCTGTTGAGAAGACATCCTTAGTTTAATTTTCTTGAGACAATTACACTTTTCCCATTACATTCATAGTTTCATAGTTGCAGGAAGTTTGAATTTTCAGACACTGGTCCAGCCAATTTGTACATTGTGTTTGCTAGGAAACACATCTAAAAGTTTTTGAAATTGTTGACACTCCGCTCTGATACCACCAACTGTGAAAGGTAGTTCCACATCATTACCACTCTAACAGTAAAAAAACGTTTAGGCAGTTTAAGATTTTATTGATTTTGATCCATTTTCATTGTGTGGCCGTATGTCTTCTTTAGAGACCTTTGATTAAATAGTAACTATTTAAAGATTTATAAATTGCAATCATATCGCCTCTCAAGTACTTTTTCTCCAGGGAGAATATGTTTAATGTTTGTAATTGATCCTCATAACTGAGGTCCTCCAGGCCCTTATTAGCTTTGTTGCCTTCCCTGGACTCTCTCCAGTTCAAGGACATCCTTTCCGAGAATTGGTGACCAGAAGTGGATGGCATACTCAAGTTGTGGTTGAACCAGAGTTTTGCAAAGTGGTCGAAATAAGGTTTTATTTCTGAAAAAAAAACACAATTTTTAATGCATGCTAATAGTCTGCTAGCCTTACTTGCTGCAGCTTTACATTGTTTGCTACTATTGCTGAGTCTATCATCTACTAGGACCCCCAGATCCTTTTCCATCCTCGATTCCCCCAGTGGTTCTCCCCCTAACATGTAACTTGCTTTCATATTTTTAGCTCTCAAGTGCATTATTTTACATTTTTATGAGTCAATGCTTTTATTGAGTTTTACAAACTTTTACACATAGAAGAATGAAGACAAAAACATACTGCCAAAAGAAAAAGCTGCCATACAGAAGTACACAAGCACAATAATTATATCAATCATATGACATAGAGCATAAAACAGTATGATATATCCTATCAGTCAGAAGAATGTATCATTATATTAAAGCAACCTAATATCAAAATACATCAATATAGTATTTGCTATCCTCCCATGGTTGCCATAGTTTGTCAAGTAAGGCACATGTGGAATTTTTGTAAAGTACCTTCTTTCATAGGAAAATTGCATATTAATCAGATCTACAACTTCAGAGGGATTGGGTGCCATATTTTTAGTCCAGTGCCTATCTATCACCATTTTGGTTGGCACTAGGATGTGTAAGGTGACTGTTCTGATATTGTGAAAGTTATCTATACCCAAGTGTAGGATGGCTAGAGCAGGTTTGGCCAGTACACCTGTGGAATCTGAAAGGAGAGTGAAACATTTTCTCCAAAAGCTGGTTTATAGGTCCAGAATATGCGAATACATTTACCCACTTGTCCGCACCCCCTCCAGCAAGGGGGAGAGTGGAATTTGGTAAATTTTGATAATTGATATAATGTCAGGTACCAAAGTGTGAGCAGCTTTTGTATTTGTTCCCAGTGGGCTACACAGTGAGACATTTAGTAAATACAGTGAATGCCTGTCGTCCATTGTGTTCCAGAGAAGAATGTGTGGAGATTTTCTTCCCATTTTATCATGGGTATGTCTTAGCCCCCGTACACACGGTCGGAGATTCCGACAACCAAATCCGTCTGAGTTATTCCGATGGATTAATTCCAGCAGAGGTCCAGAAGTGATGTTGCATACACACGGTTGGACTCAGTTGTCGGAAAATCCGATTGTACATAACGTGATGACGTTATTTCATTACGACGGGACTACGTTCAGGCTAGTAGCCAATAGCTTTGGTCTAGGAATTTGATCTGAGCATGCGTGGCACTTGATCGGAGTATGTCCGATCGCAGCATTTTGTCTGAAAATTTTACCGGCAAGTTGGAAAAGTTGGTCCGTCGGATAGTATCCGACGGAAACAGTCCGATGCAGACCACACACAGTCGGAATATCCGACAAAACGGTCCGATAGGAAACATTCCGTCAGAATCTCCGACCGTGTGTACAAGGGCTAAGAGAATTTCATCTTGTTTTGTAAAGATGTGTAGCATAGGGAGATACTTTTGTGGCTGGAGGTCGGGGAGAATAGGAAATGCCAAATGTTTTTGGGTATGATCATGCAAGGAGAGGGATGCTTAGATAAAAAGCTAAACTAGACATGCTTACATATGCGTAGGAGGCGGATCTGGGAACATTGTACTCTGCCAATAGGGATTCCATGGGTTTTAGTTGATTAGATTGGAAAAGGTAATCCACCCAATGTATTACTGCTGCCTTCCATTATTTAAGGGAGATGCAGTATATAAGGAGTTCCAGAGTTCTTAGTGGGTAGCGAATGCAATGTTGATGGGGTCCCTGGAGGGGTTAATTTCAATTAATTCATTATTGAACTTAATTTGTCATCTAGCTGCCTACCCCTTCTCTCATATTCCCAGCAGCCCCGCTCAGATAGAGAAACAGAACGAGGGCTCTGAGAAATTGGGAGGCAGTAAGCTATATCCTAATAAATACTTAACAAAAATGACACAGGGGCTCCACTGCTTATTGTACTCTGAGGTATTAAAATATTAACTTACAACTATGGAGGATAGGCATTTGTTCATCATTTGTTGTAAGAAATTCATGATTTTAATCAAAAAAGTAAAGACTGGGGACATTGCCATCTTTTGGTAACCCCACATGAGAAGGTCAAAACATGCCAGGGGTGTGGCTTGTACGTAGCCCAGGCTGAGGCTGCTTCCACTCTTTACATGAGGGTTTTGTGTGATGTGCAGCTCCTAGCAACTCTTTCCCTTCCTCATTGTCAGCTTTTTGACATTTACTGAAGGCAGTATTCAGTTGACTCACAGAAGCATCCTATAGAAAAACATTTTCCCCCTAGCATTTGCTGTAGATCCATTTTCTATAGTTGCATTATATGTTTGAGCATTCTTGTACTCACAGTGTCCTGGAAGCAAAGTGCCACATCGTGGGTCTTGCTGGTTTATTATAGACCAGGTAAGACCATAATAGAATGTGGATTCCACAGCCAGTTTAGGGAATTATATAACACATCAACATTTCATTCCAACTAAAATTCATCATAGCTTCATTGAAAAGAATTCATCTGTGAGAAAAAGTTGCAAAATAATATATGATATAAAATAAAAGTTATATTCAGCTTTATTTATCTGGTTGACTTTTGAGCACCTTTTCACATTTGTTTCTTTCGCATTGAAAACATGAGAAAAGATCAGAAGGAAGTCACCACGCATCAGAGTACTTATGGGCATTTCTAAAAGGCAGATGAGTGCACAGAACACAGACATAATGCATCTCCATCCTCAAAGAAGGCACTTTGTTATTTAACTGTTATAATAATGGCTTACAGCTGTGTCAACTCTATTAGGAAAAGCACATACATAGACGTCAACACCTGGATACCTTACCTGATATTCTAATATATCATACTAAAGTAGGCTTGTGGATAATTTTTAATGGACTTTTATTTTATTTATATTTTAAGGAACTGTTTATTGCTTTGTATCTTTTCTAGGCACTTTTCTTGCCTGTCTTCCAAATACATGTGCCCGGGTGTCCCTGCCGTCATGAGTACTTTGTTGGCAAATATTAATGCATTCTATGCACATACAACTGTATCAACTAATGTTTCTGCATCAGACAGATTTGCTGCAACAAATTTTGGGGTGAGTGATGAGATAAATATGTACTAGCTTTGCGTGAGTTTTATATTATATCAGTCCTATTTTTTACAGCCATGATACTGCTACCTATTTACTTCTCTAGCATCCTTAAAAATAGTTTTTAGGTGCTGTCACAAACTCCCAACATCTAAATATCATAAACTAGGACATCCCATCAGTACTTGCAGCCCAACACTGCCCCCCACACTACAACGGTTAAATGCTTATTAGGTTTAGGGGGTAGAATGAGAGGCAGTATTGCTTAAAGGGGTTGTAAGGGTTGATGTTTTTTCACCTTAATGCATCCTATGCATTAAGGTGAAAAAACACCTGCTAGTGACTGCCCCCCCCAGCACCCCCGTTTTGCTTACATGAACCCTCGAACTTGTCCCACTGGGACACGATCTCTTTCTGCAGGGGGTTCTCGACTCTTATAGATTGATAGCAGAGCAGCCATTGGCTCACACTGCTGTCAATCAAATCCAATTATGTGGGGGCACCAGGAGGCAGAGCTGAGTCCTGCATTCGGCTCTATGGATGCCAAATGCTGGATTCGGGAGCGCGCCCGCAAGGTAATCCCCCGGGAGAGTGCTTCTCCCAGGGGGTTATCTGATGTGGGGAGGAGCCGTGAGACCCGCTGAGGGACCCCAGAAGACCAGGTGGCTTAGAGAGGAGACTGCAGCTGGAAGGAGCCTTCTGGGGCACAGAATAAGGTAAGTATTTCTCCTTATTCTGACACCCCTAAACATAAAACCTCATTTAAACCTTTCAGGACCATATTGTAAGGGTATTTTTTTTAGTTGTGCCCAGAACTGGGCTTTAACGTGGACCTGAATGCAAACATAAAAGCTTGTAATCTTATAGGGAACATCTCGAAATGTTAAAGTGATTGTAAAGTCTAATTTTTTTTTATATAAAAATAACAAATGCGTTATACTCGCCCGTTCTGTGCAGCTTGGGTCCTCCTCTTCTTGGGTGCCTCTTCTGTCCTCCTGGCCCCTCCCTCCTGTTGAGTACCTTCACAGCAATCAGCTTGCTATGGGGGGCACCCAAGCCGAGCTGCAGCTCCGTATGTCTATTCAGGCATGGAGCTGTGGTTTGGCCCCTCCCCCTCTCTCTCCTGATTGGCTAACTGACTTTGATTAACAGCAGCGAGCCAATAGAACCACTGCTGTGTCTCAGCCAATCAGGAGCGAGAGTCTTGGATTGGCCGAGACACTCGTGGACATAGCTGGACAGAGATGGGGCTCAGGTAAGTATTAGGTGGGCCAAGGGGGGCTGTTTGCACACAGAAGGCTTTCTGTTTACAAACGTTTTTACTAGAATATTTGAGCAAGTACAAAAATATAAATGCATAAAGAGAATAGAGTGTACATTCAAAAACCAATATGTCATTGTACAGGTATAAAGCTCTCAATATAACATTAAAGGGGTTGTAAACCCTCATGTTTTTTCACCGTAATGCATCCTATGCATTAAGGTGAAAAAACTTCTGTCACTGACCGGCCCCCCAGCCACCCATTTTACTCACCTGAGTCCTGTGATTCACACACCGGAGAAGCGATTTTCCCCTCTGCCCATTGTTTTGGCTCTTGATTGGATAGATTGATAGCAGTGCAGCCATTGGCTCCTGCTGCTGTCAATCAAATCCAATGATGCGGGCACTGGGTGGCGGGGCCAATTCCAGCATTCTGCATCTATGGACGCAAATGCTTGACTCGGGAACATGCCTGCAAGGTAACCCCGTGGGAGAACGCTTCTTCTAGGGGGTTATACAATGTGGGGGGGAGCTTCCAGCACCGCTGGGGGATCCCAGAAGTCTAGGATCGGGGCCACTCTGTGCAAAATGAGCTGCACAGTGGAGGTAAGTATGACATGTTTGTTATTAAAAAAAAAAAAAAATGAAGCCTTACAATCACTATTAGGGGTCCATTTATGAAACAGAGATCTCTGGAGTGTACCGGTTTATGTAGCTGAGATAAGGAGCAGAGTACATGTTCTCCACTCCCCATCATGGTACATGACCGTTCTGTCACAAACGGCCAGTTTATAAAAGTGAGATCTGAAGATCTCACAGCCGTTACACTGAAATATCTACCTTCCAGATTCACCAGCTCAGAGGTGGAGAATCTGGGAGAGAAGCTGGTGCAATTAGAGGAAGAAGGCTTCTTTCTTCCCAATATCAGCACAGTGGTTTAAAAATTTATTAACAACATATAAACATATACTATATACAAGTGTATATATATATATATATATATATATATATATATATATATATATATATATATATATATATATACATATATATATATATACATATACATATATATATATATATATATATATATATATATATATATATATATACAGTGGTGTGAAAAAGTGTTTGCCCCCTTCCTCATTTCCTGTTCCTTTGCATGTTTGTCACACTTAAGTGTTTCGGAACATCAAACCAATTTAAACAATAGTCAAGGACAACACAAGTAAACACAAAATGCAATTTGTAAATGAAGGTGTTTATTATTAAAGGTGAAAAAAAATCCAAACCATCATGGCCCTGTGTGAAAAAGTGATTGCCCCCCTTGTTAAAACATACTATAACTGTGGTTGTCCAAACCTGAGTTCAATTTCTCTAGCCACACCCAGGCCTGATTATTGCCACACCTGTTCACAATCAAGGCATCACTTAAACTTCCGGTTCCGGCGCCGCATGGAGTGACTGCTCTCCTCCTCGGCTCCCGCATCACGGCCCCCAAACCTGCCATTAAATCCCGCCGAGCGGCCGGGCACCTGACGGAACACCCCCCGGAGCCATCCCACACGACCATGGACCGGTTCCTGGAGAAAACCGGACCGCAAAAACACGCGCCGTCCGCGACCGCGGCGCGGCCGCAAATCGAGGCCCCGGCTTCGGCCTACTCGGCCCCCTTCTCTTCACAACGCGCAGCAGACATGGAGGTGAGCGCTGATACCGTGCCCCCCCCTCTTCACATACACTACCAGCCTCTCCAGCCCCACCATCACAGAGCAGCCTCTCCACGCAGCCTGCAGGGGACTCCACCACAGAGCGCATTGCCCAGGCCGTGGCCGCACTATTATCCCCCATGATCACGGCATCTGTGGAAAAAGCTGTAAATGCTGGCATGCAGCAGCTCAAGGCCCAAATAGGCGAACACCACACCAGACTAAATGATTTGGAACACCGTCTGTCGGACATAGAGGAAGAACTTTACCAGGCCCAAGCCACGAAACGCTCCCAGGACAGAACAAATCAATATGTTCTACAGAAGCTTGATGACCTGGAAAACAGGGCCAGACGGAGCAACCTGCGATTCGTAGGGATCCCCGAATCGCTACAGTCCTCGGAGCTGTCTAACTTCTGCGCGGTGCACATCCCAGAAGCCCTTGGCCTTCCCGGCCCTTGTACGGTCGAACGCGCACATCGTATAGGTCAACCGGCACCAGAACGCAAGTCACCTAGACCTATCATCGCGAAGTACCTAAACTACTCAGACAAGGCCCTGATCCTGCAGAAATTCAGGCAAACACGTTCTCTACAGGTCGATGGGATCAAGGTCCTAATCTTTGCCGATTATTCCATCGAGGTCTCCAAGAAAAGAAAGGCATTCCAACAGGTATGCTCGGAACTCTTTAATATGCAACTTAAATTTTCCCTGGCCTTCCCGGCTATTCTTCGCCTAAAGGCCCCGAACGGTGACCAACTATCTTTCCAGGACCCCTCTGAAGCCGAAGCTTTTCTCCGCTCCCTACACCAGGGTGCACACCCTCACACCCCTTCCAAAGCATCACCGCTCAACCGCACCCTGGATCAGAGGAGCCCCCGAAAGGACTCACCCAAACGCTTCAGGTCTGCTGCCCCTGATACCCGCCATCGGGACGTCCCTCGCTGATGACATTTCAACCCTCCTGGATCCATCTCTCCTCACCTTTTGGGTGACCCTCTCGCCAGGTCCGTCAACCTGTCATATTTTGTGAGTTACTATGTTGTTATTTTTTTTTCCATTTTTTTGTTATTGCCCAAGCTTGCTCACGATCCAGCCTGATGATACTTGACTACCTCGGCCTTCAGCGCTGCCCCCATCCAATGGGCACACCATCAGTGCTACTGGCTACCTATGTTCTAGTTGACGCCCTGGCCTAACTATACCAGGAGTTCCCTCCGCTCCTGATCTCGCTGCTCTTTTTCTTTTTTATCCTGCGGCCACCTGCCTTATCTTTTTTTTTTCTCTTTATATAATAATAGTGCACTCTGCCTTTCCTTTTATTAATCAGTTTTTTTTTTTCCCTCTTCTACACCCTTGGGTCCTCATATATGTACTGTTTTACACTAATGTGGGTTTGTTGCTTTATTACGTATGTTTATTGCACTGTGCCTTACTCCTCCTGGAATCACTGCGTATGTTTACTGCCGCAACATGGCACGCGCCCATTTTGGCTCTAGGGGCGTACCCGCACCCTTGCTCGATTTTTTTTTTTTTTTTTAGAGCCATTGCCCGGACGCTCGCGTCCTATACCTCTGGGCCGTGCACTGGGGGCTGGCCTACACAGTGACTCCATGCGGAAAAAAGTGAAGTTCTCTCCAGTGTATATGTTTATGTTTTTGTTTATATTTCAATTTGCTCCGCTCCTTTACTGCCCCCCTTCCCCTCCTTCCCTTAGTGCCAGTGTCTCCTTCCTGAACATCCTATTTCCCTTGTCCCACATTACTTCCAGGTCCATTTTCTCCCAGCAACAATTTCTTCTGCCTTGCCCACCGGCTGGCGATTATTTTCTAAAACCTGCCCATTTCTTCTTCTCGTCACCCCTGACATAAGAATAGTCTCATGGAACGTGAAAGGCCTCAGATCACCCAATAAGAGAATGAAAGTACTCCGACACCTAAAAAGGTTGAAAACAGATATCGCCCTATTGCAGGAAACCCACTTGTCCGCCCCAGATTTTTATCGCATGCGGAAACTCTGGGTCGGCAAAGTCATAGGCTCCGACGCCGTTAGTCGCAATGCAGGTGTACTCCTATTAATCCACAAGAACCTCCCGTGCGAGGTGCTGTCCACGCACTCAGATTCCCAGGGCAGGCTCCTCTCGCTCCACGTCCGCTTGGGGACTAAGGAACTAGTGATCACGAATGTTTATGCTCCCAATAACCCTACTAAGACTTTTTATAGTGACCTGACTTCTTGGCTACTCCAGACCTCCCAGACCCCCCATTTAGTCGGCGGTGACTTTAACGACATCTTGCACCATACAGACGACAGGTCCTCCCCCCCACGTCGCAGGGCGACTAGTGCTTCGTCTACTCCCTCCCACTTTGCTTCCACCATGGAATCTCTCCGTCTTCGCGACCTATGGCGTCTATCTCACCCAGCGGACAGGGAATACACCTTCTACTCACACCCCCATAACATGTTCTCGAGAATAGATTATTTCTTTGGCTCTGACGATCTTATACCAAATTTGTCTGAAACTGAAGTGCTCGATATTGCTATCTCTGACCATGCCCCAATCTCTGTTAGTCTTGCTAACTTAGATCTCCCACCTCACCCAAGACTGTGGCGCTTCCCCTCGTATCTCCATGACAACCCAGACTTTCAACATTTCATGGCGAACTCCTGGCGCGAATACTCGGAGGCAAACTCCCCCCATTCGGACTCCCCCAACCTCTTCTGGGATGCCGGCAAGGCGTTCCTCAGAGGCCAGATCATCTCCTATGCCTCCTCCTTTAAAAGGAACGCACTATCTCATTACAAACGGGCCAGTGCACGACTACATTTAGCCCAAAGGTCCCTCTCTACTAACGACTCCCTTGATAACAGAACCGAATGGCAGGCGGCCAAGAACAGTTTCGACACTTGGGCAAACACACTTGAACAAACTAAAAGATCCCAACTAGACGCGACGCTCCACAAGTTTGGTAACAAGGCGGGCAAGCTACTGGCGAGACTATGTAAGGGCCCATTCCACCCGACGCACATCACTTCCCTCAGAGACGCTAAGGGTGATGTACAATCTACCCCACAAGCTATTAACAAGGCGATGTTAAACTACTATACGTCCCTCTACGCCCCAGACCCCATAGATAGTACTGCGGCTCGTTCTTTCCTCGATAAGGTATTGTTATCTAAAGTAACCCCTGAACAACTAGAAGCGCTCAATGCCCCCATCTCCCTTGTCGAAGTTTCCTCCACTATTCGTAAACTGACCCCGTCCAAAGCTCCAGGCCCCGACGGGTTTACCAGTGAATTTTATAAAACCCTCTCCTCCATTACAGAACCCACTCTCCTAAAGGTGTACAATGGCATCTGGTCTGGCGGCCCATATCTCCCTTCTGGAAACCAGGCCGTTATCAAACTCTTATCCAAAAAAGGGAAGGACCCTCTTGACCCTGGTTCTTACAGGCCGATCTCCCTTCTCAATCTGGATGTAAAAATCCTTTCCAAAATCATAGCCACGAGATTAGCTGCCATTGTACCCTCCCTCATACACCCTGCCCAATCTGGCTTTGTGAGAGGCAGAACTGCCACCTTGAACATACGTAAGGTTATGCTTGCTTTGGAACATGCTAAGAATAATCCGGATGGGGACTTTGCTATTATAACTTTAGACGCGGAAAAGGCATTCGACAATGTCAGTTTTGAATGACTCTCTATGACTTTATCTGAAATGGGTTTCTCGGGGCATTTCTGCCATCTCATCAAAGCCATGTACTCATCCCCAGCAGCCAAATTAGTCGCGGCTGGAGTTCTCTCCGATGAATTCCTCCTGCATAAAGGCACTCGTCAGGGCTGCCCACTCTCCCCTCTCCTATTTAACATCGCCCTAGAACCTTTATCCAGATACCTGTCCCAATCGGCTCCTCTCCACGGGATTCGTATTGGTCAACACGACCTACGCACCTCTCTTTTTGCCGATGATGTGCTCATCTTCTCATCAGACCCCGCTTCTGACATGCCCGTTATCAAAGAGGTCTTTGACGTTTTTAGATCATGCTCAGGGCTACGTATAAATTATGGTAAAAGTGAAATCCTCCCGATAGGGTCCTCTCGCAAACCCCCCTGGACACAACATTCTATCTTTTCAATCGCCAACTCACATATCACCTATCTAGGCATTAAAATTGGTAAATTACCCTCCTCCCTTTACCATCTCAATTACCCCCCCCTGATCACGAAAATCTCTCAAGAAATGGTGAACTGGATGGATCTGCCTCTCTCGCTTCTGGGAAGATGCCACCTGCTAAAAATGGTTAGCTTTGCAAGGCTATTGTACCCACTTCAAACTATTCCTTTGCTCCTTCTCCACAAGGACATAAAAATTCTAGAATCAGCTTTTTCCTCCTTTTTATGGAAAGGAAAACGTCCACGCATAGCCCTAAAAAAGTTGCATCTTCCCAGACGTGAGGGGGGTATCAGCCTACCTAATGTAAGACTGTATAACCTGTCATGCTTGCTACGTACTAGTCTGGACTGGATCTCTCAATCCTCCAGATACTCCAACTACTCTCTGGAAGCTGCTATGGTCTCTCCACTCTCATTGACAGCACTCCTTCACTGCAGGTGGAAGTCAGTGCCGTCTCTGTTTCAACACAACCTCCTACTCAGGGACACTGTCATAGCCTGGAGGGAAACCAGAAAATGCCTTAAGCTCCCCCCTTTCATCTCCAGACACCTTCTGATTCAGGGGAACCCTACTTTTTCCCCTGGTCTACTCCACAAACCGTTCCACATCTGGAAAGAGAAGGGCATCATCAATTTTGCTACCATCTGCGATCTTGAATCTGGGCACCCTCTACCCTTTTCTCTTCTGGCTGAAAGGTTCTCCCTCCCGCCAGCTCACGCCTTCCACCACAGGCAATGTGTCAGCTATTTAAAGGATATCTGCAACGATGAACGTAAACGTTTCCCCCTAACCTTCCTGGACCGCCTGCTCAAGGACGATACTTATAAAATTTCTGACATCTACACACCGCTACTCCAGCAGGCCGCTCCTCAACTGACATCCTCTTCAGTCGCCAACTGGAAGAAAGACTTCCCTGATCCAGATATAGTGGATAAAATCCTACATGGACTCAACAAAGTCTACCGCCTAACCCCGAACGAGCTCTGGAGAGAAATGCAACTAAAAATTGCCCACAGGGCCTACCTTCCCTTCCTGCCTTCTAAAACCGACCAGGACAGCACCAAGTGCCCCCTATGTCTTCAGAATAGGCCCTCGCTGGCCCACCGCTTCTGGTCCTGCTCCTTCATCTCTTCCTTCTGGGATCAGATCCTCTCCTACATCTTTAAAGTCACCCTGCTGAAATTGCCAAAGGACCCCCTCCTTCTCATCTTTGGATACTGGGACCCTCTCCTGCTTCCATGGTCTTCCATCATCAACCGTGCGCCCCCAAACGGCGCGCCCTCCAGACCCCCCCATGTGGACTGGTCTCTGCTGTGCCTTCTCCTTGCCAGGAAATCCATTCTAAAGAGCTGGACTTCTTCTCTCCCACCCTCTGTCGCCCAGACGCAGAAGGAACTCCTTTCACTCCTCTACAAAGATCGCTTCAATACAAACTACAGGGACGAAAAAGCGAAATCTCGTTTTTATGCGAGATGGCTTCCCTTCATATCTGACTCTCTCCCTCCGGTGGACATCCTCAACTTGGACAACTTCACCTTCTCCTATTTTGGCACTAATCTTCCAATCCCGGGGTTGGTTTCCCCCCAATCTACCACTTGTGCCTCACCCAGCAGCCAACTAACCCCTGAACCATCTCTCTGAACCCTCCTACCCTAGGGACTCTACCTGGGAACCCCGTATCCCTCTTCCCCCCCTCCCTTACCTGTTTATTTCTCCTTCATGTATCTGCCTGCTTCCCCCTCTTCACATCCCTCTCCTCTCTGTGTTTCTTTTTTATTTCTCTTTCTTTCTGTTCTTTTCCTTTCTTTTGATAAATCCGACCTATTACCTCCGTTTCTACGATCTGTTATATTGTTATTTTTGGGAAATGATATTTCTGCTGTTATACATACATGTTACTTTTGCAACTGTCTTTTTTTATAAGATCCATCCAGTCGCTGTTAGTACGCCGCTATATCACACTAAATTCACTACTATTCTCTTGGTTTTATGTATTTATGTCTATGGTCTTAGTTTATTACGATACAGCTGCATTCTGCTCCAATTCTCCTATGCACCTCATCTGCGATGATGGTTCCGAATTCTCGCACTTATTTTCGGTTGCATTTGTATTGTTCTCTTTGTCTATTTCTCAATAAATACTCTTTAAAAAAAAAAAAAAAAGGCATCACTTAAATAGGAGCTGCTTGACACAGTAAGGTCCACCAGAAGATCCTTAAAAGCTACACATCATGCCGAGACCCAAAGAAATTCAGGAACAATTGAGAAAGAAAGTAATTGAGATCTATCAGTCTGGAAAGGGTTATAAAGCCATTTCCAAAGCTTTGGGAATCCACTAAACCACAGTGAGAGCCATTATCCACAAATGGCGAAGACATGGAACAGTGGTGAACCTTCCCAGGAGTGGCCGGACGCCCAAAATTACCCCAAGAGCGCAGCGACGACTCATCCAAGAGGTCACAAAAGACCCCACAACAACGTCCAAGGAACTGCAGGCCTCACTTGCCTCAGTTAAGGTCAGCGTTCATGCCTCGACCATCAGGAAAAGACTGGGCAAAAATGGCCTGCATGGCAGAGTTCCAAGGAGAAAACCACTGCTGAGCAAAAAGAACATCAAAGCTTGTCTCAATTTCTCCACAACACATCTTGATGATCCCCAAGACTTTTGGGACAACATTCTGTGGACCGATGAGACAAAAGTGGAACTCTTTGGAAGGTGTGTGTCCAAGTATATCTGGCGTAGAAGGAACACTGCATTTCATAAAAAGAACATTATACCAACAGTAAAATATGGTGGTGGTAGTGTGATGGTCTGGGGCTGTTTTGCTGCTTCAGGACCTGGAAGACTTGCCGTGATAAAAGGAACTATGAATTCTGCTGTCTACCAAGAGATCCTGAAGGAGAATGTTCGACCATCTGTTCGTGTACTCAAGCTGAAACGAACTTGGGTTCTGCAGCAGGACAATGATCCTAAACACACCAGCAAGTCCACCACTGAATGGCTGAAGAAAAACAAAATGAAGACTTTGGAGTGGCCTAGCCAAAGTCCTGACCTGAATCCTATTGAGATGTTGTGGTATGACCTTAAAAAGGCCGTTCATGCTCGAAAACCCTCTAATGTAACTGAATTAGGACAATTCTGCAAAGATGAGTGGGCCAAAATTCCTCCAGGACACTGTAAAAGCCTCATTGCACGTTATCGCAAACGCTTGGTTGCAGTTGTTGCTGCTAAGGGTGGCCCAACCAGTTATAAGGTTTAGGGGGCAATCACTTTTTCACACAGGGCCATGATGGTTTGGATTTTTTTTCACCTTTAATAATAAACACCTTCATTTACAAATTGCATTTTGTGTTTACTTGTGTTGTCCTTGACTATTGTTTAAATTGGTTTGATGTTCCGAAACACTTAAGTGTGACAAACATGCAAAGGAACAGGAAATGAGGAAGGGGGCAAACACTTTTTCACACCACTGTATATATATATATATATATATATATATATATATATATACATACAGGGCTTTTTTCAGCGGGAACGCAGTTCCGGCACCTCCAGCACTGAATGTATGTAATAGCATGGGGTGTGCTGGAGGGTCTATTGATGTTGGCTGCTGGGGGATATATTGTCACTGGTGGGGATTTGATTTTGTGTAAGGGTCTATTGGTGTAAGGATCTATTGATGCTGATGGGGAATCTATAGTTGCTGGGGGGTCTTATGTTGCTGGAAAGGATCTATTTTTACTTGCTGCTGGAGGACCTTTTGATGCTGGCTGCTGGGAGATCTGTTGTTGCTACTGGAGGGGGGGGGGGGGTTCTAATGTTGCTTGGGTGGATATTTTGTTATTGGATGTGATACTTTGTTGTGGGTAGTTCATTGTTGTTGGGGTGGAGTCCATTGTTGCTTTGGGAGTCTATTGTTGTGTGGGGATCTATTGCTGGGATTCTTTTGTTGCTGGCTGCAGGGGATCTATTTTACTGCTTTTCTTTTTATCATCAACATGTTCCGTACAAATGATTTAGCATTACAAAATGATACTTGGTTCTGTATTCTCCAGACGGGGCAGTACTGTTAGGTGGGTAGGAGATGGAATCAAGGGACGGTGTTTAGAGGTGGGTAGGGGGCAGAGACAAGGGGTGACTCAGATGGGGGGAGTTCCTGCACCTTTTCTTAGAGAAAAAAAGCCCGGTGTACATATATATATATATATATATATATATATATATATATATATTTTTTTTATATATATATATTTACTTAGTTATCACGTCTGAAACACATGTAATTAAATGTTCTTTTAAACTTTAATTTCACTTTGTGAACTTGGCTGCACGGTAATCTCACAATATCTCACGAGATTACAGGCAGCCCAGCCACTTTTACACTGATCTCGGCTGTTTTCAGAGAAAACACTTCTCCTCTGTTCTACCTCTGATAACTGAAGTTCTCAGCTATAAAAACTGGCTGCAGAGGAGATAATTTTCTTCTGAGAACTGCTGAGAACTGAACTGAGAAAAAACTTCTCCGTTTAATAAACGTACACCTAAGTAAGAAAAAAAGAAATAAATAACAGAATTCAAAATGAAAACAATCTGAGTAAAGTAACAGCGTTGCTTCTGCAAGATAAGAAGAATGACTACATGGAAGACATGCTGTAGACAGAAATTTCCAAAATAATTGAATCCACAGTACTGGATGCATTTTCTTCCAGAATTACCAATTCATCTAATAAACACAAAACATAGAAGGCTTTTTATCTTAATGTGTATAAAATGCATTAAGATAAAAAGCCTTCTGACTTTGCAACCCCATTAATTGACGCAGCACTCTGAAAAATCACATTTATCTGCAATGTGAGACCATCTTAAGCCCCATACACACTATCAGATCTTCTGCTGAGTTTTTCCTTCAGATTTACCAAAACCATATAATATGAGGCCAAACTTTAGGAGTTTCAATGTGTATGCAATCAGGCAGGCCCTTCTACTACATGGTTTTGGTAAATCTGAAGGAAAAACTCAGCAGAATCTGATAGTGTGTATAAGGCTTAAGGCACTTCTCCCTCTGTATGCTAGTCACACAAGATTTGCAGGGAGATTTGGTGTAGTCACCACTCTGCTGCTCACTGTTATCCATGCTGGAGAGCAAACAGTAACTGTGCAAGGATCTCCCTGTTCCTGCTTCATTCATTCTGCAAATTTGTTCTTTCTGTACCTCTTCCAGACATGTGCAATACTGAAAAAATGTGCTTTGTTTCATTTTAGATAGATTTGGTATTCTACTAATTTTGTTTTTGCATGCTGGGCGGATGATGTCACAAGGGGCAGGGTCACGGGTGACATTATTGGGGGACTCAACCCCTTGGTTATTTAAGAAATGTCAGGCAGCAGAGAATGCAGATGGCGGAAGCCTTTATCGCTATCAAATGTTTTTTTTTTTTTTTGTGAAGGCTGAACATTCACAGAGAGCTCACTCATGCAGTGTTTCACATTAGCACTCCCACATGTATGACCCAACAGAGGAGATGGCAAGGTGCTTGGGTGCTGTAAGACAAGGAAGTTGTCCTTTCCCCTTGATACATAGGAACTAGCTAATTACAGCAATACATGGACATAATGGATTCAATCAGCAAGACTGTGATTACAACTGTGCCTGTTTGCTGCATAGAGGTCCAACCACTTAATATAATGTCACATATTTAATCTTTAGTTCTACTTGTTATTGTTGTTTTTGGGTGAATGTTTAGTTGAATGGCCAAAACATTTATTCTAGTTGTTTTTTCTTATGGTTTGTTATTTACATGACTGTTCATTTGCTTACACAGAGAGAAAAATTTATAAAACTGTTGGATCAGTTGCACAACTCCCTCAGAATAGATCTTTCTAAATACAGGGTAAGTGTAGCAAGTTATTGATGCAATCCAAGCATTAATTATAGATGACATTTATTCTAATAATGTGCTATAAACTGACTATTCAACATGTCAAAGTGCATTTTGCTTTTTTTTAACATTGTATTATTTTTGGATGGATGAACATCTCATGATCCTTTTGTGCAAAATTATAACTGTCAAATGATGAAGTGGGCCGTTTTATCAGTTTATTTCCTAGTTATTACACATTTCATTTCATTTTGATTGATTATTTTAGCCTTGTAATGACCATTAGAACACAGAAATGTTTTTTTTTTCAGTCCAACTGTAAAAAGTTTAAATATAAGAGGGGAGACACTGATACAGAAATAGTGGGGGTTGATTTACTAGAACCGGAGAGGGAAAAATCTGCTGCAGCTCTGCGTTGAAACCAATCAGCTTCCAGCTTTTTTTTGTCAAAGGTAAATTGAACAAACTGAAGTTAGAAGCTGTTTAGCAACAATACACAGCTGCTCCGGGTTGTGCACTCTCTAGTTTTAATAAATCAGCCCCAGTGTTTTTTCTTTTTTTCATTATAGTTTTCATGTTTGTATAGAAAAGATTCGATTTACACAGAAAAAGATTGTTCCAGTGTTTCTACACAACGTTCCTTTATGTGTACCGCAGATCCACTACGATAAAACCATAAGGCATGGTCTAGTGTTTGAACTGCATTTTAGTGCTACAAAACATTTTGAATTTTACCATAATAATTACAATACCGATTCTGAGTTGTTGTTACGTCTACAATAACTAAAAGTAACCAAATACAGTTTTAATTGTTCTGGATACTTTAAATTGGATCTTGCAGTCTAGAAATAATATCCAATTTTATTTTTACTATTGATTACTGCCACTGCCTAGTCTTACCTCTGTTCTTCTTATGTGAGCTGCCATATTAAATTATCCTCAGACTACACAGAGCACTGGTGGTACATTTGTAAATCATAGAGGGCCTCAAATGTAGCCCCATCACTTCCACTGGGTCACATAATAGCAGTGCACTTTTATGCCCTTGTACACACGGTCAGACATTCCGACGGAAAATGTCCGATCGGACCGTGTTGTCGGATAATCCGACTGTGTGTGGGCTCCATCGGACTGTTTCCGTCGGAATATCTGACCGACAAAATTTTAGAGCTGGGCTATAAAATTTTCCGACAACATGATCCGATCGGACTTTGTCCGATCGTTTGTAGAGAATTCCGATCGGACAAAGTGCCACGAATGCTCAGATCAAATTCCTAGACCAAAGCTATTGGCTGCTAGCCTGAATGTAGTCCCGTCGTAACGAAATAACGTCACCACGTTCTAAATGATCGGATTTTCCTACAACTTTGTCCGACTGTGTGTATGCAACACAAGTTTCGGACAAAATCCGTCAGACAAAATCCGACGGATTTTGTTGTCGGAATGTCCGACCGTGTGTACAAGGGCTTATGTGTTGAGAAGTGCATTGCATGAAGCTAGGCAACCAATTTAAATGAACAGACTGTAATGCACCTCAACGCTCACTAATTTTACTCCTGCATTTTTTTGCAATGCACACTGAAGAGAGGCATGGAATTAAAGAGGCTTCATCATTAGCATCAGTGACTGCATTCAAAACCCCCAGCACTGGTGTCAATCGTTGCAATATTAACCCCCAGTATTGGTGTCAGCGGCCAAACACAGAGAACCAATAGGCTGCTTGTTTAGCACCAGGGATATAGAGATAGCTCCCTGTTTGAAGTCACGTAAATAGCCCTGATACTGCTTTAAGGTCCTGTCCCTCTCTCCCTCTGGCCCTCTGGTACTGGCAACCTCTTGGTTCCATCACTTCCTTGCACCACCTGCATACAAAAGTAGTGAAGCCGCACACTGTTCACCCCTTTACTTCTTTTTGTATGTAGATAGTATTTCCGTTACTTGTTAATCGGTTTTGTAAGACTTCAGACCCACATAAATGAAATTTCAGTCAGGAATTGAGATGAGAGACCAGCAAGTCTAGGTTGTTAGCATTTTCATTGTTTAATCGAAATCACTAAGGTGCAATATAAAGGGACAGGCCCTTGGCACCAGTAGATAACACATTTCATTTGCTTTACAAAGCTGAGTAAGCAGTATGGATTATGCTGTTAAACTGCTGCTTTTTCATGTCAATACCACTTCAAACCCCGAAAAATCTGATTTCTGATTGGTTGTATGTAGGGTATTACTGCACCCAACTGCAATTTTTAAAAAGCTATGCTAAACTGAGAGATCAGCCAAAGAAATGTGTTTGCTAATAGTTATATAGTATATATACATATATATCTATATCTATCTATCTATCTATCTATCTATCTATCTATCTATCTATCTATCTATCTATCTATATATATCTATCTATATATATATATATATATATATATATATATATATATATATATATATATATATATATATATATATATATATATATTATTTATTAATTTATTTATTTTCGTGAAATTTAAAATCCTGAAAATTCTGCTCGGAATTAAGAGATACAAATCTTACTTTTGTCTTTTATGTCAAAGTGGTATTAACCCAAACCTGAAAACATTAAATATTTCAGCTTATCAATTATTAGATGTGATGGCTGCATTTTTTGGGGGGCTTTTTTTTCCTCTCTGTTTTCACTTGGTGATCTGGCCAGTAACACACCTCCTGTATTAGGGTGCCCCCACTCTGGATGGAGAAGTACATAGACATCTTTGGATAGCAGCATTGTCAGTCTGGAAGAAGGGGAGAGTTAGATGTACAAGCAAATTTAATTATGCTAAACAAATTAGGGCTGAATGCCAGCTAACACATTTTTCAGCAGTTACAGCAACAAGACTTTTTTTTCTCCTTTTTGGGATAAAGGTTTTACATAAAAAAATAAAAGCTGATCAATTTAAGCTCCTGTCCAAAGTAAATGGTTTGTCTCAACTCTGACTGCTGCATCTGCAGGACAGCTTGTTCTGTTGAAAAACAACAAACTTATCGACTGAATCACCAGGTAAAAACAAGGGAAAGAAAGTCTAAAAATAAAAATGAATGCAGCCACCACTCCTAAGAATTGGTAAGCTGCAATATAATAAATGTTTTCTTTTCAGCTTAATGCTGTTTTAAACCAAAGTTACAGTTATGAGTTATATTAAATAAACCAGTATTGGTACTTTTGTGCTTGAGGTTAAATATGCGTCTGCATTGTTTGGGTTGGGGTCCCTTTAAGGGAGACAAAAAGAGAGGCACCTGTGAGATAAGGCTGAACAGAGCAGAAAGCAGACAGTAAGAGTCTGTGAGGTGTTTTGTAAAGCTGGACATATTGTATTGGGAGCTACCATTTGCTTAGACTCTGCTTGGCTGTTTGACCTTTTTGGGACTGTGAGAGCTGGTGGGAACTTGAATAAATCAAGATATACAAATGTGTGAAACAATGGGTGCCACCCTAATCAGTTAATCAAGTGCAAAGTTGCAGCCACTATACACTTAAAAAAAAAAGAATAAAAAATCAATATATATATATATGTCTGTGTATGTGTGCCAAAAGATGCACATACACACTGCTATACTTAGTGCTATGTATACATGCAATAAAATTCAAATTCATAAAAAATTCATAATACATCATTCAGATGTTCCTCCACTTCAAAGGACTCATATATCATGTAATCCAAAATACGGCCAACATAGTGCTCTCTGTTATAAAACTTTTATTTAAAACCTTGCTAAAACATAGCATTGAATTATCACTGCACTGTGTGTGTGTCTTTTGGTACACATACACATATATATTTTATATATATATATATATATTGTAGACATGTCACTGGAGAAGTGATCGAGGGGGTGTACATCTCACCTAGGTTGCTACACAGTGTGAGATGGTAAATCCAGGATGGATCAGTTTCTCAGCAGCGATATGCTGCTGAGTTGTTATTTAATTTTGCCGGGCCTGGGTTTATATGGAATGGCAGGTAGGTTTGGTAGAGGGACCTGTCATTCCACATCCCCCGATCCAGTTCTGGGTTTGGGATCAGGTGAGCTTGGATCCTAATTAGCCTGGGAAGCTAAAGGCTCTGTAGGGTCTGCAGGTGATTGCTTCTCAGCCAGGGAATGAACAATCTGTGTGTTGAAGGAAGCTGCAAGCACAGCCACTGCTGGAGCTAAAATTCACCCTGCGATATCCAGGCGAAAGACGCTGTGTTTGTAAGTGTCAGATAGGTGAGCAGAACCTGTTAGTAAGCGCCCAGCCGGGCTAGGACTTTTATTTTTGTTGTACTTAGAAAGCACGGTGTTGCTGTATATTTTGTTTGCTGGACTGTTTGTACCACGAATAAACGCCAAGATCTGCTTTATCAAATCCCAAGTCTGCTGTGAACTGTGTCCAAACACACCCTACCCCGGGAAGATCCCTTACAATTGGTGGAGGTAGCGGGCAACGCGGTTGCTAGGGGCAACAGTGTGGACAGACTTGGCTACAGCTGCTGATGTCCTGGGTAAAAGCTGCAACTACACTCCAAAAACAGTCCAGCAACATGGAGGAGATGCTGAAGCAGTTTATGCAAGTGAGTTTGCAACAACAGCAGGCTCAGACAGAGGCCAATAGACGACATGAACAGTCCATGGCTGAACAACAGCAGATGATCGCTGCACAACAGCAGGCTCAGATAGAGGCCAATAGACGACATGAACAGTCCATGGCTGCACAACAACAACTTATTGAGCACCTGATAGCAAATCGAGAGGCGCCTGTGGTGATGGGAGCCGCTCCAGAGATTTTTTCTGGGAGAAGGACTGTGCAGAAAGCGCTGCAAAAGATGACTGCTGAGGACGATGTTGAGGCCTATCTAACAGTATTTGAGCGCGTGGCTGAGCGAGAGAAGTTACCAGCCGCTGAGTGGGCAGAAGTAATTGCGCCCTATTTAACAGGTGAACCCCAAAAGGCCTACTATGACCTCAGTGAGCAAGAGGTTAAGGACTATACTCGGCTAAAAGAGGAGATACTTGCCCGACTAGGAGTTACTACTGCAGTCCGTGCCCGGAGGGTACGCAACTGGAGCTACAGTCTGGACAAATCAGCGAGGTCCCAGATGTATGACCTAATCCATTTGGCAAGAAAGTGGTTGGAGCCAGACACTTCTACTCCTGCACAAATCCTAGAGAAGGTCGTGATGGATCGCTACCTCCGAGCGCTTCCTACTGACCTGCAACGCTGGGTGGGACAAGGTGATCCTAAGAATGCAAACGAACTTGTCAACCTTGTGGAAAGGTTCCAGGCGACTGAGGACTACCTCCGTGATGTGCCTGCAGCATCTTCACCTCCCCGGAGCGCCAGATCTGTGCCGTCAGCTGGTAAGATACTTCCATCTATTGGGGGAGTGTGGAGGGGTGCTGATGGGGGGGAAAAGGGCTCAAGTGGTGTCTCAGGGACAAAAGACTGGTGATGGTCCCGGGTGGCTAAGGGGCTCTGAAAAGGACTCCTTGCCAAAGAGACCAGGCCCTATCCAGTGTTGGAGATGCCATGAGGCGGGACACGTGTCGGCCCATTGCCCTCTTACCTCTGAACCCATGGAATGTGACGCTAGCCGGCGTCAGTCGCTATTTGCGGAACCATCTTGTGCTGCAGTTCCTGGACTAGAGACTGAACCGCAAATCTGTAACATCACAATCAATGACTTTCCTGTTAAAGCGTTAATGGACTCAGGAAGCCTTGTAACCTTGGTGCATGCTAGCCTGGTGACTGGGGACTTAGAGTCTAAAAAGCATATGAGCGTTGTGTGTATACATGGTGATACAAAAGTGTACCCTATAGTGCTGGCTAAAGTCGGGACTGAACAAGGCACAGTACAATATGAAGTGGGTGTGGTTAAAAACCTCATGCATAATGTAATATTGGGGCGCGATTTTCCTTTATTCTGGGCTCTCTGGGAAAAAAGAAAAATCCCCAAAAGGAGTGAGGATACCTCTAAGGTGGTTGCCTTGTCCACTGTGAATGATAAAAGTGTACAGGATGAAAATGATTGTTTTCCTTTGCAGGTCCTGGCTGGGGAGGAGGAGGCTCCTCCCACTGAGCAAAATATACTAGACTTAGAGGTGTCTAGCGATAATTTTGGGACTGCACAATTACAGGACCCCACTCTCAAAAATGCGAGAGAGCAGGTTGCTGTTATGAACGGGGTACCTCAGGAACCAGATGCTGAAAAAAGATTTCCACATTTTTCGGTGACTAATGATCTTTTCTATAGAGTCAATAAGGTTAAAGATGAGATTGTGGAACAGCTTCTGGTACCTAAGCCGTACCGGCGTCAGGTGCTTGACATGGCACATAACCATGTTCTTGGGGGACACTTGGGGACTGACAAAACGCGAGAGAGGGTTCTCCAGAGGTTTTTTTGGCCGGCCATATATGATGACATTAAAAAATACTGTGAGTCGTGCCCCACATGTCAGGTTAGTGCCCCAGTGTCACATTTTCGCAGTCCGTTGGTTTCGCTCCCTATTATAGAGGTGCCTTTTGAGCGTATTGCCATGGATTTAGTGGGTCCCATTGTAAAGTCAGCTAGAGGACACCAGTATATTTTGGTAGTCCTGGATTATGTGACCCGCTATCCTGAGGCTGTACCCTTAAGAAACACTGCATCTAAAACAATTGCACGTGAGTTGTTTTATATGTTCTCTAGGACTGGGATCCCCAAAGAAATCCTAACTGACCAAGGTACGCCATTTATGTCGAAAGTAATGAAGGAATTATGCAAACTATTTAAAATCTCACACATCCGTACCTCTGTGTACCACCCCCAGACGGACGGATTGGTGGAGAGATTTAATAAAACTTTGAAACATATGTTGAAGAAAGTGGTGGCAAAAGATGGTCGTGACTGGGATCATTTATTACCCTACCTCATGTTTGCTATTAGAGAGGTGCCCCAAGCGTCCACAGGGTTCTCACCATTCGAGTTGGTCTATGGTCATCACCCTAGGGGTCTACTAGACATTGCAAAAGAGACATGGGAGAATGAGTCCACCCCATACAAGAGTGTTATTGAGCATGTAGCACAAATGCAGGACCGTATAGCCACTGTAATGCCCCTGGTAAGGGAACACCTCCAGAGGGCTCAAGAGGCCCAAAGTAGAATTTACAACCGGTCCGCAAGAATCAGGACATTCAACCCAGGCGATAGGGTCCTTATACTAGTCCCCACTGTTGAGAGTAAATTCTTGGCGAAGTGGCAAGGTCCCTATGAAATTGTTGAAAAGGTCAGTGAGGTGAACTACAAGGTGCACCAACCAGGTAGAAGGAAGCCTTTCCAAGTTTATCACATAAACTTGATCAAGCCCTGGAAAGACAGGGAATCCTTGGTGGCGACAAATACTGTTAATAATTTGTCACCACCAATCCCTCCAGTCAAGGTAGGTGATACTCTATCAGTGTCACAGAAACAGGAGGCTCAGGAATTTTTACAGAAAAACAAAAACAAGTTCTCTGACCTCCCAGGGCGTACACACCTCATCCATCATCACATTGAAACTGAGCCTAGAAGCAGAGTAAACCTTAAGCCCTATAGGATACCCGAGGCACGTAGGGAAGCCGTATCTGCCGAGGTAAAACGTATGCTTGCTCTGGGGGTAATTGAGGTGTCACAGAGTGAATGGTCCAGCCCAATTGTGCTAATCCCAAAGCCCAATGGAACTTGGAGGTTCTGTAACGATTTCAGAAAGTTGAATGAGATCTCCAAGTTCGATGCGTATCCTATGCCCAGGGTAGATGAGTTGATTGAGAAGTTGGGTAACGCCAGGTACATAACCACCCTCGATCTCACAAAGGGCTATTGGCAGATTCCACTTTCTGACGAGGCTAAAGAGAAAACTGCTTTCTCCACCCCTGATGGGCTATTCCAGTATGTAGTGATGCCGTTCGGGTTACATGGAGCGCCTGCAACTTTCCAGAGGTTGATGGACTTGATTCTGCGACCACATCGTGATTACTCAGCCGCCTACCTCGATGATGTGGTCATTTTTAGCCCTGATTGGGAAAGTCACCTCTGTAAGGTACAGGCCGTGTTGGATGCCATAAGTGATGCAGGGTTGACCATAAATGCCGAGAAGTGTGCTCTAGCCCTAGAAGAGGCCAAATATCTGGGCTACATTGTTGGAAGAGGATTGGTTAGGCCACAGCTAAATAAAATTGAGGCAATACAGAATTGGCCTAGACCCCTGACAAGGAAACAGGTTAGAGCTTTCCTGGGTATTACGGGTTATTACCGTAGATTTGTGCCGAACTTTGCCTCAGTTGCTGCTCCGCTAACTGACTTGACAAAGGGCGGAAAGACAGCAATGGTCACGTGGACCCCAGAGGCCGAGGAGGCTTTCCAAAGCCTTAAGTCTGCCTTGTGCCAACCACCTGTGTTAGTCACCCCCGATTTCAGGCGAGAATTTCTGGTCCAGACAGATGCCTCTAGCACAGGCTTAGGTGCAGTACTCTCACAAGTAGTGAATGGTGAGGAGCATCCGGTGACGTACTTGAGTAGAAAACTAACCCCGGCCGAGAAAAATTATGCCATTGTGGAGCGAGAATGTTTGGCAGTGAAGTGGGCCCTAGAATCTTTAAAGTATTACTTGCTAGGCAGGAAATTCAAGTTGGTGACAGACCATGCCCCCCTAACATGGATGAAGTTAAACAAGGAGAGAAATGCAAGAGTGACTAGATGGTTTCTCTCCCTACAAAACTTTATTTTCACTGTGGAACACAGGCCAGGGAAATTACAGGCAAATGCTGACGCATTGTCAAGGGTAAGTTGTCTGTGGGGACAAAAGGCTCAGCCCTCCGGTCTGAAAAAGAGGGGGGGGATATGTAGACATGTCACTGGAGAAGTGATCGAGGGGGTGTACATCTCACCTAGGTTGCTACACAGTGTGAGATGGTAAATCCAGGATGGATCAGTTTCTCAGCAGCGATATGCTGCTGAGTTGTTATTTAATTTTGCCGGGCCTGGGTTTATATGGAATGGCAGGTAGGTTTGGTAGAGGGACCTGTCATTCCACATCCCCCGATCCAGTTCTGGGTTTGGGATCAGGTGAGCTTGGATCCTAATTAGCCTGGGAAGCTAAAGGCTCTGTAGGGTCTGCAGGTGATTGCTTCTCAGCCAGGGAATGAACAATCTGTGTGTTGAAGGAAGCTGCAAGCACAGCCACTGCTGGAGCTAAAATTCACCCTGCGATATCCAGGCGAAAGACGCTGTGTTTGTAAGTGTCAGATAGGTGAGCAGAACCTGTTAGTAAGCGCCCAGCCGGGCTAGGACTTTTATTTTTGTTGTACTTAGAAAGCACGGTGTTGCTGTATATTTTGTTTGCTGGACTGTTTGTACCACGAATAAACGCCAAGATCTGCTTTATCAAATCCCAAGTCTGCTGTGAACTGTGTCCAAACACACCCTACCCCGGGAAGATCCCTTACAATATATATATATATATATATATATATATATATATATATATATATAGTGGGAACTGTAAACCCTGTTGTTGGATCGGTCTCTAGTGGCGGTGAGCCAAATCTTTGTTTCGCTCAAGGTGTGTATGGGCTGTTTTGTTTGTTTTATACTGAAGAAAAGCAACTTGGTTTTGCTGTTTGAGCAAAACAAATACTGTTTGCTTTTAAAAAGTCGGCTGGTGATACCGGGCTTCCCCATATGACACAAAAATCTGTATGGTGACACTTCCTCATCCTCCAGGCATAGTCAGTAGCATACACACTCAGGAAATCTGTCCCTGGGTATTAATGGAATGGAAATTTTCTGTTGACAAAAAGTATGTCTCTTGCCAACTTGTCTGGCTGCAAAATGATAATCCTGGCACAAGTCTTTGGAGAGGTTCAGGAAAACATGTTCTCCTACTGAAAAGCAACCACTACATGTTCTGTCAATGTTAACAGAAATGGGGGAGAGCTAGTGGCTGCACTGTTATATATATACATACAGTATATTACATATAGTAGCCACAATTATTATTCTTCTGACTGGCAAGGGAAAGTGCAAAAACTGCTCAGTCATCCAGATCAAGAATTGTTTTTAGGTCTTCTAGCACAAACAATCTTCTGCATAATATTCATCACCACATATGCATCCATATGAAAGAGAAAAAAAAAACTCCCACAGTGCTCTCTTTAGTCAAAAATAATGATTAAAAACATTCACAAGCAAATAGTAAAAGCACATGTTTAGGCAGTCCAATATATGTGAACCTAACAGATGGCACAACTGCACAAAGCATGGATCCTAGGCACCCATTATGCCGGTCATACATGGTTGGAATTTCGAAAGAATTTTCCTTCGAAAATCGTATTTAAGAATTTTCGAAAGGAATTTCGCACCATTAGTGGGCTGCAGCAACAGCCGATTTCCGTGCAGAAATCTAATTTGAGGAATCAGACATGTTGGAATTTTTTTGAAAAATTAATGATTTTCTAATCAATGATGGGAGAATCGTGCAAGAAATGTAATAAGAAAATAAAATTTATGGAGAGAAAATTATTTTCTGTAGCAACATGAGGTGAAATTGAAGGCTTGGTCGGCCGAATTTCAAAAATCAATGGTGGCATCACCGGATCGCAAAATAACAAACTTTCTGATTTTGAAAAGAAAATTAGTTCGAAATTTGACAGTGTATGGCCTGCATTAGCATTATGGCTTCATTAAAGTCATAGATTCCACCTCTTTATGCATATCATCTTGCAGTGAGACTTCTTCACAAGGCGGGAGCTTGACACTGCCACCACACTAATAAAGTCTAGTAATAATCACTTACCCAAGATACTTTTACATACATCTAGGCAATGTGATCGCCAGACCCGTATGTATTCGACACAATTTTTCAGTTTCCATGGGAACATAACAATAGTGCTCTAAACCATACATTCCTATCAAAATCATTTGACTGCAGTCTAGAAAGTGATGTATTAGCGGAGTTACCATAGATGCATGTATACAATCTCCAGAGCTTGCACCCACAGAATAAAAAACAGCTCAAATGATCGGCATCGGGAGGATTTATGTTGCTCCAGAGGATTAACCTCAACGTTTCTTTTCAGAATGCAAAAGGGGATCGCTAAGTGCAAATAATGCAAACAAGTTTTCTTTTTACTATAAGAAAGTAACTGTATATATCCTGGAATAAATTTACCAAGGGGTTGGACCCAATGTAAAATAATGTAATTAGTGCAAGTGGATCTAGATAAAATTATATCTACATATCTTAGGCCGCGTACACACGCGGGGACTGTTCGCTCAACTTTGTCCGTCAAACAGTTTCAGCAAACAGTCCGCTCAAAATTAGCATGGACGGACTTGCCCACACACGACGAACGAACAGTTTGCTGAAACCGTGCGCGATGACGTGAACGGCACGTACGACGGGACGGAAAATACGACGTCCTATACACTGCATTACAACTTTCGGCGTGTAAATCCTTTCTGAGCATGCGCGGAACTTAGTTTGACGAACAAGCCTACACACGAGGGGACTGTTCGCTGAAACCAAGTTTCAGCGGACAGTTTTTCGGAATTTCCGAAAAACTTTGTTCAGCAGACTGTTCGCTGAAACTGTCCGCTGAAAGCCCACACACGGGCGGACTGTCCGCCGAAACACTGTTCAGCGGACAAAGTTGGGCGAACAGTCCCCGCGTGTGTACGCGGCCTTAGAAGTCCTTCTGCAGATCTTAACAACCAAGACTATGGGGGCGGGCCCCTTGTCACCCTTGTCCTTAACATGGAGACAAGGTACTTTGGCCAGGATGCCCCTCTACAACCAGGCATCCTGTGCACATTGAGGACATGTGGCCTGGTATGGTTCAGAAGGGGTGACACATGCTCGCTACCCCACTCATTGCTGGACAGCCATGCTGCATAGTCAAGCAAAGGTCTGGTATGGATTTTTGGGGGACTTCATGCCAAAACATTTTTGTTTGGGGTCTCTTTAAAAATCCATATAAGAGCAGGAGGGAATTCTCTAAATGGCCCTGCTTATCAAACCCAAGCACATTTACCCATCACTAATTGCCACTCATGACACATGAACAATATGAATTGTTGCTGGATTAATTTAGCATTTGAAATTCATGTCATTCAGTTATACAGAATGAGCAGTCACCACTGATTGGAACTCCTGGGATCCCAGTCACAAGTATACTTGCCTGAGGAATATAAAGAAGGGCCAGTTAAGGCATAACCTTGCTTGATGGGTGTATGTCTGAACACTGGACGTTCAGCCCATTTGGCAGGGGCAGAACATAATGTATAGTATAGGTTCTTCTTCCGCTACTATAAATGAAAGCTTCTTTCTTCTGCGGTCAAGGTTGTTAAGGAAGAAGTTGGCAACCAGTGACATCACCTGGCCATATTCATTTAATGGTGAAAGATCCCTGCAAACTCAGTGTCCAAATAATGGGTTCATAAAGAGTTTGAGTACATCATCTGGGCAACTCTGTTCCTATATTTTTACTTAGCTCTCATCTGCCAGAGCTGTCATTTGTGGGCGAGCAGTCATCAGGATTGGATCGTGTCAGCAGTCTCTTTTCTTGGTGGGTTGGTGGGCATCATGCTTGATGTGGATCTGCATCACTGGATGATGCCAATTGATGGTGGATTTACTACACATCATGTGGCTTGTTTGTGTGTTTTTTTTTTTTTAGGGGAATGAGTAGGGTCACTAAGTACCCCTTACTCATTCATATGGGAGGGGGGACAATATCTGGGTGTCCCCTTTTTGGTAAAGAAATCTTTAACATAAACCCCCACAACCACTAGACCATGGTTGTAGGGAAAATGAACTTGTCCTAATTAACATGTGAACTGTGTTCTGCTAAGGAGGACCTCCCTGTGCACTCCCCCAGTTGAGGGTTGACCTAGTATGGTTCAGGAGAGGTGCATGTTCATCCCCTTTACTGAGCTGCCTGGCTGCATGCTCCAGATAAGGTATCTGGTGTGGACTTTTGGGGGGACCCCATTCATATATTCTTGATTTTTGCATGGAGTTCCACCTTAAAACCTATACAAGACCCAAAGTGTCTGCTATTAAATTTGAGAGAGATCCCATGCCGTTGTATTTCTTTCTTTATTTTTTCTGTGTGGTCCCCCTTACATTTCGAAAAGACCTGAAGGGCTGGATATTAATTATGGGGGGAACCTCCATGACATTTTATCTATACCAGACCCTTAGCTAGATAAACCTGAAGCTGTCAATTGCCAGCATTGTACACAGCATTTTCTATGGCTGACATTTTTAAACTGTTAATTAGGAGTTCTTGAATTTTTAACATTTCACTTTAAGCATTATTAAAATCACTGCTCCCAGCCAAAATGTATGCAATGTAATTATTTTTGCTTTGGTACCTGTCACCCAAGGTGACAATCTCTTATCAATTAGCCTAAAAAAATGTCCAGAATTTATTTTCAACACTTGGCTCCAATTACAACTTCTTTGGGGTTCAGATCTGACACCTGAACTTCCATAAAGATTGCTGAACCTGCCTTGAAACAAACCCAGGTTCATTACTATTCATGAAATTGACTCATTTTCAATCATCTAGCACAGCTATGAACAGTACACATTTACTGTTTTTATCTGGATGTTTTTTTTTTTATTTCATAGTTTCATAGCTTGTAAGGTTGAATAAAGACACCAGTCCATCCAGTTCAACCTGAGTGAGTGTCTACAATTGTCCCTATTCCTGTACATTGGACACTCACATCAGTCCCTACCTACAAGGAGCCCACAATCCAAGGTCCATATTCATATACTAGGGCCAATTTTGGACAGAAGCCAATTAACCTACCTGCATGTCTTTGGATTGTGGGAGGAAATCCAAGCAGGCACAGGGAGAACATTCAAACTCCAGGCAGGTAGTGTTGTGTTTGGGATTCGAACCAGTGACCCTTCTTACTGCTAGGTGAGATTGCTAACCACTACACCACTGTGCTGCCCTGTTTCATGAATTTTTATTTTAAAAGAATGCTGTGGATATTGTTGTATCTTTAATGGTTAAAGTAGAACTATAGGCAAAAACTTGTGTTACTGGTTTCCCCTGATAATCATGGATTTAAAATGTAGCCTAGGCTGTCTTGTAATAATTGTAGCTTAATGATAATAAATAATAAATAAATAAAAATAAAGTAAGTTTGCATCATTTTACCAACAGGATAACTTTCCAGCTACTAACTCTGAAAGGCTCCAAGACCTAAAATCTACAGTGGACCTGTTAACAAGCATCACCTTTTTCCGAATGAAGGTACAGTTAGTAGCCATTGTCTTTATAAAGCACATTTTATGTTGTCCGTGTTACTAGATTTCTTGATATGCATGTTTTATGATCCCCTGGTAATTGAAGTCCACTGTTTCCGGTACTGCCAGATGAATTGTGATTCTAACATGTCATACTATTTATTTTTTTTTCGAAAAAGTGTATTGCTTATTTTGCTGATGCTGTTTATTTCTGTCCCAAATATAGTATCAGACTGTTTTCCTTCAAGTTCACTTGTGCCCAGACTATAGACATTATAGCTGAAGTTTAGTTAAAATTTTGGCTACAACTTCAGTCTTATATGTTACCTGTAATGAAGTGTATCACACATTCTGACTGTTCCTTAGTGTAGAAATATTCTCTCCAGTGATGACAGGTGCTCTTTACAGCTCTGTGAGTAATTGTCTTGTGTCTAACACTGCAATACTGATAGCCGCCCACCCTTTTCTTTTCCATGCCTCCATTCAGGAAAGTCTTTGTATTTTTCTCACTGAATGCAGCATATTCTGTGAATGGGGGAGAAGGATCCTGTTGCATTCTATGAAAACAATGCAAAGAGTTTTCTGAATTAAGGAGTAGAAAGAAAGTGGTGGGCAGCTGTTGGGACTTCTTCAATGTACTGTAAGACATGACACAAGGTAATTAATTAATACAACATCAGGATTAATTAGAATGTACACAGATTCGTAGGGAAGGTGCCACATCCTCGATAGATAGAGTATATGTTTGGGCAATGTCATGGACTTTATAGGCACAGAGTATACAAAGTTGAATAAAACTTTTTAACTTTTATTACAGAAAATTGATTAAAATATAGACATGTCAAAAAAAAATCACACAGTACGGAAAATGCCTAGAGGGTATATACTGTAGGTAACACCATCAAAACTACCAAGACCTGTTCCTCGTAAGCGTAAGGCATCCAAGTGGAACAGTAGCCAGTATCCAATCGGGTTTGGTGTGGGAAAGTGTAGTATAGTGCTGCTCCACATGTTGTGTGCAAATGCGCTTCCTCAGGAGCTTTAGGCAAATATCAGGCTTATGGTGTTTGGTGTCCCACCCTATACAAATGTATAGGCTAGATAAAACATCTATTATGAGTATTTGTATATGTTAATCTGGGGTGTATTATGATTTTATTTATGATATTCTGTATTTTGTCGTTTCTGTAATTATTAAACATGTGTTAAATTTTATTATCGTTCACAACTTCCTTTTTGTTTCTATATATAAAGTACCGGTATAGTCCAACACCAATCTTTTGGTCTGGGTTAGGTATAAAAAGTTAGCTTTAAAGGCTATCTCATTACCCCCATACCAAAAAACTCCATTCTCTACCTAAAACATCAGATGGGCAGGGAGGAAAATGCGGAGTAAATAGACGGTCATCCAGTTTATCCAAAGGGGAGAGAGAGGAGGCTTGTTGAAACTGGTATTTTCATCATCAGAAATTCAGCACTGTAAACAGGACCAGGCATTACCAGAAACAGATTGCTACGCTAAAGAGCAATCGGCAAGATGTGGTGTACACTTCATTACTGGCAAGTTATGTACTTGAAGCTGTAAGCAAGAAAAAAAAAAAAGAAAAAACAATCACCAAACTTCAACTTAAAAGTATTTACATACTGTACATTCTTAAACAGTAAAAATGTTTCAAATCAAGCCATCCCTCACCTCTCTAGCTGCTTGTACTGTAAAGCAATGTGTTGTCAGCTCAATGAACATTAACTTTATAAACTGAATATTCACTTTGCTAGGTGAACAGCCTGTGTTTAGTAAATCAATCCCAGTGTTCAAGTATGACTGGTTTCAAGTCAAGATAAATATAGGTTCCTTTTTCATGAACTACATATTTCAATTTTAAATTCAAGAGAAAATACAAGGAAAAAAGAACATAAATATGACTGAATAAAACATAACAAAATGTATCTTTCGGGTTCCTATCTTGATGACAGTGGTCAACAAATGATATTCAGAAAATAACATCAAATGTTTTCAATTGGTAAAGCCCGAAGCAGTTATTTCAAGATATTTCTAAGTACATATTTGTCAGTTTCCTATTCTGCTAAAGTTTTTCCAGCAAGCTAATCTTATTCATTTCAAAAAAACTACTTTGTAAAAGCATAATATCTCTCCAGTATCTGGCAACTCTGAGTTTTATTTAATTTAAAAGATATGTGCCAACAAGAGTTGTGCACGTCTAAGCTAGATGATGTGTTATTTATTGTAATATTTGCATTGACTTTCATATTTTTATATAATAAATGTGCCATTTAAAATATATAAATTTCAGCTTCCTGGACGTAATAATGGTTTAATTGCATCTATGAAAGTTTTTTTTGGCAACCTTTTTAAACCTCTTTTTTGGTACTACATGTATATTTATATGGAATACTTCCTAATGAGCAGTATGAACATTGACCTCTTGTAGTTATGTAGGCATGTGCAGGGGGTGTGCCAGGTGTGTCTGGGCACACCCTAATCAATATGTACAGTGCCAATTCCCCCTACTGTCCAGGCTTCCCCCCGTGTTGCCCCCCCCCCCCTTTGCCTCAAAGTGCTGTCTTCCCTCCTCTCCTACACCTCCTCCCCGGCTGCTTCGGGGATTGTGTCAGGATGGAGAGTGGGGGAAAGGTCTAATAAATATGTCATTTACTGGTGCCTTTCTTTTCTAAGTGAATACACTCACTCACTATGTTCATTCATAATGGAAGCATAGTAAATTGTGTTTGTTATGCTTCAGTTTGTAAATGAACAGGAAGCCGCTCAGCACAGAGCACTTCCCATTAATTATCTGTCCCTGGCAGCTGAGGATGCAGAGAAAATCATGTGTGTTTGAGCTTTGGGGTACACAACCTAATGCAATAGGCTGTGCACACCAATGTGTAGATATATAATGTGAAGTATGTATTTCAAGTGAGTAGTATCACCTGGAGATTTCATTGCACATTACTACCTACTTTAAAGTATCACTAAAGAGGGATTAGAACACCTATTAGGTTTTTATTGCTATTTATGCCCCTGTTTGGGAAATTCACCCTATCTGTTTGTCCTGTTTACCAATATTATTAAAAGTGAAAATAAAAGAAAATCCTAAATTGGAGATTGTTCCCAGAACAGTAATAGGGGACATCCTCCAATGAAGACCATAGTCCTGATGACCTGGGAGGGGAAGGGACAAAGGGCCCAAGGGATTCCCTTAATTTGAAGGGATTTCCTTTCACTTCCTATTTTGGTTATGGAACAGAAAGTGAAGGTAATTCCCCCTAACTGGACACAGAAGGCAAAAAAAAAATCTGAAAGGGCTTATAACCCTCCCCTACTCTATCCAAAATGAATAAAAAAAAGTTTTGTCTATAGTTCTTCTTTAAGAGGCATGTATAAAGCAGTGAATGTGGCATTTACTGTGATTTAAAACAAATTCAGCAGGAAGATACAGGTGTAGCATAAATATATAAGTGATCCATATAGTGAACCTGGTGTTGAGTTATTTACTTTAAAGCAGAGGGCCACCCTAAAATAAAAAAATTACATTAATATCCTCAAAAAATATATACAAAAATTAGATTATTTTTTTTTTTTAACTTACCAGAAACCCCTGTTGCTAGGCAGTCTTCCAAATCTTCCTATTCCGCGGCGCCATTCCTTCACTTCCTCCTCTTCAGCAAGCTGCCCCGTCTTCTTTTGGGACATGTGTGTGTCCCAGAAATCAACAGGGTCATTCACAAAGTGCCATGTGACTCACGCATAGGCAGTAGGAAACTGGCAGTGAAGCCGTAAGGCTCCATTGCCTGTTTCCCTTCCTTAAGATGGAGGCACCAGCACCCGATCCGATGGATGGATCGGCCTCGGGAAGGCTGACATCGCGGGCTCCCTGGATAGGTAAGTGTCCCTATTAAAAGTCAGCAGCTACAGTGTTTGTAGCTGCTGACTTTTACAAAAAAATAAATTGGGGCTGGAACACTGCTTTAAGGTCATCACAAAGGACAAGGGGGCACGCTTTACATCTGGAAGAAAATAAATGTAACTTCCAAATGTGGAAAGGATTTTTCACAGTAAGAGCTATGGAAGTGTAGAATAGACTTCCTCAAGCCTTGGTTTGGGCCAGCCTAATAGATTGTTTAAAAAAAAAAAAAAAGTTTAAATATAACTGGATACTAATATGTATAAGTAATACCACCTATACCCCCCTCCACCACTGGAGTAAATTAGATTTTATTTGCCTTTCTCTGTATCAACTGGGATTCTGTACATGGAGGTTTTCTATTTGTGCGTGTCTTTTTTTCTATTGATTGAACTGGATAGACAACCAGACCTTTGTTCTTTAGTTCTCATAAAATTGTATTAAGCTAATTAATCTGGGTTCAGCTTGTTTTATATTAAGTATTATCCGACAGGTATAAGACTTTGGGGGGGATTTACTAAAACTGGAAAACTCAGAAATAGGTGCAACTGTGCATGGTAGCCAATCAGATTTTAACCTCAGCTTGTTCAATTAATCTTTGACATTAAAACCTGGAAGTTGATTGGTTTCTATGCATAGCACCAGATCTTGCTCCAGTTGTAGTAACCCCCCCATAACTTTTTAGTATCTGATTATCAGTTTTTTATTTTTAAGTATTTAACATAAAAGCAGACAGGCTGTTTTGAAAAAAATAACCATTTGAATGTCTAATATTTAATGGCTGAAGAATAATGATATGATATTAGTTGGGGAAGGGTTAACACATATAACTGAATTGTAACTGTGGCATTCAAAGTAGCTACGATTCTAACTGACAACATCTGATATTGCCATATAGTCATAAGGTCCAATTGTTTAGATGAGCTTAATTACCTCAGCAAAAGTTGTTTAAGCTCATTAAGACATTTTTAAAGTGAATCTATAGACTTGGGTCTCCATTATCATAAGCCGAGCAGATAATTGACAAAGTAGTGGAAGAAATTTCGGCACAATTGCCTCTGATTGAGCATCCTACAAAGATCTTTGCAAGGACACAGTGAACACAGTTCCTTATGAAGAAACAAAGAGTCACAGCTAAGAACAAGCAAGTTGCAAGCTGGCAAGTCAACATGTGGAAATCATTTAACAAGTTTATTGCAAGTTACCACAAAGAATACCATTGTTTTCCCAAAGAAAAAAAATGTTCCCTCCTCTCAGGTTTTCTATAGACAATGGCATTACTGGAACATGTTCTATGGAAAGATGAGACAAATACTGAAGTTCTTGGAGACATCAAAACACTGGGCATCAACAGAAAAACATTCCATCTGTAAAGCTTGATAACGGGAGCATCATTTTGTTTGATTGCTTTGCAGCCTTAGGCCTGGATGGCTTACAGCCTTTGAAAGATCTATAAATTCTGAGCTGTGTTATAAAATTCTAGAGCAGAATGTCAAGGAAATTGTATGTCACCTGAAACATGAACATAACATGCCCAGAAACCCATAACAAATCAACAAAAGTGATTCAGATGGAAGAAGCCCAAATTGACGCCCCAAGCTCTACCTGCATGTGCAGGACATCCAAAACACAAATGCTTGAACTGAAATATTGCTGCCAAGGTCTAATCAGCAGCTACAAAAATGTTGGTTATTGCCAATAACCAGGATCCATTAGAATTATGTGAGCCATTTCAAGGCATTATGTAATGGGCAAGAAACACAACACTGCAATTTCTGTGTATAAGAGCCACAGCATATCGGAAGTATTGTGAGAGCTATACTATTCAGCCTGAGTGAAAGTGTAAATATGAAATAAAAGGATAATGATCCTTAAAGTGGCATACAGCTCATGAAATATGTGAGATAAGACTCCAATTAAACAACCCAGTGCTTCAGATGTGGATATGGCTGTGTTTGGCCTCAGCCAATGCTGCTCTGCCCATGCCTCTTGACATGTTTTACACCTGCCTGTGACCACCTTTGAGACCAAGTCCCGGCAGGTGGGGGTGAAACATGTCAGGGGGCGTGGCCGAAGCAGTGCTGGCTGAGGCCAAACACAGCCATATCCACATCTGAAGCACTGAGTTGGTTTGAGCATGAATTAGTGCCTGACGCCTGCTCCGCCTTTCTAAATACCGGTAGAAATATCTGTTATGCCGCATACACACGATCGGACTATATGGGGAATTCGCCCGTGTGTGGGCTCCAGCGGACTTTTTGTTCCCAAAAGTCCAGCAGACTTAGAAAGAATTCTTGACTCAAAATTGTCTGCCGGACTCAGCAGTCCGGCGGACAATCCGCCCATCTAAGTGCTAGTCCACCGTACTTTTGAAATGAATGAACTTGCCCACACAAGGAGTAAAGTTCATTCATTTTGAACGTGGCTCTAGGTAGACGGGACTAGCAAAGGAAGTCAATGTCGCCGTCTCCATTGGCAAGACTGACAACTCGTGAGCCCCGTCGCCTGGTATAGATTTAAAGGGGAACCCCTACGCCGAAAAAATGGCATGGGCCCCCCCAAAGTCCATACCAGATCCTTATCTGAGCACGCAGTCCAGCCAGTCAGGAAAGGGGGTGGGGACGAGCGAGTGCCCCCCTACTGAACCGTACCAGGCCACGTGCCCTCAACATGGGGGTGGGTGCTTTGGGGAGTGGGCGCCCTGCGGCCCCCCACCCCAAAGCACCTTGTCACCATGTTGATGAGGACAAGGGCCTCTTCCCGACAACCCTGGCCATTGGTTGTCGGGGTCTGCGGCAGGGGGCTTATCGGAATCCAGGAGCCCCCTTTAATAAAGGGGCACCCAGATTCCGGCCCTCCACTCTGTGTAAATGAGTATGGGGTACATGGTACCCCTACCCATTCACCTGAGGGAAAAAGCGTTAATAAAAAAAAAAACACAACACAGGTTTTTAAAGTACTTTATTAGACAGCTCCTGGGGTCTTCTTCCGTCTTCTGGGGCCTTCTCGCCAGGCTCCTCTGCTATTCTCTGCTCTTTTACCACACTTTTACTAGCGGAGGAGCCCAGCTTTCTCCTTCATCGCCGCCACCGCCCAGGTGTCTTCTTCGGACTTCGAGGGTCTTGTCCCACTCTTTGCTTCTTCTGCCCGGCCTCCGCTATCTTCTTACAGCTCTTTTACTAGCGTTGGCCTTGTCTTGTCACTGTTGCCGCCTTCTTCTTCTTCCCTTCTTCTCGAGGACACATGGCCTGGTACGGTTCAGGAGGGGGCTCTCGGTCATCCCCACCCCCTTTCCTGACTGGCTGGGCTGCGTGTTCAGATAAGGGTCTGGTATGGACTTAGGGGGGACTCCCACACCATTTTTTTGGCTAAGGGTTCCCCCTTTAAATCCATACCAGGCGACGGGGCTCGCGAGGTGTCAGTCTCGCCGATGGAGGCGGAGACATTGACTTCCTTCGCTAGTCCCGTCTACCTGGAGTCACGTTCAAAATGAACGGACTTTACTCCATGTATGGGCAAGTCCGTTCATTTCACAAGTGCGGCGGATTGTCCGCCGGACCTAGTCTGCCAGAAAAGTCCGGTCGTGTGTGGGCAGGTCCACTCGTTCGCAAAGTCCGGCGGACCTCTGCTGCAAAGTCTGATTGTGTGTACGTGGCATTATTCTCTAGCTTTGAGAAGCGCTCCAAGTTTACACGTGATACAGCTCATGAGAGTTAACTTTTTTACACATTGGATTTTGTTAAAAAAAAATTGCCTAGAGTACTTCTTTAACCACTTTCCGACCGTTCTATAGACGAATGACGGCTACAGCATGGCTGGGTAGTTCTGGAATGGGGCATCTATTGTAGTCCTCCTTTACTCTCACTTCTTGTGTGCTCAACCAGGAGTGTCTGTGATGGCTGGATCCTCAGGACCCAGCGCATCACAGAACTGGGTAAAGGGCCAATCACAGCAGCTCTTTACTATGTGATTGCTCTGTCCAATGACAGAGCTATCACTTGTCAACAAACCAGTGTCATGTCTGGTTCAGCTCTCTCCTTACACCGATCAATACAGCATGCGAGGAGAGGAGGGAGACAGTGCAGCAGGGTGAGTGGGCTGGAGTTGAGTGCTCACCCATGCCAAATCAGTGCTCATCAGTGCCACATCTGTGCCAAATCAGTACTCATCTGTGAAAAATTAGTGCTCATCTGTGCCTAATACATGCCAAATCAATTCTCACCCATGCCTCATCCATGCCAAATCAGTGCCCATCCATGCCTTATCCATTCCACATCAGTGCTCATCCATTCCTCATCCATGCCACATCAGTACTCATCCGTGCCTCATCTGTGCCACATCAGTACTCATCCGTGCCTCATCCATGCCACATCAGTGCTCACTCATGCCTCATCCGTGCCACACCAGTGCCTCATCCATGCCTCATCTGTGCCACATCAATGCTCGTCCATGTCACATCACATTAATAATAATAGTCAGTGCTTATCCATGGCACATCAGTGCTCATTTGTGCCTAAATCATACCACATCAGGGCTCATCAGTGTCTCATCTATGCCACATAAGTGCTCACCCATGCCTCATCTGTGCCGCATCTGTGCCTCATCCATGCCACATCAGTGCTCATCCATGTCTCATCCATGCCACATTAGTGCTCATCTTTGCCACATAAGTGCTCATCCGTGCCTCATCCGTGCCTCATCCATGCCACATCAGTGCTCATCTGTGCCTCGCCTGTGCCACATCAATGCCTCATCCATGCTCATCCATGCCTAATCTTTGTCACATCAATGCTTATCCATGCCACATCAGTGCTTATCCATGGCACATCAGTTCTCATCCGTGCCACATCAGTGTTCATATGTGCCTTATTCATGCCACATCAGTGCTCATCTGTGCCGCATCAGTGATAATCCCTGTTTCATCCATGCCACATCAGTGCTTATCCATGCCACATATGTGCTTATCTGTGCCACATCAGTGCCCATCACAGTGCTCCTCCATGCCACATCAGTGCCATCACAGTGGCCATCAGTGCCATCACAGTGCCCACCAGTGCCGCATCAGTGCCATCACAGTGCTCATCTGTGCCACATAAGTGCCCTCACAGTGCTCATCCATATCACATCAGTGCCATCACAGTGCTCTTCTGTGCCACATTAGTGCCCGCACAGTGCTCATCCGTATCACATCAGTGCCATCACATTGCTCTTCTGTGCCACATTAGTGCCATCACAGTGCTCATAAGTGCCATCACAGTGCTCATCCATGCCTCATCATTTCCATCACAGTGCTCATCTGTGCTCTACAGTGCCATCACAGTGCTCTTCTGTGCCACATTAGTGCCATCACAGTGCTCATAAGTGCCATCACAGTGCTCATCCATGCCTCATCATTGCCATCACAGTGCTCATCTGTGCTCTACAGTGCCATCACAGTGCTCATCAGTGCCCTACAGTGCTCATCAGTGCCACTACAGTACAGTGCTTATCAGTGCCACTACAGTACAGTGCTTATCAGTGTCATCACAGTGCCCTACAATGGCAACGGTGCCCTACAGTGCCTCACAAAAGTGTAATAGGTAGTCAGGAAATTAGATGTGTAATTTATGCTCCTAGAACACCTGATGGAGCTCCCTGCATGTTTGGCCTCTGTATGTGGCCAGGCTGTGTAAAAGTCTCACACATTTGATATCACTATACTCTGAACGAGTAGCAGAAAGGTGATTTGGTGTGTAATTTTTGGTATGTACATGCCATGTGTTAGAAATATCTTCTAAATTGACAACTTTGTGTAAAAAAAAAATGTGTTTTAATTTTCTTTCCACATTTTTCAAAAACCTGTGGACAAAAATTACATCTTCAAAAGACTCATTATGCTTCCTAGATTATGTGTTGGGGTGTTTTCTTACCAAAATGGGGTCATTTTGTGGGCGTTTCCATTGTCCTGGTGCTCCAGGGCCTTCCAAATTGTAATAGATAGTCAAGAAATTAGATGTGTAATTTATGTGCATAGAACACCTAACGGTGCTCCCTGCATGTTGGGCCTCTATACCTGGCCAGGCTGTGAAAATGTTTCACACGTGTGGTATTGACATACTCAGGAAGAGTAGTAGAATGTGTTTTGGGGTGTAGTTGCAAATATGCATATGCAATGTGAGAGAAATAACCTGTTAATATGACAATAATGTGAAAAAAAATCTTAATTTTTGAAAAGAATTCTGGGAAAAAAATTAAAACTTCAAAAAAACTCACCATGCCTTTAACTCAGTGTGTTTCTCACCTCCAGTCCTCAAGGCGCCACAACAGGTCGAGTTTTCAGGATTTCCATTATTTTTCACAGGTGATTTGATCAGTTTCACTGCCTTAGTAATTACCACAGCCGTTTCATCTGGCGAAATCCTGAAAACATCACCTGTTGGGGTGCCTTGAGGACTGGAGTTGAGAAATACTGCTCTACCTAAATACCTTGGAATGTCTATTTTCTAAAAATGGGTCATTTGGGGGGTATTTGTACTGTCTTGACTTGTTACCATCTCAATAAATTAGATCGGCCATCAGTACATCAGGTGTGATCAATTTTTAAAGATTGGCACTGTAGCTTGTAGACTCTATAACCTTCACAAAGACCAAATAATATACACTGATTTGGGTTATTTTTTACCAAAGAAATGTAGCAGTATAACTTTTAGCCAAATTTCTGAAGAAAAATTACTAATTTGCAAAATCTTATAATAGAAACGAAGACATTTTTTATTTTATTACAAAATTGTCAATTTGTCAATTGGCGAAAAATAAAAAACTCAGTGGGCATCAAATATCACCAAAAGAAAGCTCTGTGTTAAAAAAGGAGACAAAGTTCATATGGGTACACTGCTGCATGACTGAGTAGTTGTTATTCAAATTGTGAGAGTGCTGAAAACTGAAAATTGACCTGGTTAGGAAGGGGTTATAAGTGCCCAGTGGGCAAGTGGGTAATATATTAGTCTACCTGTTAATTTTAATTGTAGTTAGAGTTGATATGGTTGAGTAAATACTTACAATGTGCTCTCTTGCTTGTTAATTTGTTTATAATAGTTTTATACTAAACTAAAAGTCATTCCTTTTCCCCATGAAAATTTAAGCAAACAGTACAATAGAGGATGTATACAGCAAATGAGGGACTCAACATTTAGAGGGCAGTTCCATCCAAAGCCAATCACATACTTCTGTCTTTAAATTCTTTAGGGGCCCAGTGGTGAGATATGCCCACCAAAATGTATATTTCTATCTAACTGCTGTGGCCTTTATAGAGCCAAATAATGATATACCCTCTCTCTCCTGAGTCCTCCATATTGTAGAATGCACAAATAATTTTGTTCAGCTGAAAGAAAATTAACAAACAAGTCTTGTAGAAGGGGGCACATTCAATGATATTAAATGCTGCCACTATTGTATTTAAAAGATATATTAAACAGTTAATTCATTTTAAAATACCCAACCACTACTGAGATATTTGTTTCATGAGAAGTCCATGATTGTTTTTTCAATTAAATGCATTTTAACGTTAATTTTCATGTAGGCTGAGTGAGTGTATTAGCCCAACCTTCAAATTGAATAGAAACATGTTGTAGGATGAATCTTGTAAATCAAAATAATAAAATGAATCAGCATATTACTGCTCATACTTTTGTTGTGTGGGTGTAACAATTCATCTATATGCAATGATTTTGCTATGCCACAATGGAAGCATTCCAATGCAAAGCTTTTATGTTGATTTTTTTTTCCAGGTTCTTGAACTTCAGAGTCCTCCAAGAGCTAGCACTGTGGTGAAGGACTGTGTGCGAGCTTGTTTAGATTCCACCTACAAGTATATTTTTGTAAACTGCTATGAGCTTTACTCGCAGCTATTGGACCAGGTAAGATTTCAGGACTAGCCTTTTTAGTCTGGATTGTGCCAACACAGAATGTGACTGCTGGAAAACCACATTGGTTGTAATGTTTGCTTTGTTGTGAATTATATAGATAGTCATACACATAGAAATGCTATCAGCAAATTGACTGAGAGTATATGTTCAGTAGAATAACCTGTGCCATTCTTAACATAGTAGCCATAATAAGCAGAACAAAATAGCTTGAAAGGAAACTATAATGGTTTTGGATCAATAGTTTTTATTTATTTAGGTGGATACGTCTATGAACAAGCCTCTTTCTACCTTTTTACCCTGGAGAAACCTTTGAATAGGCTGAGATCTCAGGGGACACCTGAAATAATTTTCAAATGTACAGCTTACAGTACATTGATGTGATCAGTGAGCTGTATCTACAATAACAACAACTATTTGTAGAAATGACAATGAAATGTATACTATCATGAATCAATTTTGCTGTGTGACCCATAAGTGACATATAGGCTCCACATGTTGGTCATTTTTTTCTCATGCTTATTCAACGGTTTAATATAGTTCATTTATTTGCTAAGGATAAAATACTTCTGTTACAACTACTTGAATATGCAGCTCACACAAGAAAATATAAAGTGCATAATAGCATACGTAATGTCATAAGTGATTACACCATTAATTTGCTTTTATAGAAATTGCATAACATGGAACAGTTCCATTGTTTTCTAGAAAGACCCTAAATAGGGTCAAGAGTACCCCCCCGGTACACTGGGACTTTATAAGCACACAAAAAAATACATTTTTGTTATACCATAAAACATAGATTATTTAGAAAAACATGATTATCTTAAAAAGAACACGTGTGATAATACCAAACATGTGAATAAATAGTACATTACACACAAAACATATATTTACGAATAACCATTGCACATATTCAATGCATATAGTTTTCCTCCTTTTGGCCAAACATGTTTTGGGAAATTCATTCCCTTCTTCAGAGGCAGTACAGGAGAGAATTGAGGCATTCTGAGAAAAAAACAAAAACTACTACTGTATCTACTGTTAATTTAATTGAAAAAAAAAACAGGCTTTACTATCACTTTAAGGCTCCCTTTTCTAGCACCATATAATCCTTTTACTCCCCCTCCTGTTCAGCCCCAGGAAGCAAGGAAAAATAGTTCTGTGTTAGCTCAAATTAGATTACAAGTCAGGGCTTACTCAATGCTAAATGACTCTTAATCCCCATTTGATAGCCATGAGCCAGTCACCAAACACCATACATGTCATGGAGCTGCAGCTGCAATTAAAGTTGTGTGCTGTTTTTTGGGCACTAGCAGGGTGCTTTTAACCCCAAGAAAGGGGTTTTCAGGAGCTTTGAAAGTGCTGCCCATTCATTCCAATGGGCAGGGGGTTTTGGGAGCACTAAATACAGTGAAAAGTCACATTGGAATGAATGGGAGGTGCTTTTCAGGCACTTAACAGAGGCTATTTCCAGCCTCAAAATCACCTGAAAACCACCCCAGTATGAAAGGGGTCTTAGTATTGCTTAGCCCCCTGCTAACAAAACAGACAGAAAGTTGTTCATTTAATTCTTTTTTTTTTTTTTTCAATTATTTTATTTATTCAAACATAGGACGTACTCAAGAGCATACATAGGGGAAAAACAAAAAATTCTGACAGATTTAAACATAATTAAAGCACAATTTTATATTGTCAACACATAAATTAAATCTGCCACTAAAATAACTCTCCATTAACCAAGCAATCCATATGCTACTTCCCTTGTAGTCCCGGGCCTGTCCCAATCAATTTTATAACCTTATATATTAACAAACCAAACAAAACAAAAACAAGGCCATACAAAGACCAAATAACACAAACAATAAAAAAAGGGGGGGGGGAGAGTCAGTCCATGGAGATAAATCTATAATGTGTTTACCATGTAAAGAAAAAATCTAAATAAATTCGCTAGACCTTAACTATTCAAATTATCCTCGAGGTTACTTCCTTCCTCCGAGGCCATAAAGCTGTTCCAAGCTGACCAGGTCTCAGAGTATCTCTCTTGTTGATGTCGTGTAGAGAGAACTAGATCTTCTAGTTTGCTAATATCTTTCACTTTGCGCAACCACATACCTATCGTCAGTGGTGACGTTGATTTCCATGTTAAAGGAACGCATGTCTTGGTAGCATCTAAAAGATGTCATATAACATTTTTCATATGTCTTTTCTGGTATATGGGATGCATGGAGAAGGGAAAAGGCCGGATCATCTGGAATCCTAAAATCTGTGATACTTTGGAGGATCTCTATCCAAAAGTTCCTTAATGCAGGGCATTCCCAAAAAATATGCAGCATGGTCCCCCTGTCTCCTTGACATCTCCAGCAGAGGTCTGAAGAGTCAGGGAAGATCTTCTTCAGTCTATCTGGCATTCTATACCACAGAGTAAACATTTTAAAATTAGTCTCTTGAGTTTTCACGCAAATAGACGATTCATGTGTAAATCTAAGAATATATCTTAATTGTTGTACTGAAGTTTTCCCCCAGCTCTCTTTCCCACTCACGGAGACAGTTCAAGGGATCAGTTTCCATTGATGTAATTAATAGCTCATAGTTGGCTGATAGTATATGTGATTTGGCTCCTATCTAAGAGCAAAGCTTCTCAAACCTATTGGGAGGCTTAACAAACTGTCCTGGTGTCGGGAGGATATCCAGAAAATTTGTAATCTGGAGGGCCCTCCAGAATCTCCATCTGAACCTTCCTCCTTGTTCCATCACTTCCGAGATAGTCAGCCATGTCACCGCTTTTACGTAACTAGGCACTTGTGTAGCATCTGTATTCAGTAGATGTTTGAAAGCCTTATCCTCAATTCATGGAATAAATAGGGGGATACAAAGGGGAGGTTTCAGGTATTATGCCAATAGTGGGGAATAAAGTTGCACATATTTTAACAGTATTCCCTATCAAGGGATGGTTAGTAAGGTCTTTAGACAGATGTGCGAGACACCAAGGTGCTCTTCCTAACAAAACTGGTGACTGGGCGTATTCTATCTGTACCCAAAGTTTAAGATTTATATGTCTGTTCCAGTCTACTACCCTGCCAAGATGTATGGCTTGATAGTATTTCCGTATATCTGATACCGCTAGTCCCCCTTGTCTTATTAGAAGTGTTAGTTGGCTAAAACCTTAACCGTGGTTGCTTATATGCCCATATAAAGTCAAAGATTAGCTTCTGGCAGTGCTTAAAGGAAACCGATGGAATATATATTGGTAGGGCCTGTAAGAGATAAAGGAATTTAGGAAGGATGCTCAACTTAATGATATTACAGTGCCCTATCCATGAGTGCAATCCTGATTTCCAGTTACCCAATAAGTTCTTTACTTTTTGAAGCAGTGGTGGAAAATTTAATTCAAAAATCTTAGTTATATTGGGGGACAGGACTGTACCCAGATATGTAAGCCCTTTAACCATCCATTTAAACTTAACATTTTGCTTAAGTTGTTCAATTAATGTTTGAGAACAATTAACCCCCATTGCTTATGACTTAAAAATGAATACGGAGATTGGAAAGTGAACTATAATTCTCAAACTCCTTCATTAAATTAGGGATCGTAATCGAGGGGTTTGTTAGAGAAAACAACATGTCGTCTGCGTAGGCCGAAATCTTATATTGGCCCTTTCCTATCTGTACTCCTGTGATATCTTGATTCAGACGTATTGTACATAGAAACAGTTCTAGAGACAGGGCAAAAGGGAGTGGTGATAGGGAGCATCCCTGCTGTTTCCCATTTTTGATCTGGGAGGCTTCTGATAGTATTCCATTAGCCCATATTCAAGCTTCAAGGCAGGAGTATATGGAGGTGATCCACTGCAACATTTTACTCCTGAAGCCTCTATATCGTAAAACTGCCAACATAAAACTCCAGTTTACCCTGTCGAAGGCTTTCTCCGCATCTGTGTTTATAAACACACATTGTGTCTGAGTTTTCTTCACTACATAGAGGAGGTTAAGAACTTTCGTTGTGTTGTCTCTTGCTTCGCGTGTGGGGACAAAACCTACTTGATCTAAGTGTATCAAATTTGGAATATACTGTTGGATTCTATTTGCCAAGATTTTAGTAAATAATTTAAGATCTAAATTTAATAAAGAGATTGGGCGATAGCTTCCACAGGAAGTCGGGTCTTTTCCCTCTTTCCGAATTACCGAAATATGAGCTTGCATCGTATCCTTTGTAAATCTTGCTGATGATCCGAGGGCGTTAAATAATTTAACCGTATATAGGGCAAGTAAAGGAAACAGGGTCTTATAGTATTGGGCTGTCAGGCCATCTGGGCCTGGGGCCTTCCCTAATTTAGTAACCCTTACTGCTCCATAAAGTTCTTCCAAAGTTATAGGGTTTTCAAGATTTTCTTTGTCTGCTTTCTTTAACTGAGGCATCAATGAACCTGAAAGGTACAGGTCTATTTGAGCTTGAGCAGGAGGTTTAGTCTGCAGATTATACAATGACTTATACAATTCTTGGAATTCTCCAACTATATCATATGGTTTTGTAACTTTAGACTTATTAGCCGAGATCAAGTATGGTATATAATTCATTTGTTTCTGTTCCAGTAAAGTTCTAGTCAAATATTTCCCACATTTGTCCCCTGACTCGTACAAAAATTTCCTACAGATCTGTAATGCTAGCTCATTTAATTCAATGGAGTCTACAATAGTGGAAGGAGGTGGAAACAAAAGCACATACCTCTGGGATAAGATACTGTTGTGGGTACACCTCAAATCCTTAGGGGTAGATATTTAAAGATACATGCAAATACTTTTTTCAGTTTTACTTTAGAGGCCATTTGCAAACTGAGCAAAACAATGTTGGACTATATGTTAGGCTTGGGCAAAAAACAAAAAGACTTACAATGTATAAACAGAAAAAGACAAACAAAACTAAGGCTGGCTTCACACCTATTTGTTGCAGTTTTATGGCACCTTACTGAAATGTATATGTTGTACGTATGTACTGCAATGTATATGTTGTAGCGCGTTGCAGTTCCATTCATTTTGAAGGGTACTCCAATGTACATTTCAAAGGCACGTTAACGCATTGTACCCTGCAGTGAAGTAGAGGTCACAAAAGGAATCAGTGAGAGTTGCAGGGGAACAAGAAGATCAGCACAATGTTGGTTTCCCAGCTCTATTAAACAGAACTGTGTTTTGCTGGCAAAACAGAAAGCTACGATAATAAGTACAGCAACCAATTGAAACCATTCAGGTTTGCTTACTGTAGTTAGCTAAGAAAATATGATTTGTGAATGATTACCCCCCCCCTCCCCCATTCTGCATGATTCTTTTCCTATCCAAATACCTGTTGTTTCTTTAAATACTTTCAGCAATATGTTAGAAGGCTGTTGCTAGCCTGAATTTGTAGGAGGAGTCTGAGGGCTATATATCCCTCTTCTTCCTCTATCAGATCATACGTCAGTTCATTTCCAGGTTTCTACCCACCCGTTCCCCATACTTTTATTATTTCATTTACATTTCATACATATTCATTCAGGGTATGCCCTCTTTTAGGTATACTGACCAGCTAGGCCAAGGCTCACCTCAGGTCTTGTTAGTTAGGGTTATCGCATTTCCAAGTGAAGACCATGTCTACAAACACAGTTGCTTGTATACAAAGTTCACTATGTAAGACACCTACAGCACTTTTTTGACACCACATAGTATGGGAGACTTGATGTATAATGAAGAATCCTGCATGATGGTCTATCATAACTTTTTTAAACATTTTGCTGGGACAGAAAGCCACCAGCAATTGCATTAGCAATATATGGAGAGTTTTCAGTCCATAGTGCCAATACATCAAATCATACACATAAATGGAATGGCTTCTTAGCTAAATTAAATCAGAGCATCTTCCATTTATAATGACTAGTGTGTGAGGCAAGCTATACTATACGAATGATTGAATTCCAGAAATCATTCTCTTCCTTATTTCCACAACTCTAAAGGAACAATGGTAAAATAAACGGTACCTATGAGAAAGCATTGCTTGTTGCTAGGGAACTAATAAATGAATTGGAGCATGTCAACACCGCTTAGTTCTCCAGACATAATATTGATATAAAACCACAGATTGTGAAGTTCATTAAAATATGTTAATTCAACAAATTGTCAGTGTCAGAGAATAAAGGTGGTATATGTTGCCTGTTGAAATGACTTGCGTGTAAAATGCATGACTATAGACAATGAAATGAGGGCATGAGGATTATGGGTAATGCCTTAGCTTTGAATTAATGGCCAGCGACATTGTGCTCCTTCCCAGGTCGATTCATTGACACTTTTTCAAGTACTTCCCCATGCTTGCTGTAGCTGGTGACTTAGTGATCATCGGTGCATAGTGAGGTCTATACATGTATTATGCATGATGAGCTACAGTACATTACATTGTGCACTCTCATCAGTCTTAGTATTGAGCAATTCTTACTGACTAAATCTTCACTAACAGATCTTTCTATTTTTTTTTCTTGTGCACATACCAGATACTGTGTATTTGGGTATGTTCCCCTTCATATTTTTGCAAAGTAACCCTCTCAGTGTTACACAGTGGTAGGAAATTGAAGGCTTGATTTTTACCTGACATATTCAGTAGGTAGGAGTCAAAGCCGTTTTTTAAATTTTTTTCTATGTAGAACTAAAAATTAATGCCATCTGACATTTTAATCCTCTGATTTCTTTTTCCAAAAGGATCTGCGTAAATAAAATATTTAAATGATATTTGATTTCTACTTCATGTTATGGTATGTTTGATTAAGGTTAGATTTCCGCTATTGCGACCTGAAAGTCTTGATTGAAAATCGATCTTCTTCTAACAAAAAATGCTGGTTAAACAAAGTCAGGTTATGTAACAGAGATAGGATATGTCCCCTAACTAAAGGCAATCTGTTCTTACAAAGCACACTGCATGAACTAAGCTTATACTGTATATAGGTAGCAGATACCCTTTGCAGAGCATGGATACAATCTCCAAAGTGCCTCCCCTCCCCTCCCTGGACCCCTTGAATGTTTCCAATTGTCTTTTGGGTTTCCAGAAAAAAAAAACTCTATCCCACAATGAAATGAAAGTGTCTCAGTAATCAATAGAGTTTTGCAATCTTGCATTGTGGATAGGACTGCCAGCACTCCTGGGGTGCAGCAAAAGCACTTTATAGATTGTAATCTCTCTATAGGCACTGAATGCCTGCTAATAACATCTGACATATGTCCTTTTCCCATGTATTATGCTCAGGATTAAACTAGAAGATATTTGTAAACATGTATAGATTTCTAATCAATAAGAGCCGGTTCACACAGGGGCGACACGACTTCTAGGACGACTTTGTGAGGCAACTTGGAGACGACTTGAACATGACTTAGACACGACCTGGGGCGACTTACAACACGACTTTAAGTCGCCCCAGGCCAGGCGACTTTTGCTGTGGCCAATCAGAGAATGAGCTCTGAAGAGGGAACTCCACGCCAAATTTTAAATTTGGCGTGGGTCCCCCCTCCGAGAGCATACCAGGCCCTTAGGTCTGGTATGGATTCTAAGGGGAACCCCCTACGCCGCCAGATCCATACCAGACCCTTATCCGAGCATGCTACCCGGCCGGCCAGGAAAGGGGGTGGGGACGAGCGAGGGCCCCCCCTCCTGAGCCGTACCAGGCCGTGTGCCCTCAACATGGGGGGTGCCTTGGGGAAGGGGGGGCCGCGTGGTCCCCCCACCACAAAGCACCTTATCCCCATGTTGATGAGGACAAGGGCCTCTTCCCAACAACCCTGGCCGTTGGTTGTCGGGGTCTGCGGGCGGGGGGCTTATCGGAATCCGGGAGCCCCCTTTAATAAGGGGGCCCCCAGATCCCGGCCCCCCACCCTATGGGAATGAGTATGGGGTACAATGTACCACTACCCATTCACCTGTGAAAAAAAATGTACAAAAAAAAAACACAACACACAAGGGTTAAAATAGTTTATTGCACAGCTCTGGGGGTCTTCTGTCCGTCTTCGGGAGTCTTCTCGCCGGACTCCTCCGCTATCTTCTGCTAGCTCTTTTACTAGCGGAGGAGCCCTGCTTTCTTCTTCATCACCGCCCTAAAAATTTGGCGTGGAGTTCCTTCTTGAGAGCTGATAATTCTGTCAGAGTCGTCTCCGTATAGACAGAGATCCAACTTGGAGGCGACCTCCATTGAAATCAATGGGTACCAGTCGCCTACAAGTCGGATTGAAGTAGTACAGGAACCTTTTCTGAAGTCAGAGCTACTTCAGTAGTGTGCATTAAGATGGCTCTCATTCACTTACATTGATTTTTACATGTTGTCCGGCCTGAGGTGACTAGGGGCGACCTGAAGTTGGATCTGAGTCGCCCCTGTGTGAACCGGCTCTTAGGCAATATGATATTTTGCATAACTTTATTTTATGTTTACCCTTTGTATTGTGCATGCAGTGATTGCAAGTCTGGTACCCCAGAGTTTAGTTAAGCTTACACACACACACACAAACATACAATCCCCTAAGGCTTGGTTTACATCTATGGGTGTGGCTGCGGGAATCACAGCAATTCCCACACCCTCAACCACATGCAGTGAAAACACTTGGGGATGCCATTCATTCTGAATGGCACCTCCATGCATGTAAAAATTAAGTGTGTTTGTGGGTGCAGGAATTGCAGGGAAATCACATGGTCAAAATGACCTTGCATTTTCCCTACAGGCCACGTTTGATAATGGTGCATGCACCCTTGTTCTGCGGGAAACACAGGCATGGCAGCCCATTAAATGGGTGACCACATTTGTGACCACACAAACGTAGGTCGCAAATACACAGAGATGTGAACCTAGGTTAAATTAACTCAAAGGAGGGACACTTCCTCACCTTCAAGAACAGAAGGCACCCTTTAGATTTTCATTCTTAAAAACAGTCAACAAGTGTAGAGCTAATGTTCATGTTTCTTATTAGATAGTCTTAATGACCTGTACACACAATCAAACTTTCCGACAACAAAATTGTAGAATTTTGTTTGAAGGTTATTGGCTCCAACTTGTGTTGCATACACACAGTCACCCAAATGTTGGTCAACAATTATGAACGCGGGAACATGGTGACATACAAGACGTATGACGAGCTGAGAAAAAGGAAGTTCAGCAGCCAGTGCGGCTTCCTCTGCTTGATTCCGAGCATGCGTGAACTTTTGTTCGTCTGACTTATGTACACACAATCGGAAAGTCCGACAACAAAGTTTTGTTGGCGGAAAATTTGAGAACCTGCTAGCCAAAGTTTGTTGGCGGAAAGTCCAACAACTAATTTTCGATGGAGCATACACACTTTTGGACTTTCAGCCAACAAGCTCACATCCAACATTTGTTGTCGGAAAATCCAATCGCGTGTACAGGCATTACATGTAGTGCACACACAGAAGCATTGGATTGCTGTGTATTTATTGTCTATTTGTAATAGAAGCATTTTATTATTTTATACAAAAGTTATAAAATAGTTTATATGTTTTAGAAAATGAAGACATTTTCGGTTCTGTGTGCGTTTTGGTCGAAGGTGATCACAATTCTAAATGGTAAACTTAATTAGAGGTGAAAATGCAAGATATTACAAACTTTAGGGTGGATCAAATATGGGCATGTGTCTATAATCTTCTCATAGAAAAATTACCTAATCATTTTAGATGCATTTGAAAAATTACCATCGATACTTTTGCAGTAGTGGTGAGATCAAGGAGATGGGAAGCAAAGTCATAATGGGCAAATGTGTCCAATGTATACAATGTATACAGCAACATTTTTGCATGTGGTGGGAAGATTGTGGGGTTGATTTACTAACACTGAAGAGTGCAAAACCTGGTGCTACTCTGCGTAAAAACCAGCTTATTTTTTTTTTTTTTTGTCAAAGCGTAATTGAACACGCTGGAGTTAGAAGCTGATGCACCATGTACAGCTTTACCAGGTGTGGCACGCTCCAGTTTTATTAAATCAACATCAATGTGTCACTCTAATGCCGCGTACACACGACCAGACTTTTTGACAGCAAAGGTCTGACAAACGAGTCCGTCGGACAATTCGATCTTGTGTGGGCTCCATCGGACCTTTGCTTGGCAAAAATCCGGCGGGCGTTAGAAATAGAACGTTTTAAATTTTTCCACCGGAACGCCGCCGGACCAAGAAATCCGTTCGTGTGTATGCTAGTCCGACGGACAAAAAACAATGCTAGGGCAGCTATTGGCTACTGGCTATGAACTTCCTTATTCTAGTCCAGTCATACGTCATCACGTTCGAATCCGTCGGACTTTGATGTGATTGTGTGTGGCCAAGTCCATTCATTGGGAAAGTCCGTCGGAACTCTGCCGAAAGTCCGTCGGAAAGACCGTCGGACCTAGTCCCTCGAAAAGTCCGGTTGTGTGTATGTGGCATTAGTTATTTCAACATACTATTGGGCTATGCCAATGTTCCTGCATAGGGATCAAGTAGGCTACACGCACAGTTATCTGTTTGCATATTATAGCTTGCTGTATGATTGTGTTTGTTCTTATTGCAAAAAAAAATAAAAAATTACATATTTTAAAATGTTGTGTCCCTCTTTGACTTTCTGAACTGCTTGTAGGTGTGTATGGTTTGATGTTCTTTTTATGTGTTATTTTGACCAGGTCGTCATTCTTTCAAATAGCTACAAAGCAAAATTTCTACAAAATATGTAAATATCTGTTTCATCCAATATCAAATAGCTCTCTGAAAAAATAAATAAACCCACATTCAAATGAGCTTTACTGGAAAAGCACCTCCGTAAGCACATACTATTTTGGATATTTTGTTATTCCTTGAAATAACCCCTCAAATGTCATTGCTTTCATCTGGTTACGATTCATTAAGCCAGGAACATGTTAATTAAAACAATAAAATCCTCTGAACCTATTCCTAAGAGCTGCCTATAAAACTGGACCTAGAGCACAATGAATTATGATGAGGCATGTAATGGCATGTGTATTAGTGGGTTAATCAAAGCCAGTGTATAACAGTGGACCCTTTCTCTAATACCTGAAATATAAATTAGAAAATTAAATTGGTTCTGCATATAGCATCCCTGGGGTTACTGATAATTAGTTTTGAATAAGACATTGAAAATCTGATTTTAGATATTTATACCAGGTTGAAGCACATTCATATATTCCTGAGCATAATGTAATGCATGAATACCTTTAAATGCTATGTTGATGTGTTAAAAGGATGGTTCAGAAAGAAAACAAAATAAACAGTTGAAAATGCATACTTTACAATGCTGTTGGAATTACTTATCCTTTTAAGTAGCTGGGGGCTGTAAATACCACACTATAATGCCCCGTACACACAATTGGACTTTCTGACAACAAAACCGTAGATTTTTATTTGAAGGATGTTGGCTCCCACTTGTCATGCATACGCACGGTCACACAAATGTTGGCGAACAATTCCGAATGTAGTAACGGACAAGATGTACGCAATATCTCCATTACAAACGCTAGTTATATCTCCAACTCATACTTGATTCCCAGCATTCGTGGACTTTCGTCCGACGGAATTGTGTACACATGATCAGAAAGTCCAACAACAAACATTTGCGGAAAATTTGAGAACCTGCTAGCCAACATTTTTTGGCGGAAAGTCTGACAACAAATGTTCAATGGAGCATACAGTACACACGGTCGGACTTTCCGCCAAAAAGCTCACATCCAACATTTGCTGTCGGAAAATCAGGTCGTGTGTACGGGGCATAAAAGTGTATGCTATGTATTCTTCTAGCCTCATAGGTAGGCTCCAATCAGTAGTAGCAAATTACTACACATTATACCTGCTCAACATGGCATGCTTAGTGTACCAGACCCCCCTGCTGCCTAAAACCACCTTGGTTCTGGTAATCTTGTTTTATGAGAAAGCAAATGGTTGAGCCGTGTGTACAGGCCTGGGTGTTCTGAATGTAGGCTTATAGGGGTTGATTTACTAAAGGCAAATAAACTGTGCACTTTGCAAAATGCAGTTGCATGCTGCAAGAACAGTTGCTCCAGAGCTTAGTAAATGAAGTAAAGATACAGGTTTCAAATAATATCACATGGAAGGAAAATAAAAAAACACAGCATTGTTTCTAGTATATGATTGGATGATGGAAGTCATCAGAGCTTCCCCTCATTTACTAAGCTCTGGAGCAACTGCAAAGTGCAAAGTCTGTTTTCCATTAGTAAATCAACTCCTTAGTGTCTCTCACAGAAAGAGGGGAGTTGTATGACACTTAGCTGCATTCTTGGAATTTAGCTATACTAGGCTACATACAACTTGCTGTCATTAGCACACTTACATACAGTGTTTACTGTATTTGAAATGTCACTTGTTGCCTGCAGCTGATCTTTAAACTTTTTTTTACCCCATTGACACTGGACTTGCCTTTGATGGTTGCAAACCCATTTGAGCCTCACAGCTACAAAAACATAGTTGATTTCATGACTTTTAGCAAACTCCTTCTGTGGGTACACCGGAAAAATAAAGTACACTGTATAAGTACTGTATATCTCCAGTAATAACGGATTCAAGAAAGACTGTTTATTCTGAACTAGTCGCAGGGTATAAATTACTACTCTTCATCAATGCGGGAACATTTTAATTAGGGTTTATTGAATTACGGCTTCTTTTGCTGTTTCTCTGGGCAGGGAAAGCCAATATAAACAGATTGCAATAGGAGATTCTGCTATGCTCTAAATAATGGAGAGTAAATAAACTGCGGGCAATTCAAACCTCCTTTTTCATCTTAAGTGTAATACTCTACATGTGTTAAGGCAACAATTTTTTATTGTATGACTTTACGGGTAGATTTTTTTTTTGTTTTTAGAAATGTTGCAGCCATACTTTGAAGAGCAATTTCAGGTAACAGGGGATACAATTCTTCACAACAAAAGACCATTCACATACCAATGAGCTTGGCATTTTAGTACAGCTTTATTGTTCCGGAAAACATGCGCAAACTTATAACCCCCCTTCTTGGAAGCATTTCACCTTGGAGTGGACCTAATCATAGAGAATGATTTCTACAATTAGGCCTGTTATAGGGTTAAATGTTTTAGGGCAGGGAGGTTTAAAGCAGGCCAGAGATGATTCTATTTTTTTTTCCAGCATCCATGGGTTGCAGATAAGAACATCACTTGATTCTCCTATTAACACAGTCAGTGATGATGGGGAAATGCCTTTTGCAGAGCTATTGTATTCTTCCAGAGGAGGGGGGAAGCCTTCCTTGCAGGGAGAACACAGGTGCTATAGCCGCTGGCAATAATTGCCGGCTGGGATTCAAACCATCAATGGCCAGCCTAATGCCGTGTACACACGATCAGAATTTTGGCCAGCAAAAGACCGATGAGAGCTTTTCATCAGAAAATGCAACTGTGTGCATGCTCCATCGGAACTTAGCTGGCCAAATTCACGCCAGCAAAAATTTGAGAGCATGTTCTCAATTTTTCTGACGGAGAAACTTTCTAATGGAAATTCCGATCGTGTGTATGCAATTCCGACGCGCAAAAACTCATGCATGCTCAGATTCAACTAGGAGATGGAAGCTATTGGCTACTGGGTATTGAACTTCCTTTTTCTAGTCCTGTTGTACGTGTTGTACGTCATCGCGTTCTTGACGGTCGGAATTTGGTGTGTATGCAAGACAGCTTGAGCGCAATCCCATCAAAATTCCGTTGGGAAAACCATCAGAGCTTTTTCCAACCAAAATTCCGATCACGTGTACGTGGAATTACTCTATCTGTAGAAGACCAAACTGTAGAAGACTGGGAAGACTAAGGATAGGCTTTTTTAGATAAAAGTTTACCTCAAGCCTGCTAGACTCCACAAGCTAAATCCAACAATTATATGTCAATGTCAGAAGTATCATTGGAGTACCGAGACTTTTAAGCAATGCAGGCTTGTCCAGAATTTTATAGGAACAGGTTACACGGTTAGTACATTTGTACAATTCTCTCTATCCATGGCCTTCCTACTCTCTCCAAAATAATCTGTTACATACAGTATATTAGGCAAGGAGGGAAACACTATTTAAATGGTGATGACGAAGAGCCTTTTACTAAACCCAAATGTATCTAATCCATTAATCAACTCTCACTGTGTACATTTATTGAGTAGTTCCTATTTGATAAAATATGAGAAATGATTATCCCTCTGGATTATAGATCTTGAAACCTACAACATAAACTAAAACATTTACTTTTTTTTGATTTCGGTTTTCGACAAAGTGCATCCTGCATTTTCGGTTTCGGCAGCAAAATTTCCATTCGGTGCACTTCTAGTTTACTTCATATTGATCAAATGCACATAAGAATTATAACTGGGTTTGTTGGGATATGTTGTGTGGTGTGGGTAGGGGATTAGACCACCTAGATAGCAATTTTAGGGTTACCCTAATTATTCTGCCAAGGCAAATAGCTTGACTTGCTTTTGTACAGTATCATTGTACTGTAAAAAAGACAGCAATAGCATTTTGTTTAAATGCTTTTGACTCATAATGTTGAAACTCACCATGCTAAATCGGGTTTTCACAACCACTAGTTCTACATGGAAAAACACCAAATAATAGCATATCATATAAAACAAAACCGTTGACCACTAACAACTTATAAAAAATATGATGTCCAAACATGCAGCTCCTAAATTGTAGTCCTTAGAGGCTGGAGAATGTAATGCACAGAAACCAATCAATCGGTAATAGGCTACATTATTATCCTTAAAAGTGATTTTGGGTTGCACTGAATTTCTAACAATTTTTGTATTTTACATTATGCTGTGTAAAGTGAACCTCAAGCCAAAGCATTTCATTCTAGTTTTGGATAGAGTGGTAAGGAGGTAGAAAGTTTTTTTTTTTTTTTTACGTATATGAACAGAATGGAGCAAGAATTCAACTTGCTTCTTGTCCTGGAGCAACAATAGAAATAGAGAGGTATTTTCTCACTGACAGTTGTCACCGGAACAAATGTTCATATTGGGAGATTGCCTTTCTCCTAGATGTGTGACAGCTCTGGAATTTTCTTCACTTTCCCTTCACATGGAAAGTGAATCTTCCCAACGAGACACAGACAGCAAAAAACATGCGGTACTAAGCCTCCCCTAATCAAGAAAAAAATGGTATGTCTCTAGTTCCATATTATGAAATGTGCATTAACTTCCAATCTTTTCAATCATGCATCCAAACAGTTTTTATTTTTTAAATACATGCCGTTTTGTAGTCTTATGTCCTATAAATACACGATTTAGTAATGGTCTTTTATTTTAAATTACATGTTCATATACTCTGTAATGTGTAGTTATTGAAATAATCCGCTCTAGTTTATCTCCATGGTTATGTTTTAGGTAGGGTTATGTAGGTCAACAGCATGTGTAGTTTAAGCAGCTAACATTACTAACCATGCAGATTATTTGTGCAGATAAATGAAAAGAGGAGTGGCTGTTTGTTTCCTTTACAGACCAACAATGGCAAAGTATATTCCCTTTAAAAAAAAAAATCTGCTTTACTCTATACTATGTTAGTTACCAATATAATCAATTAGTCTAGTGTTCTGGTTTTTGTTTCTGTCTTGAGATATGTGGATTGTACTGCTATGTTAGTAAATTTACCAGGATTGCTAAGATTCTGGAAAATCTGTGACATTCTTATGCCACATACACACGACTGGACTTTCCGCAGAAAAGGTCAGACGGAATCATTTCATTGGATATTCCGATCGTGTGTGGGCTTTATCTGACTTTTTTTTTCAAAATTCTGACGGACCTAGAAATAGAACATGTTTTAAATCTTTCTGACGGAATCAATTCTTATTGAGAAAACCATTTGTCTGTATGCTATTCCGACGGACCAAAAATGACGCAAGGGCAGTTATTGGCTACTGGCTATTGAACTTCTAGTCCCGTCATACGTGTTGGACGTCACAACATTCTAACGAACAGACTTTGGTGTGATCGTGTGTAGGCAAGATCGTTTCAGCTGAACTCCGTCGGAATGACTGTCTGAGTTGTGAAGAAAAAAACAGTTGTGTGTATGAGGCATTACACACTGAAGAGAGAAGCAGAGATGCAAATAGTTCACATGGCAATTAGTGGATGTAGTCATATATTCCGGTGGGAAAACTGGTGTGATTTTAAGGGGCCTGGTTAAAAAAAGCCAAAGCCTTTTGTTTGCTTTGTTACCTATCCCTCAGTTGGACTGCTTTTGGACATCCTTATGTACTGGGATACTCATCCCATGTAATGTGCAGTAGGAAAATAGGATTTTTTATATGTACCAGAGAAATTCTGTTCTTGGAGTACATTTTTGACAAATGTCCCTTCCCTTAGTTCCTTTGATCCCCTCCCACTGTTGCTTGCTACCAAAAACATAGGCATGCTGGGAGTGGAAGGGGTTATATTGGGCTGTCCTTACAGCTTTGATTTGCCAGTAACCAAGCTTCTAAATGCAACAGCAAACCCTATGTACCGGAATACTCATCCTGTGTTTTGCAATGTACTCCAAGAAAAGGATTCTCCGGTAAGTCAAAAAAAAAAGGATTTAATCCACTTATACTATATATTTATATATAAAGGGGAAGGGGACATGCCCTGGGTGCTGCATCCAGAGGGACGCCACTGGGATTGTCCCCTCCATACACACTGAGAACTGCTGCTGTAATGGTGCCACTGCTACCAGGTCAAGTGTAATTGATAGGCAGCGCCAGCTGCATAGTTTGGCAAATACTGGAGAAACAATCAGAAGGAGGGAGAACACATAGCACACTAGCAGGGAATCCCTCCTCCGGTGTTCAAGAGGGATGCTGCAGCTACTGTTGCTTAGCAAACATAGGTGTGAATAGGGAGTGTGCCGGATGTGCCTGGGCACACCCTAATCACCCCATGTGGGGTGATTTCCCCTGATGATAGTTCACAAAGCCCCTAAACAGGGCTCCTAAAAAGAATTGTAAAAAAAAAAAAAAATCTACTGAAACCAACCTCTGCCCTAATGATAAGTACCCTGCTCTACTAACACTGCCCATGTTTTATTACATTTGAGGTGCACACCCTAATGCAGTACACCTATGTTAGAAACAGTAGCTGAAGTGTAGCTGAAAAAAGCTTTTCTATAGAGCGTCCGGGCAGGAGGTGCGCAGTGATTCAGCGCTAATGTGCTGTGCGGTCTCCCTCCTACTGTTTGTTTCTCCGGTATTTGCTAAATTATGCAGTGAATGCTGCCTGTCAATTCCCCTTTGTTTAGGCGGCAGTGGCACCCTAAGAGCAGCAGTTCCCAGGATGGGTGAGAGTTGCACTTTGCTAAACTTTTAATAAACTTGTATGCTATTTGACATTATTTCCTGATCAGTACTGTGGAGATGTGGAGACAAAGCTAATGCTTTACAAAACATTAGGAAAGAAGGTTGGGGGGAGAATGGTAAATAGGACAAGTTACAAACATAGATATAGATGTATGTGGTTCTTGCTGAATGATAAGTGCTCCAAAATTTGAATTACTTCAAATTCAAGGCTAAAAACATAACATTGAGTTCAAAGGCAAAGGTTAACCACTTAAACCCCAGACCATTTGTCTGGCAAAAGACCAGAGCACTTTTTTGTGATTCGATTTAACTGACAATTGCGCTGTCGTGCGAGGTGACTCCAAAAGACGTCTTTTTTTCCCCACAAATAGAGATTTCTTTTGGTGGTATTTGATCACCTCTGCATTTTTTATTTTTTGCGCTATAAACAAAAATAGGGCGACAATTTTGAAAAAACGCATTATTTTTTACTTTTTGCTATAATAAATATCCCCCAAAAAATATAAAAAATTATTTCTCTCCTCAGTTTAAGCCGATACGTATTCTTCTACAAATTTTTGGGAAAAAAAATGCAATAAGCGTTTATTGATTGGTTTGTGCAAAAGTTATAGCGTCTACAAAATAGAGGTTTGTTTTATGGCATTTTTATTAATATTTTTTTTTTACTAGTAATGGTGGCGAGCAGTGATTTTTTTCATGACTGTAACATTATGGCGGACACATCAAACAATTTTGACACATTTTTGGGACCATTGTCATTTTTACAGCGATCAGTGCCATTAAATTGCACTGATTACTGAAAAAATTACACTGGAAGTGAAGGGGTGAACCACTTTAACCACTAGGGGGCTAGGGAAGGGTTAAGTGTGTCCTAGGGAGTGATTCTAACTGTGGGGTAGAGGGGCTGCATGTGACACGTCACTGATCATAGCTTCCGATCACAGGGAGCTATGATCAGTGACCGTGTCACTAGGCAGAACGGTGAGATGGCTGTTTACATTAGCATCTCCCCATTCTTCCTCCTTGTGAGATGATTGCTGGTGGCATGGCGACAATTTCAAAGGGATGTACAGGTACGCTCATTTGCCTGTCCATGCCATTCTGCCGACATACATCGGCAGAATGCTGCAGCAGCGCTTTGCGGTATTTTTAACCCTTTCTTGGCTGCTATCAGGGGGGTAAAACAGCCTCACTAGCGGCCGAATACCGCTGCTAAAACGATGGTAAAGTGGTGCTAAAAATAGCAATGTTTTACCGCCGATGCCGCTCCCACCCCAGTGTGCAAGGGGCCTAAAGCAAACATTTATTGTATTGTAGGTTACCATTTTTTGATGGCTGCATTCATTTTCTTTTTTAGGCTTTCTTTCTTATATTGTCATCTGAGGATCTGGCCAGTAAATATCTTTTTTTGCAGCACAAACTTTCCAGCAGAATGTATCAGTTGACATGAACATAAGACAAACCACTTAACACTGGCAGCGGTGATTAAAATGATCAGCTTTTATTTATTTATGTAAAAACATTATCCCAAAAGGAAAAAGAAAAACTGTTTGCTGTAACTGCTTATACGCTGAAGTTTTGCTTTAATTCTTGTGACCTACATACACTGACCTACTTGACCTACATACACTGACGGTAGTGACCTACCTACACTGAACTACCTACACTGAACTACATACACTGCCCTAACTACACTGAACTACATACACTGACCTGCCTACACTGGCCTGCCTGACCTACATACACTGACATTTACATACGCTGTCTGACCTACCTCAGCTCAGCCGTGGTGTGTGGTGTCACAGCAGTCAGTCAGTCAGTCAGTCATCAGAGGAGGAGAGGAGAGGAGAGATGCCCGCCTGAGTGCCGAGCAGGGATGTGGCGCAGCGGCCACATTGTAATTCCCACCTTCTGGAGCCTGCTTCGCCTATGATGGACGTCACACGTCCTGCAGTCCCAGCATTGGAACAGTGGGACGTCCATCATAGGCCTTGCAGGCTCCAGAAGGCGGGACCTGCTATAGCACTCGACAGGACTCGGCGACACTCAGCAGAACTCGGCTACACGCGCTGGCACTCGGCAGCACTCGGCACGACGCCTATGATGGGCCGTCAATCCTGAGATCACGGGCGGCGGGCGGGACCTTATGTGTGACGTGACAATGGATGCACACTCCACCCACGTGACCGCGCAGATGCTCGCTCATCCTCGCTCATGTGCAGTGCCATGCCGCAATTTCATGGGGGACTAATCATTTTAAAATAAATGGCTGAGACTCTGGGCATTTTGGGGTCACATTCGGGACTTCAGCAGGGAGCATGAGGTTGTCCAAAATTTCTTGGTATGCTGATGCCTTAAGAGTTTCCTTCACTAAAACCAAGGGGCCAAGCACAACCCCTGAAAAACAACCCCACACCATAATCCCCCCTCCACCAAATGATTTGGACCAGTGCACAAAGCAAGGTCCATAAAGACATGGATGAGCGAGTTTGAGATGGAGGAAATTGACTGGTCTGCAGAGCATCCTGACCTCAACCCCACAGAACATTAGAGGGGAGACTGCGAACCTTCTTGTCCAAAGTCAGTACCTGACCTCACAAATGCGCTTCTGGAAGAATGGTCAAACATTCCCATAGACACACTCCTAAACCTTGTGGACAGCCTTTTCAGAAGAGTTGAAGCTGTTATAGCTGCAAAGGGTGGGCCAACCCTTTGCGCCGTAGACAGCGGTGCCTGTCTTTTTGTAAATATCTCCTAAACCGTATATACAGGGTAATAGTGATCATGTTTATATTATGTTGCCATTGTAAAAGCTACTATTTCTTAGTAGAGTCATTTTACAGAATCCAGTATGTATCCTACTTTTAAAGCTGACCTCCGCAAAATAGACAAAATCCACCATTGCAGCTCCCCTGCACTGCAAGGGTTAAATGCTTGTTTCGTTTAGGAGTTTCGGGAATTCCTGGATTTCAGCTTTAAATTTTGTTTAGTGAAATCTCCCAGGGCAGTGAGCTCTTTCTAGCTTAAATGACAAATTAATAAATTAGTCAAGCAAATTACAACAGTTTTAATCACAACAAAAGAACTGTGTTTAGTGGGTAATTCTAAGTGACAAAAAATAAATCTTTTTAATTGTTTTTTCAGAAATAAAATGATCGCAGTACTCATACAATACTCACTTGCATTTCAGAAGGGAATACTAGGAAATATTATTTGTTTAACCAGGCACTTACACCCCCTTCCTGCCCAGGCCATTTTTCAGCTTTCAGCGCTGTCGCACTTTGAATGACAATTGCACGGTCATGCTACCCTGTACCCAAATAATTGTTTTATAATTTTTGGTGGTATTTAATTACCGCTGAGTTTTTAATTTTTTACAAAAAAAAGACCAAAAAGTTTGAAAAAAAAAATGTTTTTTTACTTTTTTTTCTGTCATTAAATGTTGTAACTAAGTAATTTTTTGCCTTCACTGATGTGCGCTGATGAGGTGGCACTGATGGGATCTTATAGGCTGAACTGGTGGGCATTAATGAGGTGGCACTTATGGGCACTGATGAGGCGGCACTTATGGGCACTAATCAGGTGGCACTGATGAGGAGGCACTAATATGCTGCACTTATGGGCACTGATTGGTGGCACTGATATGTGGCACTGATGAGCACTGATAGGCGGCACTGATGGGCACTGTTAGGTGGCACTGATGGTTACTAATAGGGGCCACTGGTGGGCACTGATGGGCATTGACAGGCGGCACTGGTGGGTACTGATAGGTGGCACGGATAGGTGGCATATATAGGTGGTAGTGATGGGTACTGATGGGCATTGATGGTGGCACTGATGGGTGACACTGATGGGCATTGATCGACAGCAGTGATGGGCTTTGATGGGCAGCACTGATAGGCAACACTGATTGCCAGCACTGACTGGCATCGCTAATGGGCACTGATCGGTGGCACTTGTGGGCACTGATTACTGGCATTGGTGGGCACTGGTGGGCACTATATGGTGACACTGTATTGCTGTACTGTAATCAGGGCACTGATGATCAGTGCCCTGATTATATTCCTAGATGTCCCCCTGCGTGGAGATGCTGCTGATCGGCTCTCATCGCCACACATTCTGGCAAATAACCGGCAATTCCACATTTACATGTGACCATAGGAGACATGTCTGGTACCGCTGGAGGCTGCCTGGTGGCAGATCTCTATCTGAAGGGTATAGAGGGAATTGCTTTCAATGGGTTATACCCCAATTGTAGGGGGTAGGTGATTCCGTTGGGGGTCTACCTTTCTGATAAGAACATTGGGGCTGTTACTGCAGGGAACACTTGAGTGATTGAAGATACTGGATAAAGTAAAATCTTCATATGGTCTCTATAAACATATTGCAAGAGCCATGGAAAATAAAGCCATATACACTATGACTTTTTCGTATCAAAAAATTATACATTACATAAACATGATATATACATATAAAAAAGCAAGTTATGTCATCAATAATAAAAGTGATATATGAGTATAATGGATAGTAAGAAATATCTAGACCAATTGTATATCACAAAAATATATACACCCAACACAAAATATGAATGCAACAGATTTAAAGAAATGTCTAAACGTATTCCATATCACCAAATTATTTACACATATAACATAATAATATATAATATAATAATATAATATAATATAATATAACATAAATAATAAAATATTGATAAATATGGATATGATAGATCGTTTCTCTTCAATAAATGATAATAACAAATCATCAAGTGAGACATTTTTCTGGATCCTCTTCAATCACCCAAGTGAACAGGGAGATGTAGTTAAAAACTCACAGAGGTTGTGGCCTTTCTCCACTCTTCCATCTCTGCAGTCTTTTATTATTTTATAAGTTGCTGTCTTTGTAATCATTAGACAGCATTCCCATTACTTTCCTGCTGACCCCATTTAGGTGACAAAAATTGTCTGGAGTTCGGCTGGTTAGATTAATAGTTACATAGTAGGTGAGGTTGAAAAAAGACACAAGTCGGGGCGTGGCTTGGAGCTCGGAGCGGATGGCAGCAGGCTAGAGGAGCTCCGTTATACCCTCAGCCCTGACAGCGCAATATCCACCATAACCACCGGAGATCATGAACAGATCCACCCGCCACAATTCTGGAAGCCGCTCCCGTCGTTCCACACTGATACCGGGCACCAGGAGCATCCCGGACATCTTTAAAACACAACCCCGCCGCAGCAAGGCCCTATCCAAGATGGCGCTGCCTCGTGATGAAGACGAGTTCAGCAAGGACTCCCAATCCGCATATGAGGAGGAGGTAAGGGATGCACAGACAGATCACCCTCTCACCCTCACAGACATGATGAAGATAGCCGCAGATATTAAGGGCACCTTTTCATCCGCCATCACGAAGTTGAAGGCAGACGTTTTGTCTATTTCTGAAAAGCTAGAGAGAGTGGAGAGGGCTGGCACTCACCGAGACACAGCTATAGCACGCCTGGACAAAATCACCGACTCACACACGGCCCATCTCATTGCAATGAACAGACAGTTGGAGGATTTGGACAACAGGGGGAGAAGGAACAACATTAGGGTGAGAGGCATCCCGGAGTCAGTTGAAGCCAGCAACATTCCTTCTGCCCTCCAATATGTGTTTAATGAGCTACTGGAGCGCCAAACCGACACTCCAATTGACTTTGTGCGGGCTCACAGAGCCCTGAGAGCCAGGCCTGCTGAGGCGGCCCCCCCACGGGATGTGATCTGTTGCCTCTCGGACTTTAAATTGAAAGAGGACATTATGGCGAAAGCAAGGCGCAATGCTCACATCACATTTAATGACACTGAAATCTCCATTTTCCAGGATCTCTCCCCCATTACTTTGAGCAATAGGCGTGCGTTGCGCCCCCTGCTGGAGGCCTTACGGAGACAGAACATCCCCTATAAGTGGAAATTCCCCTTTGCTTTGAATGTGACTTACTCGGGCAGACAATTGTACTTACGCACCCCTGATGAGCTACCAGGTTTTTGCCGGGACATTCAATTGCCCTTGGTTGAGCTGCCTGACTGGTACAGGGAATTTCACTACGCGCCTGCCTCTCAAGCCTCTCAGGGATCCCCCCATCCTACCCCCTCGAAACCTCCGCACAAAAGGGGAAAGTTCCTGAAACAACCTACTCCAGGCTCCAGCGCTACCCCACGACGCTCCTCCGCGCCTAGAGCCCTGCAGATGAATCCGGACCCAGAATGAGGTTCGTTCGGCTATGGATGCTCCGCCCGAATTTCAGTATGTATAGGATCGACTAAGACCAGACGAGCACCTCTTCGGATTAAAGTTTTTTTTTCGTTTTAACGTTCGCTGACGCTGCTTACCTTCTTGGTTCCTGGCATCTTTTCTCTTCGTTCGTAGGATTGGTTCGTTTTGTTTTTCGGCTTACTCACCTATAGGAGAACGGTTTCTGGTCGTACGGGGGCACACCGTCCGGACGCACGAAGGGCTCAAACCGACTTATTTTTCTTTTTGCACTATGCAACTTTGCAAAATAGCTCTGAGTGGTCAGGCCTTCCAAACGCATTCTTCCGACATAGACTGGAGATGGACTTGTCACCTGCACAAACACGGCCTTTGACTTACCACTACCTGACCCCTACATACCGAGCTTGGAGACAGGTCGTATTGTTATGTTTTTTCGGATGGACGTCAAGACCCGCAGCAGCGGTCAGCTGAACTGACTATTTCAGGTGCCACATGCTGGCGTTACACTGGTTTATTCCCGCTACCGGGAAATACGGTTATGGTGATATTTACATGTTGCATTTTGGTTAGTTTTAGCATGTTAAACATAGGGCTGGGGGGGCGCGGAGAGCAGCAGATACTTTGGAACAGACCACTTATCCCGGATTGTCTGGGATCTGGACTGTTGACGTAGTTCTGGGTGTTACTCCCACTACCCCCACAAGGGACGCCGTGGGTTGGCCCCGTGGTTGACTTTCCTAGCTAGCTGGGGTTGTCGTCCGGGGGGTCATTTCACGGCCCCACTTCTTAGAAATCTCCTCTGGGGACTGCTCTCCAGAGGCTAATTACCAGTTCTCCTGTCCCACTTCCTTGGTGTCGGTTAGTGGGCTCCTACTTCTCTTTTCCGCTACTTCCCCCCCCCTCCCACCTCTTACTCTATCCACTTTCCTTCCCCCTCCTCCCTCCTCTCTTTCCTGCCCCCCCCTCTGCTCCCCCTACCTCCTGTGGCTTCCTCCGTGCTCCCCTCATCCACTTCCTTTCTCTGATTCTCATTTTCTCTCTCCTTCACTCGACTCCCCTCCTGCTGCACGATGATTTACTCTGCTCTGGGGGGGAATCCTACCATAATTTCGCACAACGTGCGTGGTCTCAATACTCCACAAAAACGGTCACAACTGTTGCGCCACTTGGGGAAGGGGAAACCGTCCTTCGTGTTTTTACAGGAAACACATTTCAGGGCTAGTGAGATCCCTAAACTGACAAACCAATGCTTTCCCAAAGCTTTTCATGCAGCTAGCCCTGATTCGAAAACTAAAGGGGTCTCGATCCTGGTGGGCCGGGACTCTGGCTTCGAGCTCACTCAGCAATTGGCAGATCCTGAGGGGCGGTTCCTCTTCCTCAAGGGGAAGGTGGGGGAGCTCCCTGTCACGCTGGCGAATGTCTATTTCCCAAATGTAGCACATGTGAGTTTTTGTCAGAAGTTGATTGATGAGCTTGCTGGGTTTGCTACGGGGTGCATAATCCTGGGGGGGGATTTCAACATTTCGTTGGACCCCCTTCTGGATACTTCAGACGGCAAGTCTGCAATTTCATATCGCAAACTTAAAAAGATAAGATCCTTGCTGCATTCTATGGCACTGATGGACTCATGGCGGGTCAAGTACCCCCAGGGTAGGGATTTCACTTATTTCTCAGCTATACACAACAAGTACACCCGCATAGACTTTTTATTTCTGACACAAAGGGACCTACCCACTATATTAGACGCACGCATTGGGACGAGATCGGTGTCTGATCACGCGCCAATCTCCCTGACCTTAACACTACAGCCGACCCGCCGACAGACGAGTAGTTGGCGACTTAACTCTGCATTGTTGACGGATCCCACGACCTTGGAACAGATAAGGGAGACCATACAACACTATTTCAGTGAAAATACGACTGCTGATGTTTCCCATATGACTGTGTGGGAGGCACACAAATGTGTCCTTAGGGGCAGACTGATGGGCTTGGCAGCACAGAGGAAAAGGGTAGCGGAACAGGACTTAAAGGATGCTTTTGCCAGAGTGAGGGTTTTGGAAGCACAACACAAGAGATCAGTGGCGGTGTTACTGGCCGATGACCTCTTGCTGGCACGCAGGACTCTCCAGGAGAAGTTAGACTTACAGGCCAAGCGGATCGTGTTCTTCCGTCGGGGCTTTTTCTACGAACACGGCAACAAAAGTGGCAAATTTTTGGCACGAGCTTTGAGAGGGGTGCGGGCCTCACATACCATCACCCAGATCAGGAACCGCGAGAACCGATTGGTTCAAGACACGGACAGTATTGCGGCGGGATTTCACGGGTTTTACTCGAAGCTGTATAACATTCCCCCCCCTCATAAACCAGCCCGGGTAGAGGGATCGAGATGCGAGATCATAGAACAGTACCTTCAACGCAGTGGCATGCCAGGTCTCTCGGCAGAGGATGCCGGGGAATTGGACAGGCCTATTACAGCCTCGGAGCTCACGCAGGCTATTCAATCATTGAAAACCGGGAAGAGCCCAGGCCCGGACGGCTTTTCAGCCATTTACTATAAGACCTTTGCACACCTTTTGGTGACACCCTTATTGAGGGCCCTGAATTCCCTTCCCGAGCTCCGGGAGGTTCCACCGACCTTTAACTTGGCACACATTACGGTGCTCCCCAAGCCGGGGAAAGACCCTAGTGCCTGCTCAAGCTACCGGCCAATTTCGCTGCTCAACTTGGACATAAAGCTACTGTCAAAAATTCTAGCTACCAGGCTGAACACATTCTTGCCCGAACTGATTGGTCCGGAGCAGGCAGGCTTTATGCCCGGGAGAGAGGCTCGGGACAATGTCATCAAAGTGGTGGATCTTTTGCATTGTATGAGGGGGAGCGCTGTCGAGGGCCTTCTCCTGTCCACGGACGCGGAGAAGGCCTTCGACAGAGTGGCGTGGGACTTCATGTTCGCGGTTTGTAGGCGGGTGGGTTTTCAGACTCGACTGTTGGCTTGGCTCTCGGCGCTGTACCACCGCCCGACGGCTCGTTTAAAAATAAATGGGGCTCTTTCTGAACCTGTAAGCATACACAACGGTACACGCCAGGGCTGCCGTTATCGCCAATATTATTTATCCTTGTACTCGAACCATGCATCCGCATGATCAATGCAAACCCATCAATTAGTGGCCTCAGGCAGGGATCCACACATTTCAAGCTGGCCGCCTACGCGGATGACCTTCTATTCTTACTGTCACAGCCCCACATCTCGATCCCTAATTTACTAACTGAATTTGAGATCTTTGGATACCTTTCAAACTTTAAAATTAACTGCGAGAAATCGGAGGCGCTGAACATATCTCTGGGTCCTGCGTGCCTGCAGACTGCCAGGTCTAATTGTCCCTTTAAGTGGGTAGATCACAAACTCAAATATTTGGGGATTTGGCTCACGCCCAACCCAGACAGTCTTTACGCTCAAAACTTCCAACCCTTTCTGAACGACCTGCGTGAAGACCTACGGGCATGGCACACTCACCCGTTGTCTTGGTTTGGGAGGGCGGCTGCCATTAAGATGACAATATTGCCGAGGGTACTATATCTTTTTCACACACTTCCCATTAAGTTGCCTAGACGGTTCTTCATTCACCTGCAAGCATTAGTGAGAAGTTTTATATGGGCCAACAAGAAACCCCAAATTAATTTCTCTACCTTGACTTTGCCGAAGGTAAAGGGGGGTATCAACCTACCAAACTTCAGATTCTACTACTATGCGACACACCTGGTTCGCATACTGGACTGGAACTGCCATGCCAGGGCTAAAGACTGGGTGAGATTGGAAGCTGGCCTGTCAGATACGCCACTGAGGTTCCTGCCGTGGGTAGTGAAGGAGGCTAGACCGGCCATGCTTGTCACACACCCTCTGATAGGGCCGACTCTGGAAGTCTTTGGGGAAGCATCACGTCGGTGTGGACTGGCATCTACGCCGGGTCCATTGACACCCTTAGCTCACAATTCTTCATTTGCGTCTGGGCACTCTACGGTGTCTTTCCCACATAGGGCGGATGGGACACCCACGACTGTGACACACTGCTTGGAGAGGAACAAACTTAAGACCTTTCCAGCCCTGGCGCAGGACTTGCAGGCAAAACACTTCACTTACTGGCAGTACAGACAGCTACATGACTATATTCACTGCACGACCAACAGATCGCACGTTCTGAGAGAACAAACGTGGTTCGAACAATTGTGCATCACGGGTGAACCAGTGAGAAGGGCGACATCCCTGATCTACAATTGGCTACAGACCTCCAGGACTGACCGCTCGACCAGACATAAACTGGACTGGGAGAGGTTTTTCTCCAAGACCTTTACGGACGAGCAATGGAGCAATGCATGCATATTGGCACACAAATGCTCTATAAGCACTAGCACACAAGAAACAGCGTATAAAGTCCTGACGAACTGGTACTTTACACCAGTTAGACTTAATAAGTGGTTCCCAGGCACGTCAGAATCTTGCTGGAGATGTGGAGGTGATGGCGGTGATATGTTACATATTTGGTGGAGCTGCCCGAGCCTTAAAGGGTTCTGGGACGGGATCTGCTCGCAGATTCGCGCCATCACAGAGACGGGCATTGACCTTACACCTGAATGCTGCTTACTCCACATCTCCAGCTACTCGTTAAGCAAATACAAAAAATCAATGGTGCGCCACTTGCTGAATGCCGCTAAGGCGATCATTCCCAGACATTGGAGGTCCACGCACCCTCCCTCTTTGAGGGAGTGGCTGTCAGAGGTGGACTCCCTGTATAAAATGGAAGAAACGGTGGCGATGGCTGCCGAACGGACTGACAAATTCCACAGACTGTGGAGACCCTGGTTTACCTTCAAATACTCTGATGCTTTTGCGAAACTTCAAAATGGTTGAATCCCTAAATAGCTATGTACATGTCTGTTTAGTAGTAAGATGGTCTCATGTGAATTAAGCTAAGCCTTACAGTCCAGTTCTCAACTAATTCACATCTTGAATTGGGGCTACGTGCCGGTTATAATGTAACATTTCTGTTGCCATTCTGAAGCCAGCTAGTGTACTCAAGACAAGTTATAGACAGGTTCTCGCTTTTCCTGTTCCGCACCTCCCTCAATGCGGGGTGCTCACCACCTTTCCTTCTACCCCCCAACCCTTCTTTCTTTTCTCCCCCTTCTTTATAGACACTTAAAATTCACCCCCACCATTTGCAAGTATCTTAATATATGGCCCATCGGGGGTTTATGGTCGACTACCTCATCAGATTCCGCATTTACAGAGGTCCTGATTTATGTTGGGAGGGTCCCCCCCTTTCTCGGGCCTCCCCTCCATGCTGCTTAATGTTACCGAGATATAAGGTACTCTGTAACGGTATCTAGGACTGAACGATATGATATGCTGTGCATTGTGGGTTTGACCCCACGACTGTTCCTTAGTTTTTATTGTACTATATTGTGATGTCAAATGCTTCAATAAACTTTTATTGGTTAAAAAAAAAAGAAAAAAGACACAAGTCTATCAAGTCCAACCTATGTGTGTGATTATATGTCAGTATTACATTGTATATCCCTGTATGTTGGGGGCTTTCCGGTGCTTAATAGTTACATAGTAGGCAAGTCCAATCTAGGTGGATGAGTTAGTGCTGAATTATGTATTCCTAATTACCTGTACTTTACACAAGTACATAGGATGTGTGAACATGAACTGGTGGTTTTATTAAGCACCTGCAGAAAGCACTGCATCACAACATGGAAAATACTTTGGAACATAAGAAAGACAGAAGGGCGTGTAGGCCTAATGCATTATCCTCAAACAAAGGCTTTATTAACCGCTTCAGCCCCGGAAAATGTTACCCCCTTCCTGACCAGAGCACTTTTTGCGATTCAGCACTGCGTCGATTTAACTGAAAATTGCGCGGTCGTACGATTGTGCCCACAAACAAAATTGATGTCTCCTTTTCCCCACAAATAGAGATTTCTATTGGTGCCATTTGATCACCTCTGAGTTTTTGTTTTTTTTGCGCTATAAACAAAAAAAGAGCAACAATTTTTAAAAATGCAATATTTTTAACTTTTTGCTATAATAAATACCCCCCCAAAAATTGATACATTTTTTTATTTTTTTTTTGCTCAGTTTAGACTGATATGTATGCTTGTACATATTTTTGTTTAAAAAAATCACAATAAGCGTATATTGATTGATTTGTGTAAAAGTTATAGCGTCTACAAAATAGGGGATTGTTTTATGTCATTTTTATTATTATTATTTTTTTTACTAGTAATGGCGGCGATCTGCAATTTTTATCGGGACTTCGACATTATGGCAGACAATGTCAGACAATCTTTGGGACCATTGACATTTTTATAGAGATCAGTGCTATCAAAAGGCATTGATTACTGTAAAAATGTCACTGGCAGTGAAGGGATTAACCACTAGGGGGCAACCAAGAGGTTGTGTTCCCTAGTGTGTGTTCTAACTGAAGGGGAGATGAAAGATCGCTGTTCATACTCTGTATGAACAGACGATCTGTCTGTTCCCCCCTCAGAGAACCAGAAACTGTGTGTTTACACACACAGATCCCAGTTCTCTGTGTGCCCCAATTGATTGTGGGTCCCCGACGGAGATAGCGACTGCCAGGCACTTGCATCGGCTCCATGGGCGAGCAGGGGGCGCATGTGCATGCCTCCTGCTGCAACGTACGTGCCCCCTAGTGGCCACAGGGCAAAACGACGTTACATAACGTCGTTTCGCCCAGCCGTGCCATTCTGTAGTACAACTGCGGCGGATGGTCAGCAAGTGGTTAATATACGAAGGTAGGTAAGTAGCATGTCTAATTATTCCTGCACATGAGTCCATAATACTGCCCACATCCCATGGGATGTCCCTTTAGACACATACTAACGCGTTTCGAGTAGTTCCACTTCTTCAGAGCATCTGATGTGGACGGTTTTATGGACCAATGTGGAGGAATAATTAGACATGCTTTTATTCAAGTTTTTTTGTGAGTATATTACCTACCTTTGTATATTAATAAAGCCTTTGTTTGAGGATAATGCACTAGGCCAACACGCCTTCTGTCTTTTTCATGTTCCAGTGCTTCAGATTTCCCCAGTCTGTGGAAGGCAGCGAGGAGTGCACTATGCATTTCAAAGCATCAGAGTAAAGAGTTCACAATTGTATAGAGGCACACTGCACAGTGCAGGATATTGAATGGTGTGTCTTTTGGATGGGAAATACTCTGTACAATGTATACAGAATAAGCCACAAATGCTTCTTAATAATAGCAGTATATAAAAATTGTTTTATTACACTCAGGGGCCAAAAAATTGGCTTGAATTTGGTTTTAATCATTTTGGTTGGTTGTTTGGATGAGGGACTGCTTAAATAAGTATTGTTAATTATATTTACCTGTAAAGTATATAAAATTGTTTTATTACCCTGAGGAACTTTTAATCAACTTGCCCTCATTTCTCCTTGGAGGTGATGCAATGGTACTTACTAAAACTTAATTAAAGGAAGCAGGTATGCTCAGGCGTTCTTATATCTTTATACGTCAGTATTAATCAGTTTATAGTGTTTGGAAAAATTAGGGTGTTTTTTTATTTGTGGATATTTAACCCCCCTAGCGGTAATCCCGAGTCTGGCTCGGGTTGGGATTTTACTGACAGGAGTGGTAACCCCGAGCCAGACTCTGGATTGCATCGCTGGATGCAGGGAGGACACAGGGAGAGTTACTGACCTTGTCCCCTGGATCCAGTGATGTCCTCCATGCTGTGTGATCGAGCTGTCCTCCGCTTGATTCACAGTGCCGAGTGCCGCCGATCTCCGTTCCCTGCGACGTTACGGCGCACGGGAGCGGAGAACGGCGGCAAATTCAAAAAAGTAAAAACACACAAAACACACACAGTACTGTAATCTTACAGATTACAGTGCTCTATTAAAAAATATACACCCCCTTTGTCCCTAGTGGTCTGTGCAGTGCCCTGCATGCACTTTTATATTATAAATACTGTTTTTCTGCCTGAAATTTGGAGATTGTCCATAGCAACCAAAAAGTGTCCCTTTTTCAGTGTTTTAGGATTTGATTACATTATTGAATACTTTTTATTATTCTTTATTATATTATAAACTTTATCATACCCGGGATGTCTGCTAGACTCTGGTTTGAACAGATTTAAGAGAGTTTTTCCTAAGAATTACAGGACTACAATATAAGACGCCAAATTTCCATGCAAAATAATTGTACCGCTTTCACCTAAATCCAGACTGAATCATACCGCCAGGGAGGTTAACATTGCTCTCTAAGCCCTTGTACACACGGTCGGACATTCAGACAACAAAATACGTCAGATTTTGTCCGACGGATTTTGTCCGAAACTTGTGTTGCATACACATGGTCGGACAGAGTTGTCGGAAAATCCGATTGTACGTAACGTTATGACATTATTTCGTTACAACGGGACTACGTTCAGGCTAGTAGCCAATAGCTTTGGTCTAGGAATTTGATCTGAGCATGAGTGGCACTTTGTCCGATCGGAATTATCTACACACAATCAGACAAAGTCCGATCGGATCATGTTGTCGGAAAGTTTTATAGTCCAGCTCTAAAACGTTGTCGGTCGGATATTCCGACGGAAACAGTCCGATGGAGCCCACACACAGTCGGAATATCCGACAACACGGTCCGATCGGACATTTTCCGCCGGAATGTCCGACCGTGTGTACAAGGGCTTAGACAGTTTGATGTTTTTGTGTGTAGAACTATACTGTATATGTACTGTAGATGTAGAATTAGATGTGGAATTGAAGTGGAATCAAACCCACCCGTCATTAAAAATGTACAACCTTGGTGAGAGAGCGAAAGAGGACTTAATAATCAGTCAGTAAATGATCATTCAGAAAGAAACAAAGGTTGCAGGAATAAATGCTACCGCAATATGAATTTTATTGCTAATAAAGTCCATATTATGCAAACTTTGTTTACTATGTAGTTCTGGATGTGACATAGTGGAGGTCCTAATACTCTTTAAGATTATTCAGAAACTTACTTTGTAAATTTGAAATACCCCCCCAAACTGGGGCACCATTTGGAAGCTGTTCAGCTCTTCCTTTCCTAACTGTGCTTCCACGCACATTATACATCATCTGTGAATCTTGTGTATGGGGATTCAGGAATGAATGAGAGAACTCACAAGGGTACAGGCTCACCATGTGTAGATCAGAAACCATGGTTACACATATACACCATCCACCATTCTGCCAAGCAATTTTGATTGCTGTTACAGTGATGATCACTCTAACAGCAATGTTTTGCACTGTCATGAATGGGTTACTTTCATAATAGCTGTGATTTACAATTGTGTGCTGTGATTGGCCTACAGCTATCACACGGTACAGGGTGCTGTGACTGGCCCAGGTGCCTTGCAATAGCTGTTTTAAATGACTTTATTTCCTTTAGAAATGTATTTTTTTGCTGTGGTACTGTTATAAACACGGGAAAAATGTACTACTTTACAGGCATGCTAAGGACCCCCCCCCCAGGCACGATATATAACCGCTTAAGCCCTGGACCATTTGGTTGGCCAAAGACCAGACCACTTTTTGTGATTCGGCACTGCATCACTTTAACTGACAATTGCGCGGTCGTGCGATGTGGCTCCCCAAAAAAATGTATGCAATTCCCACAAATAGAGATTTCTTTTAGTGGTATTTGATCACCTCTGCTGTTTTTATTTTTTGTGCTATAAACAAAAAAAAGAGCGACAATTTTGAAAAAAAATGCATTATTTTTTACTTTTTGCTATAATAAATATCCCCAAAAAAGATATAAAAAAATATAAATTTACTCAGTTTAGGCCGATACGTATTCTTCTATAGGGATGAGCCGAACACCCCCCTGTTCGGTTCGCACCAGAACCTGCGAACAGACCTAAACTTTGTGTGAACTTTAGAACCCTATTAAAGTCTATGGGACTCGAACGTTCACAATCTAAAGTGCTCATTTTAAAGGGTAATATGCAGGTTACTGTCCTAAAAAGTGTTTGGGGACCTGGGTCCTGCCCCAGGGGACATGGATCAATGCAAAAAAAAGTTTTAAAAACGGCCGTTTTTTCAGGAGCAGTGATTTTAATAATGATTAAAGTGAAACAATAAAAGTGTAATATTCCTTTAAATTTCGTAGCTGGGGGGTATCTATAGTATGCCTGTGAAGGGGCGCATGTTTCTGGTGCTTAGAACTGTCGCTGCACAAAGTGTCATTTGTGCAGGAAAAAAAGTCTTTTAAAATCACTTGCGGCTAAATTGTCGGGTCTCCGTAATACAGAGAACACTCAATGAGTGTTCTCTGTATTAGCCGACAATTCATTCATTCATTGATTAAAAAAAAAAAAAAAAGCGTGGGGGTTCCCCTAAATTCAATCAAAAGGCCCTTCAGGTCTGACATGGATATTAAGGGGAACCCCGTGTCAAATTTAAAAAAAAAATTGACGTGGGGGTCCCCCCAAATATCCATACCAGACCCTTCAGGTCTGATATGGATATTAAGGGGAACCCCGCATCAAATTTAAAAAAAAATTGACGTGGGGGTCCCCCTAAATATCCATACCAGACCCTTTATCCGAGCACGCAACCTGGCAGGCCGCAGGAAAAGAGGGGGGGATGAGAGAGCGGCCCCCCCTCCCTCCTGAACCGTACCAGGCCACATACCCTCAACGCAGGTTTCCGTTACATCAGAGGGGGCGGGGTCACCCACACGTCACTGGGGAACCCCTGGCTTCCCTCTCCTGCGTCAGAGGGGCGGGGTCAGGTGACGGGTGGCCCCGCCCTCCCAATATAAGAAATGTCAGCGCTCGGCTCTCTGCAGTGTCTCCGCAGTGGAGACAGAAGAAGGAGGTATGGACAGCGCTGGACTGAGAGATCCCCCGTCGCTGGATATGATCATCCATCGCTGGACCCCGGAGACCCGTCGCTGGATAGCAAGAGTGGATTAGCACCGCTGGAATTTTTTTTTTATTTTTTATTTTTTTTAATAAAGGAATTTTTCAAAAGTGTGTTTGTCTTATTTAACCATTTTGACACTTTCTTTGTGAAATGGTAGGGGTACTTTTGTACCCCCTTACCATTTCAAACAGGGGGGGGGCCGGGATCTGGGGGTCCCCTTGTTAAAGGGGGCTTCCAGATTCTGATAAGCCCCCCGCCCGCAGACCCTCACAACCAACGGCCAGGGTTGTGAGGATGAGGCCCTTGTCCTTATAAACATGGGGACAAGGTGCTTTGAGGGGTCACAGACCCCCAAAGCATCCTCCCAATGTTGAGGGTATGTGGCCTGGTACGGTTCAGGAGGGAGGGGGGGCCGCTCTCTCGTCCCCCCCTCTTTTCCTGCGGCCTGCCAGGTTGCGTGCTCGGATAAAGGGTCTGGTATGGATATTTAGGGGGACCCCCACGTCAATTTTTTTTTTTAATTTGATGCGGGGTTCCCCTTAATATCCATATCAGACCTGAAGGGTCTGGTATGGATATTTGGGGGGACCCCCACGTCAATTTTTTTTTTTAATTTGACACAGGGTTCCCCTTAATATCCATGTCAGACCTGAAGGGCCTTTTGATTGAATTTAGGGGAACCCCCACGCTTTTTTTTTTTTTTTTAATCAATGAATGAATGAATTGTCGGCTAATACAGAGAACACTCATTGAGTGTTCTCTGTATTACGGAGACCCGACAATTTAGCCGCAAGTGATTTTAAAAGACTTTTTTTCCTGCACAAATGACACTTTGTGCAGCGACAGTTCTAAGCACCAGAAACATGCGCCCCTTCACAGGCATACTATAGATACCCCCCAGCTACGAAATTTAAAGGAATATTACACTTTTATTGTTTCACTTTAATCATTATTAAAATCACTGCTCCTGAAAAAACGGCCGTTTTTAAAACTTTTTTTTGCATTGATCCATGTCCCCTGGGGCAGGACCCAGGTCCCCAAACACTTTTTAGGACAGTAACCTGCATATTACCCTTTAAAATGAGCACTTTAGATTTCTCCCATAGACTTGTATAGGGTGTTCCGGCTTTTCGAATTTGCTGCGAACAGCCCAAATTGTCCACAGGCAATGTTCGAGTCGAACATGAGTTCGACTCGAACTCGAAGCTCATCCCTATTCTTCTACATATTTTTGGTAAAAAAATGTAAAAATGACACTGGCATAGAGGGGTTAACACTAGGTGGCGATCAAAGGGTTAAGTGTGTTCCCTGGGTGTATTCTAACTGTAGGGGGGATGGGCTGCCAGGGGCATGACATAGATCACTGTGACCAATCACTGGGAACAGTCATGTCTCCTGTCAGAATGGGGATCCGCTTGTTTTCATTGGGAGGTCCCCTTTCTGCCTCTGTACTGTGCGATCGCGGGTCACTGAATTAATTAATGAGGGACTTGGGACTTGTATAGTGCTACCTATGCGAACTGAATCGCCTCAGGGTGCTTTTTTTGCCACTGGTGTCCATCTGCGGTATGGCACGGTCCTAGAGCCCATGGGGTCCCGACACGCTTACAAACACATACACATATTTGGCCAATTTTTCCGACAGGGTCTAATTAACCTACCAGCATATCTTTGGATTGTGGGTGGAAACCGGAGGAAACCCACGCAGGCACAGGGAGAACATGCAAACTCCAGGCAGATAATGTCGTGGTCGGGATTAGAACCAGCGACCCTATTGCTGCTAGGTGAAAGTGCTAATCACTACACCACTGTGCTGCCCTCACTGGTGGACATTACGTCAACCCGACCTGCAGGCATGCTTCTGCTGTGTACAGTGGGAGCAACAGTGCACTGGCATGAGCCACCATACAGCTACGACCATTCGCGTAGGAGAGCCGCCCTGCCGCCATATAATGGCGGCTGGTAAGCAAGTTGTTAAGCTCCTCAATAAATGAGATAGGCCATAAGTACATGAGGGTTGATCCATTTTCAAATATACAGTATATACCAGAGTTTTGTACATAGTACAGTGCGGATCGAAAGTTTGGGCACCCCAGGTAAAAATGTGTATTAATGTGCATAACGAAGCCAAGGAAAGATGGAAAAATCTCCAAATGGCATCAAATTACAGATTAGACATTCTTATAATATGTCAAAAAAGTTAGATTTTATTTCCATCATTTACACTTTCAAAATTACAGAAAACAAAAAAATTGTGTCTGCCCCCTTTGCAAAGCTGAGACCTGCCAGTGTCATGGATTGTTCTCAATCATCGTCTGGGAAGACCAGGTGATGTCAATCTCAAAGGTTTTAAATGGCCAGACTCATCTGACCTTGCCCCAACAATTAGCACCATGGGTTCTTCTAAGCAGTTGTCTAGAAAACTGAAACTGAAAATAGTTGACGCTCACAAAGCTGGAGAAGGCTGTAAGAAGATAGCAAAGCGTTTTCAGATGTCAATTTCCTCTGTTCAGGATGTAATTAAGAAATGGCAGTTATCAGGAACAGTGGAAGTTAAAGCAAGATCTGGAAGACCAAGAAAAATATCAGAGAGAACAGCTCGCAGGATTGTGAGAAAAGCAATTCAAAACCCACCTTTGACTGCACGATCCCTCCAGAAAGATCTGGCAGACACTGGAGTTGTGGTACACTATTCCACTATAAAGAGATACTTGTACAAATATGGTCTTCATGGAAGAGTCATTAGAAGAAAACCTCTTCAAAGTCCTCACCACAAAAATCAGCGTTTGAACTTTGCAAATGAACATATAGACAAGCCTTAGGCATTTTGGAAACAAGTTCTGTGGACCGATGAGGTTAAAATAGAACTTTTTGGCCAGAATGAGCAAAGGTACGTTTGGAGAAGAAAGGGCACAGAATTTAATGAAAAGAACCTCTGTCCAACTGTTAAGCATGGGGGTGGATCAATCATGCTTTGCGATTGTATTGCAGCCAGTGGCACATGGAACATTTCACGAGTAGAAGGAAAAATGGATTCAATAAATTTCTGCAAATTTTGGATGGTAACTTGATGCCATCTGTGAAAAAGCTGAAGTTAAAGAGAGGATGGCTTCTACAAATGGATAATGATCCTAAGCACACCTCAAAATCCACGGGGGATTACATCAAGAGGCGTAAACTGAAGGTTTTGCCATGGCCTTCACAATTTCCTGACCTCAACATTATTGAAAATCTATGGATAGACCTTAAAAGAGCAGTGCATGACAGACAGCCCAGAAATCTTAAAGAACCTCAAAGAACTTCCTTGTAAGGAAGAATGGGCAAAGATACCTCAAACAAGAATTGAAAGACTCTTGGCTGGCTACAAAAAGCATTTACAAGCTGTGATACTTGCCAAAGGCGGCAGTACAAGATATTAACTCTACAGGGTGCCCAAACTTTTGCAGATGCCATTTTTTTGTTTTCTGTAATTTTGAAAGTGCAAATGATGGAAATAAAATATAATTTTTTTTGACATATTATAAGAATGTCTAATCTGTAATTTGATGCCATTTGGAGATTTTTCCATCTTTCCTTGGCTTCGTTATGCACATTAATACACATTTTTACCTGGGGTGCCCAAACTTTCGATCCCCACTGTATAACTTTCACACAAACCAATTAATATACACTTAAGCCTCATATACACGATCAGATTTTCCGCAGACAAAACCTCAGACTTTTGTCAGAAGGAGCATGCCTGGATTTTGTCTTGCATACAAATGTCAAGGAATTGTCAGCCAACAAACATGAACGTAGTGATGTACTACGTGGTTTTTCAGCTCTTTAGCGCCACCCTTTGGGCTCCTTCTGCTAATTTTGTGTTAGTAGAAGTTTGGTGAGTGTTGATTCGCGTTTTTTAATTTCATGCTTTTCAGTTCGCACTTTTCAGGTTGTGGTTTTAATTTTGTGCTTTTCAGTTAGCTTCTGAACATCCATTCGTCAACCAGACATGTTGCAGAATCGGAGGAGATAACGTGTTATTTATTATTGTCCTTGGAGTTATTACTTTGCCCCAAGTCCAGTCCAGGAACAGGAAAAGTTCTTGAACCAAAAATTGGTTGCTTTATTAATCGTGACCAAATATGTCATATGCTTTTGCTGTGGGAGCTCCAGGAAAATAATCCAGATGTTTTTCGGAATTATCTCTGGATGATGGACCCCTGCTTTCACCAACTCTTGGCATTGCTGACCATCTATATTATGAAGCAGGACACATGTATGAGGCTTTTATTTTATTTTTTGGTTGAATAATAATTTTCTATATTTTTGGATGCATAAAATGCACTTTTTGGTTAAGTTCTATTGGCAGATAGCATGTCTATTTTTATTTTTAATTTTTTTAATGCACAATAAAAAAAAATGTGTAGAATAATACTTGGCTATATGTTTTAATGTCAGTATTTTAATGAGAAAAGCTGCAGTATCTGCAACCCTTTGGTTGTAGTTAACCCTAGGGTAGTATCTTACCAGAAATTAGGCATCCTATTACAGAGGGTGCCTAAAATGTGGCTTATGTCTTAGAGCAGATGTCTGTGAAAATCAGCGAGTCAATCACACAAGCAAAAAAATACATTTTTCGAGGCGTTCCATGCACAAGCGATATACAAAATGACTTCAAGACGCTAATTGCAATGAATATTTTTAACATTTTAAATTTTTTTTGGTGAATTCAGTTTGAAAATGAATGCTATTTTTAATAATATTAAATTACAAAATGGCTTGTTTAATTATTTTATATGCAAATGTATTTATTTATTTATGTTGCAATAATATTCCCATGCATCTTTATTGTATCCAGGTTATCAAAAAAATAAGACTCACTTGAACATAATCGGGAAAAAGCAAGTGTCTGTATTGATCATTTATCTGAGGGTTCACTTTAAACCTTTTTTTTTTTTTTAATCTTGATGTATAGGTACAATAAATGGACAATGACCTTTATAAAACATGCTGGAATTCACAATTTATGGAAAGTAGGATATTCATTGTTGTGTAATTTTCAATGTTTTAATAATTATTTGGTGAGATGGGCTGTGAAGGGAATCCGAATATATTCATTCTCTCATGGAGAAGCAATTACAGTAAAGGAATTAAATATTGCATTTAGGGTGGCAGGGGGACACTATAGAATGTTTCAGAAAATCTCATTTTCCTGTAGCTGTATTGATCCTGTTTAGCAGCTGATGAGAGGTTGTTGTTTAACATTCAGCTATTCACAAATATTCAACAGATTAAATAAAAGACACATTTATTGAATCACATGATTTCATTATGATCAAACTGAAAGTTAAGTGGTTTACACAAAATATATTTTTTTCTAGCAATTTAAAGTCACTTTTTGAAAATGTAACAAAACAAAGAATGGCAACCGCTTAGATAAAATTCTAACTGGTACAGGAAAGATGCAATGCAGTACTCTGAACAACACAAATATTTTGCAGCACAATCAGCACAAACATACAGTACATAGTCATACTCCTTGAACAATGATTGAAGGTCCACCTTAAGTGGACCTGCAGTCATTTGTTCAACTTTCCATGTATTAAATCTTCTGCTCTTGTTGTTTTAACTTTGGATAGTAAAACTTTTATTTTATTTGTTCCTGCCAGTAATTACCTTATACAGTCCACTTCCTGTTTCTTGTCTGATAAAAAGCCTAGGCTTATGACATAATGCACAGCTTTCTCTATCACTCTCGTGAGAGTTTGCCAGGAAGGGGGGGGGGGGTGAGTCATAAGAGGGCCAATGAGAGCTCAAGAGCTGGAGGTGTGCCTCTGTGTGTCTGTGTAAATCCAGGAAGTGAACAGGCAGCTGCTTCAGCTGCCCACAGTTAAAATGGCTGCAGCCAGACTGAGTGGAGGGAGATTTCTGCAGCATATTTGGCAAGTACAGAATCATAGTATATATAAAATAATATGTAAAGTGGTTGGAGGGAAGCTTCAGAATGGCAAAGATGTTTTTATTACATACTATGTCAGCAGACTGCAGTTCCTCTTTCAGATCATTAAATCCATTACATATAAAATTGCAGCTGTGTAGGATTTTGATACAGTTTTTTTCCCTGCAAGTATTTTCATGTACATCTCTAATGATGCTATTCCAGACTGGCATTAAGTTTAATGTATAGAACCAATAGTAGGGCTTAATATGTATAAGGAGAACTAAATGGAACCCACAAAAGAAGACATCTCTGGTCCACATATCCAAGCAATCTATAATGCATGGTAGCCATTAGGTTAAAAATATTTTTACTCTGATGTAAGATATCAGACACTAAGGGGGAATGTTTTGATTAAAGTGTATCTGAAATCCAAACTTTTTTCTTAAGTAGAGTAGGAAATTGTTAAGACCCTAATCTTTTTTTTTCAATTTTGCTTTGACCCAATGAGGAGATTTACCTTCACATTGTGCTTTGATGACACGACAGGAAGTGTGAATAAATCTCTTGGAAATGAGATAAAATCCCCGCTTAGACAGTTATCGCTTCTACAAGCAGTGGCATACTTGGGGAATTGTGGTTTACATCTGGTATCAGCACTATGGGGGTGCATGCCATCCAACATTTCTGTTGTTGTTGTTGCACAGTGCAACTGCTGCTGTCAAACAGGGACAGGCAGTGCTAGTGTGCACTGTAGTACCATTTCTTCCTGTCTGAAATCCATAGTTCCAAAACAGGGGGGACTCCTTCTTGTCTTCGCTCACATGGCATAGCCAAGGGGAAGATTCCCTCACTCTGAACTGCCTGGGTCTGGTAAGATCTGCACTGAAAGGGAGTCTGTATTAAGGAGGTGTCTGTACTGAATGGTTCTGTCCTGAATGATGTCCTTACAGGGGTGTTGGTACTAACAGAGGTCTGTACTGGGGGATTTCTGTACTGTAAGGGGGACTGTATTGGGATTGTTTGTATTGGGGGGTCTGTACTGGAGGGGGTCTGTACTGGAGGTGGTCTGTACTGGAGGGGCCTTTACTAAAGGGATCTTTACTGGGGAAGGTCTGTATGGGGGAGGGGGTGGCTGAACAGAAAGGGTATTGGGGGTGTCTATATTGGTGGTAGTCTGTTCTGGAGGGTGTCTGTATTTGGGGGATCTGTACTGAGGGAAGTCTGTACTTGGAAGGGTTGACGGTGCTTAAGGGTTTGTACTGAGGGGTAAGGATAGGAGCAGGGTCTGTATTGAAGAGTTAGGCTGGGTGGGGGGGCACTGTACTGGGTTTGTACTGGGGGGGTTGTCTGTACTGAGGAGTTTTGAGGGGGTCTGTATTGAGTAGTTAGGATAGGAAGGAGATTTGCACAAAAAGAGGGACAGGATGAGGAGACGGGATTCGTCTTGCAGAAAATAGGCATAACCATATATACATGCACATTTCTATTGCATTACATAATCATTTTCTTGTGAAGGAGAATATGAGCAAACTGCAAATAGAATAACTGAAATAAATGTATTTGAAGCTGTCAAGCTGAAACGTTTCAAATACTCCAGTCACTGTGATTAAAGCACTGTCGATTTCTTTGCAGCAATTTTGGAAACATAATTTTCAAGATTGTTGCTTATACAGATTTCAAGCACCTTTTACTGAAAGCAGAAATGCCACCCACTGGGTCTGTAAAGTAACTAAAATATAGTTATATGTAAGAATATGCATCTGCATGTCAAGATGAGTGCTTGCCTTATTTCTTACTTCTTATTCATTCTTATTCACTTCTTATACCGTTAACAAAATCATGTTTCCACTCCTGGAGAACCCTTGTTCAGTAGCTGAGCTCCCACACAGCTACAGTGTATGAGAAAAGAAACATAAATGTTTGCTTCAAGCTTAATCAAGCATGATTGCTGTTATTTTATTAGTCAAACATTCTACCAACTGTGTAGCTAACACACAAAGAGAGAAACACAGGTACAGTATAGAGCAAAGACCATTGAACGAGCTTGTGAATTGCTGAAGAATGTTATGTACCTTCCGACTGGTGGTTTGCTTTATAGCTGCACTGAAACACCCACTGACAACAGTTGTTGTTATTTTGATTGGCTATTTGTCTAGGCAAAACTGGGCCAGGGGTGCAGGATACCAATAATAGCACCACAAATTCCTCTACTGATTAGTATCTTGTATTTTTTTATCTTCTGCCACAGGCAAATGAAGATTGGGTAGGGAAAAAGGACAACTACCTTTAGTATCTACTGCCCCTTGTACAGGCACCTTTGAGCTGTAAATGGCAATTTGTAGTTGTGGATCTTTAAGCCTAGGCTGACAATTGACTAAGCAGAACTTTTCTTCAACATCAGTGCCATTTCCTAGACAAGTATGCCTGAGAAACAAAGACTATACCCTCCTCAGACAGTAGGCTTAAGAGACAAGGACTGGATCTCTGAACTCACAAACTCTCCAGGCAAATCCTGGGAGGTAAATGTTGTGATACGGCTGAACCGGTGTGACTCCATCTTTATAAGTTCATATAAGATTAACTTGGGTTAACCTGTTACTTAGTTTAAACTCTGTATTTACAGACTGTAGCAGTTTTCCTATAAAGCATACATATACGAAAATATAGCTTGCATAAGAAGTTTTATTTTGTACTGTCTAAATAAAGAAATTGTGTCACAATATGTCTGGGCCACAAGACTCATGACTGTGACTCATAAAAAGAAGATGACATAATTAATGATATGTAATGATAAGTAATGTACACCTCTGTATTAACCACACCCATGTTCTATGCAATGATTCGCTGATAATGGTGCATATAAATTGTGGACCCTCCCAGAATAAACCAGACAACCCCTGAACACCAATCTTGACTCATCTCTTCTTGTGTTCAGCAACATGCTGTCTCCTTAGTCTGCAGTGCTAAGGGTTTCATAAGTGTGGTAATTGCTGTAATTATACTTATAGCTGGTCTTTGTCAGGTATATAGAAATACCATTTTAATCACAACAGTAAAGATCTAGACCAGAGGTGCCTGCTTCTTCTAACCTTCATTTTAGCAGTCTAATGTCCACTGATCTAATCAAGACCTATGCATGTGTCATAGCCCTGGGAAACAATCCACCTCCACAGCATGGGGGAACGTCTTTTGGGGGTATAGAGGATCAGGTAAGTAAAAGTGCTTATCCTAGACAGAAACATCCTTAACACTTACAGTGCAGACGCGGTCCCACTGCAAGGGAGGGTTTTTACTTTTCACAGAGCTGGGCTTTAAACAAATCTGTCAACCAGAACCCCCTCGTTCAAGACACCTCAGCCGTTCTTCTGACAGTTCTGTGTCTCTGCTGTCTCTATATATCAGCAAGCAGGGAGGGCAGTAAGAGATGGAATTAAGGGCTTCATTTTTAGTCAGAGTTTGTTTATTAGTAACAGCCCTGATTATTCTGTGTGCACTGGATATTTCAGAAAAAAAGTGCATTTAAAACAATTGATGGAGTGGATTATAAAGGTACCAATATGTAAAAGATGAACTCCAGGAATTCAGCCACTTTATAAAATGTACAGGCATACTATTATAAGTTAAAGTGATTGAAAATGATCACCTTTTAAAACAACCCATTCAGTTTAAAATAGAAATAAAAGGCAAAACTTTTTTTTATAAATATAAAAATACATTATAAATAATTGTAAATACATTATAAATAATTGTAAATACATTATAAATAATTGTCTCCCGTTTTTTTTATAAGCGATCCCATTCCCTCTGTTCTCAGCTGCATAAGAGCTGGGGGAGGAGAAGCAGAAGCACACTGAGCTTCCCAGTGAATGGCTGTGCAGCAAGGACATGCCAGGACAAGTCTGATCACTGAAGGAGAGCACAGCTAGGGAACTGACCACAGTGTGCTCTCCTGCTTAGTGTGGTCAATTTGTAATAGGAAAGCAAAGGGACTGGCAGGAACACCAGAGATTTCACATAAAGGAAGCAATACAAAGAGAACAGGAACAAGTACAGCAGGCACATATCAGGAATATGAAGTTTTGGGGTAACAAATGCTTTAACCACTTCCCGACTGGCGCACGTGATGAATGGCATGGGCAGGTGTATTGGCGTACAGGTACGTCCATTTCTATATGCCGCCCTGCCATCGCGTGCATGCCTCCGCCGGCGCGCTCACGTGCTGGTCGGGACCCCCACAAGTCCGGTCGCAGGGTTCCGCGGACTCAATCGCTGCAGGGATACCCGCGATCATCTCATAGGGAGGCCTAGTAACAAGTGACACTGTTCTCTGCTCCGTGTGATTGGAGCAGAGATCAGTGTTCACTAACACAAAGCCCAGCCCCCCACAGTTAGTAACACGCCCCTAGGAACACTTAGCCCTACACTGCCACCCCCTGGTTAAACCCTTCACTGACAGTGTCATTTACACAGGAATCAGTGCATTTGTATAGCACTGATTGCTGTATAAATGACAATGGTCCCAAAAATGTGTCAAAAATGTCTGAGGTGTCCGCCATAATATCACAGTCACAATAAAAATCGCTGATCGCTGACATTACTAGTAAAAAAAATTATTAATAAAAATGCCATAAAACTATCCCCTATTTTATAAATGCTATAACTTTTGCGCAAACAAATCAATAATCTCTTATTGTGATTTTTTTTACCAAAAATATGTAGAAGAATAAGTAAACTGTAAACTTTTTTTTATATATTTTTGGGGGGATATTTATTATAACAAAAAGTAAAAAATAATGCGTTTTTTCAAAATTGACGCTCTATTTTTGTTTATAGCGCAAAAAATAAAAACCGCAGGGGTGATCAAATACCACCAAAAGAAAGCTCTATTTGTGGCAAAAAAAGGACATCAATTTTGTTTGGGAGCCACGTCGCACGACTGTGCAATTGTCAGTTAAAGCAACGCAGTGCCAAATCGCAAAAAGTGGCCTGGTCTTAAGCCAGCAAAATGGTACGGTCTGAAAGTGGTTAAGCTTAGAAAAGAGTGTGCTGTGTCTTTAACTATCACGTATTACAGCCTATCAATGATTAATGTTCAGATAACACACAGGGGTTTATTTACTAATGCTGAGAAGGCAAAATTAGTCTTAATTCTGCAGAGAAACCAATCAGCCTGCAGGTTTTATTGTTAAATCTTAATTAAACAAGCTGAGGTTAGAAGCTGATTGGTTTCTCTACATAATTATGACTAATTTTTCCCTTTCTTGTTTTAGTAAATAAACCCCACAGTGTCCAAATTATCTCATACCGTGCAAATTGAAAAATAACAATATGCAATAAAGATCAATTAAGGTACCCAAAAGTTTGAATTTCAAATGTATTAAACCAAGGTAAAAAGTACAAAGTGCAAAGAAACATTCATAAATATCTTAAGTGAATAAAAAAATGTAATGTTTTAAAAAAAAATCTAAAAAAAGTCCACCCATGTGTTTAAGACAAAAAGGTGCTCTGTGCCTAGAACCATAAAAAGTCTTTCAGTGCTTTTGTGTCACAGATGTGCTCCTTAAAGCAAAATAGGCTGCTTACCAGACCACTATGATCTCACACATGGACATCATCAACTCTTCAGCATATTCCACTTTAGAGAACCGATACTCTCACTGTATTGTCTCAGCAACCCCATACTGTATATCACCACTTGCTGTGGTATCCCCACCATGAGAAGGTAGTTAACGGTCTGGACTCCACCAACAGACTCCGGCATACACCTTTTCCCCCCTTTTTGTTATAAGTGATCACATTCTCTCTGCTCTCAGTTGCATAAGAGCTTCAGTATGTAGCTGTCTGTCACAGTACTCATCTTCTGCCACTGGATGGCTTCAATCTTCTGAAGACATTATTTATTCAACTTACTTTTTCTGACCCCAAGCTGTCTGGAACCATATTTCCAGTCTGTGACTCTTTTCAAGGTCTCTAGCTGTAGTAACCATTTTTTTCTGACCAAACGCACCCTCTCAAAGGTTGGAGAGCACCACTGGTGTCTCCCCCAGAGTTAGAACTTTACTTTTCAAAATTCAAGCTTTTGGGTACACAAATTGTTAATTGATCGTTATTGCATATTGTTATTTTTCACATAATATCACATAGTTTGGACATTTTGTGTTATCTGAACAATAATCACTTCTAGGCTTTAATACATGGGTCTTCAAATTACGGCCCTCCAGTTGTTCAGGAACTACAATTCCCATCATGCTTAGTCATGTCTGTGAATGTCAGAGTTTTACAATGCCTCATGGGATGTGTAGTTTCGCAACAGCTGGAGGGCCGTAGTTTGAGGATCCCTGCTTTAATACATGATAGTTAAAGAGACAGAACACTCTTTTTTAAACTAAGTTTATGTAGGTCTTGTATTCAGGAAGTTTTGTTTCAAAAGTGGCTGAGCACGAGTTCCAAATTTTATCTACCTTGTGGATGTATCTCTTTAATTTACACCTGACAGTTTTATGGAGCTCTGAGAGAGCAGCTATCATGCTGTCTTCTCAAACACAGCATTTCTGCCTGCCCCTCTCCACTTTTGCCCATTCATAAAAGCCTTTGTATTTTGCGAATGAGTTCACATAATACAATGGTCTCTGTGATTGGGCAAGAGGGAAGGGTGGACACAGCAACTGCATACAACTTTGCAGCTTTAGGATCTGAGCCCCAACGTTCCAGCATTGGAGTGCTGGTGTTCTAACAGAATAGCGAACCCATCATGTTCGGTAAGGGAAGTGATATTCCGTCAGCTGTGCATGGGTGTTCCACCACTACCGGGCGGCAGCAGACATCTTACTACACCCAGCTACGTCTTGAACTTAAGAGTAATTTTAGCAATAAACTGAGCATATATAAATACAGTATATTGACATCTGTGACACTCTTTTGGATGTTACATTTTGAAAAGGACCTGGATGCCAGCAGTATGAAGGTGGCAGAGGTGATGTTGGTACACCATGTACTTCTCAGCGCTAAACCTTTATGCTTTCAACATCCAAACAACATCACAGATGTCAATATACTATATTTTATTTATATACGCTCAGTTTGTTGCTAAAATTACTCAAGAGGTAGCTGGGTTTAGTAAGATGTCCACTGCCATAATCTGACTGCAGGTGTTCTGTCAGATTAGCAAACCTAGTAGCGGTGGAACACATGCGCAGGTGACGGAACTATTCACAGGTGACGGTTCACTATTCTGACAGATCACCGGAAAAGAATAGTGATAGCATATGTAAATTGAGGAAATAAGTTCATGAGGTGGCATCATGAACCTCGCTGAACCTAACTCATAATATGCCTGCACATTTTACAAAGTGGCTGAATTCCTGGAGTTCAGCTTTAATGTCTCCATTGGAAGAGGGGGTACAATAATCACTGCTTATTACTAGTATGCTGCTGTAATCATCTGTGCTATTTATATTGGTGTATATAAAGAGCAGAGTTGAAGCACTGAATGGATTACATTCAATGCTATTTGTTTACATCTGTCATCTTTGTGACAGCCCCATCTTGTCACACCTCATTTCTCAGGACTCTGCACCCAGACATAGCCCTGAGGTTGTTAGCAGAGTTGTCGTACTTCACAGTGTGCATATGCTTTAAATGCCTTCTGTTCATGGTTCACTTCTCCCCAATTGCTGATAGTTCACCTGAACACAATCGCTGGACTTAAAAGTAGAAAGCATCAACCTTTTATCCTCCTTGATGTTTTCTCCTTGTTTAGCTGACTGAAACAATTAACTCTGTCTACCAGTTCCCTCATTAAAATTATAAAACCAAATGTATCCTCAGTGTAGTGAACATGTACATTTTTTTCTCAGTAGTCAGCAATTTGTGTTCGACAGAGCATAGAAAATGTAACCGGCCAGTATAAATAAAATATAGAAACTACGCTAAGTTTTATTTTTAGAATAAGGCCCCTTTCACACATACAGATTTGTTTTCACAGACTTCGCTTGCTCAGCAGGGATCGATCCGTTGATCCCCGCTGAGCAGCCGGATGACAGGTCCATCTGTGCTCACTGTGTGTCCTCTATGGGGAGATTGGTTGAAAATTGACCGACTGTCCATTTTCATCCGAACCAATCCACCAGACGGGTGGAAAATAGGGTTTGCATCTGTCTGGATGTAGCGGAGCTGATCGTATCAGAGTGGATCAGATGTCAGCAGACATGTCACCGTTGACATCCGTCCTTCCATAGAGGTATGTGGAGTGTCCGTTCAGGTTCCGCCTTAAAAAACAGAACGGTCTGAATGGTCCACATGTGTGAAAGGGGCCTATGGGATGTTAAGAATTGCTCTGTATTTATGTTGACTTTTTTTCTATTTCACTTTATACATAGTCTAATCAAGTACAAATTTAATGAAATTTTAAAAGTAACCAGTGTAAATAAACATTTCAACATGGTTGTAAAGGCATACATTTTTGTTATCTAAATGCTTTCTTTGTTCCCCCCAAAAGTGGAGCTACCCTTTAAAAAAAAAAGATTGATTGTATTTTTTCATCCTTTGTTCCCTCTCAGTGGCAGCGCTGCTGATCTCCTCCAGCCTCTTCTTAGGCAATCCATGTCTCTACGGCTACATGGCATTTCTTTCCTGATAGTGACATCCGTGGACCATACCTGAATTCTGAATGCTGAAACAAATTTGTGTAGTCCTCTAAAGAAACATGTGTGGCAGAAAGACGTGCATGCGCATAGTTGGAAAACAAGAGCATATTATTGCAACTCTGTAATAAGAAGTACCTCAAAAAGTACCTTTTTGGCAGGATCACATATTTTTAAATGCCTGTATATTAGCATGTTAAAGAGGAAGTAAACCCTGATGAGTTTACTTCCTCTTTCATTCCCTGCAAAGGCAAAGCCGAGACGCACGGTATTGCACGGCATCTTCATTATCAAGGATGCCACGTTCAGTGCGCCTGCGCGCCGCTGTCTAGGGTGCATGAGCTGTAGACAGCGGTGCCCGTCTTCGGGCAAATATCTCCTAAACCGTATAGGTTTGGGAGAAATTTCTTGGACCTACAGGTAAGCCTTAATCTAGGCTTACCTGTAGGTCAAAGTGGTTTGTAAGGGTTTACAACCACTTTAAAGCTTATATAAGATTGTATGGGTTGGGTTTACATATACTTTATATTTTGTCATTTTTATCAACACATTTTTAGTCCTACGCAGCTCTAAATTCAAAGTGTACAGAGATGTCACATCTCAAAAACTATGTGAAAATCCTGCTCCTCTCGTGCTCTGTGTGCCGACTAAAGGGAGTCGAATCACACTCTATTAACTTAATAGAAAGGAAGGAAGTTGCACTTTGATGATGCCAGATCACAGAAGACCACCCCCCCCCCCCCCACCTCTAATGACCCACCCAACATGGGTTTGATCTCTGTGATCAAACCTGTATTGAGTGAAACATTGGTGAGGGGCAGTCATAGGTGGGGCTGCAGTGTGCCATATGCAAATTTAATAAAGTTGAATGTGATCTGACAGTGTGCGACTTTCTGCTTTCCTACTAAAGGAGAGTATAATTGCATTCACAATTTCATAACAAGAATACTATTTAAATATGTTATATTTTTATTTTATTTTAAGACTGAAGACAGGGCATATTGATCAAAATCATGGTCTATAGAAACTGTTGACAGTGGTTCACATATAACATCATACAACCAGTGAAGGAAGGGACTTTTCAAACTAAATTGACAGAATCCATATATAATCAAGAGGTTTTTTTTTATTTCTTTTTATTACAATTCATTTGAAAATCCACCAGACGTAAACATTAAAAATGTGGAATACAACATTTGCATATATATGAGAAGATTTAAAATTTTCCTTCAATGATGATAGTCATGAATAGTTCATTCATGTTTTTTGAGACTCCACAAAGCTTTGGTTGATAGAGTGGTCTATATACTGTATACTCTAATGCTGCATACACACAATCAGATTTTCTGACGGAAATGTTGAATGTGAGCTTGTTGGCGGTAAGTCCCACCATGTGTATTCTCCATTGGACATTTGTTGGTGGACTTTCCGCCGACAAATGTTGGCTAGCAGGTTCTCAAATTTTCCCCCAACAAATGTGTGTTGTCAGACTTACCGATAGTGTGTACACAAGTCCATCAGACAAAAGTCCAAAAGTACAAACACGCATGCTCCGAATCAAGGAATCTTGTAAAACTAGTGTTTGTAATGGAGATATCACATGACTATTAAATTTCATTTTTATCGGCTTGCTGCATGTCTTGTACGTCACAATTGTTGGCCAACATTTGTGTGACTGTGTGTATGTAAGACAAGTTGGAGACAGCACCCTTCGAACAAAAATCCATGGTTTTGTTGTCAGAAAGTCTGATCATGTGGAAATCCCTCCTCTAAAACTCTGCATACTGACCAGAGAACCCAACCACACTTTATGTACTCAATAGGAAAGTAATAAGTTGCACATTAAAAATGTCAGATCACAGATGACTACTGTTCTCTAACATTTCACCAGGTAGAAGCTTGATCTCTTTTCCAGGGTGAAGACATGGCAAAATCAGGGTCTATAGCAACTGCTGACAGTGGTTCATATACACTTTTGGTCAAAACAATTCCAAGGATTCAATGAAATCTTTCACACTTGTCTCATCAGGCTAAGGTTTGCTATTATCATGACTCAGAAAGTATTTTGTGAGTCATTAGTGAATCTTAAACTGTCAATACGGCAGTATGAGCAGGCAACCTCGTCAGGAGAGGTGACAAATTAATCACTGATGGCCACATCATTTATGGGGCATCACAATCAACTAGGATAATGTTCCTTGAAAAGCATTAGCACTTACTGATTGTGGTGAAATTTTACTTTACAAAGAATACCCAGTCATGTGCAAGAAAAACAGGATTTTTGCTTACACATGACTGAATTATTGAAGTCAGCAGAGCTTTACCTGATTCACCAAGCTCTGGGGTAAATTCTCTTGCAAAGTGAGCAGGGTATTTGCCTTTAGTAAATCAACTCCAATATGTTTCTCATTATGTTTCCTAGTCATTTTGGTTTTCTTTGGCCTTGCCTTCACAGCTTTATAAATTGCTGAGAAATTTCCAGTGAATAAAGGTTGACTGAAGATGCTTGTATAGACCTTTCCTTAAAAATGGGCTTGCAAGCAAACAGTAGACATGTGCATTCGTTTTCGTCCGAATGCATTTTCGTCCGAATTTCAGGTATTTTCGTTTTATAAACGATAACGAAAGCACAGAATCCGAAACACAAAAGATCCGACATAAATAAATGCTTTATTTTCATTTTCGTTGTTGCAACAGTTCGATATAGAATACTGTATTTGCTGGCGTATAAGACTACCTTTTACACTTAAAAAAAATGCCCAAAAATCGGGGGTCGTCTTATACGCCGGGTATACAGGTATACAATGCTGCCCGATGGATGTCAGCCCCCAAATGTCTGCTAATACTGTATGTGGTTTTAACTACAAACAGTATACGCCGTTGAGCCAATCCCGGCGAGCAATGTATTCTATTAATGAATACAGAGCCTGCTTGGTTTGGAGTAACAACCTCTGCCAATCCAAGCAGGCTACATAGAGTAGCCTGCTCGGATTGGCTTTGAGAGAGAGAGAGAGAGAGGCAAGGGCTGGTGATGCTACAGCCTCTCCCAATTAGTTATTAAATGCATTTTGGTGGACAATTCCCATAGAATGTAACCCAAAAGTGGTATAGGTTTGGTTAGTGAAAAATTCTACTTTCCAGAGTTGTGGCATTCAATAGATCTCTGTTTGTGTTATTATTGTTTGATTTACTTTATGACATAACACAGCATCGCGTATGAGTAGTTGGCATTCTTGCTTTGTATTTTTTAATCGTTCTAATGTTTTTTTAAAATGGTGTTGCCTCAGAAGGGGGGTAGTCTTATACCGTGAGTATTGCCCAAAACCTATGTTTTCACTTTAAAAATAGGGGGTCGTCTTATACGCCCAGTCGTCTTATACGCCGGCAAATACGGTAGGAGATTTGACGTAACTCTGACAATAACAATCTGTGTCTATAGAACCTGTGGTCGAATGTGCCTAACCTTACCTCTATTAGTCCAAGATTATATAGAGAAAATATTTGACAGAGTAAAAAGATTTGACATAGAGAAAAGATTCTGCAAGTTACTGTCCTAAAAAGTGTTTGGGGACCCGGGTTCTGCCCCAGGGGACATGTATCAATGCAAAAAAAGTTTTAAAAACTGCAGTTTTTTTGGGAGCAGTGATTTTAATAATGATTAAAGTGGAACAATAAAAGTGTAATATTCCTTTAAATTTCGTAGAGGGGGGGGGGTGTCTATAGTATGCCTGTGAAGGGGCGCATGTTTCTGGTGCTTAGAACTGTCCCTGCACAAAGTGTCATTTATGCAGGAAAAAAAGTCCTTTAAAATCACTCGCAGCTATTATGAATTGCCGGCTCCGTAATACAGAGAACACTCATTGAAAGTCATTTTTAAAAAAAAAAACAACGTGGGGGTCCCCCAAATTCAATTACCAGGCACTTCAGGTCTGGTATGGATATTAACGGGAACCCTGCGTCAATTAAAAAAAAAATGACGTGGGGTTCCCCCTAAATATCCATACCAGACCCTTCAAGTCTGGTATGGATATTAAGGGGAACCCCGTGTCAAATTAAAAGACCCTTTATCCGAGCATGCAACATGGCAGGCCGCAGGAAAAGAGGGGGGACGAGAGAGCGCCCCCCTCCCTCCTGAACCGTACCAGGCCACATGCCCTCAACAATGGGAGGATGCTTTGGGGGGTCTGTGACCCCTCAAAGCACCTTGTCCCCATGTTGATGAGGACAAGGGCCTCATCCCCACAACCCTGGCCGGTGGTTGTGGGGGTCTGCAGGCGGGGGGCTTATCAGAATCTGGAAGCCCCCTTTAACAAGGGGACCCCCAGATCCCACCCCCCTGTTTGAAATGGTAAGGGGGTACAAAAGTACCCCTACCATTTCACAAAGAAACTGTAAAAAATTGTTAAATAAGACAAACACACTTTTGAAAAATTCCTTTATTAAAAAAAATAAAATAAAAAAAAAGATTCCAGCGGTGGTAATCCACTCTTGCTATCCATTTCCAGCAGTGGCTGATCTGATCCAGTGCAGCGAATCCATCCATCTTCTGTCTCCATGGAGGAGACACTGCGGGGATCCCAGTGGCCTGACATTTGTTATATGCGGAGGGCGGGGCCACCCGTCACCTGACCCCGCCCCCCTCTGACGCAAGGGGATACCCGGGCTTCCCCGTGACGTATGGGTGACCCCGCCCCCCTCTGATGTAACACAGGCAGGTTTCCGTTACATCAGAGGGGGGTGGGGGTCACCCATACGTCACTGGGGAAGCCCGGGTTTCCCCTTGCGTTAGAGGGGGCAGGGTCAGGTGACGGCAGCGCCATCTTAAGTATTGTTTTCCACAGTGGAGTGTATTTCTGCCTTTGCAGTGGGGATCGAAAGTTTGGGCACCCCAGGTAAAAATGTGTATTAAAGAGGAGGGTCGGTTTAAAAAAAAAATGTAAAAGTCAGCAGCTGTAAACACTGTAGCTGCTGACTTCTAATAAGCACACTTACCTGTCCAGGGCGCCCGCGATGTCGGCCGCCCAAGGCTGACCCGTCCCTCGGTCTCGGGTCCCGACGCCGCCATTTTGGCTAAGGGAAACAGGCAGTGGAGCCTTGCGGCTTCACTGCCCGTTACCTTCTGTTTATGTGCGAGTCCCACAGCGCTTTGTGAATGGGGCGCGCTGTGTTCTGAAACACACAGTTCCCAGAACACAGCGCGACCCATTACCTAGAAGACGCCGCACGGAAGAGAGAAGACCAGAAGATCTCCGCGGAGGAGGAAGAGGCAGATTAGGATGATGTGCCTAGCAATTTCAGATTTTTTTCTAATTTTTTATGTATTTTGTTTTTCAGGGTGGCCCTCCACTTTAATGTGCATAACGAAGCCAAGGAAAGATGGAGAAATCTCCAAATGGCATCAAATTACAGATTAGACATTCTTATAATATGTCAAAAAAAGTTAGATTTTATTTCCATCATTTACACTTTCAAAATTACAGAAAACAAAAAAAATGGCGTCTGCAAAAGTTTGGGCACCCTGCAGAATTTATGGCAGGCACTGCCCCCTTTGCAAAGCTGAGACCTGCCAGTGTCATGGATTGTTCTCAATCATCGTCTGGGAAGACCAGGTGATGTCAATCTCAAAGGTTTTAAATGGCCAGACTCATCTGACCTTGCCCCAACAATCAGCACCATGGGTTCTTCTAAGCAGTTGTCTAGAAAACTGAAACTGAAAATAGTTGACGCTCACAAAGCTGGAGAAGGCTATAAGAAGATAGCAAAGCGTTTTCAGATGTCAATATCCTCTGTTCGGAATGTAATTAAGAAATGGCAGTCATCAGAAACAGTGGAAGTTAAAGCAAGATCTGGAAGACCAAGAAAAATATCAGACAGAACAGCTCGCAGGATTGTGAGAAAAGCAATTCAAAACCCACGTTTGACTGCACGATCCCTCCAGAAAGATCTGGCAGACACTGGAGTTGTGGTACACTATTCCACTATAAAGAGATACTTGTACAAATATGGTCTTCATGGAAGAGTCATCAGAAGAAAACCTCTTCTACGTCCTCACCACAAAAATCAGCTTTTGAACTTTGCAAATGAACATATAGACAAGCCTGAGGCATTTTGGAAACAAGTTCTGTGGACCGATGAGGTTAAAATATAACTTTTTGGCCAGAATGAGTAAAGGTACGTTTGGAGAAGAAAGGGCACAGAATTTAATGAAAAGAACCTCTGTCCAACCGTTAAGCATGGGGGTGGATCAATCATGCTTTGGGGTTGTATTGCAGCCAGTGGCACAGGGAACATTTCACGAGTAGAAGGAAAAATGGATTCAATAAAATTTCAGCAAATTTTGGATGGTAACTTGATGCCATCTGTGAAAAAGCTGAAGTTAAAGAGAGGATGGCTTCTACAAATGAATAATGATCTTAAACACACCTCAAAATCCATGGGGGATTACATCAAGAGGCATAAACTGAAGGTTTTGCCATGGCCTTCACAATCTCCTGACCTCAACATTATTGAAAATCTATGGATAGACCTTAAAAGAGCAGTGCGTGCCAGACAGCCCAGAAATCTCAAAGAACTGGAACACTTTTGTAAGGAAGAATAGGCAAAGATACCTCAAACAAGAATTGAAAGACTCTTGGCTGGCTACAAAAAGCGTTTACAAGCTGTGATACTTGCCAAAGGGGGCAGTACAAGATATTAACTCTGCAGGGTGCCTAAACTTTTGCAGACGCCATTTTTTTGTTTTCTGTAATTTTGAAAGTGTAAATGATGGAAATAAAATCTAACTTTTTTTGACATATTATAAGAATGTCTAATCTGTAATTTGATGCCATTTGGAGATTTTTCCATCTTTCCTTGGCTTTGTTATGCACATTAATACACATTTTTACCTGGGGTGCCTAAACTTTCGATCCGCACTGTACATTGAGCACTTCCTATACTGTTAACCAAGCCTCCTTCTCAATCCATTTCTATGGCAACCCTGCTTCCCTGTTCATATCTGACTTGTTTTATTTTATAGTATTTACTTGTGCTCATTATCTAGTGTTTGCCTGTGTGAGTCCTATCAGCTTCAGCTGATAAGACTGCAGTAATGCGGCCCCATGCCCTGCTTTACACTGCGTGTGATGTCACATGGTGTGTAGGAGGAACCTCTGGGTGATTATGCAGCCTCCTAGGAGTTCAGTGTTGTGCCGTAGGAAGTCCTGATAACAGATAGATAAGCACATAGAGAGTGCCGTAAATCAGGGGAGATCTGGGCATGCTCAGTGACGTCATTCTAAAGAACAAAAAGGGTTACAACAATACTAAGCAAGTAAGGAGATATCTACAAGCAGTGTTCATTAGGGTTTTTTATGCTGATTAACATGGGACAAAGTTGTGGCGGAGGGTTTACAACCACTTTAAATCAATATCAATGGTATGGTATTGATAGGAGCTATTTTTTCCAAAGGAAGTTCCCAACACATAGCCCGCTGGGGATACTTGAGGACTGAGGTTGAGAACTACTGTTCCATACGATACGTCATTATGGTATCGTCCCCCTAAAATAATAGATATTGAAAAAAAGGACAATTACACCTTATGTATTGTTGGGTGCAGGCCACTGTAGTGAATTGGTGGATGGTGCCACCAAGCAAATATAGGAAAATTAGAATCTTCACCAGAACACCTGGGTTTAGTGATAATCCTATACTTTATTCTTATAAAACAACAGGCATCACAGGCCAACATTCCCAAAATGTTCCTGTTACTTTATGCGAATAAAGGACAGGATTATTACTATACCAAGGTATTATAGGGAAGATTCCTATTTTATATCTTGAGATCCAATCACCCAAATGCGTAACTAGTATCCAGTATAAACTAGTATACTCCCTGTTATTTTACGGATACTTTTTACCTGATACTTTTGTGGAGTTACAATCTGGTCGATAGTGTACTGGCCCAATTGGCAAAACTAGGACTTGTTCCACATTCTGTTAGCAGGAATTGAATATTAAAATAAACTGATATTTGTCCTAGAAAGGGTGGCAAATGACAATCCTCTTCAAGTGGTTAAATACCACTTCAAATTACCTCTCTGCAGCCGAGGAAAATACAGACAGGAAAACATTCTTCTTCCTGCCAGGTCACCTGCAAATATTGTACTTGTCTCTTGTATAATTCTGTTAGGTTTTTCTCCATATGCATTGGGATTAAATCATTACAGGACATTGAATCACAATTCTTCATAATGTATTATAGTTTCTCCATCCATGGCCAACTTTAGCCACATTATGTACATTCTTTGATCATTTCATAAAAATAATTGGTTTTAGATATTATTTTAAAATAAATACCATATTTTTAATTCCTAGTCTAAACAGGGATAAATCTAGTTGGGATGTGTCTTAATTGAGCAATGAAACAACAGATTTAATTTTGCTCATGGCAAATGTATCAGCTCTTTGCCATATGTCATTTTTTTGTATGCAGAGAATTTTACTGCCAATGAAAATATTAAATAACTGCTGTAGCCATTGCCTGAGTTTACCACTATTCCAAGCAAGGCATATCATGAGCAGTTACTGTATGTCTGTAATATTTTCAATATTTTCAAAAACCCAAATAAAAGGGTCATATTCATGTATTATTTTTACACCTGGGGCACTATTATATGTTTATATTCTCTGTATGTTTTGATTGCTTCATCCAGCTGCTTTAGTGTTTATTCTATGGGTTAGTGATGTTTGATTGTGTAAGGGAATAAAGAAAGCATGTACTAATGGAAATATGTAGCTTTTTTTTTTTTTTTTACTTTTTTTCTTAAAATGCTAACTGCTTTGCTGTTTCTGGCAAAAATATTTCTAGAAGCACCAACCTTGAACGAGTATGAATATTAGAAATTCAGAAGTCTGCATACTTTTTTGATTTAATGACTTGGAGTACTGAGGCCATTGGATTAGCATGGCAGTCAGGTAAATAGCATTTTGAGAATGACAGGTCAGGATTGGCAGTTTCTATATTCTCTTAAGGTAGGTTTATTATAAGGACTTATCCATACATAGGATTTTAGTAGTTTGTGAAGAATTAGTAACACAAGAGAGTGCTTATGTGTCAGAATTTGCATGTATTGCCTATGGATACTTTTAGGGAGCTTCCAAGGGTTAGTAGGTTGGAGGTCATATCTCCACATTCCTTGGGTTTCCCTCTGGTTCACTTAAGCCCTGATGAGCGTGTTCTTCCTTGGTGTATTTATTGAACATTCTGTGACTTGAACTATTCCTTTTTGTATAGAATACGAAAATCTTCCACCACTAATGCCCCATACACACGATGATATTATCAGACAAATGATCGTCCGTTTTTTATTGCATGCTAATCTCAGATCGAATATGATGAGTTTACTAAAGTCACGAAAATTCCCGCACGACAGAAAAAAAATTCGGAAGTGATGTCAAGTGTTGTAATGCATTTGTATTGCATTTTCGAACGATAGCTGTACTGATTAAATGAAAATCGTACGATCTGGCATCGTATGAAAAAAAATTCCGTGCATGACCGATAGAATAATATCGGATGAACTGTCCTAATCAGCTCTCGAAAGCTCTGTACTAATGATCCGATTATCGTACGATCGTTTTGAAAGCAGTATTTTCCGTACGATTTTCTGATCGTGTGTACGGGGCATTACTGTATTTACATTGGATTTGATTTCATAGTTTCTAAACTTTGGGTAAATCCTTTTGAAAATTGCAACTTTAGTTGCAAAGTGAATAGCCTATTTGCCTTTAACCACTGTGACATTGGGGTGATTAGCTCAATTGGTAGATGCATTTTTTAGTCCACATCAATCAGGCGTGTATGGTTAAGGGCCTGGTAGCCCACGTTTATTAGAAGAAAACAAAATATTAGTCCATCCAGTAATCCCACGCAGGGGTCCAAGCTTAAATTAAATACAGCAAAATCAGAACGAAAATGCTAGCCCACCTGGCTACTCTTCAGCAGTACTGCTGCTATAGGTACTTGCCCCATCCAACAAACTGCTTGGACGCACACAGCTTCCAACCCTTCGACACACAGCACACGGCTCCTTGGACGCACACAGCTTTGAGTCCTTCACACAGCTTTGGACATGCACAGCTTCAAGCAGCAAGCTGCTCACACACCACCATCCTACACAAATCCCCTCGTTATATGGGCTGTGTGCAGCTGGGCACACACCCTGCTCACTAGCCTCAAGACCCGGACACAGGGTTGGAGATCCCGTCCCACCCATAACTCTCAGGGATCTCCAAACTACAGAATCCCATCTGGAGCTAGCAAAACCTGGAGAAAACTGACAGAGCAGTTTTCTCCATTTAAACTCTACACTCTGTAGTCCTGCAGTCCGCAGATATGCAAACTCTGTGTCTCCTTTACCTCTAATTTCATAGGGACAGAGCCTCGCTCTGTCACATATCCCCCCCCTTTGTTTCGATCCGGAGGGAGGAACACCAGCACCCATCATGATGGTTGGGACACCTCTGTGCTGGCTGTCAGCCACGTAGGCCCAACCCTTTTTCCGGGTGCGCTTCCAGGAACATTCCCCCCTGGATCTTAACAGGTTCCTATATTGTCCTATACTCAGCCTTCCTCTTCTTTTGGGGTCCCTGGGCTTATTCACTTTTCTTGGGGGAACTCTGCCTTCCTTGAGCCCTCCTTTCAACTTACAAATACCCATTTTACCCTTCACCATCGGTATTTCAGGTTCAAAACAGTTTTTCTTGGTACCCACTGCAACCAAATCATTGTTTACAGAACGAACTCTTAACAGATCACAGCTTTCCATATCATCAGTGCTTTCCAATTCAGTGTTTGTTAGAAGAAGACCTGAGGAGGGACTACGTCCGACGGGACCATAGCACAGCTCCACCTCACCCATTGTCAAACACTCCATGGGTACCTGTTCTAACAAACTACCCTGACCCAAGCATAAACCATTTTTTCCAGGTGTACACATTACATTGTTATGGCAACCAACATTAACACTTTCTCCCATAGTGTCTCTGGGCACCTTAACTTGTACCCCTGGGCCAGTGACAGAAAGCATCTCTGCTACTGCTGAGTCCATTCTGGGCCCTTCCTTCTCATGAGGCCTAGCGGGTAAGGCAGTATCTGCGCCCTCTACTGACCACTGCTCCGCCGCACCTCGGACCACACCAGCAGAGATTTTTCTAGTCACCGCCCCAGACGGAGAGACCTCTGATATCTCAAGCAGTTCTCTCGCGTGCCTTCCATACCAATCAATAACTAGAAGTACGCTCACAGAGAATCTGGAGATCCTGTGCCAAATGGTTAACCATTGGTCCCACCAATTCCACTGTTGGTCATGGTTTCCCAGCACTGCCTGTACCACCTGGCTCCACCCATTGGTGCTACGCAGCACCACCTGGTCCAACTGCGGTGGAGATACCCAAGTATACAGCGAGTTCATTTTTACCAACTCTAGCATTTCCAGTAAGGTTTCGGTCATCTCTAAACATCCCATGTCTAAACACCAGAACTTTCTAGGGTCTTCTACCCTGTCCAAGACATGGAGGGGCTCAGCGACTGCAGGTTGAGAGGGTGAGACATTTGAAGAGACCTCATCCTCCTTGGAGGTACTCATCATCACGGCCTGTTGTTCCCCTGGAGAGCTGTCAGACACATGTCTCACACTTATCCCTTCTGCACCAGTGTTGGTGAGCCTCTGCAGGTCATTACAAGTCACACTATCACTTTGATACTCAATATCATTTAGCTGTGGAGCTGTGGACAACACATCTGCGATGCCAGTGCCCTGAACTGTTTCTTCAGAGGGGAGGGCAGCAACCTTTGCAGGGACCAGGACGCCCTCAACCACCAGTGGCTCTGCGATCCCCCTGTCTGGCATAGCAGTTGTGTCCACACCCTTGTTACTTAAGTTAGCCTTACCCAGCATGGCTAGCAATTGTTTGGCCCAGCTGTCCCAGTCCATTGTGGTTCCACCATGGGTGTTCCACAGCGTTGCATCACCTGCTGTAGAAAGCCGCACAGAAACCTGGGATTCATTAGCTTTAACTGCACATTCCTCACTTCTATATACATAATTTTGTAACACCACACTTTTATCAACGTTGCATTGGGGTGATGCTTCACCTAAAGCTTGGTGCAGCACACCATTTTGAACACCTTTTTCTGGTGGCACTACAGACACATTCAGCTTTGTACCCTCAACTTTTGCAGGCTGAATTAACCCCTTGCCTACTGGGCTACACGTAGGGTTGTGGGACTGCGCCCACACTCTCTCACTGTGTGGCTTAGTCGTAACATTACAGGAAACACATTTTTCAGCATTATAATCACCAATCACATCACATTGGCCAACACTATTGTCAGCATGACCATCAATATTCTCATTATGTGTTGACATAGCTACTGCTTTTGTGGGTTGTCTATGAGCCACCATAACCTCTGAGCAACTCTTCACAGCACCCGCTCTCTGTAAAGGGGCACTTTTGATTATTTGGGCAGCTCCATAGCTGACCTGGGAAACTCTCTGCTCCAACACTGCAAGCTCCTTGGAAGTTTCCCTGGGCAACCCTGCAGCAGCTGTCACTAGGGAACATGGTACCAGCACTGTTTTGGTCACCCCTAGCTCAATTTTCCCAGCCATCTGCTGGATCATAGCAGGCATATGCAGAGTCCCCATGTCCTTTTCAGTCTTTAGCCCTGCGTCTAGTTGGGCTTTACGCTGCGCCTCCCCACTGCTCTGGGTAGCACAATGCAGAAAGTCTATGTCCATTTGTACTGCGGATCTCCCCACTGGACATACTCCCACTTCACTGGGTTCAGCATCATAAACTGAAACAGTCTTACCAGTTCCTGCAGCTGATGTCATAGCTTTCACTTGAGTGCGTTGTCTCACTGGTGTGGTGTCTCTATAGGCTGACTCCCCCATGTGGCCATGGAGCAAAACTGCAGCCTTTCTGAACCCACTGACGCCCCCTGTAGGTAACACAAGATCCTTGTTGATAGGGGTAACTGCAGACTTGCGCTCCAAAGCTGGTTGGCTATAACTCATGCAGGATTCAGGCTGATGTACTCTCCTTTCGGGACTGACCCCTTTGCCTAAGCGGCCATGACAGAAAACTTTACGTTTCTCTGGATTTCCAAATCCTAGGTCTTCCGGCGACACTTCTCCCGTCCTGGAGCATTGCTGGCGGCCCGTGATACGATGGAACTCTCCTCTAAGACGGATTTCCTCTTTAAACTTGCTGTAGTCATCCTGGTCCCCATCCATCAAATGGTAAACCGACCGGAACTCTATCCGCAATAAGGTTTTCAGCAGTTTTGGCCACCGGTCCCTAGGCCATTTTCTCTTTACAGCAACTTTTTCAAATCTTACAAGGAAGTCTCCCACCTCCTCTGTAGGCAGCATGGGTTGCACATAGTCAGAGGCCAAGATCTCAGCCCCTTGCAGTGCACCCGACTCTTTGCGATTCCGCTTGAACCATTAATTCGCTGTCTCACATGTCACTGGCCCCTTTTTACTGGTCCTACAAGGTGGAGACATCTTCTCAGGCCATGCTGAGCTCACTTCTTGGCATCTCCTCCATGACTGGCTCTCACTCGTTGCCATTGGATACCACTTCTGAGGACACAGCTGATCACAATCATTAGTAGATGAGCTCCAGAATTCATCAACCTCCCATCCAGCTTGGTTATTCCACAAACATTCCTGTGACAAGGGGCAATGGGCAACAGCATGTCCCCACTCACTACAACTAATGCAGCGCAGAGGCCTCCTTGCGTCATGCTGTGGCACCTTTGGGCTCAGGCTGCCAGGAACAACATCCTCTTTCACTTCTCCTTTAACTCGGGGTGACATGATCAATTTACCCCAGATCACAGCGATGTCAGACTCAGACAAATTCTCTGGTGTGGCTGGGGCATGTGGTGAAATACCCTCTAGCCACAATAGCCGCTCCCTGGCTTTAGCAAGGATTGCTTCCTTTTTTTTGCTTTGACCGTCCCATCCTTGCAATCACATGCACACAGCAGCTTGTAACAGTTCTCAGCAGAGAAAGAAAAAAAAATAAAAATCTGATGTTTGATTCTTCCTTCACAGGTACACAACCCGCATGCAACACAGTCCATCAAATAAACGTATACGCAATGCTGTTCGCCTGGCTGCCACACACAGCTAGCAGTAGTTCCTGATGCGACTCACCATGGAGCAAGGACCCGTATTCCACCGTCTACATGCCCGCATTCGAGCACCACTTGTGACATTGGGGTGATTAGCTCAATTGGTAGATGCATTTTTTAGTCCACATCAATCAGGCGTGTATGGTTAAGGGCCTGGTAGCCCAAGTTTATTAGAAGAAAACAAAATATTAGTCCATCCAGTAATCCCACGCAGGGGTCCAAGCTTAAATTAAATACAGCAAAATCAGAACGAAAATGCTAGCCCACCTGGCTACTCTTCAGCAGTACTGCTGCTATAGGTACTTGCCCCGTCCAACAAACTGCTTGGACGCACACAGCTTCCAACCCTTCGACACACAGCACACGGCTCCTTGGACGCACACAGCTTTGAGTCCTTCACACAGCTTTGGACATGCACAGCTTCAAGCAGCAAGCTGCTCACACACCACCATCCTACACAAATCCCCTCGTTATATGGGCTGTGTGCAGCTGGGCACACACCCTGCTCACTAGCCTCAAGACCCGGACACAGGGTTGGAGATCCCGTCCCACCCATAACTCTCAGGGATCTCCAAACTACAGAATCCCATCTGGAGCTAGCAAAACCTGGAGAAAACTGACAGAGCAGTTTTCTCCATTTAAACTCTACACTCTGTAGTCCTGCAGTCCGCAGATATGCAAACTCTGTGTCTCCTTTACCTCTAATTTCATAGGGACAGAGCCTCGCTCTGTCACACCACTTACAGACCGGACCATTTTGCTGGTCAAAGACCAGACCACTTTTTGCGATTCGGCACTGCGTCAATTTAACTGACAATTGCGCGATCATGCGACGTGGCTCCCAAACAAAATTGATGTCCTTTTTTTCCCACAAATAGAGCTTTCTTTTGGTGGTATTTGATCACCCCTGCGGTTTATTATTTTTTCGCTATAAACAAAAATAGAGCGACAATTTTGAAAAAAACGCATTATTTTTTACTTTTTGTTATAATAAATATCCCCCAAAAATATATAAAAAAACATTTTTTCCCTCAGTTTAGGCCGATACGTATTCTTCTACATATTTTTGGTAAAAAAAATCGCAATAAGCGATTATTTATTGGTTTGCGCAAAAGTTATAGCATTTACAAAATAGGGATAGTTTTATAGCATTGTTATTAATAATTTTTTATTATTTTTTTTTTTTTACTAGTAATGGCGGCGATCAGCAATTTTTATTGTGACTGCGACATTGTGGGGGACCCATCGGACATTTTTGACACATTTTGACACATTTTTTGTCACATTTTTTGACACATTTTTGGGACCATTGTGATTCTTGTGTAAATGACACTGGCAGTGAAGGGGTTAACCAGTGGGTGGCAGTGTAGGGGTTAAGTGTCCCTAGGGGTGTGTTACTAACTGTGGGGGGGTTGGGCTTTCATTTAGTGAACACTGATCTCTGCTCCAATCACATGGAGCAGAGATCAGTGTCACTAGTTGCTAGGCAGAATGGAGAAATGCTGTTTACACTGCATTTCCTCCATTCAGCCGTCCCGTGAGACGATCGCGGGTATGCCCGCGGCAATTGAGTCCGTGGGTCCCGCGACCGGACTCACTGGGGTCCCGCCCAGCTCGGGAGCGTGCCGCCGGCGGTGCGCTCTCCGGTGGCAGGGTGGCATTGAAGATTGGACGTACCTGTACGCCAATATGCCTGCCCGTGCCATTCTGTCGACGTACATCGTCGTGCACTGGTCAGGAATCAGTTAATAATACAACTCCATTGTATTATTGCCTTCACTTGGGGTAAAACCTTTCAGAGGTCAAGTGGTTAAAGAATAATTTAAAGAAGAACTGCTTGTGTTGCCTTTAGCAATCAAATTACCACTGTCCTTTTCCAGAGCACTTTAAAAAAAAAAAAAGAAAAAAGAAAATAATTTGATTACTATAAGTAACATGAGTCTTTCTTCAGAAATGTCAAGTGAAAGTAATAAATTGAAGCCTACACCCTTGTACACACGGTCGGAGATTCCGTCGGATTGTTTCCTATCGGACCGTTTTGTCGGATATTCCAACTGTGTGTGGTCTGCATCGGACTGTTTCCGTCGGAATATCCGACGGACCGATTTTTCCAACTTGCCGGTAAAATTTTCCGACAAAATGCTCCGATTGGACATACTCCAATCATGTGTAGCAAGGTGCCACGCATGCTCAGATCAAATTGCTAGACCAAAGCTATTGGCTACTAGCCTGAACGTAGTCCCGTCGTAACGAAATAACGTCATCACGTTATGCACAATCAGATTTTCCGACAACTTAGTCCGACCGTGTGTTTGCAACATCACTTCCGAACCTCTTCCGGAATTAATCCGTCGGAATAACTCCGACGGATTTGGTTGTCGGAATCTCCTACCGTGTGTTCAAGGGCTTACACTTTACTGGCACTATAGTAATTGTTGTGTAGCATCACAGCTTAAAGGAAAACTGCCACAAATAGGGCCTTAGAATAATATTGTCATAAAACTGGGAAATGTAAAGTGAGCAAATAATGAAAATAATTATGCTAGAGAACTTCAGGCTGGCCCCATTGCCTATATGGTTTAAAATCCAGTAATACACTGTCTCACCCTACTCTGCACATGCTCAGTTTCTCTCTATTTTTAGGCACTGTCCCAAATTTGTAGCGGCCGATCTGCTGACAGCCTAAAGATTCACTGCTGTTCAGGCACTCTGGGCTTCAACAAAATGGTGGCGGCCTCCAAAGAAGAAACAGGGGCAATGCTAGAAGCAATTTATAGCACACTCTATTTTTTGTTGCATAATTATTAATGTGGAATGTATGTTTCTTGCTAAAGAACATTATTTTATTCAAGTTGTTATGAGTAAAATTCAGTTTTTAGCACCAAATCTAAGAGAAGGTCCTAAATTCCACTTTAAGGACCAAGTCTAAGAGAAGGTAGGGCCATGAATGACTTTTAGAAGAAAAGTCAAAATTTGTAATTCCTTTCCATTTCCCTGAAAGTAACCCCTTAAAAAAATGTCATCCTGTGCTCACCCTAAGATTCTTATCTATTGGAGTTGAAAAGATCTTGAGAAATCCCATCTACTGATTTGTTGTTTTTTTTGTTTTGTTTTTAAGCATGCTTATCTAGGTTAAATTTGAGGTCACTCAGGAATTCCTATCTTGGAAACCTGAGATCTGATTTATCTACCCATATATCTTCCTTGTGGAGGAGAGTAAAAAGAGATTGGTAGAGTCAAGCTTTTACTCAGACTGCAACAGATTGCATGATCGTGTTTCAGTCCAATCTAGGTTGAACGGGAGCCAGTTTGTTTATCTATCAGTATGTCAGTAAAGCTATCTATCCGACTATTAGTTCTAATGTTAATTTAATATTTTTCATAATAGAATAGGAAATTAGCAGCAACACTTGGCTGTTGGCACCTGTCTAAGACATGCTGCTATTTTGTTATTAAGACAGCAGCGAAAGAAGATTGATTATCATCAGAGAGATAGCAAGCAAAGTGCTCTAGCCTGACCTCCCAAAATCTCTGCAGTGAAGTGAATGGCAGGCACGATACAATAAAATTCATCTTGATAGAAATAGTGGAAACAACCTTGCAGTAAGGGTACTAAAAATAAATCTTGTCTGCTATTTAACATGCATAGTAATGAAAGCTCTATCAGTCTCACAATGCTGATCTCAAAGATCACCCTGGTGCTGGAATAATCTTGTCTCCCTGTCAGGTCTTGGTTTGCGGAAGCAGAGGCGAGCTGTCAGTCACGTTGTTTCATGGGCTCAGTCTGTTTTATTTGCTGGGCTGCTTTTGCCCACAAGCCTCACCTATCAATTTTGCTTAAAGGATACATTCATAAATTCCTATAATATTGTCAGAAATAATTTTGCATCCACATTATAAGGAGAGGAATTTATAAATAAAAGGGTAGAAAAAATAGTTTCCAAAATGTATATAAAAATGTACAGTCATCCTAACAACAGAGCTTGTTAAATCAATGAATTTAAGGCATTTGGAATATGTTGTGGTATTACACAACAGCATGTATTTGAGTAATGCTTTGCAGTTTCTACTAATTGTAAGTGCAATTGTTCTGGCTAGCAGGTTAGGTGAATAACATTGATTATCTCATTGCAATGGCATATGAAAAATGGTGGGCTATATTAGGGAGCAAGTAAACAACCTATAATGGCCATGTGAGCATCAGAAGTGGAGCAATGGAAGAGGTTGACCTAGTCTGTTGAAACATGTGAATGGCTGGGTGCGTGTTAGTCACTTACCTTGGGAAGAGATGGCACCAGGATGCAGTATGAGAGGATGGCAAGCAGGCGGAGGCAGTGTAATGCTTTGGGAAATGTTTTCCTGGGAAACCTTGGGTCCTGCCATTTATGTGGATGTTACTGTGACATGTACTACCTACCTAAACATTGTTGCTGACCAAGTACACCCCTTAATAGAAATAGTATTCTCTGATGGCAGTGGACTCTTTAGGCAGGATAATATGCTCTGCCACACCTCAAAAATGGTTCAAGAATGATTTGAGAAACACAACAAAACATTTGAGATGTTGTCCTGGACTCCAAATTCTCCAGATCTTAATTTATTTAGGCATCTGTGGGGGATGTGCTGGAAAACAAGTCCAATCCATGGAGGCCCTAACTCACAACTTACAGGACTTAATGGATCTGATACTGACAGTCTGGTGCCAGATACAACAGCATACCTTTAGAGACCTAGTGTTGTCCATTCCTCAATGGGCTCATGCTTGAGAAAGAGGGTGTTGCCCTGGAAACATGTCCTCCCTCCTGTGATTTTTAAGATCTGTCTGAGAGGGGCAATGTTTACGCTTGTAGATGCTATCAGTCCACATTGCTTTATAGCGGGTCTAGGCACAATGATAAACGAGGCTTACTGTTTCCACCACTCACAGTGTTTTCTACATGGAGTCTCTGGTTGTTCTTGCTACATCCTCCTCCTGCACCTAAGCCGGACACAGGCAATTATACATGTGAGTGATACTTTGGTTGCTACTAAATTCTTTATAATTAATTAATCCTTCGCCCTTGCTGCTTTTATTTCTTCATTTTCTTTTTTAAGCCGTCACAACTTTGGCACCATGCTTGACAGAAAAACACTTGCTCTCTTTACGGAAGCAGTGGTTTCTCTACAGAGGTGAAACATTCTCCTTTTTGAGTCAGACCTAGAATCCTCCCATTGGTAGGGAATGTATAATTTACTGATTGCAGAGCTATAGGATAATTCGCACTATGTACGGTGACAGACATTTTACTGCATTGTAAAACATCTGTCACCCCAAGGACACATAGTAAATAGTTGTGTCCTATGTGTCCCATTCACACTGCAATGCAGCCCAGGGACATGCTGCATTGTATTGCAGTGCACAATGTCGCATCTCATGGCACAACACATTGCACTGTTGTACATTGCCATTAATGAATTGCACATTTTGTATACTTCAGATGATTTTTTTTACAAATAAAAATGAGCAGTGTGATGCACTGAATCACGCACCACACTGCCCCTACCACAGACATCAATGGATAGCTGCCATAGTGGTAAAGGGCTACGGCAGCTGTCTGTTGTAGTGTGAGCTGGCCAAAGATGGCTCTTTTACAAAGAAACAGCTGCTTGCACATAGAGAGCAAGGATCCATCTCTGTAGCATGCTGGCAAGGAACAGGCTCAATCTAGTATCTAAAGAAAATGGACTATAATATTTTAAATAACCTTTGTTATAATCACATTTCTATATATGGTCTGTGAGAGTCCTATCATCAATGGCAACAACAACCAGGTTAGTATATCTGACTATTATTCTCTTTACCACTTGACATCCCAGAAAACTTAAAGCCGAGTTTCACTCAAAAGCCAAACTTCCACTTATCTGTCTCTTCCCCTCCTCTGGTGCCACATTTGGAACCTTTCAGGGGGGAAGGGGAGACGGGTTCTCTCGAAAGTTCGGCCTCCTCCTTCCTCTGCCGCCGGCTCAATTAGAAAGCGCAATGTGCTTCGTGCATGCACAGTAGGGAACTGGCTGTGAAGCCGAAATACTTCACTGACATGTACCCTTACAATGAATGGTGATGGTTGCACCCAACAGCCAATCCAAAGATCCACTGGAGTGCCGACATCATGGGCTCCCTGGACAGGTACATTTCCTAATATTAAAAGTCTGTAGCTGCAGTATTTGCAGCTGCACATTTTTCATGAGGGGGGGGGGGGGGGCTGGACCTCCTCTTTAAGTTCATGGACTGTACTTTAATATGAGTATTATTTCTAAAACTGAACCTTACACATTAACAAACATAAAAAAGGCAATGCCTGTCCATGTGCTACAGCAGGGCTTCAACATATGGGGTCATAGTGTGAAGAAGAGACTTCCCAAAGAATTTGAGTCTGTTTTTTATTTAAATACATGCATCTGTTTACTGCAGTTGTTTCTTAAGATAATACTTAAGGGTTAAAGGGGGCCATTTATCCTGGTAAAGCTGGCCAAAGATGGCTCAGTTTTGTCGGACCAGCAAAAAGAAGATCTGAAGGAAAAAATTGATAAAATATTTGGATTCAGGCTGAGGCTAACAGAAACAGAAAAAATAAAGCTGGAAGGGGTCCATCGGATAAGAAAGCCATCAGGGCTTGCACCATAAACACAGAGAAATATAACTGTGAGATTTCAAAACTTTCAGGACAAAGAGCAAATCTGGGTGAGCTTTGGAGGAGGCTGATCGTAATAACTGAATGGATTCCCCCATCTACCTCGCTGTGTTGTTGTATTCGAACAGCAGGACTCTTCCACTGTCAGAATATACTGATCCACGCTGCAGCCAATTGGCTGATTTGCTCAAACATTTTCCAACAAGCCTGTTTGTGAGATGTCGAACATTAGATCAACTTGTCATCAACAGGAAAAACCAATAATGGATTGAAACTAGGTCAGTCTACGCTGAATCGGCCAAGTTTTGATTCCCCTATTGCCAACCTAAAGTAGAAGTAACATAATCCATGACAACTATTATGCCAATGCAGGAATTCATTACCAGAAAGTTTCAAATTGTGCCTTGGATCCATTAACAGTTTGCCTTTCTATGTCAAAGCAGGGAAACCTATTTTCATATCTGGAATTTTAATTAAAAATTGTATTCATTCAAAACATTTCCATGTCATAGCTTATTGTTTGTCAATAGAAGGCTTTACAGCAAACAGACTACAGATAACATGAATGATTCCTCTTCAGACCATTTAATCATGTAGAGATTATGGAATAAACAGGATAAACATGTAAGTCTAGTCTTTTTGTTTGGTCATGACTCTGAATTCTAATGCAGCGTACACACGGCCGGTATTTCTTATGGAAACAGTCCGATGGGAGTCTTTCATCGGATTTTCCGACCGTTTGTATGCCCATCTGTCTTTTTCTGTCAGCATTTCCCACGGTCTTTAGATTGAGAGCCTGTTCTTAATTTTTCTGACGGAAAACCTTTTTATCAGATTTTTCGATTGTGTGTATGCAATTCCCACACACAAAATTCAGACGCATGCTTGGAAACAATTTGATGCATGCTCGGAAACATTAAACTTCCCTTTTATAGTACCGTTGAACATGTTGTATGTCGCCATGTTATTGACCGTCAGAATCTGATCGTGTGTAGGCAAGACAGTTTGAGCGAGAGAACCATCAGAGCTTTTTCCAATGATCGTGTGTAAGCGGCATAAGACATGAGGCTGTCCAAGATATATAATATCATCAATCTGTTCTGGATCTTGCTTCCAGCTAGACGTGCCCTATAAATCCTTAAGGGGAGCTTCTCTAGGGTCATCCTTATAAGGCAACTCTATAACGTAAGTTGAATTTTCTGCACTTACAGCTATGACCATGCTCTTTCAGTAACTGACCATAGCTCATAACTGTATAAGATATATCTTAACCAGATAAGCTGATCTAAACCCCAAAAGGAAAATATTATATATTGTAGCTTACCATCCATATATGTGGCTGCTGCGTTAGTTTTCTTTGCATTCGTTTTTTTCCCTTATTGTCCCTTTCTTTGATCCTTTCAGTAATACACTTCTTCTCCTATGCACTCACCCACTGTACTATATCTATGGAACAACACATTAGGACGGGAAGTATGTTAGGCATACCAAACTCCTCCTCCTCTGCACATCTCCATTAAATAGGGGTAGGTGTCCTCTGACTCACAAATGGAGAACTTGGCATGGCTGAAAACAATACCACCTACTGACAATGCAGCAGTGGCAGTGTGCACAGAAAGGTACAATCTCACTGGATTGGTGACAAGATCAGCTGGAATTTTTGTCCACTTATCAAACATATACAAAAATGCTTTCAGTGGTATATTTAACCACTTGCCGACCAGCGCGCGACGATGTACGTCAACAGAATGGCACGGGCAGGCAAATGGGCGTACATGTACGTCCCTTTAAATTTGCCGCCCTGCCATTGGGAGCGCGCCGGCAGCGGCGCGCTCCCGCGCTGGTCGGGACCCCTGTTAGTCCGGTCGCGAGACCCGCGGACTCGATCGCCGCAGGCATCCCCGCGATCGTTTCACGGAGCGGCCGAATGAAGGAATGCCGTTGTAAACAACATTTCTCCATTCTGCCTAGCAACTAGTGACGCTGATCTCTGCTCCATGTGATTGGAGCAGAGATCAGTGTTCACTAAATGAAAGCCCAACCCCCCCACAGTTAGTAACACGCCCCTAGGAACACTTAACCCCTACACTGCCACCCACTGGTTAACCCCTTCACTGCCAGTGTCATTTACACAGGAATCACTGCATTTATATAGCAGTGATTACTGTATAAATGACAATGGTCCCAAAAATGTGTCAAAAATGTCCGATGGGTCCCCCACAATGTCGCAGTCACAATAAAAATTGCTGATCGCCGCCATTACTAGTAAAAAAAAAATTATAAAAAATTATTAATAAAAATGCTATAAAACGATCCCTATTTTGTAAACGCTATAACTTTTGCGCAAACCAATCAATATTCGCTTATTGCGATTTTTTTTACCAAAAATATGTAGAAGAATACGTATCGGCCTAAACTGAGGGAAAAAAATGTTTTTATATATATTTTTGGGGGATATTTATTATAACAAAAAGTAAAAAATAATGCATTTTTTTCCAAATTGTCGCTCTATTTTTGTTTATAGCGCAAAAAATAAAAACCGCAGGGGTGATCAAATACCACCAAAAGAAAAGCTCTATTTGTGGGGAAAAAAGGACGTCAATTTTGTTTGGGAGCCACGTCGCACGACCGCGCAATTGTCAGTTAAAGCAACGCAGTGCCGAATCGCAAAAAGTTGCCTGGTCTTTGACCAGCAAAATGGTCCGGTCTGAAAGTGGTTAAAAGACAAAACTGGAGCAAATAAGAGAAGATCATCAACTTACATGCACTTTAAGATAAAATTAGAAAGATTCTAAAAGCAATTTTGACTGCATTTGACCTTGAATTAAGGGATCAGCAAGGAGGGGTGCATTGTTTTCTTTTCTTTTTTGTTCTATTTTCACTGTTAGCTGAGCCCCTCTTCTTTAAAAAGTACATGTACAGTACTGTTCAAGGGTTTTAGGCAGGTGTGAAGAAATGCTGTAAAGTAATGCTGACCATAGACAGAGTGATTGAAAATTGCTCGATTCCCTATCAACATAGTCAGTGTTGATGGGAAAATCCATCCTGCAGAGCCATTATGTTCTCCGGGTGGGGGAAGTCGTCCCCGCTGGGAGAACGCAGTGATTACTGCTAGTGACTATAATAGCAATAATCACATGTAAAATCCAACAGGCTGGTTATAATCCAAGTTGATCGATCAATCAACTTGGGTACATTCAGCCCTGCCCATCGAATCTCCACCAGTCCCTGCTGACCCAGCCGTGTTTTGAACAATCTATGCCTGGCTTAAGAATACTTAATCAAAAATATATTTTTATCAATTTACAAGAAAGAAAAGTGAGTGAACAGAAGAAAAATGCAAATCAAATCAATATTTAGTGTGGTTACTTTTTGGCTTCAAATTAGGAGCATTCTTCTAGGTATACTTGCACTCAGTTTTTAAAGGGACTCGGCAGGTAGGTTGTTCCAAACATCTTGGATAGCTAACCTCAGATCTTCTGTGGATGTAGACTGCCTCAAATACTTCTGTCTCCTCATGTAATCCCAGACAGACTCATTGTTGAGATCAGGGCTTTGTGGCTTTGTAGGGGGGCAAACAATCAGTTCTAGGTCAGTAGCCTGGACTGTAGCCTCTGATCATGCTTCTGAGCCCCTGTACACACGGTCGGAGATTTCGACAACCAAATCCGTCGGATTTTGTCCGTCGGATCTTGTCCGAAACTGTTGCATACACACGGTCAGACTAAGTTATCGAAAAATCCGATCTTTCAGAACGGGATGACGTAATTTCGTTACGATGGGACTACATTTAGGCTAGTAGCCAATAGCTTTGATGTAGGAATTTGATCTGAGCATGTGTGGCACTTGGTCCGATCAAAATTCGCTACACATGAACGGAGTATGTCCGACCGGCCCAGTTGGTCGGGAAATATTTCCAACATGTTGGAAAATTGGGTCGGAGGGATATTCCGATGGAATCAGTCTGATGCATACCACACACAGTCGGATTATCCGACGGCACGGTCCGATAGGACACATTCCGACGGATTCTCCGACCGTGTGTACAAGGGCTTAGGGCAGCTAAGTGGTAAGCACTTGCACCTAGCAAATCCCAACCATGACACTACCTGCCTGCAGTTTGCATATTTTCCTAAACCTGTGCAGATTTCCTCTGGGTATTCCAATTTCCTCCCACACTCCAAAGACATAAAGGTAGGTTAATTGGATCCTGTCTAAATTGTCCCTAGTATGTGTGTGTATGAATGTGAGTTAGGGACCTTAGATTGTAAGCTCCTTAAGGGCAGGGATGGATGTGAATGTACAATATACATAATGCGCTGTGTAAATTTAAAATATTATATAAGTACCTGTAATAAATAAATAATACACCCTAAATATGGGTGTAACATGAAACATGTTCAGAAACATAAAGTAAGCCTTTAAAGCATGGTAATCCTTAAAATTCCAGGTTAGAATATGTACTTTTGCAATCTGTATAAAATGGCTCCTTGTTTTCTGCTTCTCTGTTAAATGTTGTTAGTTGTGTGTGTATGTGTGTGGGGGGGGTAAGTAATGAAGTGTTTCTAATTTATTTTGTGTAGTAGTGTCTAAAATGTGCATAACAAAATAAGGAATTTTATAGTTTAATACTGTTTTAAAATTCACTCACTACCTACCTCAGGTTAGGGAACATAAACTGGTATCCAAGGCAAAATCACATTGATATTTCACAAGATGTTAAAAAATGATTGTCCATGTAATCAACAAGCAAGACATTTATTTACTATATTGTAAAAGTAGTAATCTATTTCTTCGGGTTAGTAATTGAAAGCTGCACTCTCTGTTGATCATAGGAGAATGAATGCAATCTTTATACCAAAGCAAAATGTTTTTGTATTCCCATAGAGGATCATTAATGTATAGGATCAATACATTTGTGAGTGCATGCTGCAATTCAGCAGAAACCAAGTTGAGATCATTTTCACTCTATCCAGGCACTTCAGTGCAGGGAGTACAATACTGTGTTTTAACCCTATGCAGTCACTTTCAAAAAGTATTACGTGATTCAATATTAATATGTTTATTTATAATATTTTATAGGGTAAGAAGCAAGACCTTCCAAGAGAAGAACAAGGTCCAACAATTAAAAACTTGGATTTTTGGGGAAACCTCATTACTCTTATGGTCACTATCATTGATGAAGATAAGACTTCCTACACACCTATTTTAAACCAGTGAGTACTAAAAACTGAATGCATTCATCAATCATAAACTGCTACAAATCTACAGGGTGCTGACCTGTGTTTACACTCAAGAATTTTAAGAACTGCTGTAAAAAGACTGATGCGTATTTTTATGCCGTTACTTTAGGGTGATGTTAGACATATCTACTTGCTTCTAAGGCCGCATACACACGGGCGGACTGTTCGCCCAACTTTGTTCGTCAAACAATCCGACAAACAGTCCGCTCAAAATTTGCATGAACGGACTTGACCACACACGATGAACGAACAGTCCGCTGAAAGCGTGCGCGATGACGTGAACGGCACGTACGACGGGACGAGAAATTCGACGTCCAATACACTGCAATGCAACCTTCGCCGTGTAAATCCTTTCTGAGCATGCGCGAAACGTAGTTTGTCGAACAAGCCTACACACGAGCGGACTGTCCGCTGAAACCAAGTTTCAGCGGACTGTCTTACGGAAATTCTGAAAAACTTTGTTCGACAGACTGTCCGCTGAAACTGTCCGCTGAAGCCCACACACGAGCGGACTGTCCGCTGAAACACTGTTCAGCGGACAAAGTTGGGCGAACAGTCCGCCCGCGTGTACGCGGCCTAAGAGTCACAAATGTCAAGACAGCACTTTGAGAGCCAGCTTATTTTTAAGCAAAGAGCAATTAAACTCTATCTTCAACCACATTTTAGTATTGGATAGAATGGGAAAGAGTCACATTAGTCTTTTTGCTGTATGAGATTTCCCCTCTCTTCTGTTCCTGGTTCCTGTTTACCTGAGATTGCAGTCTAAGGGCATAGAAATAATCATTCCGTGTTAAAAGAGACATGATAAAAAAAGAGAAGCGTGAGATTAAAGAAAGAAAATAAATCGACATACTCACCTACGTGGCTGTTCCCCACTGGCTCTAGCACATGGTCAAAAAGTTATTGGTCTTCACTGAGCAGAGAGCGGTGACTGTAGTCCCTGGATCTCTAATTTGCCCCTTCAGTGGTCCCTGGAGCACCGGGGCGTAGGAGGGATGGAAGTTGTTGGCTCAGGCTCTCAGCAGCGTGCTGAGAGCCTGAGCCAGCTGTCAGTCAGCCATCTGGACAGATCCATACTTCTTTGGCCATACTTCTCATTTAATCTCATACCGCGTACACACGATCAGATTGTCCGGCGTACTTAGTCCGCCGAAACGCATTTTAGTGGACAATTTGATCGTGTGTGAGCTTCAGTGGAGTTTTCCAGCGTGAAGTCCAGCAGACTAAGAAAGTATTTTTGCACTCCAATCTTCCCATCGGACTTGGGTTTCAGCGGACAATACGTTCGTCAGTATGCTAGTACGGCGGACTAAGAATGACGCATGCTCAGAAGCAAGTACGAAAAAGGAAGCTATTGGCTACTGGCTATTGAACTTCCTTTTTCTAGTCCAGTCGTACGTGCTGTACGTCATCGCGCTAGCAAACGCCGGACTTTCTGTGTGTCCAAGTCCATTCCGTAGAAAGTCCGCCGGACTATCCGCCGGATTGTTTGCCGGACTAAGTACGCCGGACAATTCGCTCATGTGTACGCGGCATCAAAGGAATGACAGATTTCAGCCAAGTAAGTCAAATCTTGCTCTGTGTTGGATGGCTCATAGGCATTCAGATTCAGAATACTTTATTAATCCGAAAGGAAAATGAATAAAAAACATAGGGCTGTTTTTAGATGTGACCACATGTGCCAGATCTCATTTCAGCACAACTGCTTCACCTTACCCTGAAAAACCTCTAGTCTGAAAAAAAAGTCACCCTTCTATAGACTATGGTGTATCTTTAGAATCAAAGCTGAAATCTAAAGTAAAATCCTTGTACCACTCTAATTATTATAAAGTAGATGAATTGAAATTGTGGGTTGTATCTTTTATTTTATATTGCTTTATTTCCTTATACCCAGCAATGTCACAGATGTTGTTAGCTAGAAGAATATCCCCCTAGGTATCATATATTGTAATGGAAAAGGTAGGATTCTGTAATAGTGACTATTGATTTATAATGGCCAGCTAACTTCTATTATGGCTCCTAGTACACACTGGCCTCAGAAGAGCAGACATAGGTGTTCAGTGTTCAGTCTAGCAAAACATGATGGATGTTCTTTTCATCTATGCTTCAGATTGTTCACTTTGATTATATCATGGAATCACATATTTTCATTGGATAAACCATACTCTTGTGCTTAGAATAAATAAGTAACCTTGGATAAAATATTTTAAGGCAACTATCACCTATTGTTGCCTTTGTGAAAATACAACTCTCCTGAAAAGCTAACGTTACTGTGGCTCATTTTATCACTAACAAGTGTAACTTTGCCAGACTTTTTATTTTTTTATTTTTTTGGATAGACCCATCTTTGGCCCTGATCAGGGATGAGCTCAGGCACGTTCAGGTACTAGTCCACACCAGCCTGAGATATCCCACCAGAAAGCGCTCACTACAGACCACCAATAATAAGCAACAGAGACCTTCCCTGCCACACGTATACATACCCCTTGCATATGTGTGGCTGTGGGGCAGAGCATGTCTTGGCCACTTATGGTTGGCAGTCCACAGTGACAGCTTCCTGGCAGAATAGCTCAGGCAGGTTTGGACTATTCAAACATGTCTGAGCTTATCCCTACTTATTACGCATTATTCTTCACTTTCTGTCCTGGTGATTATGTTGTCCCTGGGAAGTGAGTGAAAATATTTAGCTACTTAACAAGACTGGTCTAATTTTGTCTTTCGCAGAGCTAGATTCCTATTATTCAAAAAGATAGGTCATGTAATACAAAACATTCTATTAATCATGATGCTATACCCTGATTAAAAACAGCTTTGCAGCATATAGTCATTGAAAAACATGACGCCAAGCTTTCAAGATCTGTGTCTTCTCCCTGCTGGTCTTGCAACGGAAATATGGACATGTGTTGAAAGCAAACTATAACACCAAATGGCATGTGATCGTTTAATGCCAATCAAGTTTCTTTAATGTGTTAGCTGAAAAAAAATGCTGTCTGGCCAAGAAACGTCTACTCCGTACAGTAACCATATATGATTTCATGACCAGGCCATTTTTTTGCGATATGGCACCGTGTTACTTTACTGACAATTGCGCGGTTGTGCAACACTGTACCCAAATAAAATCAATGTCCTTTTTTTTTCTCACAAATAGAGCTTTCTTTTGGTGGTATTTGATCATCTCTGCGGTTTTTATTTTTTGCATAGAAACAAAAAAGGCCAAAAAAAAACAAAAAAACAAAAAAAAAACAATATTTTTTACTTTATACTGTAATACATACCCAATAAAAAATAACAATTACATTTCTTCATCAATTTAGGTCAATATGTATTCTGCTACAAATTTTTGGTAAAAAAATTCCCAATAAGCGTATAGTAATTGGTTTGCGCAAAATTTATAGTGTCTACAAACGATGGGATATAATTATTTATTTATTTATTTTTTTACTAGTAATAGCGGCGATCTGTGATTTTTAGCGCGACTGCGACATTGCGGCAATCAAATCTGACATTAATTGACACTTTTTTGGGGACCATTGACAATAATACAGTGATCGGTGCTAAAAAAAAATGCTCTGTCACTGTACTAATGACACTGGCAGGAAAGGGGTAAACATAAGGGGCAATCAAAGGGAGTGCTTTCTAATTCTATGGAGAATGTTTTGACTGAGGGAAAACAGAGATCTGTCTTTCTGCTTAGCAGGAACACAAGATCTCCATCTTTCCCTTTCACATAACGGCAGTCTGCCTTGTTTACATAGGCAGACTGCCATTCTGCCTCTCCTGAGAACGATCGGTGTGTTAAATCACAGTGGTAGCGGATGGCTGGTGGCATGCGTGCGCCCTAGACCCAGTGAAAGGAATCACGTACAGGTACGTGGTTTCATGCAGGAGGACCGCCCTGCCACAGTATATCTGCATGGGATGGTCCATAACAGGTTAATCTGCTTATATTTTGCCTTCCCTGTTTTTTTCTTTCCCCTCTCCTCAACATGCAAAAGGTAAATTATAAATAAAATAATTCTGTTTTTTATGACACAACTTCTTTAGACCCAGTGATCGCATCTCTATGCATCACAGGCAGATCATGGTTGGCTGGGTGGACTGGCAGGCTCCTGTATACAGCTTCCTGAAAACATCACAACACTCTGCCAGTATTCTTCCCAAGAGCCCACAGCCCAGATGGAAGCAGTGGGCTTGGTCTTGGCAGGAGTTATGCAGTTGCCAAAATGCCTTGCTGAAAGAGTATCAGGAATTCCTAGGCAGTTAATGCCCACATGTGATGCTAAAACATCATGCTTGAAAGAACTGAAATCAAATGAATAAAATGAATGAGTCAGGGATAGTAAGTTTGGGGAGGAAAAAAAATGTGTTGTTTGTGGATGCCCTTCAGCCAGGAAATGAGGTGGGCATTTTGTCTGGCTTACTTTAGTTTCTAATGTGTACTGTGTCAAAGCTCACAATGTGCAATGAAATCACAGTAAGCTGTTTCAGTAGAGGAAAGGAGCCGGTACAACTGTGCAATGCCAATGGTAAGGCTGGTTTTCCACCTCAAGTTGTTCATAGAGGGTGGGTTATCATTTGTACAGGCTGTATAGGTTTACAAGGACACTGTGAGACCTAGAGGACCATTTATAGTGGATATGGGTCAGGTGGGGGCTGGGACTTCTCCTAAGAAATGGAAGGCACTCATCATGTTCTGCAATTTGAAATTGGTATTGAACAATGACACTCTCCATTACTCCCTGGCTTATTGCAGGCACTGGGACATACAAAATATTAATTTACTAATGGGAAATAGACTGTGCACTTTGCAAGTGCAGTTGCTCCAGAGCTTAGTAAATGAGGTAAAGCTTCACTATGCAAAGGATTTACATTCACATGCAAGGAAAATATATTAAAAAAAAACATTTTTGATTGAACATGATTGTATGATGAAAGTCAGCAAAGCTTCCCCTCATTTACTAAGCTCTGGAGCAGCTACACTTGCATACAGTGGCAGCCTGCAATTAGGGGCACCCAGGCACCGCCCCCTCTCTCCATGCCAGATCCTATATGCACCCCTTATATGCAATGGATAGATTCATGCATAGCATGAATCTATCTTTGGCTGTTTCGGCCGCCCAATATTCATGTGTCCAGACCCTTTCAGGGCACTGGGCGCATCAATTACAGTGGTCAGGGTTTTTTTTAAGCACCTGATTGGAGCCAGAGGCTCTAATAGGCTTCAAAATAGGGTTGGCTTGGGTCACAGAGAATGCGGTCTGATCCCACCCAGGTGTGTTACAATGGTGAATGAATGTTCACAGTTGAAACACTGATCCGCAATCCAGCTAATCAGAAGCTGGTGTGAGACCCATTTCCTGATAGGCTGAAAAGAGAAGACACCCGATCGGCCACCGAGGAGGAGGGAGGGAACAGAAGCCGCCGCCGTGATGACCCATGGAAAGCAGCAGAATGAGAGGACACCACCAAGCAGGGGAAGCCACCGGTGATGGGGTAAGCGCTACCGACTGACCAACCGGGGGGTTGGCATACTGTTTTCTGCCCCCCCCAAAAAAGATTTCCACTGGCCGCCACTGCTTGCAAAGTACACAGTTTATCTATCTTTAGTAAATCATCCTCAGTTTGTCTCCTATTTCCTCTTCACATGATGTGTACTGAAAGTGTAGGGGCATTTATTATTTTAGCCCAGTTCCATATTGAGAGATCTTAGGGTATGGCAAAAATACTTTTCTTATTTATCATGTACTATACTGATTAGAGATTATTACAATTAGCTTGTTTTATAGGATATGCATTCATCATGACCTATACAGTATAAATAACAGAAAACTCCCTGCAGAAACTCTTCAGGCTGCTTTGCAAACTGAGTTTTGTATAGCTGTTCCTTATAAGCAGTGATGTAACATTTTCTAGAAGGGCTTAAAGGGAAGCTAGGAATTCAGATACACTAGCAAGTTCAGAACGCATGCTGTGGATTAGTTACAGTTGTGATATCAGCGTTTCTGTCTATGCCTTTATTAATTAAGTGGAAAATCACAGGTAGTATGGTTGAGCAATCAGAAGCATCCCTAAACCAGTACGCTGATTGTTAGTCAAATATTCTAAATAATGCAAAACCTTTTTACTACTTCAGAGTAAGATGGTGAAAGAGGAGAGATAAAAGAAGGATGTCAGATTTCCTGACACTGTCATTCTTCATCCTAATGAGCGCTAAAAGTGAGAAATATGCGACTAGCTCTTTCTCCCTGCTGGAAGCTCTCGTGCTTCCTGAAGCTGCATTCAGTAATCATGTATGTTTGCAAACTCAGGTAATCATTACTGTGTGATTGTGATGCTGCCACTATTTGTGTTCCACTGTTATACTGTTTTGAAGTCATTCTTCCATCTATTATAGATGCTAACCTGCTGGCTTCTTGGCTCATTTTCCGCAATAGTGATTGCAAATGAATCATGCTTCAAATACATTGCATAAAGGGTGTGTGATGTGGAAAGGATCATGAAGTTGAGCTCCTGGTAAATAAGTGTGTCCTATAAATCAAGCCTTTCATAATGGAAACAATCTCAATCAAGTAATTGTGTTGCCTGTAGAGGCCAGGATCTCTCTTTAGTGTAGTATAATAATATTTAGGATTGGTGTGGTGTCTTCTTTGGGCAGAACTGTTCATCCTCTAATCATGAGGTTGATTAAATATGGTATCTTATTGTTTACCCAATTTAGAACACAAATGTTTATCCAGCTGCAGCAATATAGGCCACTTCAGAATAGGTCTCTGTGACCTCTATAGTTTATTTTCATTGACCTGAATCATATAAAAAAATGTCTGCCTCTGATCGTCAATGGCAAATACAACAAAATGTCTGCCAAGCTATTTCCGGTCTCCACTAGATAAGTGATAGCTAATACAGCCAGTCTGGTTCCCCTGATGAAGTCATGTGACATGGCGTAACGCAGCGCATAGGGCATCCCAGACCGGAAGTGATTTTGGAAACCCTAATGCTGGATATATACTTGATTTACCAAGGCATATTTTACTCATTATTGATGGAGTTACTATTTTTAAATAAATTCACTGATTGTAAGTACTACATTATGGGAGATTATTTAGTCCTACCCTAATATATGGATGAGAGTGGCAGAAGGAGCCTTAAAGGGACTATTGCCACACATCACCTGGGCATAACTGACAGATCCAGGACCGGGCTTAGATCAGTGGTTCTTCACCCAAAAGGATATCAGTGTAATTAAAAGTCACAATTGATTACACAAGGAGGTGAGAGTTCTGTGAGCACATTGGTGTCACAAGGAGGTGGAAGTATACCACTTATATATACAGTTTACACCGTTTTCTTCCTTTAGAAGTACGTGGATGTCACCATTGGAAAATGAATTAATACACATTTATCATCACATATTTATTTGTCCATGGACTGTACTATTATTATGCACTTTATAGTTGATTAATTTTCTGATATATGCACTTTATAGCTGATGTATTGCTTAATATATGTTTACATTGATGTTATTTGAGATTTATATTATGCACTATATATAAGTGAGTTTGCACAACACTGCTTATACTTATATAATTCTGAACATAAGCAGTGGTGACCGCTTCATTAAATCCATGCATGCAGCCCCTAATCTACATGCAGATTACTGGACACATGGATTTCAATGTTTTTTTTTTGTGAGGCACATGATTAGGGCCTGAGGCTCTAACTGGCTTAAAAAAGGGTGGGCTCTGGGTGAAGAGCACTGCTCCCGAGCCCACCTAGTTGTGTGACAATAGCGAATTAATATTCGCTATTATCTTCCTGCTTTTCCTCCCTGATAATCAGGAAGAGGGGTCTGAGACCCGATTGGCTGAGAGGAGAAGCAACCATCTTTGCCGAGAGCAGAAGCAGAGGGGGAACTGCCGAGGAGGAGATGCAGGAGAAAGCAACCGAAGCTGCCCCAGACCTTGAAGGCATAAATGCAGGGCTGGTGGTTGGATGGATAGGCGAGCAACCGTCGGAGTTTGTTCGCCGAACGACCGAGTGGGGGGTTTGATCGAATGGGGGCGACACTGCTAGGCAGCACTGATAGGTGGCACTAATAGGTGTCACTGACTGCACTGATAGGCGGCACTGATGGGCACTGATAGTTGGCACTGGATAGGCAGCACTGATGAGGAGCTACTGACAGGCATTACTGAGTGGCACTGATTGGTACTTTGCTGGGGAACTGACAGGCATTACTGATTGGGCACTGATTGACACTTTTTTGGGCACTGATTGGCACTGTTGTGGGCACTGATCAGCGTTTATTATCAGCACAGACCCCCCCTCTGACAGGGAGAGCCACCGATTGTCTCTCCCTGTCAGCATGAACCAAGGAAACGCGATGAACAGCTGTGATTGATCACATCTGATCACGTGGTAAGAAGCTTCTGACAGAGGCTTCATATCACAATTGGAGTTGCGGTGTGTCAGACTGACACACAGTACCTCCGATCGCCACGCTGCATGCGCCGGCTGTGTTATCCTGATCATGTCATATGATGTCCGGTCAGGATATCACAACCACTTTGCCGCCATCATTCTGCTATATGTCGGGCAGCATGTGGTTAAACATGAAATTCCTGATACTGATATTTTTTGCATTTTTACGTTAGACCAACTTGGACCAATTTAACTATACATGTGCCAAACCTGGCCAATTCCTGTGGAAGCTGGAAAACCCTGTAGTAGGTTCTACTACAAAATTTACTGCTGTTGGCTTCTGGGTCCCATGCCAAGTGACTGCCCTGCTAAATGTAAATATGCAAAAATATCCATATCTGTAATTTAGCTTCAACCCCTTCCCGCTGACTTACACAAATATGCAACCTCCCAAAAGTGGGTCTTTATTTGTGGGGCTGCATATATACACAGCACAGAGACCAGACTCTCACTGAAAGTGCCAGGTCCTGTACCAACGATCGGGAACATCTGATCGCTGTGATAACCTCTGATCGCCTTTCACAGTGATCAGTCACTATACAGCCCTCTCCAGTGCTGTTTTTTCCTCTTGGGTGGAAAAAAAGGTATATTGTATCTCAATCTCCTTGCTAGAGGAGAAAATTGCAAACAAAAATAAGTGTATTTGTAAATATTAATAATAAAATAAATAATAGTTAGATTGGGGTTTGATCTAGGTTAGGGTTATGGTCAAGTTTAGGATCAATTAGTATCAATGTGTTTTATGTAAGATAAAAAAAACAAAATGTGCACTATTGTTCCTGAGCTCTACTGAGGGTACAAACAATAAATAATATACACATACAGGTGCATCTCATAAAATTAGAATATCATCAAAAAGTTAATTTATTTCAGTTATTCAATTCAAAAAGTGAAACTCATATATTTTATATAGATGTGTTACACACAGAGTGATATATTTCAAGCATTTCTTTCTTTTCATTTTGATGATTACAGCTTGTTGTTGTTCAGTCATGTCTGACTCTTCATGACCTCATGGACCATAGCGTGCCAGGTTTTTATGCCCTCCACTGCCTCCCGGAGCTTGCTTAATTCATGTTCATTGTTTTGATTATGCTATCTATCCATCTTGTTTTCTGTCATCCACTTTCTTTTTTCCTTCTATTTTTCCCAGCATCATTGTCTTTTCCAATGAGTCCTCTCTTCATATTAGGTGGCCAACGTATTTGAGTTTTAGCTTCAGGATCTTTCCTTCCAGTGAATATTCAGGGTTGATTTCCTTCAGCCTGGGTTCACAGTTGTGCAAACACAGACATTGCATGATATTCACACCCACACTGCGGTGCTGATAGCATGCAATGTCTGTGCATTGGAATCGGATCGCATGGGTGTTTTCACCCATGCGATCTGATTCCTGTGCAAGTTCACAGTTCGCACTGTGATCTGTGAACTGATCTGGGGGTGTCATTAACATTGTATTGATACCCGCAGTGGTTCGCAGAGGGCAGTGTGAACTGCCTGAGGGAGAGATGCGATGTGGGAACCGTCACTGTAGTCATGCTGGGTCCTGCATCGCTACAGTGTGAACCTAGGCTCAAGATTAACTGGTTTGATCTTCTTGCCTTTCAGGGGACTTTCAACAGTCTTCCCCAACACCATAGTTCAAAAGCATCCATTTTTTGCCATTCAGCCTTCTTTATGGTCCAACTTTTACAGTCATAGGTTAATACAGTGAATACCATAGCTTTGATTATACGGTACTTTTTCAGTTGGGTGATGTCTCTGCTTATTATAATGTGGTCTAGGTTTGTCATTGATTTCCTCCCAAGAAGCAAGCGTCTCCTAATTTCATGGCTACAGTCACCATCTTCCGTGATCTTGGAGCCTAGCAAGATAAAAAACTGTCACTCTTTCCATTTATTTTCCTATTTGCCAAGGAGTGATGGGACCGGTTGCCATCATCTTAGTTTTCGTAATATTCAGCTTCAGACCAGCTTTTGCGCTCTACTCTTTTACCTTTATTAAGAGACTCTTTACTTCTTCTTCACTTAATGCCATTAGTGTGGTATTTTCTGCATATCTCATGTTGATATTTCTTCCTGTGATCTTAATTTCCGGCTTGTGATTTGTCGATCCTGGCATTTCGCATGATGTGCTCTGCATATAAGTTAAATAATTTGAAACCATTCAGTTGTTCCATTACCTGTTCTAACTGTTGCTTCTAGACTTGCATACAGGTTTTTCAGAAGACAGGTGAGGTGGTCTGGCATTCTCATCTCTTTCAGTATTTGCCACATCTTGTTGGGATCTGCACAATCAAAGGCTTTACTGTAGTCAATAAAGTAGAAGTAAACAATTTTCTGGAACTCCCTTCCTTTCTCCATGATCCAGCGAATGTTGACAATTTAATCTCCAGTTCATCTGCCTCTTTGAAATCCAGCTTGTACTTGTGGTAGCTCTCGATTCACATGCTGCTGAAGCCTATTTTGTAGAATTTTCAGCATAACCTTGCTAGCGTGTGAGATGAGTGTGATCGTATGGCAGTTTTAACATTCTTTGGCCCTGCTTTTCTTTGGTATTGGAAACAGACTATGGAAAATGTTGCATTTCATTTGGAAATAGAGGTCCCAGAGTCTTGAGGAAGAGTGGAGAGGCACATGATCCAAGTTGCATGAATTCCAGTGTGAAGTTTCCACAGTCAGTGATGATTTGGGGAGCCATGTCATCTGCTGGAATTTTCCCACTGTGTTTTATCAAGTCCAAAATCAGCTCAGTCCTCTGTCTGGAAATTCTAGAGCACTTTATGCTTCCCTCTGCTGACCAGCTTTATGGAGATGCTGATTTCATTTGCCAGCAGGACTTGGTACCTGCCCACACTGCCAAAAGTACAAATACCTTGTTTATTGATCATGGTATCACTGTGCTTGATTGGCCAGCAAACTATCCTGACCTAAACCCCATTGAGAATCTGTAGGGTACTGTCAAGAGGAAGATGAGAGACACCAGACCCAACAATGCAGATGAGCTGAAGGCTGATATCAAAGCAACCTAGGCTTCCATAACACCGCTGTTGCCTCCATGCCACGCTGCATTAATGCAATAATTCATTCAAAAGAAGCCCCGACCAAGTATTGAGTGCATATACTGTACATGGACATACTTTTCAGTAAGCCAACATTACTGTATTAAAAATCCTTTTTTATTGGTTTTATGTAATAATCTATTTTTCTGAGTACTGAATTTGGGGTTTTCATTATCTGTAAGCCATAATTCACTTGAGTTACTAAAATAAATTAACTTTTTTAATAAATTCTAATTTTATGAGATGCACCTGTGTGTGCTGTTGCTGTGATCGTTAGGAGCAGGACATTTTTTTGGGGTTGTTCTTTGGTAGTAGGTAATGGTAATGGCAAAAAATATACAGCCAATATGAAAAAAATTTACTTATTTGTGCCAGTTTCCTTTGGTAAGGAAAAAAAAGAGATATCCATTACCATTTACCACCAAATGAAAGACAATTTATCCTGAACAAAACAAGGTATAGGTCACCTGAATACACTAAATAGTTGTAATGATATGTACAGATTTACTAATACATGTCAAAGTTGAAGGATTTGTTTTACCTTCTTCATGGAGGGGTTACTTATGACGATATTTTTTATAATAGAATATTTAGATGTCAAAATAATTGTAAGGTGATTTCATATTATTTATTTATAGGTTTGGAAGCAGGTTAGAGAGGACATTGCAATGTCCAGGTGAAAGGGAAAAATTATGACCTTTGGACTGGCAATGCGGGCCACCAGGGTCTGTTCTATATATTGTTTTCTCAAATGGAAATTGACAGTAAATATCATAATACATAAAATAAATACATTAAAATAAATATAATTCACTTTTTAAGAGATCTTGCATTTTGCTAAACAGACTTTTTGAATCTAATCAGTTTTTTTTTTTTTACTTTGCTATTGCAGCATTATACATCAAACATTTTGCTCACTATTTTAGTAAAAAAAATATATAAAAAAATACATATAAGACAGGTCTGAAATAAAACTGAGACCATTACTGCCATGTCAAATTACTTTGTTTAATGTTACTTCAACCTAAATAAGTATGAAAAATTGTATTAAAAATACAGAAAGCTGTTTAAATGCGTTCAGAGCAAGTTCCTCTTAATGGGTTCCAATTTGATGTCATATTAGGGCATAATTAAAGGCACTAAGAAGAGATATTGATCTATACTATACATATATACTATACAAATCTACACACACGTATAAATACAGTACAACCAATCCTTTCTCTTTAAAGTGAAGTTCCACCCAAAAGTGGAAGCTTCTCTCATTCGTACCCTCTCGTTGTGCGGCGATCTACAAAACTTCTGGCCCCTCCTCCTACCCCCCTCCCCCCTGCGCTGACTTCTAGGGGAGACACAGCACCCAGAATTCAGTGGGACCATTCAGACAGTGCAGCACAACTCGTGCATGCACAGTAGGAAACAGGCTGTGACGTCACAAGGCATCACTTCCTGTTTCCCTTAGTAAGGAGGACGGCACCTGCACCTGGAGCCGATGGACGGGTTGGCTTTGGGGGCCAACATCACAGGCTCCCTGGACAGGTAAGTCTCCTTATATTAAAAGTCAGCAGCTACAGTATTTGTAGCTGCTGGCTTTTATTTTATTTTTTTTCACCCAGGCTAGAACTCCGCTTTAAGGAGATTCATATTGCACTGGAAAATGTACATGGCAGAGAACTGCTTACCAAAAAGATCTCATTATCGCTTATGCTTCAAGCAGTTTTGATATAGCCATTATGTATCACTCGCTGTTTGTACTTCTAAATAAGCATTACCTGGTCATTTAGAATATAAGGGCTTTAATAGTGATGAGAAGCACGCCATAGTTAAAATTAGCTCTGACATGGAAGTATAACAGATGTATTATTGAGAATGGTGCACTAAATTAAATTGCCAAGATTCCCCCAGGTCAGTATTGTGTTTGTTACATTCTGCTGAGCTCATATAGATAAAGAAAATTGAATATCCATATAAACTAACCAAGGAGGAATCCCTGTCTCCTATCCAATACCTTAATATAGTGTTTACACTTCTCTGCAGGTACAAACTAGACAAACCTAAAGATAGAGATGAATGGGCAATTTAGGAGAACAATGTATTGCACTTCTTAATTAGTAGAAAGACCTTACACTGAATAGTGTGCTATTTCTTCTCCCATGAGAGTGCAAATAGAACAATTACAAACATTAAAAACAAATGCAGGGAAAATATGTAAATTAAGTGAGTTCAGTCAAGGTCTTTAAAGTGAAACTCCACTGAAAATGAAAAAGCATTGCATATGTGAGTTCTCCTTTCTAAACTGTTGCAACATCATGTGTAGGTTTATCTTTCATTGTGATTAGTAACATGTTTATCCTGTCAGTGTAGGCATGGAATCCACATTTCCTGTAGAGGGCCATCAACCATAATGCTATGCTGCTGTATCTGCAGCTGTGATTGCCGGTGTTGTGACATATAGAGTCCGGCCATCTAAAAGTGTCCACCCCATACTGCGCAGGCGCAGCACTTCCGCAGTATGGAGCAGAAAGAGATTTGGAAAATCTCGGAAGATAAACAGCGCCTGTGCCATGAGTTGAGGTGCAAGCCCCACCATCCAATGGTGGGGCTAGAACCTGGACTCACAGCGCAGGCGCCATTCATCTTCCGCTATTTTCGGAATCTGCACAGTACACAGCGGACACTATCCGACGGGGGACACTATCTGACAGGACACCGGCTCTCCTATCTATGCCTCCTAGTTCCACAGATCAGTGACATCTTCATGCCTATTTTGCCAACCCTATTGGTGTTGTCAGGAGATAGTGCTGTCAGTCATCACCTCCAAGGTTACAGCATGATAGTAAGGAGATACTGTATGTCAGTAGACCCCACTTCTCACCCAGAGAGAAAGAGGTCTGATGCATGCATTGTCAGTCTTTGCACTTAGTTTAGTGAACTGCAGGTTACAATTATGCCCGTAGACACGATCGGACTTTCTGGCAACAAAACCGTGATTTTTTTTCCGATGGTTGTTGGCTCCAACTTGTCTTGCATAAACACGGTCACACAAATGTTGGCCAACAATTACGAATGTAGTGACGTACAAGACATAGCAAGCCAGTAAAAAGGAAGTTCAATAGTCATGTGCCACCCTTTGGGTTCCTTCTGCTAATGTCTTGTTTGGTGAGCATTGATTCTGAGCATGCGTGTGTGCACTTTGGACTTTTGTCCGACTGACTTGTGTACACAAGATCTGAAAGTCCGACAACACACATTTGTTGGCAGAAAATTTGAGAACATGCTAGCCAACATTTGTTGGTGGAAAGTCCGACAACAATTGTCCAATGGGGCAACACAGTCGGACTTTCCGCCAGAAAGCTCACATCCAAAATTGCACGTTGGAAAATCAGATCGTGTGTACGCAGCATTACTTCTTGTCTGATCATACAATTGAATATCCATTATTTTACAGTTGTTACTCTCTTCTTTTTCAGAGAGACCTTTTTTGGTCAGTTTAATTTTCCTAACAGGCATTTAAATTTGTCCTAAAGTCTCTGTGACCAGGGCCATCTTAACAGCATCATGGGCCCCTGGGCAAAGTATTGCTCTGGGGCCCCTACAAGCCTGTCCCAATTTTTGCACCTACTCTCAAGACTTAAAGTATAAATAGTTGATAGAATAATTTATTTTGTTATCAGATTATTTGTTTATTAGAATTGATAGTTGTGCTGCAACTGCCCTGCAACCGTGTGCAATGCACGTGGTTGTGGTGGGGTGATGCAGCACTTTGGAAAACAAGTGGTGAGGAGCTGATATTGCTTCCTCACTGCCTGACAAATGTCTCTAAAAAGAAATCACAGTGTGAATTGTTTTTCAGAGTAGTGGCAGCCTTTTTCAGGCTGTATTGACACATAATGCAAAGCTGCCAGAATGATTCACCACACCGAGAGCTCTTCATAGCCAACTGTGGGGGCAGTGTGTTGTGCAATTCAGCGCATCACATGGCTCCATTTTTTTGTATAAACTTTATTTGGAGTGTAAAAAACATACACTTAAATTACAGTAATGTTCAGCAGTGAGACATGCTGCATTGCCGTGTGATTTGGCATGCGTACTGTGATAAAATGCAGCATGTCTGCATTTTATTGCAAAATGCTGAAGAACCCGCCATATGCTGCGTTTCAGTTTGAATGGGACACATAGGAATCAGTTGTTTCCTGAGTGTTCTTGGTGTGACAGTCACTTTTACAATGCAGTAAAATTTTTGTCACTGCATATAGTGTACATTAGGCTACGTTCACACTGGTGATTGGGACAGGTGCAAATTGACGCAGTTCCTCATGCGGGCTCAGCAGCTGTCAGCAGGTAGGTGCAGCAGTGGCGGCTGGAGCTGAAAATGTTTTTTGGGGGGCGCAAACCGACTTAAAAATTCAGAAAAAAAACATCAATTGCAGCATCACTGTGCCCATCAATTGTCGCCACTGTGCCCATCAAACGCAGCCACTGTGCCCATCAAAAGTTGCCACTGTGACCCCCCCCCCCACCTGCTTGCTGTCTGCCAGGCACTTACCCTATCTTGGTGGTCAGGCAGCGGGAGATGGAGGTGAACTGTGGGACCTTAAAGTGGCAAGCTGTGGCCTCCATGCATCTGATAGGTGTCCAATCGCAGCGCCTGTCCTTCCAGCCAATCAGGTGACAGGTATCAGACCCATGCTACCTGATTGGTGGAGAGGCGGGTCAGTGTTAAAAACGTGAATATTCATTCGCTTTTCTAACACATCTGGGTGGACTCCGAACGCAATGCTTTGCAATCTGAGTTCACCTTTTTTTGAAGCCTATTAGAGCCTATGGTTCTAATCAGGTGCTTAAATAATAGATAATTATTAATAGAGGGGACGTGGCTGGAGAGAGGAGGCGGTGCCAATGCACCTTTAATAAACGCATTCCCACTGAGGTGCAGCCACCAGCTCTGTTCACTATAACGACAGGTCACCAGTGGCTGAACCTATTCATGGCTTTTTGCGCAGTTAGCGATTGATTACCTGTGGTGATTGTTACTGGACAGAGACAAAGTGCATGCAACAGTGGTCACTATAGTGAACAGGGTCAGCAGCCGCATGTACCCACTGACAGCTGCAGGAGGAACTGCTGCTATAATGTACACTGGATCTAATCGCCAATGTGGATGTAACTCTAGCCCTCAATCAGAGACTCGGAGTAGAGCAGAGGTAGGGCCATCTGCAATTAATGGGGGGGTGGGGGTTGTTTAGGGACACTCACCAATTCTCCAGCCAGGATCTACAACTATATGCCTGCTGTAGTGTGTGTGTACTCTAATATGGCTTCTGTCCTGCACATACACACAAAGTCCTTTCACAGTGCTCTCTGTGTGCATAGCAAGGGGTGGAGTATGGGCAGGGCTGACGGGGCAGGCATAGCAGGGATGGGGTGGATCATGAGGAGGAGGAGCAGAGTCATTAGCCTATTCAACGCGCTGCACTGTGCGCTCCTATTCCTGTGTCTCTCATTATCTGACAGGTTTTGTACAAGTGAGAAACAGAAATGAGTAACAGGAATGGCATGGCACAGCACACTGACAGTGAGACCCGCTCCCAGCCACAAACTCCCTGGACTCCCGGTCGGGCCACACGTCGATCCGCCCACACCAGCAATCAGCCATGGTGACCATCTGAGGACTACAGGCAGAAGGTGCACGTCGCGTCACTGCTAACAAAGTTACTGTTAAACTCTGTGTGCAGTGCACCATGCCAGCTTAGCAGTGTTAGCAGCATTACTCTAGATCTAACCAGCCCTGATGGAGCCCCATATGCATCTGGGGCCTCCCGGGCTCTGTCCAGGTGTGCCGCTTGATAAGACAGCCCTGTCTATGACAATATACAATAATGCAAGTTTAAGCCAGGATGTACTAGTCTGCACTGCATATTAATACATTATGACAGACCTATCTACAAACAGAGCCCTCCAGTAATGCACTGCTGGGGTTCTTCCTGGACCCTGGCGCTTCCATCTTCACCCGGGCATCATTCCGGGTTTTGCATCTTTGGGCGCTTGATTGGCCAGGCCCATGTGATGTCACAGATCGCTGAGGCACGCAGAGTGGGCTGTAAATGTGATCTGAGTTGCGCATGTGTGGCTCAGATCACATTACCAGCTCACAGGCAGGGCAGACATGTATGACAGAAGAGACCCCTAGGCTCCCTTCTGTTATAAAAAGCCTGTCTGTCAGCGGATTTGAAAGTTTCTGAGTTTACTACCGCTTAGTAAAGTGTTACTAAACCCAGGACCCTGCATTCACTATCTGGTCTACCCTACTGCACAAAACACGGAAATGCAATTATTTTAGGAAATATAAACTGTTAAATACCTTTTCTCATCAGCATCAGTCTTATGACTTCTATCAGTGTCTAGGTAAAGATTGTAGGAGGGGTTTCATTCTACTCTGACTGTCCTATGAGGCTGCATGACCACTGACCCTCTGTCTGGACAGTGCTGATCGGTCCTGTGCTGATCACATGCACCCTCCCAAAGAAAAAAAACTCTCTAGCAATACACACCAAACTGAGCATGTGCAGAGTGACTCCAAAGGCTCTGTCTTATCAGGAGCTAGATTGGGGACAGTGGAAGAAGGGGAGGATCAGAGGAGACAGGATCAAACAGCCTTTTTACACAGTGCGGAGGAATAACCCCTTAGGTTCCACAGTGAGTATAACAAGCTTGCTTTACTGCATATACAGACTGATTTTACTGTTGTGTGTTTAGTACCACTTTACATATGCCTACAGCCTTTGGAATTCAACTAATAGGACAGCCAGCTGCACAACGTGAATGGCAGTGTTAAAATAACTTGGCAGAGAGGCAGGCTGTTGTCTCTTAACTGTTTTCAATTTCAGAATTTTCATGTTTAACTGGAGTGTAGCCATTTGCTTCATAGAGAGAGCTTTTACTATAACATAAATGTCATGCACTATGCTGTCTCTGGCTTCCTATTTGTTTCACAACAAGAGAAAACTTCTGAGGTTTGGGAAATACCACCAAACACAATTCATACTAAAACAGAAGTACTGTGTACTGAGCCCCAGGCATTTTTCTGTGTAACTCCCATCCCTCTTGCTGTGAAGTCTATAGGAAGCTGGCCTAATAGATACTACAACACACACCAAAGTTTATTAAAGGTCTCCTGCCAGGAAATGAGGAACAATGACCCTTTTAAATTCTTTAGAGCAAAGCAAAATATCCTTAACAGTTATTCACGTTACAAATTAACTGTAAAGTGGGACTCCAGGCGAACAGCTAAAAAAGCAGTTGAAACGAATATCTCTATTTTCTAGTGCAGCTCGGTTCATAGCTTCATTCATAGCTATCACACTCATTTTAAATGAACAGTGATGCACCATAACCATAAACTTCCAAAAAGCAGTAAGGTGACCCAAGAAACGAAGTGATGTGTCAATCACAAGACTGGCTGGACAGAATTAAAAACTGTGTTCATAGAGAAAGATAGATAGTGATATTGGGGGTTGTTTTGCTCAGTGGTAGCAGCAGTGAGGCATGCCAGTCCCAACTGTAGTTTTAAGTCTTGCCATCCCACTTTTATTTATAAATAAAGCAAAGGTCTTACATTAGGGTTTCCCATGCAGAAGTCTTCGCTATCAAAACAAACATGGTCAAAATAGTACCTAGCCACCTGGCTCTCTCTTCAGCAGTGCTGCTGCTCAGGGCAAAAACGTTGGCCTTTGGCTTTTCATTGGTTCATTGGTTCCTCAGACTGTCTCACTGTCTCAGCTCTCCCAGCTCCTTGGGTTCTCCTGGCTCTCAGGACCCGGCTTCATAGACATATGCCCTTGCCTCTCAATATGGGATATCCTGGCCCCTACCTAAAAGCCTTTTGTCCCTAGCGTGAGACCTCCTGGCTTTCAGGTGAAGGACACATGTCCTCTCAACAGGGCAGACCTGTCTATTGAGTGAAGCACAGCTGTCTCCTAACAGGAACTCTGAACTATGCCCAGCCTATCATTATAAGGGCTGTGGGCATCGGAACACACACCCTGCTGATTTTCAGCAACACCTCGATACTGCATTTGGAGATTTCTTCCCTCGCAAAGCACTTTTAAATCTCCAAACTATGGAGTTCAATCCTGGAATACTAAAATCCAGAGAAAGCTATAAAAAATATTTTCTCCAGTCATAATCAAAGCTCTGGAGTCCCACACTCTGCATACATGAAAACCCTGTTTGCTTTTTACAACATTTTCACAGCGGCAGGATTTTATTTTATTCTTAATGAAACTCCAAATATACAATCAGCAAATTTAAAAAAAGCTTGTGACAGCAAATATAGCACTTTTTTTCAATTTAATAGAAAAATCCAACTGCTTACACTGCAACTATTTGTTATTGAAATTCATCCGCTTACATTCAATTTTATTATTTACATGATAAACTCTGTTGAAATGTAACGCATACTCTGGAAGTATAAGTCTGTGATATACATTTAGGGAAAACCATGCAACTCTGGGTTCTTGCTTACACAGTGCCCACACATTCCCTAGTCAAATTAATATTAAATTGCACTTGTGGTGATAACTAACAGTACAAAACCAACACTTACAATAAAGTCTTCCCTAGGTGGCAGTCATCTTTTCAACAGAGCGCCCTGTAAACCCAGAATGTTAGGGTACTCTGACATGCAAATTTAGACTACATCCCATCAACCACAGCTCAGCCCACCTCCTGCTGCTTTTGGCTCACTCTTATTGGCCTATCATTGACTAGTGGACTTCCTCAGTGGTTATTAAAGGTATTCTTATTGGACAGGAGATGGCAATTGGTGGAGCTTAGCCATAAACTTAGGGAAGATCTTTTCCTTTTGTCATTTTTTTTTTTTTAAATCTAGACTGCTGCTGTAAGTTTCCCATATAATAAATCAGCTGTTTTTCTGTGTAGTGTAGTCTAGATTTTAGAGTACCACAACTGTATTATGCTGAACTGGACATTGCAGGGTTTGTCTATAAATGACCTTCAGGTACTGGGTTCCATGTAGGGCACTTTCCAGACTCAGTTCTGGTAAAATAAATTGTGGTGTGCTTTCCAGGTAAAAAGCTGTTGGCATTGCCTTAGCACTTACCTGTCTGAAGACTGACTTACAGTAGTGTGTAGTCTGATTTGGTCAAGCACCAGGAGCTTCCTCATTTTCATCAGTCACTATATGCCATTATTCCCCACGTCCAATTTGTTTGCTGCAGGAAAGGTTAATGCAGTGAGCACTAACTTAATTTGATGGATGAGGTATTGAGAGCATGCACTCTGTATTCCTGGATGTTCCTGCTTCTTCTCTTGCTTGCATAGAGCCACTTAGAATTCCGATCTTTGATCTTTTCCTGCTGCTTGCGTAAAATTACTTTGGTCACTTTTGGCCATCTGACCTTGACCTGCTATGAGCTGTCCGGGGTTTATGAGTACCAGAGGCTCTGCCTCTTACCCTCAATCTACTCTAAGCCCTTGTACACATGGTCGGACATTCAGACGGAAAATGTCTGACCGGATCATGTTGTCGGATAATCCGACAGTGTGTGGGCTCCATCGGACTGTTTCCGTCGGAATAATCGACCAACAGTTTTAGAGCTGGGCTATAAAATTTTCCGACAACATGATCCGATCGGACTTTGTCCGATTGTTCGTAAAGATTTCCAATCGGACAAAGTGCCACGCATGCTCAGATCAAATTCCTAGACCAAAGCTATTGGCTACTAGCCTGAACGTAGTCCCGTCGTAACGAAATAACGTCATCACGTTCCGAACGATCAGATTTTCCGACAACTTTGTCCGACCGTGTGTATGCAAGACCAGTTTCGGAACAAAATCCGACAGATTTTGTTGTTGAAAAGTCCAACCGTGTGTACAAGGGCTTAGAGGAAAATGTGGATTCTCTCTATAGATTACATCTATATTTCCTCTTAGGTGACACGTGGAAAAGTCCACAATTACAAATTTCCCATAGTTACCTTCAATGCACTAGACTGGGTGCATCCGGACCCCCAGGGTAGTGACTGGGATAAAATTATTTTGCAACAAAAGCTAAGTTTGATTTTCAGGCTCAATGCAACTTTTGCCCCTGGCCTTAACAGTGCCATACATTTCCAATCTTTGGAAGGATATTCCTCTAAGATAGGTGGAAAGATAAAATACTGATAGACAGGTTCTCCCCAGCTGTGTGTAATGCTTTGTCTCTTATGCCGCGTTCACACGAGCGGACTGTATGGCGTACTTAGTCCGTCATACAATCCGACGGACAGTCCGTCATACTTTCCACTGAACGGACTTGACCACACACGGATACCCAAACAGTCCGACGAAAGCTTGCGCGATGACGTGTACAGCACGTACGACGGGACTAGAAATAGGAAGTCCAATACACAGCAAAGCACCCTTCCGCCGTGTAAATCCTTTCTGGGCATGCGCCATTCTTAGTCCGTCGAACTAGCATACTGACGAGCGGATTGTCCGCTGAAACCAAAGTACGACGGACAGAATTTCGAAAAATCCGAAAAATTCTTAGTACGCCGGACTGCACGCTGAAAAAGTCCGCTGAAGCCCACACACGAGCGGACTGTCCGCTGAAATGTGTTTCGACGGACTAAGTACGCCATACAGTCCGCCCGTGTGTACGTGGCATTACAAGGCCAGAGAGGACTTTGTGCATATGGATTTATGTTTTTTGTCTTTTGTGAACATAATTTGCAGACATGCTTTCTTTATTATTGTTTTTTTGTTGTTTATTGAGGTGTAATTTTTAAGTGTATTTTGCAATTCATTTTTGTACTTTGCTATCACTGCCTATGGCCTGTTTTGCACTTGTGGGGATGTTTGGAGATCTGAGCCACTGCTCGGCACGTGGGGCCCTCTGATGCAGCTGTTTTGCACTGGGGGATCGCAGGGCTAGTCTTGGGGTGGTGATCAATCTCTCCACCATCCAGATATATCGTGGAGGTTTCCCTGCTTTGTCTCTAACAGCATAATTGCCCTGCACTTTGCGCCAGCTGCTATGCTAACGTCAGGATGAGCATGGTGACCATCTTGCTTGCAAGCGATGGCTCTCCCATGACTGCACAGGGGAGGATCCACTAGAGGCAACAGTTTCTCTTTCCTCCACTAGAGACAGCAGTTTCTCCTTCCTTCCCTTCCACTAGAGGGAACAGTTTCTCCTTCCTCCCCTCCCCTGTATTTGCCCTTGAGCACTGATGTCAGGCCGATGTACCCCATTCTAGAGCATGCTCCAGTCCCTTCCGTCTCATTTATCTCCTTTATAAGGGGATAAGAGGGCTGTTCCAGGATCCGGCCACCACTTCCACTCCCAGAAAGACCATGTAGATGGTCGGATCCCTGCACATGTCCTCTATTTTTTATCTGCACTGATAAGCACTTTTCTCACTATTTTTCTTTTGTTATATGACCTTGTCGAATTTTATTATAGGCATATATGACAAACATTTTTTCAACATTAGCAATGCAGATTTACAGTGCATTTCATATATTTCATCATAATAGGGGTGTTTATTCCTCTATTTTTAAGCTATGGGGGAAAGAAGTGGTAATTTTATCTAGTATTTGACTTTATTTTGGGTAAATTCATTTGCCACAAGGACCTTGGGTTCTTGCTTGTATCTACCCTTATATGCCTTGATCAATTTCATCCCGGGTACCTTGGCTGACAGTGAGTTATTCTAAATAAGTTCTGGGATGCATCATTTATTTCCCTATATTCTGCACACTATTGTGTTTATGCCACTTGTGATGATTCTTATTGTGTACCGTATATACTCGAGTATAAGCCGAGATTTTCAGCCTCTTTTTTGAGGCTGAAAGTGCCCCCTCGGCTTATACTCGAGTCACCGCTGTCTGACTGCTCGATCAGCGTATCGAGCAGACAGACGGCGGACATTAAAATTCAAAAGCCGCGCCTCCTTCTCCGCCTCCGCCTGTGATAGGCGGAACACTGAATTTCCCAGCAGTCAGTGTTCCGCCTATCACGGACATCCGCTCATTCTCATACTACGGACGAGTATGAGAGGATGTCCGTGATAGGCGGAACACAGGCTGCTGGGAAATTGAGTGTTCCGCCTATCACAGGCGGAGGCGGAGGCGCGGCTTTTGAATTGTAGAATGGCCGCCGAGAAGAGCGGCGATCCTGGAGCGGCGATCCATCGGCACGACACGGGACGGAGGAGGCACGGGACGGAGGAGGCACGGGACGGAGGAGGCACGGGACGGAGGAGGCACGGGACGGAGGAGGCTCGGGACGACGGCGGCTCGGGACGGAGGCTTGGGACACAGGTAGGCTGGACACACACACAAGGCTGCACGGACACACACACACACACACACACACACACACACACACACACACAGGGATGGATGGATGGATGGATGGATACACACACACACACACACACACACAGGGATGGATGGATGGATGAATACACACACACACACACACACAGGGATGGATGGATGGATGGATACACACACAGGGATGGATGGACGGACACACACACAGGGATGGATGGATGGATGGATGGACACACACACAGGGATGGATGGACGGACACACACACAGGGATGGACGGACACACAGGGATGGACAGCCATGTCTCACCCTCGGCTTATACACGAGTCAATAAGTTTTCCAGTTTTTTGGGGGTAAATTGGGGGCCTCGGCTTATATTCGGGTCGGCCTATACTCGAGTATATACGGTATATTATATAGATTATTTAAGTTTATAATTTTAGATAAGAAGTTTTATTTATGTGCATACTGGTTAAGGGTTAACCGAATGGAAATTATGGTGCCGAAAACCAAAACCGAAAATGACGGTTTTTAAAAAATATTTATAATTTATATTCAATTGTATTATATTCAACTTTTTAACAAATAAAATCAATTTAAATTAATATGAATTTATTGTTGGCCATTATTGGCACCGTTAGTTCAAGAAAGGTTAAGAAAAATGCAGTCTTCAGTCATTAACCATCTCTTGTATCATGCCTCAGTCTCTAACCATCTCTTGTATCATGTCTGCAATTTCTTACTTAACCTCGTCCCGACCAGCCGCTGCAGTCCCGATAAAAATTGCTGATCGCCATTACTAGTAAAATAAAATAAAAAATAAGTAAAAATGCCATAAATCTCTCCTCTATTTTGTAGACGCTATAACTTTTGCGCAAACCAAGCAAACCAATCACCATATACTTATTGTGATTTTTTTTTTTACCAAAAATATGTAGAAGAATGCATATCTATATATAATGTGGGATATTTATTATAGCAAAAAGTTAAAGATATTGTGTTTTTTTCCAAAATTGTCGGTCTTCTTTTGTTTATAGCACAAAAAATAAAAACCACAGAGGTGACCAAATACCACTAAAAGAAAGCTCTATTTGTGGGAAAAAAAGGATGTCAATTTTGTTTGGGTACAGCATCGCACGACCGGGCAACTGTCAGTTAAATTGATGCAGTGCCGTATCACAAAATATATCCTGGTCATTGAGCAACCAAATCTTCCCGGCCTGAACTGGTTAAACTTAAACGCACTGCTAATAGTATTAGCAAAATTTCCATTTGGTGCTCCTCTAGCAGACGCAATACAGGAGATGGTCAGGGACTGCAGACATGATACATCAATGCAGCCTCACCAGTGCCTGTCAGATGCAGCCTCCCAGTGACAGTCAGATGAAGCCTATCTGTGCCTGTCAGATGCAGCTTACCTGTGCCTGTCAGATGCAGCCTGCCAGTCAGATGCAGCCTCCCAGTGCCCATCAGATGCAGCCTCCCAGTGCCTGTCAGATGTAGCCTACCTGTGCCCATCAGATGCAGCCTACCTGTGCCCATCAGATGCAGCCTCACCAGTGCATGTCAGATGCAGCCTACCTGTGCCCATCAGATGCAGCCTGCCTGTGCCTCACCAGTGCCTGGATCAGAGCGGCGATCTCTCGCTGTGTCACAGAGCTGGTTTTGAACTTCCCAGCCAATGAAACAATGTCACAAGGTGGGACATTCTAACTGCTGCCACCCAGACAATTCAGCTCCGTGACACAGGGAGATTGCGGTTCTGCAAGGAGAGGAGGAGGGGTGGGAGTACGGATGACACCACCGCAATAGGCGGCACCCATGGCAGACCCTGCTCCTTTTTCGATTCTCCATTATTTGCATTTTTCTTCTTTAGGCAGCATGCCTAACACACAGTTTTCAGCCGATCATTTTCGGCGGCCAAAATTTCAGTGCAACACTAATACTGGTGCCTTTAAAGTCCTGTATACCCAATAGTTTCCAATTTTCAATACAAGGCAAGGTTGAAGCTTGTATGCAGAATTAAAACAAAAATGAAGCCTTCTTAAAACAAAACCTCTGTGGATTAGGTAAAAAAAATATACAGGGCTCATTTGGCAAATGTAACCCATTACCCCCCCCCCCCCCCCCCCCCCCCCCACACACACACACACACACACACATCTACTTCTAATATCTCATGTAGAATGACAGTCATGTTCAGGAGTGGTTTGCTATTTTTTACACCATGTGATAAAATTTCACCTCTTCAAACATAGTAGAGGTTTAAAGACCAGTCTACCCAAAATAGATATTTTAGCTTTGGTTGAAGCTTTGTGTGATTTACCCACCCTCTTTTTCTATGTTTGGAGAGCTTACCAAAGTAATCTCCCAACCACACTTTCCTGTTTTCTCTCTGCTTGCCAAGATATCTTACTCCTCCTGCTACAGGAGTAAACCCAACCCCGTTGCCATCTCTATGGTATGTATAGCTACATGTAAAACATTTAGTTTTGTCCTGTACATTTGTTTTTTGCTGTCCAGTGGGGAAAATTCCCTCTTACTTACATACTAAGAAGTGGGAGAAAATCTGTACAAAATTATGGTAATTTCCATTTTAGATAGTAGTCATGGGAATATGTGCACCCATTGGAAGATTGCCACTCACCTCTTGTTCTGGTGACAACTGTAGCATTATGGATGTCCTGTCACTTTCTGACCCAGTGATAATGGTCGCCAGTACATATAGAGAGGGTGCAGCTACACAACAGGGACACAGCCACATTTTAGCAATACATACACATTAAATTATAGATCCAACAAGGGCAATATGACCCCACTCTTGATGGCTCCAATAGGTGTGCAGAGAGAGAACGTCTAGCAGTCATTGAAAGACATTAGAACTAGTTAGCTTTTTTTACAGGACAAGTGCACTTTTTTTCCATCCTTTTTTTTTTGCCCCTTTGCCATGACCTAACCTAACACACCCTCTGATCTGATAGCCGTGACCTCTGGCGTTTGTGCACAACCAACATTACATGTTTTGCTACCCTGACCAAACTTGTACAGCCCTATAGACTTCTATGGGTCTGTCTCCCTTGGTCCCAGGACAAGGCATTGCATTGAGAACATGTATCTGATGTTTCAATTCTTCAATGAAAAATCCAGTTCCAAGTAGCGTGGACAGCTTGAATAATCTCAAATTTACTGCCTCCGATTAATTTAAAAAAAAATGACATTTCCAAATAGTGAAAGTAGTATTAGACCTGGTTCACACCTATGTGTTTTTTGGTGCTTTTTGCAGAGACTCACTACAATCCATTTAATATGGTTTTTATGGGACATCTATGCTTTTTTCAGCCACTGCATTTTTGGAAAGGGTCAGGGACTTTTTTTAAATGCAAAACAGTGCTTTTTTGCTTTTGTGGTTCCATAGACTTCAATGGAGAAGCTACAAAAAAAACATGTAATGTGTTTTTGCAGTGAAAAATGCTAAATTCCAGTACAATAAATGCACTGTAGAATGCACCAATCACAAACTGCATGGATGTGAACTGAGCCTTAAACCCAAAACTAAAATATGATTTTTTTGCAGCTTATCAATCATTAATAGTGGAGGCAGCTTTTGTTTCCCTTTTCTATGCTTTTTCCCCTCTATTTTCACCTGGTGATCTGATCAGAAACACACCTCCTGTATTAGAGTGCTCCCACTCTGCACGAATGAGCATAGGGGGTGCTTTTGGACAGCGACATTGTCAGTCTGGGGGAGAGGGGAGTGTTAAATGTAGTAACCAGTTTAGATACACTGAAGTCAAACTCTAGCTTACACTTTATAATTAGTTACAAGAAACATATTTTTTTTTTCTTTTGGGATAAAGGTTTTACATAAATAAAAGCTGATCATTATAAACATCCCTGCCAGTGTTAAAGTGGTTGTAAACCCTTTTTGTTGACTTTTACCTATAGGTAAGCCTAGAATAAGGCTTACCTATAGGTAGTGGAAATATCTCCTAAACTTGCGCCATTTAGGAGATATTTTACTTGTAGTGTGCCGATGTCATCATCGGCGCATGTGCTGTGACGAAACGGACCATGTGCCGTTTCTTCCCCCAGCGTGATGGCATGGGCTAGTATGCTTTTCATTTGCAGGCCTTGCAGGGAGCAAAAGAGGATGTAAAACCCATCAGGGTTTACTTCCTCTTTAACCCCTTCAGCCCTGGAAGAATTTACCCCCTTCCTGACCAGAGGACTTTTTGCGATTCGGCACTGTGTCGCTTTAACTGACAAATGCGCGGCCGAGCGACATGGCTCCCAAACAAAATTGACGTCCTTTTTTTTCCCACAAATAGAGCTTTCTTTTGGTGGTATTTGATGACCTCTGTGGTTTTTATTTTTTGCGCTATAAACAAAAAAATAGCGTCAATTTGGAAAAAAACGCATTATTTTTAACTTTTTGCTATAATAAATATCCCCAAAAAATATATATATATATCCCCTCAGTTTAGGCCGATATGTATTCTTTTACATATTTTTGGTAAAAATCACAGTAAGCGTTTTTTGATTGGTTTGCGCAAATGTTATAGCATTTACAAAATAGGGGATAGTTTTATGTCATTTTTATTGATATTTTTTTTTTTTACTAGTAATGGCGGTGATCAGCGTTTTTTATTGTGACTGCGACATTATGGCGGACACATTGGACAATTTTACCACATACAGCGATCGATGCTAAAAAATTGCATTGATTACTATAAAAATGTCACTGGCAGTGAAGGGGTTAACCACTAGGTGGCACTGTAGGGGTTAAGTCTGTCCTAGGGAGTGATTCTATCTGTGAGGGGAGGGGGCTGTGTGTGACACATCCCGATTACAGGGAGCAGAGATCAGTGACAGTGTCACTAGGCAGAACAGGGAGATGCTTGTTTACATTAGCACCTCCCTGCTCTTCCTCACCATGAGACTATCATGGGTATCCCCGCGGACATTGGTTCGCAAGCCGCCTCTTAAAGGACAATGTACATGTACGTTAATTTGCCTGTACGTGCCCTTCTGCCACAGTATATCTGCGTAAGGTGGTCGGGAAGTGGGTAAAAGGTTTGCCTCATTCCTGTAAACTGTTACATCTGTAGAAAAGTGAGTTCTGTTGAAAAAACAACAGACTTTTGCCGTGTACACCCGACTGCGCTTTTTGGTAGACTAGGTCCGACGGTCTTCCTGACGGACTTTCGACAGACTTCCGACAGACTTTCCAAACGAACGGACTTGGCCACACATGAAGGGACTAAGTCCGTTCGTAAGTCCGTTAGTTTTGAGCGTGATGACGTAAACAGGACTAAACAAGGAAGTTCAATAGCCAGTAGCCAATAGCTTCCCTTGCGTCATATTTGGTCTGTCGGACTAACACACAGACGGGCGGTTTTCCAGATTTTAGTCCGTCGGATAGATTTGAAACATGTTCTATTTCTAGGTCCATTGGATTTTTTTTTTTTTAAATGATCGGACTAGCACACACACGATCAGATTGTCCAACGGACTAATCCCTTCAGACCTAGTCTACCAGTCGTGTGTACGCGGCATTACTGGCCAGATCACCAGTTGAAAGAAAGCCTAAAAATGAAAACCAATACAGGCATCACATTAAAGACTTGGTAAGCTTCGATATAAGAAGTGTTTGCTTTTTGGATTGCTACAGCTTGAAGCATTGACTTTAGCATTGATTCTCCACTGAACCCCTATGGAGACCTGTCACACTTTATTCCATTCGCTCATTTACATCCTCGACAAATGAGGATCTAAACCTGAAATTCTCCTTTGTGTACATTGATTCTGGCCTTTTCAGCTGTGGCAGATTCACGTTATAACTAACATTAATCTGGAGGAGGAACTCTAGGGAAGGGGCGGTGGTTGCAATTGAATTCAGGCATGGGAATGTTTCTAGAATCAATACATATGTTCCTATGTGAATAGATATTTCTACATGTTTGCTCTTAGATTTTGATGCAGTGGATGTTAGAAAATGGCATGTTCTGCAAAGCTTTGTACCTGTAACAAAAAACAGCCTGTTTCCGTGTGTCGAGGATAAAAACAATTCCATGCATACAACCCACGTCTAACCCAAAAGCAGGTTATGAGCCATCCATGTAATGCTCACTGAACACGTGGGGCATGTTTTTTTTTAACATTCAGTGAATGAACTTTAAAAGCATGTAATAAAAATGTGCAAAATACCTCATATTAGATATATGTATTTTTTTGCCTGGAGAGAATTTTGAATCCCATGTAGGACTTGCATAACATGCAAAAAAAAAAATTCAAACGTGTTGTATCTGTTGGTAATTTGTTTTTGTCACGTCAGTATTTCTTACATATCTTTGTCACCTACATTTCCATTACACTAACACCTTGAGCACAGCTGTTAAGAACGTTCAGTGAATAGCCACAAGAAAAAGCATGACACTAAATGGGTATCCATTCAACCTAAAGTCACAAACAAGGACTCACGTCTTTTAGTGTCACTTAAAAAAATAAAACTCAACTTTTATTTTCTTATTAAGTTACTATAGGTTCCTTTAGGTTCCCTTTAAATGTCTCCTTAAAGGATTAGTGCTCTCATGCCCCATGCACAAGGTCGTAAATTCTGACAGAAAAAGTCCGATCAGGTTATGTTGTCGGAAAATCTGATCCTGTATGGGCTCTATCAGACTTTTTCTTTTGGAAAAAGTTTGAGAGCTGGATCTAAAATTTTCCGACAACAAAATCCGAGCAGACTTTTTCCAAACGTGTGTAGAGAATTCCAACGCACAAAGTGCCACACATGCTCAGAAAAAATGTGGAGACGAAAGCTATTGGCTACTGGTCTCTACGTAGTACCATTGTACTTGTTTTACATCACCTCTTTCCGAACCATTGGATTTTCGGACAACTTTGTGTGACCGTGTGTATGCAAGACAAGTTTCAGCCAAAATTCATCGGAAAAAAATCTCACAGAGTTTGTGGTCGGAATGTCCGACCTTGTGTATGGGGCATAAGAATAAGGCCTTATGAATTTATTAGGAGCATAGGTGGGCATTTATAGTGTTATACTGAATTGGAGCAATGGTGTGGTATATATACTATGGCACTGCACATCGATAATACAAAGGAGTGCATAGTAAAAAAACTGGGCACTTTTACCCCCTTCCTGCCCAGCCAATTTTCAGTTTTCAGCGCTGACACACTTTGAATGACAATTGCGCGGTCATGCAACATTGTACCCCAACAAACTTTGTATCATTTTTTTCACACAAATAGAGCCTTCTTTTGGTGGTATTTAATCACCACTGGTTTTATTTATTTGCTAAACACAAGTTTAAATCAGTTTTTTCATAGTTTGTTATACAATTTTGCAAACAGGTAATTTTATTGCTTCACTGATGAGGCTGCACTGATGGGCACTGATAGGTTGCACTGACAGTCGCTGATAGACTGCACTGATGGGCACTAATGAGGCAGCACTGATGGGCAATGACAGGTGGCCCTGAAGAGCACTGATGAGGCGCACTGGTGGGCACTGATGAGGCTGCACTGGTAGGGAGCACTGATAGGTGGCACTGATAGGCTCTGATAGACGGCACTGATAATTGGCACTGATAGGCAGCACTGATATGCAGCACTAATGAGCACTGATAGGTGGAACTTATGAGCACTGATATGTGGCACTGATTGGGAACTGATAGGCGATACTGAAGACCACTGATGAGGTGGCACTGGTGGGCACTGATGAGGAGGCACTGATGAGGCTGCACTTATAGGCAGCACTGATGGGCACTAATAGGTGGCACTGATGATCTCTGATAGGCAGCACTGAAGGACACTGATAGGTGGCACTGATAGGTAGCACTGATATACGCATTGATGAGCACTGATAGGTGGAATTGATGAGCACCGATAGGCGGCACTGATGGGCACTGATAGGCAGCACTGATAGGTGACATTGATGAGGAGGCACTGATGGGCACTGATTGGCAGCACTGATGAGCACTGATTGGCAGCACTGGTGGGCACTGAATGGTAGTACTGTTGGGACTGCACCAATAATCTGGACACTGATAATAAGTGCCCTGATTATCAGTACCTATGTCCCTTAAAAACAAGATGGTTATTGGCTTATTGGCTCATAACTGGCTTGTATTGACATCTGTGATCAGCTGTCATTGGACACAGCTGATTACATGGTAAAGGGCTGCTGTGATTGGCCTTTTACAATGATTTCTGGTCAGCTGAGTCCTTCAAACTCGGGAACCACAGTGTGCGCCGCAATAGACCGGTAAATAAAGCCTGCGCTGTAGCCGTCATTTGGCTATAGCGTGGGTGGCAAAAGGTTAAATAATAGTAAAAATACCTACTGTATATGTTGTTCTAGAAGTCCAACTTCAGTCAAAACTTTTTTGAATTGGTTAGAATTGGGAAGGATTAGCACTTTTATCAGATTTATACAACTGGATGTATCCCCATTGGTAAGGTTTTGTCTTTCAATTTGCTGTACTGTGATAGGGATGTTTTTTTTTCACATTGTTTATATAATTTATATGGAAGGTTTTGTAATATGTTAGTGGTGTCATTAATCAAAGGCACACACATATTATATCTTGGTTCCACTGTGTGGTTTATTTATATACACTGTCCCTGTGATACCCTATCACTAGGACAGTAAATGTTGGGCAATTTTTTGTAATGGGGCACGAAGAACACCAAAAACACTTTTCCTTTCAAATGTTACTTTTATTAGAGTAAAGTGTAGCAAAACTTTTGTGATTAAGTTAATTATTTTCCATGTTTTCCTGTCCTGGTGACACCCATTATCTTAATTTCTTGTCCCAGTGTCACACAGAAAGAGAAGAAACATTGCCCCTATAGGGCCAAATAAATAAAAGTGACATTAATTGGGCTTTTACACATATATTGGCAATCAAAAACTTGTCAGAAACTATGGAAAATCATAAATGGCCATAAAATATTCTTGTAATGTCTTTAAATGAAAGGGGGGGTTCAAAATACATAAAGGTTATCAAAATCCATCCAAAGTCACACTAAACACAGACTGCAGCTACATATTCAGGACCTTAGGAAAATCCAGCTGATATAAAGATTAGAGTAGATACAAGGTGCAAGAAAGTGTTAATGACATCAAAGTGTTTAGTTAAACATTTTAAATACTATCCACTCATATAAAGCATTGCTGTAATCTAGGTCTATAAACAAACTTTCTCAGGCTAGAGATAGGGGTGGACATCTATGAAACGCACCGCCAGCCCATCCCTCTTCCCTCCATGTGTGCTTCCCTCTTGTGTTGAACTCCAGTGTGCCAGCGCAAGTTTCAGCACCGACTTTAGTTCTGACAATTTGCCGGTTTAAAGATCTGGATTACAACAGAACTCTAGTTATAATCTGGATGACCCGAGGCAACTTTCTTGAGACTATCAGCTACATTTACTATCAAAGAAGTGAAAAAAAACTTCAAATGGTAGCGCTGTGCTTAAGAATTAATTAACATACAAATATGAACATTTATTGTTCAAAGCAAAACCTTGAAAATAAAATAAAATGGAATAATCCTCATATAAAAGTGAGGGTAAAATGGAAAGGAAAAAATGTTTATCAATGTAACAATAGTCCACCAAGATGTGAAAAGAAGTGTCCAAATTTTCAATTATGTAGTTAAACTCCATCACACACCTCCTCACTTATGTTAGTGATTTCTCTCCCCAATGCACACTCACCAAATCAATGGCCTTCCACTCTCGTGGTTGGCAAAAAATAGCATAAACAAATGTCCTGTTGTCAGGATCAGAGGATGCTCTTGTGTATCTCTATAACAGTGAATGCTCATTGGCATATGAAAGGAAACAGAAATAGGCTCCAATGGTACAGTAAACAAAATAATCCACAATTTATCAAAAACACAATGCAAAACTACTCACATGGTGCAAGATAAAAACTCCCATAAAATGGAACATTGTGCTGTGGCATCAGGTGTATCTGGTAATAGGCTTGATTGTCTCACCACCTCCGGGAGTTCAGGGTAATGATTCCACGTCTCCATGTTCACATCTGTCTTCTTTCCTTACTTCCTGATGACTTCAGCTGTTCTTGCGTAACCATGCTAATGCGTTTCGTCACTTCCAAATTGATCACAGGGGGTGGTTACATGGCACGGCAACCATGCTTATGTATCCTACCTTCCATCCGGGTTAACACTATCTCTACCAATGAAGTGTCAACTCCTCAAACACTCTGAATCAGTAGGATTACTCCCCGCTCAGATGTCCGCCTGTGCAATTACCAACTAAAATGACAGTATTACAGATCACAACTAGCAATAAATATCTAAAAAAACACTCCACCCAGGCTAGATCAATTTATACTTATATACTTCTCCTGTTGTTGCTGCTCATAACACAAACAAAATATATAAACCTCAAACCACATCGCAAACAGTACAAAATTGTAGTGCAAATTTCTATAGTGCGAGCAATGTGCATAACCTATAAATTATGAATCTCAAAAATATATAAAATACAATCACAAATGAAATGTCTACTGACAAACATTTAGCCAGTGAAAGTCATTGTATAAATTTAAAGCAGTCCCAAACACTGTTTTCTTTCAAAAAAATGCTCCTATGTAAAAGAATAATCTAAAGTGCTGTAGTGCTTCAAAGATCTCACACTGTGATCAGTGCTCCACACACCCCCTTTGTGCTTTAACTCACCAGATGGTATGGACCCCTTAGCAGTACTGCATGTGAGTCTATCAGGCTTAGGCTGGTGAGCAGGGAGATGACACTTCTTTTATATCTTCCTGTGTGCTTACAACTCATGCATAAAAGAGAGAGTATATATATAGTGTAGTACGTCTTGTCTATTAAGATAAGAGATAAAAAAATTCACAATGTTCCAAAATTAAAATCGCATGTTTCAAACATGCTAATATGGGGAAGTCCACTTGCTCCAGGAATTTGCTTGGTTCTCTCGTAACCTCACGTGCGTTCCGCTGCTTGCCAGATGTGACATAACTGAGGAACCGGAATCTACATAGACACATTTCTCCCCTCCCACAGGGTGTTATCAAAGGTCTTTTTTAGACCTTTACACAATTATTTTTAGCCGTTTTACAGGTCTTGCATTTTGTGCATGTCTCAAAGCCTTTTCTCTCTAGGAACATTGATTTACTTATAGAGGGATTAATTATTTTCTTCACAAATTTTTCATCAGTTACGTGCTCGTCTGTGTATGAACTTTGGTGTTTTGGGAAGCACTGGGCCAAAGGTTCTATCCATCAGCAAGATGTGCCAGTATTTTCTAAAAAAATATCTTCCACTTCTTTATACTGACAGTGAAAATTGGAAATAAAATTCCACTGCTGGTCGTTGTTTTCCCTACTTAAAATTTTGTATTGAAAACAGAGATTTCTCAGTTGCTCAAGGATTTCTCAAATTATGTTGTCTATTTTGTTCACTGTGTATCCTTGTGAAATAAAGTCATCCTCAAACGTGCAATTTCTCCTAATTTGCAAGATTTGGACTTGCATTATATTGCGAAGCCAGGCTGGGTTGAGGCCACTTGTGATGGATAAGTAACTATTTCTATCCGTTGGTTTGAAAAAAACTTCAGTAGCAAATCTATCAGTGTTTGAAAACTGTGACATCAAGGAAATTTAAACTCTCTCTAATTCAATCTGCTATTATTAATATTGTTATTGAGATCTGTCATAAATTGGTGCAAGCTTTCTTCAGAACTTCCACAGATGAGCATAAGGTCATCAATAAACCTTCTATAGAACAATAGCGCCCATCACAACTAGACTTTTTTTGTTGAAAAAATTATCCTGAATAACAAAAATAATTATGCGCTAAGCAAAAATCCAAATATCTTCCCAAAAACAGTTTCTGTGCATGTGGGATATCATCCCTTTTACTCAACGCCCAATTAAGGGCCAAAGGGGCTTCTTTGAGATTGATTATATTGTACAGGGATGCCACATCCACTGTCACTAGAAAAAATTCCCTGTTGTCCGGTAATTGGATTCCCTCAATAAGTTATAAAAAGTTTTTTTGTGACTTTTAGATATGCTTTGGTCTGTAAAACACTAGCTAGAAGGAATCTGTCTAAGTACCCCTCCAATCTAGCTGTGACTGACCCTATCCTATTCACAATGAGTCAGCCTGGGGGTGCCTTATCATCTTTATGAATTTTTGGCAAGGTGTAAATAACTGTGATTCTACATACACTGGGAATTAAATACTGTTTTTCTTTCCTAGTTAGAATGTTTGCTCTATATTCATATTCTACTAAAGTTTTATGTTTTTCTTTATATATTGGGGTAGGATCCTTATTTAACTCTCTATATGTATTCTGATCCTGCAGCATTAGAAAGTTGTTCATGGTAAAATTTCCTATCCAAAATAACCACTAAGTCCCGACATCAGTGGGAAAAACAATGCTCCATTTTTGTGAAAGTGGGAGGAATTTTGTCCCATCATTGGTGTAATTTGGCCCCATTGTTGATGTCATTGGGAGAAAGTGTGCCCCATCATTTGTGTCATTGGGAGGAATTGTGCCCCATCGTTGGCGTCATTGGAAGGAATTGTGCCCCTTTCCCCCTTCACTGGTGTCAGTGGGGGGATTTAAACCCCATTGTTAGTATCAACAAAAATAAATGAAAAAAGTGATCAGCACAAACTATATACCATATATTACTACAAAGATGGAATCTCCTTGTTTGATATGTATTCTACCTCATAGATTAAGTGCAATAAATCAATAATTATACCAATGCTAATGGTGAATCCTAATGCAAATTGCTGCTGTGCATGCCATTATTTGGCTGCTGTGCAAACTGCTACTGTGCAAACTACGCAATACATTATTTTCTGTGCATGCGATTATTTAGCTGCTGTGCAAACTGCTACTGTGCAAACTACGCAAATAAATTATTTGCTGTGCAAATGCGATTTTTTAGCTGCTATAGCAGTTTGCACAGCAGCTAAATAATTGCATGCACAGCAGCAATTTGCATTAGGATTCACCATTAGTATTGGTATAAGTATCAGTGGATGAACTAGTGCTCCAAGGGCCAGATAAAAGCGAGGCCGCAGTTTGGAGACCACTGCTCTAGATTATCAATGCCTTCTTGTATATGTGGGCAATTTACCATTTTTTAAGGTACAATGGATTCTAAATCTCTGAAGATACACTATTTGAAAACTTCTACACACTGGCTATTAGTAGTGGCTGGGTTGAATGTGGACTTATTACAAGGTCCACTATTCACTCCGCCACCAGCCAATATTTCTCTAGTTATGAGATTTTAAAAAAAAAATATTTTGTTCACGTTCAAATTTCTGATATATTTATGCATGTCTATATAGACATCAAATTTATTGATGGACCTTTTTGGTGCACATTTTAGTCCCTGATTCAGAATATGTAATTCTTTGTGTGTCAATGTGACTTGACTGTGATTGTATATTCCCTCATGTAATTCTCTCTTCTTCTCTTTTTTTGTGTTGAACCCTCCTACCTGCTTGCTTCCCTCTCTTTCTCCACTTGTCATGTTTCCATGTCCTCCCCATATTGTGTGGTGTGTGTTGTTTTCCCCTCCTCCCTCTTCCTAAAAATTGGGTCTATTTTTTGAGGGAGTGTAATAGTTGTAGGCCTCTGTGTATTCCACTCTATATCCATCCAAGGATTGATATCTATTATAAACAGGCACTTGGTAGTGATCCTGATGGTGTGCTTGATGGTGAGGGATGGGGTAATTGTAATTTTATGTATTGTAATTACCCCCTTGTCCTCTCCAATGGCCCAGGGGTCATCCTTCACTGGATCTAGGGTGATGATTACTGGGGGCTTGATTATATAAAGGCAGGGGTCCCACATTGTTTCTATCATCTCTATTATGATGTTGGTTCACCTGGGTTGGGGGGTTGGTACTGGATGCCTGTACCTCTAATGTCTATGATTCGGTGGTGGAATTAACTACCCCTGAATTAGAATTTGTATGTTTCTGAATCACATTTATAGATTAGGTTATTCACACAGTGTGGGGATCTTTTTTAATTTATCACCTACATTATGTTAGTAACATGCACATGTCTGGAATATTGCTGCACTTCCTGTTATCTATTTTGAAGCATTGAAATAACATCACAGGTATGACAGGAACATTAAAAGACAACGTATTTTGCATTAAATTCAACGCTTACTCAAGCAGTTTGAGCAAGTGCTGCATTTGGTGCAAAATTTGTCAACTTTTAATGTTCCTGCCATACCTGTGATGTCATTTTAATGCTTCAATAAAGATACCAAGGAATACAGCAATATTCCAGATTTGTACATGTTACTGAATCTTACAGAGAGTGGGTCACTCACCTAGAGTGACTTTACTGATCTACATTATATGTTAGTGGATAGTGTTTTTATTTTTTTATTAAATACTTTGATACTCGTAACACCTTCCTGTGAGGAATTAAAACACATTAACAACAAAATCATCAACAATGGGTACGCTGTTCCAGTAATAGTAGAGACAAAGAGAAACCATTGAGTCCAATGCAAGTAGACACTTCCTTGTCTCTACTATTGCTGGAACAGCGCCCCCTTGTTGATTGTTTTTAATCCCTCATTGGTCTTTTGAGTCGAGGAGCAGTGGCCAGTATTCTGCCTTCCTTTATAAAACACCACTCTGGAAGTTTCCATGTACCTGGCCTCTAGTTTCTTGTAACATTTTCCTGTGCCTTGTATCTACTCTTATCTTTTAACAACCATATTGCATAACATTGCAACAAACCACAATTCCTAATGTATGGCATATGTTGAAATAACCGTTTAAACTTTAAAAGGTTAAAGAAGAACTTTAGAAGAACATTACCCATAACAACTTGATAAAATAATGTTATTTAGCAAGGAACATACATTCCACATTAATCATTATGCTACCGCAATCCGTGTGTGCAGTAAATGCCTCCAGCATTGTTCCTGTCTCTCCTCGCTGAAGGTTGCCATTTTGTTGAAGCCCAAAGCCCCTGAGCAGCAGTAAACCTTGTGCAGAGCAGGGTAAGACCGTGCATTTTAAACAAAATAAGAACTTATTTTTTAAATTTTACATAGCTATACCTAAAAAAGGGGCCAACCTGAACTGATCTATCAGGACTTAAATTTTCTGATTACATTTCCATTTTAAGTAAGAACTACAGCTTAACCACTTCAGTCCCGGAAGAATTTACCTCCTTCCTGATCAGGGAATTTTTTGCGATACGGCACTTTGACGCTTTAACTGAAAATTACGCAGTCGTGCAATGTTGTACCTAAACAAAATGTATCTCCTTTTTTTCCCCACAAATAGAGCTTTCTTTTGGTGGTATTTGATCACCCCTGTGGTTTTTATTTTTTGCACTATAAACAAAAAAAGAGTGACAATTTTGAAAAGAATACATTATTTTGTACTTTTTGCTATAATTAATATCCAAAAATGTAATATTTTTTTTTCTTTTTCCGTCAGTTTAGGCCAATATATATTCTTCTACATATTTTTAGTAAAACAAAAACACAATAAGCGTATATTGATTGGTTTGCACAAAAGTTATAGCGTCTACAAAATAGGGGATAGATTTATGGCATTTTTATTATTTATTTATTTTTATTGCTTTAGACCAGGGGTCTCCAAAGTATAGCCCACCAGTTGTTTAGGAACTACAATTCTCATCATGCCTAGTTGTGTCTGTGCATGTCAGAGTTTTACAATGCCTCATGGGACGTGTAGTTCCACAACAGCTGGAGGGCCATAATTTGGAGACCCCTGCTTTAGACTCAATTTATTGGAACTTATACTAACTGTCAAAGTGGAAAGGTGCTCATCCCCATATTAAACAGACAGGAGGAAGATAGGAGTCACACAAAGACTGCATTTATGAGATGATCTATGTATAACTGCCAATATTATCCACTGCAATTAAGTGATTTTTTTATAGCTTGAGTATATGTATATTTACTTGAACAACTGTATGGTGGGTATCCTGCGGGTTACAAAGCTGGCTAAGCTGATTCACATTTGAATTGTCTTTGTCCTTATTTTTCTGGTTTAGCCTTTTTGAGAAGTGGTGGAGAAAGTGGAGCATGTAATGATATCATGTACTGGACACACAAAATGCTGTAGCTAGCGGCCATGTTATTTGGGAACCTTAGGCAGCCATTACAGTCTTGGCTAACAGTTACACATTGCAGTAGAAATATGAACCCCCTCCCTCCTCCCTTATTTGCAGGAATTCATAGGCTTAACTCAGAACACTTCAAGAGTTGTTATCTCAACATAGAAAACCAGGCTTAGGCCTGTGAAAACAACTAATGTCGGCTTGGCAGGATGTCCAGTCCTATCGTAAAACTGTCACCCTCTCAATTCAGAGAACCAACAGATACCTGTCTAAATACCTCAATCTACATAAAGCTCAAACACTTTGGTATAGTTCTGAAACTTCAGCATGTTTCATAACTTCCAAATTAATAATAGCATAGTCATAATATGGACATATTTAGTTTCCTCAGATAATTTCTAATGTTTCAAGTCCAGACACCCCTATGTCAGATCATATTTGAAACCACTGGTACCCCTTATTCCTCATAGGTAAACTAGAAATTGGAAACCTGACATGTTTATATTTGTTTTGAAGCAAATGTCACACTGAACAATAATATGGATATTATTAGCAAAGATATGAATGTGTATCACAAAGTGTATCTGGGACATGGTCATGAATGTAGAGACCTTCCAGCAACCAACCCCTAAACAAGATGACCAGACGATTGGTCACTGGTAGCTGTCAACATCCCTTTGATCTGACAGAAAAGAGGAGATTCCAAGACAGTGGTCAGTTCTCCTTTTACCATCCAAGCAGGAGCATCTGCCAAGTTTGAGAACCGATTACCCAGCTCATCAATTGAATTCTGATCAACCCTCTTACATTAATTGCAAGTATACTTCCTCCTCAATTCTTCTTTATTTCTTTGTGGCTGTATATTGTCTTTATCTCTTTGAAACATATTTTTCTATAAATATTTTATTGGCACCAATTTTGACCTTTTCATTATTAAACCCTTATTTTTAAAAGTGTTAACCTTGTCTCTAAAGCTCTTAATGCAAGATTTAAATGAACCTGCCTCTTTAAGAGCACTACTGTTTTAGAGTAAGGCCTCTGAGCAGACCTGTCTGTGGTGGCAGTGTATGTTACAAACGCTTATTCTAAAATCATAATTGGTATTGCTAAATTGATGGATGTTCTGATCCTTCCTAATCAAAGGTCACTGGTGGCAGTTAAAGGGTTCATTTCTTAGCCAAGTGACAATCACTCTCAGGCTGCTGAGACCTAGATTGTGGTCCCGCAAGCTGGGAAATCTTTGTTCCGGGTGCAGGTGAGAGTGGTATTGTTACGTAAGTGACAGCATGGTGTGAGGTTGGCTGGTCCTTCGTCATGAGTCAAGAGAGAGGGGGACAGGTATCTGACACCCACGTTCGTCACAGAGCCTACACCAGTATACAGCCCAGACAGTGTATTTGTACTGTAATAATGTAGGAAAAGAGCAGTCACAATATATATAACATAATCAGGACAAGGTGGGTGTAAAAATACTTGTGCAAATGTAGCATACCTTACTAAAATGCCATTGACTTTTGCAGCTTCTCTGTGTTCTTAATGCATAATAACAGCACAGTCAAAGGGGCATGGTAGAAAGGAAGACTGAAAGTGGAGAGTGGATCAGACAGGTGCTGTATTGGGAGTGCAGAGGAGCACAGCAGACAGTTCAGGGCAGAGAGGTGATGGCAGTGGTTAACAAGGGGTTGGATGTATAGGTAGAAGAGACAGAGCACACCATTGAGCCATAGAAGATGACTGTATGTGAAGGCTGTGGTCAGTAAACACAAAATAGAGGAGCAGGAGAGCACTTATTGGGACAACTAGAAGATGGTGCACTGAGAAACAGTGCTAGGGCAGGAGGATGACTGATAGTGGGCAGGGGACAGAGAGAAAAACAAAGCAGAAGAAAGAGGTGAGGCATCAATCAGTGGTTAGTCACATTCAACTGAAATTGTTCTGTAATGTTAAAAAATGTTGTAGCTTCTCCAAGCCATTTCTCCAGTTGTAGTAAGTGCCAGAAAAATACCCCAGATGAAATGTTAGATCTCAAATGCTTCTTTATGTAAGCTACATAATTCCTGAAATCCAGTCTGTATGATGAATATGATGGCTTGCTGACAATATCAACAAGCAGTTGAATTCACAAAGATGATAAATGTAGTAGAATCAATGTAGTTTATTCCAGATTTTAAACATATGCATTTGTTTTCTGAGTTTGTTAGAGGTAAATAATAAAAAAAAAAAACACCAACATGGTGGAGCTGGGTGTGGAGGAGCAAGGACTAAATCAGTTAGTTGAAAAACACAGGAAGATACACAAGAACATACTAAAAAGACAAACATTATGTAGTAGAAATAAGACTGACTTATGTGACAGAAAATGGCAGCGTTACTCAAAAGAGACAAAGACAGGCATAATGAAGAATATAAAGGAGAATTACGGAATTTCACAAAGTCTAAATACTGTATGAAAGCAAGAACAGCAAGTGGTAAAGCAAATTCAGGAGCGAAGAGAAAGAAAGATAAAAGAGCATGAAGGTGCATGTTTGGTCAGTGCAGTTGAAGATATTTGCTACATTATCCTTCTATGAAAGGGAGCTGGTTGGATCTTACAGTTGCCATCTCTATCGCCATGCTTTTGGGTATCATATTAGAAACTGGTAGCCAGAGCAGTGATTGGGAAAGAACAGTAGAGTTTACTAAACTAATAAAAATTAGTGTAACAGCTGTATTTAAGAAGGGCTGAAGAAGAACTTAGCTTCTAAAACTAAGACTCTGTAGTAGGAAGTTCTAGCCTTCAAGGCAGAAAATAATGAGAATATTAATTCATCCACCCATGTTTGCATACACAATGAGAAATAATTAATATAAGGTGTGTTTAGGTAAGTAACAGAGCCAGACTGCAGTGGGAGTTAACAGTGGACCAGTGGTGGAAGATGTATTATGACAGTGTTGTCATTACAGAGGTGTTGAGTTTAGGAGTGTTGGTGTTTTGGTGTCAAGAATTAAAATTTGTAATTTTTAGGGGTATCTCCACACCAAAAATATTTTTCTTTTTGAATAAGTGATCCAACCATTGCATCCCAACAGCCGTTGATTCACATGAATTCAGACAGAGCCATTCTCTAAATCTACCTAGAAAATAGTCGCCAGGGACCGAGGTTGAAAGCTAGGCTAAAATGTATGCTTTTTCTAAAGAGTAAATAAAGTACATTTACTATAATTTTTCCAGACAAACCAAATCTTTTAATATGTTAAATGTTCATTAAAATCTGATGTCTGAAGCTTGCCTAAGGACATTTCTACTGCATTTGTTATTTTCAGCTTAAAATGATTTCATTAGTTTGTAGTCCTGTTTGATCTTCTTTGTTAATTAAAAATTGCTTAGTATGATTTTATGTAATAATCGTATTATTAGTTTCAATGTTCTATTATTTCTTGCTGTATTATATATTTTTTACGGGGCTTAGATTTGTTTCGTTGTTAGGAGATGTCTACCGTAGGTATTGAGGCATACAAGAATACAAAAAATATTATCAAATACATAGTTTCTGCCCTTCAACAATACAACCTCATAATTCATGTTCATGTTCCCAGATGTATGCACGCAACTTCTCCTTCCAAATGCAATGCAACATACAGCAGAAGTGGGCATAAAACTGAACCTTTAAAACACAACTGAACATCAGTTTGAATCAATTAAATACATTCCGGGTGCATCAAAACAAAAAGTATGCAACATGTTTAGAAAGCTGCCACCACCTGAGTAAAAAAGCCTGTCCAAAGAAGGACCTTTACTCCCCATATGGATGCTTGGGCTCTCTTCAGAACTCCGACAGACCCACTGGTAACTCAGACCTATAGTTGTGCATTCCCTACAAAGAACAATGGTTCTTTTCTGCAGCATGCTGGCAGAGGATTTGCTTTTCTACTCAGGCTTTAGCTGCTTTCTTAATAAAATGAACCGTAAAAATGTACCTATCTTTTGTTTTAATGCACCTGGAATGTATTTCAATTGAAAGCTAATTTGGGTTTTGAGAGGATACATCTCATTACAGAATGGTAAAAGACGTGTAAAGAAAAGAAAAATAAAGTTTTTGTTGTGTTCATTTACAACAAAGACAAAAAAGTAAGGCTTGTGTCCTAAGACTCTTTTCTTGGTAAAGTGACCTTTGTAATTACTTTTTTTGTTAATGAAAATGGTTATTGTACTATATAAACATCACGTTACTTATTAAGTAGGGCTGTGCAGTGTTTAATGAATGTATAAAAAGTGCAGTAACCCACAGCATTCAGTGTGGTTAGAGCAATGCAAATATCATTTTCTTATTGGAAGCGATGGGGTGCCTTGCTCTGATTATTGTTTCTGCAACTACCACTAACAAGCATGTAATGATACTAATAATGATCATAAAGCATCTAATAATACAAATACGTAAAGGGTATGTTTTTTTTTTTTATTATTATTTGCTGGAATGGTTTTGCAGAAGTGTCAATGAGACAAAAAATTGCTTGCTTGTAAAATTATTTTTGAACATTGACAATTCTCAATTCATCAGCACATAGTTATACTGTAGCTCACAGGACATGCAACTTTCAAAACTCCAAGAGCTTCATCCTTTGATATTGCCTACCTGACATGAAAAAGAATGTCTCTAGATAACCAATTAATGGACTGGTAAAAAATGCTTGGCCTATTCGTTTAGTGGACAGTAATATTCTGGCTTTCAGAAGTAGACTGGTATTGTATTATCTATATATAGGCACCATGTTTTGAAGAAGGGCGTGATCTGTATTAGCCCAAAACTATGTTGGCCTATGTTTTGATTACATTTTTCATTAAAACATTTTTGTGCAGCAATCCTTTTTGTCATTTCCTATAATAATATAAGCCTTTTGGGCTTGATTGCTTGCACTTGTTACTTTGACCGATGTGCACCTCACCCTTCTGAACATTTTTATTTATATATATATATATATATATATATATATATATATATATATATATATAGTATCTCACAAAAGTGAGTACCCCCCTCACATTCTTTTTATTATTTTATTATATCTTTTCATGTGACAAATTACACTTTGCTACAATGTAAAGTAGTGAGTGTACAGCTTGTATAACAGTGTACATTTGCTGTCCCCTCAAAACAACTCAACACAGCCATTAACTGATTCCCGACTGGCTCACACAGATATACTGCAGCAGAATGGCTCTCCTGGGCGAAACCCTATATTGGTAAATCCTTCCCATTTTTGGACAATAGAGGGCGCTCCCACTTCACTGTGGGGGACCCGATGCTCATGGCCCATAGTCACGAATTTCACCGGCCATGTGCGATCGTGTGCATGAGCGCCAGGACAGGGATTTGTGTGGTTAAACACATAAATCCCTGTGCTGTCAGAGAGGAGACATGTTGTTTGTTTCTAATAAGTAGGAACAGCGATAGGTCTCCTCTCTTACTCAATCCTAGTCCTATTCCCATACAGTTAGAACACACATTCAACCCCTTTATCGCCCCCTAGTGTTAACCCCTTCCCTGCTAGTGACATTTACACAGTAATTAGTGCATTTTTATAGCACTTTATAATTGTCATTGATCCCAAAAATGTGTCAAAAGTGTCCGATCTGTCCTTCGCAATGTTGCAATACCTCTAAAAATCGCAGATCACTTTGTTTATAGCACAAAAAAAAAAAACACAGAGGTGATCAAATATAAAACAACACAGTGCCATAATTGTAAAAAGAATTCTGGTCAGGAAGGGGGTACAATCTTCTGGGGCTGAAGTAGTTAATGTCTAAACCACTGGCAACAAAAGTGAGTATACCCCTAAGGGAAAATGTCCAAATTGGGCCTAAATAGCAGTTTTCCCTCCCTGGTGTCATGTGACTCATTTGTTTTACAAGGTCTCAGGTGTGAATGGGGAGGAGGTGTATTAAATTTGGTGGTATCGCTCTCACTCTCTTATACTGGTCACTGGAAGTTTAACACCTCATGGCAAAGAACTCTCTGAGGATCTGAAAAAAAATTGTTGCTTTACATGAAGATGGCCTAGGCTATAAGAAGATTGCCAAGATCCTGAAACTGAGCTGCAGGGTGGCCAAGACCATACAGCTTTTTAACAGGACAGGTTCCACTCAAAGGAGGCCTCACCATGGTTGAGGCCTGAAGTTGAGAGCACATGCTCAGCATAATATCCAGAGGTTGTCTTTGGGAAATATACATCTAAATGCTGCCGGAATTTCTGCAGAGGTTGAAGAGGTGGGGGGTCAGCCTGTCAGTGCTCAGACCATATGCCATACGCTGCATCACATTAGTCTGCATGACTGTCATCCCAGATGGAAGCCTCTTCTAAAGATGATGCACAAGAAAGCAAACAGTTTGCTGAAGATAAGCAGACTAAGGAAATGGATTACTGGAACCATGTCATGTGGTCTGATGAGACCAAGTTAAACTTTTTTGGTTCAGATAGTGTCAAGCATGTGTGGCGCCAATCAGGTGAGGAGTACAAGGACAAATGTGTCTTGCCTACAGTTAAGCATGGTGATGGGCGTGCCAAGGTCTGGGGCTGCATAAATTCTGCTGGCACTGGGAAGCTACCCTATTGAGCATCTGTGGGGTATCCTCGAACGGAAGGTGGAGGAGCGCAAGGTCTCTAACATCCACCAGCTCTGTGATGGCATCATGGGGCAGTGGAAGACGACTCCAGTGGCAAACTGTGAAGCTCTGGTGAACTTCATGCCCAAGAAGGTTAAGGCAGTGATGGAAAATAATGGTGGCTAAATAAAATATTGACACTTTGGGCCCAATTTGGACATTTTCACTTAGGGGTGTACTCACGTTTGTTGCCAGCGGTTTAGATATTAATGTGTCTTGAGTTATGTTGAGGGGACAGCAAATTGACAAGCTGTACACTCACTACTGTACATTGTAGCAAAGTGTCATTTCTTCAGTTTTGTCACAAGAAAAGATATAATAAAGTATTTACAAAAATGTGAGTGGTGTACTCACTTTTGTGAGATACTATATATTTATTTATCTGTTTGTATATTTTTAGTCTTTCTTATAAATACATTAAATACTGCCTGTCACAAGATTATAAGAAGAACTGTTGTATGAGCATGGTATAACCATAACTGTAATCACACCAGGAAACAGAACCACAAGAAAAGGTAAAAAAAAAAAAAAAAAAAAACTATTTTTGTTCAGTGATATACATACAGTAGCAATAACAAAACATAGCACATGAGAATCACATACTAACTATAAGTCATAATACATGCAACAAGTAAGCTATCAGTCTTTTTGGTTATATGACCACTAATGATATAGGTCCCCGTGTCGGAGGAGGCACCAACTAAATGACACCATCAGTTTAAACTGGAAAGTAGCCTTTGACACAAGTAACCATAAACAGATGTTGTCATTGGTTTTATTTTGATATTGCTTTACTTGTGTAGCCACACCGCCCATAAAATGAATTTACTTTAACATACTGTATGTTAGTAAATCTAAATTATGAGTTATAAAACCCTTTTCTACATATTGCAGTGGCAACAAGGTAGTCCTTTAAGGTAGTCCACAGTATGGAATATGATTAAGAGAAAGAAACTATTCACTTACAGTATTCCTAAGAAACTGCTGCCTTACTGATATTATTGTAAATATTGGCAAGCAGATCTAAATTCCAGTAACTTATGCCAACAGAAACATGAAGTATTGTATGTTTCTATTACCCACTCTAGCCAAATGTCTTCTTTGCAGACCACCACATTTAGCTGATGAAGGACCTCATAGCATGTGCTCACCTACTTTATTTAAATTTTTTTTTTTAAAAGCACCACATTCAAAAGGGAAAACCATGTTTAACCTCCAGTTTAAACAGGGTATCTCTAATGCCACGTACACACAATCTGATTATCTGGCGCACTTGGTGGACTTTGACGGACAATCTGCCCGTGTGTGGCCTCTGTCTGACTTTTTCATCCCAAAAGTCTGGTGGACTTAGAAAGAAGTCTTAACTCAAAATTGTCCGCCGGGCTCGGCAGTCCGGCGGACACTCCGCCCGTCTGTGTGCTAGTCCGCCTGACTTTTGAAATTAATGGACTTGCCCACACACACAGTAAAGTCTGTTCATTTTGAACGTGGCTCCAGGTAGATGGAACTAGTGAAGGAAGTCAATGTCGCCACCTCCATTGGCGAAATTGACACCTCGCTAGCCCCGTCACCTGGTATGGACTTAAAGGGGAACCCCTACGCTGAAAAAACGGTGTGGGGTTCCCCCCAAAGCCAATAGCAGACCCTTATCTGAGCACGCAGCCCGGCCAGTCAGGAAAGGGGGTAGGGACGAGCTAGCGCCTCACCTCCTGAGCCATACCAGGCCGTGTGCCCTCAACATGGGGGGTGCTTTGGGGAAGGGGGGCCCTGCGGCCCCCGCATCCCAAAGCACCTTGTTTCCATGTTGATGAGGACAAGGGCCTCTTCTCAACAACCCTGGCCATTGGTTGTTGGGGTCTGCGGACGGGGAGCTTATCAGAATCCGGGAGCCCCCTTTAATAAGGGGACCCCCAGATTCCGGCCCTCACCCTATGTGAATGAGTATGGGGTACGATGTAGGCTCCTCCACTAGTAAAAGAGCTAGCAAAAGAGCAGAAGATAGCAGAGGACTCAGGCGAGAAGACCCCCAAATACGGAAGAAGATCCCCAGAGCTGTCTAATAAAGTATTTTAAAAACCTGTGTTGTGTAGTGCAGGGCACCCCCTTCCCCAAAGCACCCCCCCATGTTGAGGGCACGCAGCCTGGTACGGCTCAGGAGGGGGGGGGGGCGCTTGCTCGTCCCCACCCCCTTTCCTGACCAGCCGGGCTGCGTGCTCAGATAAGGGTCTGCTATGGACTTTGGGGGGACCCCCATGCCATTTTTTCAGCGTAGGGATTCCCCTTTAAATCCATACCAGGTGATGAGGCTAGCGAGGTGTCAATGTGGCCGATGGAGGCGGCGACATTGACTTCCTTCACTAGTTCCATCTACCTGGAGCCATGTTCAAAATGAATGGACTTTACTCTGTGTGTGGGCAAGTCTGTTCCTTTCAAAAGTCCGGCCATACCTAACCTGCCGGAAAAGTCCGGTCGTGTGTGGGCGTGTGTGGGCAGGTTGCTCATTCGGAAAGTCCAGCGGATCTCCGCTGCAAAGTCCCAAGGGTTGTCCGCCGGATAGTTTGATCTTGTGTATGCGGCATTATGGTCTGAACAAAGTGTTAAACAAGATAAGAAATTCAGTATTTTAGCAATTTTGATTATGTATTATCTTATTTCTCAGAGCTGAGATATTAGATAATATAAATGTATATAAATTAGAGGATCTAAAAATGCAAACACATGAACGGATGGTATACTGTACTTTTGTAGATGTAGTATGTATACTTATATGAAGAAGAGGAAAGGAAACTTGACAGCACAAGGGATGTGTCAATGTAGATTAAATGGTGCAGGACAATGATGTTGGTATGGTTTCCATGTTTGGTTGTTTTATTCAAGTTTATGGAAACCAACTGCCCAGCTGTTACCGTTTCAGCTTTCCTAGCATATTGAAACACAACTGCCACACATGGTGACCGCATTGCCAATATAGAGAAAGATATCATCCACAATTCTTGTCCATACTCATTTGGCTCTATGGCATTTTGTGTCTACTGTTGCAATGTACTATTCTAATACACAGTTCTTCATGAAGCATTTATTCTACTTTGCAACATTCATGGCTTCTTTGTTGGCCACTAGGGATTAGCCTCTGGTTTGGTTCGCAGCAGAACATGCGAACAGGCAAAAAATTCAGCAGAGCACACGAACGTTGTTAAAGTCTATGGGACACGAAAATGAATAATCAAAAGTGCTAATTTTAAAGGCTTATATGCCCCAGGGGACATGTATCACTAATTATTTTTTTTAAGAGGTGATCAAATACCACCAAAAAGAAAGCTCTATTTGTGGGGAAAAAAGGGTGTCAATTTTGTTTGGGAGCCACGTTGCACGACCGCGCAATTGTCAGTTAAAGCGACGCAGTGCCGAATCACAAAAAGTGCTCTGGTCTTTGGCCAGCCAAATCCTCAGGGGCTGAAGTGGTTAAAGTGAAACAATAAAAATAAAAAATATTCCTTTAAATATCATGCCTCCTGGGGGTGTCTATAGTATGACTGCAAAGTGGCACATTTTTCCCGTGTTTAGAACAATACCACAGCAAAATTACATTTCTAAAGGAAAAATTGGCATTTAAAACTGATCGTGGCTGTAATGAATTTTCAGGTCGCGGCAATATAGATAAAACTCATTGAAAAATAAAAAACGTGATTCCCCCCCCCAGTCCATTACCAGACCCTTTGTAAAAAATGTATAAAATCCATACCAGGCCCTTCAGGTCTGATATGGAAATTAAGGGGAACCCTGCACCAAATTTTAAAATAAATGGCCTGGGGTTCCCCCCCAAAATCCATACCAGACCCTTCAGGTCTGGTATGGATTTTAAGGGGAATCCTGCAACAAAATAAAAAAAATGGCGTAGGGGCCCCCCAAAATCCATACCAGACCCTTATCCAAGAACACAACCTGGCAGGCCACAGGAAAGGAGGGGGGGGGGGCGAGAGAATGCCCCCTCCTCCTGAACCGTACCAGGCCACATGCCCTCAACATGGGGAGGGTGCTTTGGGGTCAACAGTATCTTTTGCACTTAAGAGGTGTAGGCTGGGGGAATGAAATCATAAGCCTACTGCAAGCAAGAGCAAGCTTTTCTCATTCTCCCCTGTCCCAGTAATTATTCTAATGGTACTATTTTTTTTAACAAAGAGAGTTTACTTGATCTCCTGTTTTACCACCGACTTGACAAGTAAAACACATTTCTTTCACATCACGTTGCAGTAGGAATTAAGATGTTATTTTTAATAGCTCTTCAATATTCTGCAGTTTCAGCAATCTGCCTAATAAACAGATATTGAAATGAACTTGTTACTTTTATCGGAGAGTGGTTATTGACCCAAAATGCCAGACTGGCAGTTATCTTTTAAACTATCTAGCAATATTATGAAAGTTTGAGGATGTCTTTATTATGGTTTCAGAAGTTTTATTCTTGAACGTTAGTTTGTCCATGCTGAGAAAAGAATTTTGTATTGACAGCAAACATTTCCAGCTGTGAGCAAGTCTTCTGCTAAGCCTGCAGGCTCTCACTACATTAATTAACTAGCTATACACTGCACTGCTTCCCCGCATTTATTTATTATGTTTGATTTATGTTGTTCCATTTCCATTTAATCGACTTCATTATCTCCTTATCCCCCTCAACGTATAGATGTTGATTAAAGGGTAACTCCACTTTCGTGGGAAAAAATATCAAATAAAATAAAAAATACACATACAAGTACTACACAAGACATATTGTAATTGGATGTTATTAGTTATTAACCACTTGACATCCGTACGATTTACCCCTCCTTATGACCAGGGCATTTTTTGTGATACGGCACTGCGTTATTTTAACTGAAAATTGCGCGGTCATGAGGCACTGTACCCAAATACAATTTATGTCCTTTATTTCCCACAAATAGTCTTCTTTTGGTGGTATTTGATCGCCTCGGAGGTTTTTATTTTTTGCGCTATAAACAAAAAAAAATTAGTTTGAAAAAAAACAACATTTTTTTAACTTTCTGCTATAAAACACATCTAATTGAATAAAAAAAAATCGAAATTCTTCATCAATTTAGGCCATGTATAATGTCTACAAACTATGGGATATTTTTATAATTTTTTTTATTTTAACACTTTTTTGGGACCAGTGACACTAATACAGTGATCAGTGCTAAAAATATGCGCTGTCACTGTACTAATAAGGCCTTGCAACATTCTTATTAGAACACTGCAAGTGCATCAGCTGATTGGTAATGAAAAAATCACTCTTATTCAGATTCACTCTGCTCATTGACATAATAAAACAGACAGATTTCTCTTCAGAGCAGAAACAGGCAGGGCAGAGCGGAATCTGCAACAAAATTTGATAAAATCTTTGCAATATACATTGATCACCCAGATGGGATTTTCTTTTCTCAATAAAAGTGGAGTTACTCTTTAATATAAGATGTATGATGTTAACTGAAAAACATTGCTGTGACTCAGTTGTTTACTAGGTAACTAGATACCAAAATCATCAAACCTTATCTGTAAATGTTATTTCCAATAGACCCAGGAAGACACTTTTTTCCTTATAGCATATGTAGACTACATGGCCAAAGTACATGGACACACCACTCCAAATGATTGAGTTCAGGTGTATATAGTAAAGAATAATGTTACAGCATACAGGGATATTTTGCACAAATGTGAGCTTCTAGCCTTGTGGAAATAGCCTAAGAAAGACCGTTTTGTGTTCCAGCATGATTGTGTCTGTTCACAAAGCTAGGTCCAAAAATACGGTTTAACCCCCCTGACGGTATTCCCAAGTCAGGCTCGGGGTGGAATTTTCATACCAAAAGCGGTATCCCCAAGCCAGACTCGGGACCGCATCGCTGGATCCAGGAGGAGGTTTACTCACCTTCTCCCTCGGATCCAGCGTTGTCTCCCCGCTGTACGAGCGAGCCGTGTCTCGCTCGATGCATCACATCGCCGATCTCTGTGCCCTGCGAGTGTTGCGACGCACGGGGACGGAGATCGGCGCCAAATTCAAAAAGTGAAACAAACAGTAAACATACAGTATACTGTAATCTTACAGATTACATTGCTGTATGTAAATATTTCACATCCCCGTTGTCCCTAGTGCTCTGCCCAGTGTCCTGCATGCAGTTTTATGTAATAAAAACTGTTCTTTATGCCTGGAAACTGGAGATTGTCCATAGCAATCAAAACTGTCCCTTTACATCAAAAATGGTTTTAGACCAGCTAGAAAACAGCGATAATAAATTGGAATCACTCGCAGAATTGAGCGATAGTGATTTGTGGGGAGATCCGTCATCAAATACTGAAAAGTAATGATAGTGACAATTCTGCAACTGAGCAAATTTCAGTGTTTTTGATTTGATTACATTATTGAATAATTTTTATTATTGTTATATTATTATTTGGTACAATTATTTATAATTATTTATTATATTATAATTTATGATTTCATTTTTCAAACTTTATTATACCCGGGATGTCTGCTAGACTCTGGTTTGGACAGATTTAAGAGAGTTATTCCTAAGAATTGCAGGACTACAATATAAAACGCCAAATTTTCATGCAAAATAATGGTACCGCTTTTAGCACCTAAAATCCGAAATAATCGTACCGCCAGGGAGGTTAATGACTTTGTTATGGAGGAACTGGAGTTGGCTGCAGAAAGCCTTGACCTCAAGGCTACTGAACACTTTTAGGATGAGTTGGAATGCTCATTGTGAGGCAAGTCTTCTCTTCCAACATCAGTGCCTGACCTGTTTTTGCTCCAAAATTTTGCAGAAAGCCTTATAAGAAAATCAGAAGATAAGATAAGAGAAATAACATTTGTAACAATAAAACAAGACACTCACTCTATAATGGCGGCTGCTTCTGAGTTGTAGCTATGTTGCTTCAATGTTGTTAAAGTAATGCAAGCAATGCCGGCCCACAATGCAGGGAGCAGGGGTGACGCCCCCCTATCCATGCGTCTGACCCTCTAATCTACACGCGGGATGCATGGATTCCAATGTTTTTTTTTTAAAGGATGTTATTAGAGGCAGAGACTTTAAAAGGCTTCAAAAAACGGTGGGCACGGGGCGCAGGGCACCGCACCCCATGCCCACCCAATTGTGTGATAATAGCAAATGAATATTCGCTATTGTCACAATGATTCTTCTTCCGGATGAACAGGAAGTGGGTTTCCTGATTGGCCAAAGCAAGAAGCGATCCTATTGGTCTAGGAATAGGAGGGAGGAGATGCAATGCTATAGATTGGGTAAGTGCGGGGCTAGTAACCAACCGACCTGGGGGTACAGGTGACCCAATCAACCGACCCGTCGGGGGAGTGGTGCGGGTGTATTGTTTGCCCGCTAAAAATATACCACCAGTCGCCACTGTGCTTGATGACAGGTACAATAGAAGCAGAGTAAGGAGGAGCACTGATCAGCTTAACACCAAAAATCTGGGTCCTGGCCACAAACAGTCAGCTATGGCATGAGGCTAAAGTGCATGAAAAACGCGGATACACCGATGCTGCAGCCAGACCACAACAGAGCAAAATTGGCCTAAAAGACTTACTTGTTTGTACCTATGTTTTCAAATTTGTAAGTTGGGGATGTGGTGCTAGGTGATTACCCACTAGAGTCTTCTATCTGATACCCTTTATGGATGGATAAATTTAAAGAACACTTGTATTCAGAATTACTTTAAGTGGAAGTGAAGGCAAAGGCAAATTCCCGAATTCACAGTATAGTTCAAGTATAAAATCTGATCTGTCTTACAAGCTGGTCATTTAATTCAGCTAGTGTTTTCTACTGTCTATCCCTTTCAGATAGCACTGCCAGGATCTGACCTCCTTTTTCTCTGCTGCAGTTTAACCTCCCTGGTGGTATGATTATGTCAGATTTTTGAATCTCAAAGTGGTACATTGTTTTGCATAGAAATTTGGCGTTTATATTGTAGGCCTGTAATTCTTAGTAATAACACTTAAATCTGTCTAAACAAGAGTCTAGTAGACATCCCTGGTATGATAATGTTTGAAACACAAAATCATAAATTATAATATAAATAATTGTAAAAAAAATACTAATAAAATAATAATAAAAAATAATTTCCACAATTCACTATCACTCAATTCTGCAAGTGTTCTAATTTACTAACGCTATTTTCTAGCTAGTCTAAAACCACTTTGGACATAAAGGGACACTTTTTGGTTGTCATGGACAATCTCATGTTTCCAGGCAGAAAGAACAGTATATATAAGTGCATGCAGGGCACTGGACAAAGCATTAGGGATAAAAGGGAGGTGAAATGATTTCATACAGTAATGTAATCTGTAAGATTACAATGTACATGCTTTATGTTTTGTGTACTTTTTGAATTTGCCGCCATGCTCCACCCTCTGCGTTGCAATGCTTGCAGGAAATGGAGCCCCGAAACACAGGGCATCGGGCAGATGATCTGGCGGAGGACCCAGCGAGAAGACATCACAGGATCCATGTGACAAGATAAATACTGCACCAGGATTCTGCAATGCAATACTGAGTGTAGCTCGGGGTTACCGCTAATGGTACTGAAATTTAACCCAGAGCCACACTCGGGAATACTGATAGGTGGGCTAAGCAAGACAGCTCATTCATGGACCACTTAGTCTGTGATGGGATAGTGAAGGAGAGGCAGAAACATTATGAGGTCAGCTCTTTGCTTTCCTCTCCTGTTACCCAGCATCTTTTGTAGTGTTTTAGCTTCTTCTCCCAGTCTGCACTCTACTGTCCAGGGATCTATAAGAAGCTAATGCAAAGTCAAACAAAGATATTATCTAAATATACAGTATCTCACAAAGGTGAGTACACCCCTTACATTTTTGAAAATATCTTATTATATCTTTTCATGTGACAACACTGAAGAAATGAAACTTTGCTACAATGTAAGGTAGTGAGTGTAAAGCTTGTATAACAGTGTAAATTTGTTGTCCCCTCACCATTATTTTAAAGCACTGCCATAAACCTTTTGGGCATGGAGTTCACTAGAGCTTCACAGATTACCACTGGAGTCCTCTTCCACTCCTCCATGATGACATCACGGAGCTGGTGGATGTTAGAGACCTTGCGCTCCTCCACCTTTCATTTGAGGATGCTCAATAGGGTTTAGGTCTGGAGACATGCTTGGCCAGTCTATTACCTTTACTCTCAGATTCTTAGCAAGGCAGTGGTCGCCTTGGAGGTGTGTTTGGGGTCGTTATCATGTTGGAATACTGACCTGTGGCCCAGTCTCTGTAGGGAGGGGATCATGCTTTGCTTCAGTGTGTCACAGTACATGTTGGCATTCATGGTCCCCTCAATGAACTGGAGCTACCCAGTGCCAACAGCACTCATGCAACCCCAGGACATGAAACTCCCACCACCATGCTTGACTGTAGGCAAGACACATTTGTCTTTGTATTCCTCACCTGGTTGCCACCACACACGCTTGACGCCATCTGAACCAAATAAGTTTATCTTGGTCTCATCAGACCACAGGACATGGTTCCAGTAATCCATGTCCTTAGTCTGCTTGTCTTCAGCAAACTGCTGGTCTTCAGCAAACTGTGGGCTTTCTTGTGCATCATCTTTAGAAAAGGCTTTCTTCTGGGAAGACAGCCATGCAGACCAATTTGATGCAGTGTGCGGTGTATGGTCTGAGCATTGACAGGCTTACCCTGACCCCTTCAACCTCTGTAGCAATGCTGGCAGCACTCATATATCTATTTCCCAAAGACAACCTCTGAATATGATGCTGAGCACGTGCACTCAACTTCTTTGGTTGGCCATGGCGAGTGGAACTTGTCCTGTTAATCACTTCCCGACCGATGTACGTTGGCAGAATGGCACGGGCAGGCATATTGGCATACAGGAACGTCCATTTTAATATGTCGCCCTGCCATCGCATGCGCGATGCTGGCAGCGCACTTTGCGTGCCGGTCGGGATCACCTGTGAGTCCGGTCGCGGGTCCCGCGGACTCGATCACCGCGGGGATACCCACGATCGTTTCACGGGGTGGCTGAACGAAGAGATGCCGTTGTAAACAGCATCTCCCCATTCTGCCTAGCAACAAGTAACGCTGATCTCTGCTCCATGTGATTGGAGCAGAGATCAGTGTTCACTAACACAAAGCCCAGCCCCCCACAGTTAGTAACACACCCCTAGGAACACTTAACCCCTACACTGCCACCCCCTGGTTAATCCCTTCCCTGCCAGTGTCATTTACACAGGAATCAATGCATTTGTATAGCATTGATTGCTGTATAAATGACAATGGTCCCAAAAATGTGTAAAAAATGTCCAATGTGTCTGCCATAATGTCGCAGTCACAATAAAAATCGCTGATCGCCGCCATTACTAGTAAAAAGAAAAAAAATTAATAAAAATGCCATAAAACCATCCCCTATTTTGTAAACGCTGTAACTTTTGCGCAAACCAATCAATAATCGCTTATTTTACCAAAAATATGTAGTAGAATACCTGTCAGCCTAAACTAAGGGAAAAAAATGTTTTTTTTATATATATTTTTGTGGCATATTTATTATAACAGAAAGTAAAAAATTATGCGTTTTTTTAAAATTGTCGCTCTATTTTTGTTTATAGCGCAAAAAATAAAAACCGCAGAGGTAATCAAATACCACCAAAAGGAAGCTCTATTTGTGGGGAAAAAAAGGAGGTCAATTTTGTTTTGGGAGCCACATCGCATGACCGCGCAATTGTCAGTTAAATCGGTGCAGTGCAGAATCGTAAAAAGTGGTCTGGTCTTAAGCCAGCAAAATGGTCCGGTCTGAAAGTGGTTAAACCACTGTATGGCCTTGGCCACCATGCTTCAGCTCAGTTTCAGGGTCTTGGCAATCTTTTTGTAGCCTAGGCCATCTTTATATAGAGCAAAAAAATTTTTTTTCAGAACCTCTGAGAGTTCTTTGCCATGAGGTGCCATGAGGTGCTATGTTGAGCTTCCAGTGACCAGTATGAGGGATTGAGAGTGATAACACGAAATTTAACACACCTGCTCCCCATTCACACCTGAGACCTTGTAATACTAATGAGTTACATGACACCGGGGAGGGAAAATGACAAATTGGGCCCAATTTGGACATTTTCACTTATGGGTGTACTCACTTTTTTGCCAGCGGTTTAGACATTAATGGCTGTGTGTTGAGTTATTTTGAGGGGACTGCAAATTTACACTGTTATACAAGTTGTGAACTCACTACATTGTAGCAAAGTGTAATTTCTTCAGTGTTGTCTTATGAAAACATATAATAAAATATTTACAAAAATGTGAGGGGTGTACTCTGTGTACATTTGTGAGATACTGTATGTCTAAGAATGCTATGAAAAATTATGTGTTTTTAGATGCTGCAGTTATAAAATTCTTATATTTCTAGGCAATATGCTATTGCAATTGTATCTGTATGTCAAATTCTTTTGCCCACAAGACATATATCACTATGCCACAAGTGATTAATGTATAATAATAGTAACTCCGCACTCTGCACACTCACATATGAAGGTCCTAAATATTAGCTGTCTGTGTCATCCATGGCTATAAAACAACATTTATAAAAATGATAGTGAATTCTCATAAGTGTAACCAATTGTATATATTTAACACACTTGAAAAAAGCAGTTACAATTACAGTATAGTGTAGATGGAAAAATATTCCATGTTTTATTTTGGTGTTTGTCATGTTATTATTTTCCATGTGTCGATCATAAAGGGGTACTGGATATGCAAGTTAGAAAAAAATGCAAGTTAAGATTTGGAAATTAAGTGATTTCTGACATTTGTGTTATTTCGGTAAGGCTGGATTCACACTTATGCAGTTTTAGTGCTTTTTTGCATTTTTCAGATTGGCACTAGAGTCCATTTAACATTGTTTTCTATGGAACACAATCTGTAGTGCAAATCTGCAAAATGCAAAAAGCACAAAAAATGCATAGGTGTGAATCCAGCCTAAGTCAGGGGCATTCAACCCTAACTAAAATTAGAGGCACACAGATAAAATGTTTCCAGAGGTGTATAAAGATTCCATGTCAATAAGACAGATTTATGCCAGTGTTTCTACCTTGACATGTGTGGTTTGTTTCATTTCCAATAAATATTTGGACACATTTTTCATTATTCTGAGATTTGGATAAGTCCAAATACCCAAGTTACAGTATAAACAAAGTTTACAGAATGCTCCGAATAACAAAACAAAATTCATCTGAATTTACAAAACTCGAATTGAAATTTGAATAAAATTTTACATCGAATTCCAACTGTAAACATGTTTCTGAAATCAAAAACTATTTGTGTTATTAGAGTACCATTTAGAGATAATGTTGTTTTAGTTGAGCCAAAGGTCATTTAAAGAGTCATTGTAATAATTTGATGAAGTTTTTTTTTTCTTTTTTTGTTCACTTTGCCACATTCAAATCGAAAAAAATTAATTTGCTTCAGCCGATTGAAAATGTATAGATGCGAAAATCTTTGTAAATTCAAAGAAATTTCTAAAAAGACTTAAAGCAAATTCCGAATACAAATCCTAAATACGACTTGAATTTATCGGCCAAATTTAACATAATTTCAAATAACTAGATTAACGAATCTAAACAAAATGAAATTTTTTTTTTTTATCATGCACATGTCTATTTCTACCTTTGCCATACTTGAACATTATAGCAACAGTCCACCCAACATAAGCATTTTTTTACATTTTTCTTTCTTTTTTCTTTCTTTACCTGGTGATCAAGCCAGTAACACACTTCCTGTCTAATGCCTTGTACACAAGGTCGGACATTCCGACCACAAAATCTGTCTGATTTTTTCCCACAGATTTTGTCCTAAACTGGTGTTGCATACACACGGTCGGACAAAGTTGGCGGAAAATCCGATCGTTCGGAACAAGGTGATGTTCGTTCGTTACGACGGGACTACGTTGAGGCTAGTAGCCAATAGCTTTGGTCTCGTAATTTGATCCGAGCATGCGTTGCACTTTGTTCGATCGGTATTCTCTACAAACAGTACCTTGAAGATAGCACAGTGTGATGTTGTGTGAATTCTACAGATGAAACATCAGTTAGTACTGTATAGATTATATAATTACATAGATAAGAATTGAATACACACTGTATACAGACGTTAATGCATGAACCCTTACCTAGGTATATATTAATAGCATGTTATCATAAATATTCATCAATAAGATGAAAATATTTATAAAGTATTGAACAAACAAGTACAGTTACATTTTCAACTCATTGGGGGTATATAGCGATGCTTTTCATACAGGTAGCTAGAACAAAGGGAGTCAATAGCGTGTTGGTAATTATCCAGATATGTGACGTTAAATTATGGAATTATGTAAACAAATATATATACAAGCATATAGAATGTCTTAGTCATTTTAGCTATTTTTATTTATTTATTTTTAAGGCTCTCATTTGACCATTTGGCTTATCATACGTTTTCATCTGCATGCATAGGGTCCCACCCATTTTTCCCGGTTAAGGTGGGGTAGAGGTTTCCCATGGACTCCCAGGCCTCACATTGTCCTGCTGAGCCAGTGTCTTCTGATTACAGTTTCTGGGTGAGTGAGAGTTATGCCTTCGTGAAACACTATGGTCTCTCTTATGTAAAAAATATATATATTTTTTACATAATTCCATAGTTTAGCGTCACATATCTGGATAAATAACAACACACAATTGATTCCCTTTGTTCTAGTTCCCTTTGTGAAAAGCACCGCTATACACCCCCAATGAGTTGAAAATGTAACTGTATTTGTTTGTTCAATGCTTTACAAATATTTTGATTTTATTGATTAATATTTATGATGGCATGCTATTAATATATACCTATGTAAGGATTCATGCATTAACATATGTATACAGTGTGTATTCAATTCTTATCTATGTAATTATATAATCTATACAGTACTAATTGATGTTTCATCTGTAGAATTCACATGATGTCACACTGTGCTATCTTTAAGGCACTGACGAAGCGGCACTGTCCGCGAAACACGTAGGCCATATTTCTATTAATTGTTAGGGATCTGAACACCCTGAATTCAAACCTAATCGTACAAACTGTAATGTACTTTTTTCAACAGTTTTTATAGTAAATAATATTATCTATTTTTTTCATTAGCTTGTTATTCTATTTCATTTCATGTTTACACTTCTCAGAGGCACAATTATAGTCCCATCCAGTTCCATATATGTTTTGAAACATAGTTGCATATCTTCCCAGGATGGTGCCTCTGTAGAAGTATTTGTATTCCACGTTCACCCCACCCTTACATAATGACATTTTTTAATAATCTATGTTTACTACCTTCAAACCGGAACTCAAGGTTGTCTTAAGAGTCTTGATGCATGCTGTACTGACTGCCCCTATACTGATGTCATATCAGCTGCACCCTGTGCTTGCATTGTCTAAAAGATCCAAAAGCTTTATCATGTTTTGACTCAAATTCACAAGTGTCCATCAGCCAAATAATAGACAGATAGATAGAACTGTTGCGTGCTAGTTGTTAATAAATAATCTTCATGCTTATCCATTGTTTGTATCTAATCCCTGTCTGAAAAGACTAATGAGAATCTGTCTCTTGCAGGTTCCCTCAGGAACTGAACATGGGCAAGCTCAGTGCAGATGTGATGTGGAACCTGTTTGCTCAGGATATGAAGTATGCATTAGAAGGTAATCTTCGTACTCTGCTTGTCATCATACAATAATAATTCTACTGACACACTTAGTGTGGAACATACGGTCAACATTATTTCCAGTACTCCTGTTCAAAGTAAAAAAATATATAACATTGTGCCAACATTAATTCAATATATCATGTAGTAGACAAAAAATACTTACAACTAGACCTTGGCAATAATAGCCTTTCCCCTATTAAAATAAATAGGGCAGATACGTCTTATTGTCATGATAGAAATGGTAGTATTTCTCCTTCCAACTGAAAGGCAGTAAATATTCTACAACATTGAGATCTGGAGATTCTATACGTTATAATGGTATTTTCAGGGCTTTTGCTACCTAAGCAAGTTCTTCCCCAAGACTCACAAACTCCAATTCTGCAAGCTCTAGGAAACATTTTGTAAAAAGGCCTATGGAGCTGAAGCACAGCACCTGTATATCCTTCATGCGTCCAAAAAAAGATTAAATCCCCATACACACTATCAGATTTTCTGCTGATTTTTTTTCTTCAGATTTACCAAAACCATGTGGTGCAAGGGCCTGCCTGATTGCTTACATATTGAAACTCCTAAGGTTTGACCTCATATTATATGGTTTTGGTACATCTGAAGGGAAAAATCAGCAGAAAATCTGATACCCTGTTTCCCCAAAAATAAGACCTAGCGTGATTGTCGGTGATGAGCGCAATATAAGCCCTACCCCCCAAATAAGCCTTAGTTAAAGTCCTTTTAGGTCTTATTTTTAGGGTAGGGCTTATTTTCAGGGAACCAGGGTAAGGCTTATTTGGGGGTAGGGCTTATATTGCAGCTTTCACCGACAATCATGCTAGGTCTTCTTTCGGGGAAACAGGGTAGTGTGTATGGGGCTTAATAGTCAGTTGCTACAAATTCTGATAGATAGATAGATAGATAGATAGATAGATAGATAGATAGATAGATAGATAGATAGATACAGTAGATAGATAACATATTGTCACTGCAACACAAATTACAATGGAATTATATAGATAAACTCCTCACATATATAAACATAAAAACAACAACATCACACGCACGTATGAGCATACTCCCCTCCTATAAATAATAAAAAAAAAGTTGAAAAACTGCTGCTGCAATAGAGCTAATTCAGTTTGGCTAGTTGACTTTATTTAATGCTCCTTTAATAGCTCTTGGAAAGAAACTTTCCCTGAATCCATCTGTCCTCACCTTTGTTTCTAAACCTCCTTCCAGATGGCAGTAATTCAAAAAGATGATTTCCAGGGTGGGACGAATAACTGTCCTCACCTGGGCTGGTTCTTCACCAGTCTTTGAGTCGCTATGCTAACTGTTCCCACTGTGCATACATGAGCTGCGCTGTGCTGTATGTCTAATACCTGTGACATATCCTAAAAGGCTGCAAGCAGGAGGAAGGGGGGTTCGGTGAACTTCCTAGACGATCCGATCAGAAGTGGAAGTGGGTACCTGTCACAACCAAGTGCCCCCCCCCCATCAAAAAAAAACAAAAAAAACACAAAGATGAAGAAGATGGGGGGAGGAAGCAAAAAACAGATATGACTCAGAATATAGTATGTTATAGCATATTAAGCCTATTTAAATGTTTTACTAAAGTTTTTAAAGGGCTCACATTTTCGATGGGACGTATAGTTTGACAAGAGGATGCCAGAATCATCCAAAACAAGCCAGCAGTATCCTATAAATCCAGTCCATTGACTCACTGAAATAACACCCCTAACCCCAGCATACTATCCAGATCTTAACCAATTAAAGCTATATGACACACCCAGTGGTTGGATGCATATTTGTCTAAAGTCCTCTTATTGCTGCTCTCTAAAGAATAGTAAGTTGGACATTAAAGAGTAGGGATGAGCCGAACACCCGCCGGTTCGGTTCGCACCAGAACTTGCGAACGACCCCCGCGTTCGGTACGAACGTTAGAACCCCATTGAAGTCTATGGGACTCGAACGTTCGAATTGGAAAGTGCTAATTTTAACGACTAATATGCAAGATAGTGTGCTAAAAAGGGTTTGGCGACCTGCCTCCTGCCTCAGGGGACATGGGTCACTGCAAAAAAAAGTTTTAAAAACTACCGTTTTGGCGGGAGCAGTGATTTTAATGACGATTAAAGTGAAAAAAAAAAGTGAAATATTCCTTTAAATATGGTGCCTGGGGGGTGTCTATAGTATGCCTGTGAAGTGCCACGTGTTTCCCGTGTTTAGAACAGTCCCTGCACAAAATGACATTAAACGGAAATAACACCATTTAAAACTGCTTGCGGTTTTAATGTTATATCTGGTTCCTGCAATATGGTTGAAAATCATTCAGAAAAATGGCATGGGTAGCCCTCCCTGCCCATTACCAGCCTATTTGGGTCTTGTACACATATTAAGGGGAACCCCGTACCCATATTAAAAAAAGGAAATGCGTGTGGCCCCCAGGCCCTATATACTCAGAACAGCAGTATACAGGCGGTGCAAACAAGACAGGGACTGTGTAGGTTTGTTGTGTTAAGTTGAATCTGTTTGTCATTTTCAACCGGTACATTTTTAAAGTGTAGCTCCAGTCAAAAAAAATATCTTTAAGCTTTTTGGAAAACATAGGGAAGGGTTATCACCCCTGTATAATTTTGTTTTGTCGTCCATCTTTTTTCATCTCACTTGCTGCTGTCTCCTTGCGTTTGCAAGTAGGAGATGTTTGTAAGTTGGATGTTTGAAAGTAGGGGCCTGCCCTATATTATAGCGGTATGTACTGGGTACAGAGCACGCAGACAGCACGCACTATCTCCTAACACTACTGACTGCAAGCTCTATTATTAACCACTTGTTAGCCCAATGTTTGCATAAAGTGAAAGATGAAGTTATGCTGAGTAAATAGATATCAAACATGTCACTCTTCAAAATTGCACATGCCGTGGAATGGCGCCAAACGTCGCTACTTAAAAAATCCCCATAGGCGACGCTTTAAATATTTTTTTACTGGTTACATGTTTTGAGTTGCAGAGGAGGTCTAGGACTAGAATTATTGCTCTCGCTCTAACATTCTCGGCGATACCTCACATGTGTGGCACATGCGAGCACATGGGGACATGGGCGCTTTAATTTTTATTTTATTTTTTTATTGTTCATTTTACTTTATTTTAGTTTGACATTTTTTTTCCCAAAAATATATTTTTGATCACTTTTATTCCTATTACAAGAAATGTAAACATCCCTTGTAATAGGAATATGGGATGACAGGTCCTCTTTACAGTGAAATCTGGGGGGTCAATATGACCCCACATCTCACCTCTAGGCTGGGAAGCCTGAAATAAAAAATAAAAAAAAAGATTCTGGCTTTGATCGTAGTGATGGCCGAACGGTTCGCCCGGCGGTCGTTTCGCGGCGAATTTCCGACTTTCGCCGTCCGCGGGTTCGAACGCCTTTTTCCGTCGTTCGCCCCGGCGGACTTACGTGTTTAATGTATACAAGAACTTTAACCTTTCGTGACACGTTTATCATGTGTTACAGGACAACCAATTGAGACATGACAGCTCATGGACACTTGGACATTCCCCCTAACCTATAAATACACCCGATCCGGTGGCCATTTTACATTCTTTCTTCTGTCACTGTAGGGAAAGGATCCTGTGTGGAGTAGGGACAGAGAAAACGCTAGCTATTTGGTACACAAAAGTTCTTTTCAGGACTGGTATAGGTGTTAGGTCAGCAGCCTGAGTTTCTTTTGTCAGTTTAGATAAAGGGACAGAGCGCTGTATGCTGCTATTTTAGGGACAGCTCAGCCAGATTAGTCTTTCTTCATCATCATCATCATCATCATCATTAGCTGTTACTATCAGGTCCACAAAAGAGCTGTTCCAGCTAATCGTTCCAGCCTACTCTTTTTTGCCAATTTGTATAGGGACAGGCAGGAAGCAGTGTGTCAGGCAGTGAGGATAATTTTAAAGACTTGCTGTTACTATTAGTTCCACAAAGGTTCTTTTCAGGACTGGTATCAGTGGTACGGTAATAGGCTTGTACACGTATAATATTCTTTCTTCCAAATATAGAAAGAATATTATACTTGACTGCTGCCCTTCTGCTGCAGTCTGCTAATCATTCACAACTCACTTGTTCCACAAAGCTCTTTATCAGGACTGGTAACTTGGTCTGTCTAGGGTGCTACGGTACATAGGCTTGGGTGCGGTACAGTCTGCTGTTCTGTAAGGACCGCTATCGGTCCACAATACATAGGGTTGCCGTGCACTACTGCTGACCGCTGCCCTATACTGCAGCAGTCCTTCAGCGGTATAGGGACTGACGCACAGTCTGCTAAACACTAATACACAACCTGCTTGGTCCACAAAAGTTCTTATAAGGACTGGTAACTTGGTATAGGGTGCTACGGTACATAGGCCTGAGTGCGTTACAGTCTGCTGTTCTGTAAGGACCGCTATCGGTCCACAATACATAGGGTTGACGTGCACTACTGCTGACCGCTGCCCTATACTGCAGCAGTCCTTCAGCGGTATAGGGACTGACGCACAGTCTGCTAAACACTAACACACAACCTGCTTGGTCCACAAAAGTTCTTATAAGGACTGGTAACTTGGTATAGGGTGCTACGGTACATAGGCCTGAGTGCGTTACAGTCTGCTGTTCTGTAAGGACCGCTATCGGTCCACAATACATAGGGTTGCCGTGCACTACTGCTGACCGCTGCCCTATACTGCAGCAGTCCTTCATTGGTATAGGGACTGACGTACAGTCTGCTAATCACTAACACACAACCTGCTTGGTCCACAAAAGTTCTTATAAGGACTGGTAACTTGGTATAGGGTGCTACGGTACATAGGCCTGAGTGCGTTACAGTCTGCTGTTCTGTAAGGACCGCTATCGGTCCACAATACATAGGGTTGCCGTGCACTACTGCTGACCGCTGCCCTATACTGCAGCAGTCCTTCATTGGTATAGGGACTGACGTACAGTCTGCTAATCACTAACACACAACCTGCTTGGTCCACAAAAGTTCTTATAAGGACTGGTAACTTGGTATAGGGTGCTACGGTACATAGGCCTGAGTGCAGTACAGTCTGCTGTTCTGTAAGGACCGCTATCGGTCCACAATACATAGGGTTGCCGTGCACTACTGCTGACCGCTGCCCTATACTGCAGCAGTCCTTCATTGGTATAGGGACTGACGTACAGTCTGCTAATCACTAACACACAACCTGCTTGGTCCACAAAAGTTCTTATAAGGACTGGTAACTTGGTATAGGGTGCTACGGTACATAGGCCTGAGTGCGTTACAGTCTGCTGTTCTGTAAGGACCGCTATCGGTCCACAATACATAGGGTTGCCGTGCACTACTGCTGACCGCTGCCCTATACTGCAGCAGTCCTTCAGCGGTATAGGGACTGACGCACAGTCTGCTAAACACTAACACACAACCTGCTTGGTCCACAAAAGTTTTTATAAGGACTGGTAACTTGGTATAGGGTGCTACGGTACATAGGCCTGAGTGCAGTACAGTCTGCTGTTCTGTAAGGACCGCTATCGGTCCACAATACATAGGGTTGCCGTGCACTACTGCTGACCGCTGCCCTATACTGCAGCAGTCCTTCATTGGTATAGGGACTGACGTACAGTCTGCTAATCACTAACACACAACCTGCTTGGTCCACAAAAGTTCTTATAAGGACTGGTAACTTGGTATAGGGTGCTACGGTACATAGGCCTGAGTGCGTTACAGTCTGCTGTTCTGTAAGGACCGCTATCGGTCCACAATACATAGGGTTGCCGTGCACTACTGCTGACCGCTGCCCTATACTGCAGCAGTCCTTCATTGGTATAGGGACTGACGTACAGTCTGCTAATCACTAACACACAACCTGCTTGGTCCACAAAAGTTCTTATAAGGACTGGTAACTTGGTATAGGGTGCTACGGTACATAGGCCTGAGTGCGTTACAGTCTGCTGTTCTGTAAGGACCGCTATCGGTCCACAATACATAGGGTTGCCGTGCACTACTGCTGACCGCTGCCCTATACTGCAGCAGTCCTTCATTGGTATAGGGACTGACGTACAGTCTGCTAATCACTAACACACAACCTGCTTGGTCCACAAAAGTTCTTATAAGGACTGGTAACTTGGTATAGGGTGCTACGGTACATAGGCCTGAGTGCGTTACAGTCTGCTGTTCTGTAAGGACCGCTATCGGTCCACAATACATAGGGTTGCCGTGCACTACTGCTGACCGCTGCCCTATACTGCAGCAGTCCTTCAGCGGTATAGGGACTGACGCACAGTCTGCTAAACACTAACACACAACCTGCTTGGTCCACAAAAGTTTTTATAAGGACTGGTAACTTGGTATAGGGTGCTACGGTACATAGGCCTGAGTGCAGTACAGTCTGCTGTTCTGTAAGGACCGCTATCGGTCCACAATACATAGGGTTGCCGTGCACTACTGCTGACCGCTGCCCTATACTGCAGCAGTCCTTCATTGGTATAGGGACTGACGTACAGTCTGCTAATCACTAACACACAACCTGCTTGGTCCACAAAAGTTCTTATAAGGACTGGTAACTTGGTATAGGGTGCTACGGTACATAGGCCTGAGTGCGTTACAGTCTGCTGTTCTGTAAGGACCGCTATCGGTCCACAATACATAGGGTTGCCGTGCACTACTGCTGACCGCTGCCCTATACTGCAGCAGTCCTTCATTGGTATAGGGACTGACGTACAGTCTGCTAATCACTAACACACAACCTGCTTGGTCCACAAAAGTTCTTATAAGGACTGGTAACTTGGTATAGGGTGCTACGGTACATAGGCCTGAGTGCGTTACAGTCTGCTGTTCTGTAAGGACCGCTATCGGTCCACAATACATAGGGTTGCCGTGCACTACTGCTGACCGCTGCCCTATACTGCAGCAGTCCTTCATTGGTATAGGGACTGACGTACAGTCTGCTAATCACTAACACACAACCTGCTTGGTCCACAAAAGTTCTTATAAGGACTGGTAACTTGGTATAGGGTGCTACGGTACATAGGCCTGAGTGCGTTACAGTCTGCTGTTCTGTAAGGACCGCTATCGGTCCACAATACATAGGGTTGCCGTGCACTACTGCTGACCGCTGCCCTATACTGCAGCAGTCCTTCAGCGGTATAGGGACTGACGCACAGTCTGCTAAACACTAACACACAACCTGCTTGGTCCACAAAAGTTTTTATAAGGACTGGTAACTTGGTATAGGGTGCTACGGTACATAGGCCTGAGTGCAGTACAGTCTGCTGTTCTGTAAGGACCGCTATCGGTCCACAATACATAGGGTTGCCGTGCACTACTGCTGACCGCTGCCCTATACTGCAGCAGTCCTTCATTGGTATAGGGACTGACGTACAGTCTGCTAATCACTAACACACAACCTGCTTGGTCCACAAAAGTTCTTATAAGGACTGGTAACTTGGTATAGGGTGCTACGGTACATAGGCCTGAGTGCGTTACAGTCTGCTGTTCTGTAAGGACCGCTATCGGTCCACAATACATAGGGTTGCCGTGCACTACTGCTGACCGCTGCCCTATACTGCAGCAGTCCTTCATTGGTATAGGGACTGACGTACAGTCTGCTAATCACTAACACACAACCTGCTTGTTCCACAAAAGTTCTTATAAGGACTGGTAACTTGGTATAGGGTGCTACGGTACATAGGCTTGAGTGCGGTACAGTCTGCTGTTCTGTAAGGACCGCTATCGGTCCACAATAGATAGGGTTGACGTGCACCACTGCTGACCGCTCACCTATACTGCAGCAGTCCTTCAGCGGTATAGGGACTGACGTACAGTCTGCTAATCACTAACACACAACCTGCTTGTTCCACAAAAGTTCTTATAAGGACTGGTAACTTGGTATAGGGTGCTACGGTACATAGGCTTGAGTGCGGTACAGTCTGCTGTTCTGTAAGGACCGCTATCGGTCCACAATAGATAGGGTTGACGTGCACCACTGCTGACCGCTGCCCTATACTGCAGCAGTCCTTCAGCGGTATAGGGACTGACGTACAGTCTGCTAAACACTAATACACAACCTGCTTGGTCCACAAAAGTTCTTATAAGGACTGGTAACTTGGTATAGGGTGCTACGGTACATAGGCTTGAGTGCGGTACAGTCTGCTGTTCTGTAAGGACTGCTATCGGTCCACAATAGATAGGGTTGACGTGCACCACTGCTGACCGCTGCCCTATACTGCAGCAGTCCTTCAGCGGTATAGGAACTGACGTACAGTCTGCTAAACACTAATACACAACCTGCTTGGTCCACAAAAGTTCTTATAAGGACTGGTAACTTGGTATAGGGTGCTACGGTACATAGGCTTGAGTGCGGTACAGTCTGCTGTTCTGTAAGGACCGCTATAGGTCCACAATAGATAGGGTTGACGTGCACCACTGCTGACCGCTCACCTATACTGCAGCAGTCCTTCAGCGGTATAGGGACTGACGTACAGTCTGCTAATCACTAACACACAACCTGCTTGTTCCACAAAAGTTCTTATAAGGACTGGTAACTTGGTATAGGGTGCTACGGTACATAGGCCTGAGTGCGTTACAGTCTGCTGTTCTGTAAGGACCGCTATCGGTCCACAATAGATAGGGTTGACGTGCACCACTGCTGACCGCTGCCCTATACTGCAGCAGTCCTTCATCGGTATAGGGACTAAGAGTTTTGTCACAGGGTCATTTAAAAAATGACAGGCAGAGGAAGAGGCAGGCCCTTCCGCAGGGGTGGTAGGGGTAGGGCAGGAGCAACAGGCTTGAGCCAAAGTGGGAAGTTGCAGAAGGTGCGTTCAATTACTTTAAAGGATGCACCAGACTTGGTTGAGTGGCTCGCTCAGCCTTACTCTTCTGCACCCTCCTCATCCTCTCGATCTGCACCCTCTTCTTCACTCTCTGCTATGTGCACCCCCAAAGACACTACCACCAACAACACGACCACCACCACCACCACCACATACCTTCCGCTTGAGTCACTGGAATTATTTTCCGATCCATATCAAGAGGACATTTCTGATGCGCAGCCACTCTTGGTATTGGATCAGGAAGAGGAGGTAGCAACAAGCGCTACTCAGCAGTCTGACGCCAGTACCCAGATCAGCCCAAGGAGGAGGTTGGTCCCCGGTGTTGCTGCCTACTCTACTTATAGCGGTGGGGAAGGTGACGTTGATGATGACGTGTCTAGTGATGTCACGTGGGTGCCCACAAGAGAGGAAGAGGAGGGGAGTTCAGAGGGAGATATGGACCAGCAGATAGGGAGGAGAAGCAGCAATGACTTACATTGCACAGCAGGGACAAAGCAGACTGCAAATGTATCAGGAGCGAGTCATCGACCATGTACGGTCACATCTGGTGCTCCCAGGACACCGGCACATGGCTCCGCAGTGTGGGCTTTTTTTAACGTGTCCGCTGCTGACAATAGCGTTGCCATCTGCAATCTTTGCAGTCAACGCGTTAGTCGCGGTAAGCCCAATACTCACCTAGGGACGACCGCCTTAAGAAGGCACATGAGCAGCCATCACCGAGCCCAGTGGGAGCAACGGAACACACAAAGCCACACTGCAGGCTCTCACCGTCCAGCCTCGTCTTCTACTTCTCCTTCTCCTCTCTCCTCACAATTGTCCTCCACTCCACCTTCCATCACGCCAAGCTCACATTTTTCTGCAAAAAGGCAGGCTTCCGTGGGCCTAATGTTTGAGCGTAAAAAAATGATGACGCCGGATAACCCTCTTGCCCAACGGTTGGCGGCTGGCTTGTCAGAACTCATAGCCCGCCAACTACTGCCATATAAACTGGTGGACTCGGAGGCCTTTCGCAAATTTGTGGCCATTGGAACACCACAATGGAAGGTCCCAGGAAGGAAGTATTTCTCAGAGAAGGGCATCCCAGAGCTATATGGCCATGTTCAGCGGCAAGTGAATGTATCTCTGGCACACAGTGTCGGTGCCAAGATACATCTGACCACAGACACGTGGTCTAGCAAACACGGGCAGGGAAGGTATATCAGTTTTACTGCCCACTGGGTGAACCTTCTGACGGCCGTCAAGCATGTAACCCGTGGCACCCGTGTAGATTTGGTTTTACCGCCACGGATTGCATGCAGGCCTGACTCTTCTTCTCCTCCTCCTACTCCATCCTCCTCCCTCTCCTCCTCAGCTGCCTCCTCCTTTTCCGCTGCTAGCGTCTCTTCCACTGCACCGCCCAAGCTCCCCAGAACCTATTCCACATGCCAGGTGAGACGTTGCCATGCCGTGCTGCGTCTGTTGTGCCTGGAAGCAAAGAGCCACACTGGCCCGGCACTCCTTTCAGCTTTGCGTTCACAGGCAGATGAGTGGCTAACACCGCTCAATTTGACAGTTGGTAAAGTGGTGTGTGACAACGGTGCCAATCTGCTTAGCGCATTGAAACAGGGCAAAATCACGCACGTGCCGTGCATGGCACACGTCTTAAACTTGGTCGTGCAGCGATTCCTTGTCAAATACCCTGGGGTCCAGGACATCTTGCGGCAGGCAAGGAAAATCTCGGCCCATTTCAGAAGATCTTACACGGCCATGGCTCGCCTTGCTGACATTCAGCGGCGACACCATCTGCCGGTCAGACGTCTTATTTGCGATTGCCCGACGCGATGGAACTCAACCTTCTATATGCTTGATAGGCTGCTCCAGCAGAAACGTGCAGTTAACGTCTACCTGTATGAACTCTGCGAAAGAAACGGTTCTGGGGAGCTGGGTTTTTTTTCACCGCGCCAGTGGCTGCTCATGCGCGACACATGCAGACTTCTGCGGCCATTTGAGGAGATCACCAAACTGGTCAGTCGCAGCCATGGCGCCATCAGTGACATGGTACCTTATGCCTTCTTTCTGGAGCGTGCATTGCGTCGTGTCATTGATCAGGCTGTGGAGGAGCAGGAGCGGGAAGATGAGGAAGTCGCAATGCTGGATGAATTCCCAGGGGGGGCTACTCTATCTGAGACAAGTCAACAACAGGAGTCTGATGAGGAGTCAGAGGAGGATGGTGCCGGGGCGGATGAGCAGGAGCAAGAAGAGCATGCTTTAAACCTTTCTGGGATCCCTGTTGTGCGAGGATGGGGAGAGGAGAATGAAGAGGACGACATTATCCTGGATGATGAGCAGGAGCCAGGCCACCACACCGCTTCCACTTTAGTGCAAATGGGGGCCTTCATGCTCCAGTGTTTTAATAGGGACCCCCGTATAAAAAGCATGAGGGTCAAGGACCAGTACTGGGTGGCAACGTACTTAGACCCCCGGTACAAACACAAAATGGCGGAAATGTTACCGCCGTCGCAGAGGGCTGTCAGAATGCAGCACTTCCAGGCCTTGCTTCGAGAAATGCTGCATTCTGCTTTTGCGTGCGCTGGCAGAGGAGCAATTCCCACTCCCAGAGAAGGATTTGCGGGTACCAATCCAACAGCGCCTGCAAGAAGAGGCCGGTTTGAAGATGTGTTGGTGACTTCGGATATGAGGTCATTCTTTCAGCCGACCCATCGACAGGTGTCATCCGGATCCAGCATCAGGGAACGCCTAGACCGTCAGGTGTCCGACTACATTGGGTTAACGGCCGATGTGGACGCTCTGAGGAGTGATGAACCCCTAGACTACTGGGTGGGCAGGCTTGACCTCTGGCCAGAGCTTGCCCAATTTGCAATCGAACTGTTGGCTTGCCCCTCATCCAGTGTCCTGTCCGAAAGGACGTTCAGCGCAGCAGGGGGGATTGTGACCGATAAGCGTACTCGCCTAGCTCACCACAGTGTTAACTACCTCACATTTCTAAAAATGAATGAGGCATGGATCTCGGAGGAATTCAACACATGTGATCAGTAGACCATGTATATGTCTATAAACAATTTTTGGAATCAAGCACACAGACCTTCTTAATTCATTTGGCTCACTTCCCTGACCCAAAAAAGCACACCGTACTATATGCCCCTACCCTCCTCTTTGAAGAGGTTGAGCGGTGTCATATTTCTACTGGGGCTGCTTATTATGAGGGGTTCCCACCATCCCTGTGCTGTGCTGACTTCCTCCTGGGTGTTCTTATTATGAGGGGCTCCCACCATCCCTGTGCTGTGCTGACTTCCTCCTGGGGGTTCTTATTATGAGGGGATCACACCATCCCTGTGCTGTGCTGACTTCCTCCTGGGGCTGCTTACGGTGCTGCTGTCAGCGCTGTATGTCACGGAGCTGCTGTCAGCGCTGTATGTCACGGAGCTGCTGTCAGCGCTGTATGTCACGAAGCTGCTGTCAGCGCTGTATGTCACGGAGCTGCTGTCAGCGCTGTATGTCACGGAGCTGCTGTCAGCGCTGTATGTCACGGAGCTGCTGTCAGCGCTGTATGTCACGGAGCTGCTGTCAGCGCTGTATGTCACGGAGCTGCTGTCAGCGCTGTATGTCACGGAGCTGCTGTCAGCGCTGTATGTCACGGAGCTGCTGTCAGCGCTGTATGTCACGGAGCTGCTGTCAGCGCTGTATGTCACGGTGCTGCTGTCAGCGCTGTATGTCACGGAGCTGCTGTCAGCGCTGTATGTCACGGAGCTGCTGTCAGCGCTGTATGTCACGGAGCTGCTGTCAGCGCTGTATGTCACGGAGCTGCTGTCAGCGCTGTATGTCACGGAGCTGCTGTCAGCGCTGTATGTCACGGTGCTGCTGTCAGCGCTGTATGTCACGGAGCTGCTGTCAGCGCTGTATGTCACGGAGCTGCTGTCAGCGCTGTATGTCACGGAGCTGCTGTCAGCGCTGTATGTCACGGAGCTGCTGTCAGCGCTGTATGTCACGGAGCTGCTGTCAGCGCTGTATGTCACGGTGCTGATGTCAGTGCTCTGTATTACGGTGCTGCTGTCAGTGCTCTGTATCTCCTGCACCCTCTTGTTTGCCTACCCTGGTCCCTGACCTTCCCTCTCCTCCATTGCCTTCATTAGCTCCATAGTCCTGAATTGTCAGAACAATTTCCCAAATAAAAAAAAAATGCTTGTAGTTATCGATCCCAAATTCACCTCATACATGTATTATGCTATTGTCCAGGTGGTGGGACTACGTGCTACCCCCTAATAATTACCCCGTGGCCGCAAATTCGACCTAAAGGTTTGCGAAATTCGCCTCCCATTGAAGTCAATGGAGCCCGCGGCGAACGGTCGTTTTCGCGAACGTTTGTGCCCGTTCGCGTTTCGCGTTCGCGAAACGTCCCGTCGGAAGTTCGTCCATCACTATTTGATCGTACTGGCGAGTTGGTAGAAGCACCAGAGGGCGGTGAGGGGTGGGGGGCGTCTATGGCTGGGTACTTCAGGGTATCACCGAGTATGGCTGGGTATCTCTGAGTATGGCTGGGTATGGCAATTTATGGCAGGGTATTACAGAGTATTGGCGGGGTATTGGCGGGGTACTACAGAGTAATAGCAGGGTACTGCAGAGTATTGGGGGTACTGCAGAGTAATGGCGGGTACTGCAGAGTATTGGGGGGTACTGCAGAGTAATGGGGGTTACTGCAGAGTAATGGGGGGTACTGCAGAGTAATGGCGGGGTACTGCAGAGTAATGGCAGGGTACTGCAGAGTATTGGGGGGTACTGCAGAGTAATGGGGGTTACTGCAGAGTAATGGGGGGTACTGAAGAGTAATGGCAGGGTACTGCAGAGTAATGGCAGGGTACTGCACTGCAGAGTAATGGCGGGGTACTGCACTGCAGAGTAATGGCGGGGTACTGCAGAGTAATGGCGGGGTACTGCAGAGTAATGGCAGGGTACTGCACTGCAGAGTAATGGCGGGGTACTGCACTGCAGAGTAATGGCGGGGTACTGCAGAGTAATGGCGGGGTACTGCAGAGTAATGGCAGGGTACTGCACTGCAGAGTAATGGCGGGGTACTGCACTGCAGAGTAATGGTGGGGTACTGCAGAGTAATGGCGGGGTACTGCAGAGTAATGGCGGGGTACTGCAGAGTAATGGCGGGGTACTGCAGAGTAATGGCAGGGTACTGCAGAGTATGCACTGGTATTGCAGAGTATTGGCAGGGAATTGAGGGGTTAAATTCGGTGAGCAGCGATGTGGGCACTGCAGATGCAGCCCACATCGCTGCTGACACCGATCTCTTTCACCTCCGCTGTACCGATCGGTACAGAAAGGGGAGGGAGGAACAGGCGTCATAACATGACGCCGGTTTGTTTCCAAGTGATCACTCCGTCATTTGACGGAGCAATCACGTGGTAAACGGCCGCTATGAGCGGCCGTTTACCGTGATGCGCCGGGTCCTATGGACCCGGCGGTCACGGATGCTCTCGAGTGCGCACACCTCGGGGCACGCGAGAGCAGAATTCTGGGAGGCCGTTAATTAACGGCCTCTCTGAGTTAAACAACCGCCCTGAAGCCGTTAATCGGCAATGGGCAGTTGTTAAGTGGTTAAAGCTAGATCACTAGCTATATAGGTGAGGTGAATATAGTGGTGTATACTGCAGTCAGGGCACAGACAACAACCACTACACAGCAGCAAGATAGGAAATCAGCCAAAAACGATTGGTGTGTACTGTGTTGAAGGTACACAGAACACCCACTGCTTCAGATGCAAAGTAACACACTACAGGAGGCCGCCTTAAAGGCGGCCTTATATAGTGTGGGGCGTGCACTACACAGTCTGAGCTATGATTGGCCACAGGCAGGATGCCTGTGGCCAATCATGGCTCTCCTCGCTGCCGGCGCTGCGATTGGCCAAGCATGCGGGGTCACAGTGCATGCTTGGCCAATCATCGGACAGCAATGCACTGCGCCAACGCAGTGCATTGTGGTCCACGCGCGTGTCACTCGAATTTTGACGCGAACGGCCAAAACGTTCGGAATTCGCCGAACGCACGAACAGCCAATGTTCGAGTCGAACGTACGTTCGACTCGAACACGAAGCTCATCCCTATTAAAGAGCAGCAATGCGCATGTGCCTATAGTACGACCACATAGACTCCATTGATGTGTCTGGGGAGAGAGACATCCGTTTTTCTCAAGACAAGGGGAGAAAGGGGAGCATATCTCTCCCAAAATGTTTGACAGCTTTTATCTGGACATACTTCTGATGCATGTGCATTGCTGTCCTTTGGGTCTATCTGCATGCTATTTGACCTCATTTATTTAAGTAAAGTTTATCTTCCTTTGAATTCTTGAAGGCAATCACTGTTGACAACATTCACTAGCCATTTAGGAGAATTGCTCTTCAGTCCTCAGCAGCTTCTGACTTCTTTGATCATTATTTGGTATTCTCTCTCCCTAAGCTCCTTATACATCTCCATTTTACTGTATTGTATCTGGTCTTACACGGGACTTTTAAAATGGCTGATGCATCACTTTAATGAGAAATGCACCATAAATTCAAAACGCTTCAACAAATGAAGTAATGTTTTAATTTCCTTCTTGTTTTTGACATATATACATTTTGAGATTTCATTCTAGCTTCATGACATCCAATTGTCAGCTTAACAACCATATAGATTCTGTAAATCAATAACTTATTACCATCTATGTCTTTGTCTGAGCGAACTGCTAGGAGGTTCAGAGAAATAAGCTCTTACAAGTTCAGGACACAATACATTATATTAAAAGCTATAATTTTGCAGACATACATGTATTTATCCTGTGCATTGACCTGCTTCATAGCAATTGACTAACATCTGTGAAATTTGAGAAAAAATGTCCATCATCTGTTTGACTTCCTTTAAGAAGCCAGTCAGAATTACAAACATTCTAATTGCCTACCCTTTAACAAGCAAGATTAATTGTCTTCTTGGTATAGTAAGATCCATTGGGTATAGCAATTATGTTGTATCCTTCATGCTTGTCTCTGTTCTGGTAGCCTGCTTTATGCTTTCACGTGATTGGATAGGATCTATAACTATACAAGGTCATTGCACAGTAACCTATAGGCTGCCGAGATCATAAACATTGCTCAAGCTGTAATTGCCAGAAGCTGTTAACACCTTACAGTGGTGTGAAAAAGTGTTTGCCCCCTTCCTCATTTCCTGTTCCTTTGCATGTTTGTCACACTTAAGTGTTTCGGAACATCAAACCAATTTAAACAATAGTCAAGGACAACACAAGTAAACACAAAATGCAATTTGTAAATGAAGGTGTTTATTATTAAAGGTGAAAAAAAATCCAAACCATCATGGCCCTGTGTGAAAAAGTGATTGCCCCCTAAACCTAATAACTGGTTGGGCCACCCTTAGCAGCAACAACTGCAACCAAGCGTTTGCGATAACGTGCAATGAGGCTTTTACAGCGTCCTGGAGGAATTTTGGCCCACTCATCTTTGCAGAATTGTCCTAATTCAGTTACATTCGAGGGTTTTCGAGCATGAACGGCCTTTTTAAGGTCATACCACAACATCTCAATAGGATTCAGGTCAGGACTTTGGCTAGGCCACTCCAAAGTCTTCATTTTGTTTTTTCTTCAGCCATTTGGTGGTGGACTTGCTGGTGTGTTTAGGATCATTGTCCTGCTGCAGAACCCAAGTTCGTTTCAGCTTGAGTACACGAACAGATGGTCGGACATTCTCCTTCAGGATCTCTTGGTAGACAGCAGAATTCATAGTTCCTTTTATCACGGCAAGTCTTCCAGGTCCTGAAGCAGCAAAACAGCCCCAGACCATCACTCTACCACCACCATATTTTACTGTTGGTATAATGTTCTTTTTATGAAATGCAGTGTTCCTTCTACGCCAGATATACTTGGACACACACCTTCCAAAGAGTTCCACTTTTGTCTCATCGGTCCACAGAATGGTGTCCCAAAAGTCTTGGGGATCATCAAGATGTGTTGTGGAGAAATTGAGACGAGCTTTGATGTTCTTTTTGCTCAGCAGTGGTTTTCTCCTTGGAACTCTGCCATGCAGGCCATTTTTGCCCAGTCTTTTCCTGATGGTGGAGGCATGAACGCTGACCTTAACTGAGGCAAGTGAGGCCTGCAGTTCCTTGGACGTTGTTGTGGGGTCTTTTGTGACCTCTTGGATGAGTCGTCGCTGCGCTCTTGGGGTAATTTTGGGCGGCCGGCCACTCCTGGGAAGGTTCACCACTGTTCCATGTCTTCGCCATTTGTGGATAATGGCTCTCACTGTGGTTCGCTGGATTCCCAAAGCTTTGGAAATGGCTTTATAACCCTTTCCAGACTGATAGATCTCAATTACTTTCTTTCTCAATTGTTCCTGAATTTCTTTGGGTCTCGGCATGATGTGTAGCTTTTAAGGATCTTCTGGTGGACCTTACTGTGTCAAGCAGCTCCTATTTAAGTGATGCCTTGATTGTGAACAGGTGTGACAATAATCAGGCCTGGGTGTGGCTAGAGAAATTGAACTCAGGTGTGGACAACCACAGTTATAGTATGTTTTAACAAGGGGGGGCAATCACTTTTTCACACAGGGCCATGATGGTTTGGATTTTTTTTCACCTTTAATAATAAACACCTTCATTTACAAATTGCATTTTGTGTTTACTTGTGTCGTCCTTGACTATTGTTTAAATTGGTTTGATGTTCCGAAACACTTAAGTGTGACAAACATGCAAAGGAACAGGAAATGAGGAAGGGGGCAAACACTTTTTCACACCACTGTATATGTTTATTATGTGTTCAGATTACAAGATTCATTATTTTATTTATTGGATGGTATAGAAGGACTTTTTTTGGTGCAATACATGCAGCTTAAATATCACTTTTTCCTGTGATCCTAATGATGACAAGTTGTTATTTTCACACAAGATCAAACAGCACCTCAAGGGAGATTGCAGTAGAACATACATCTCCCACTGAATTCTAAGAGAATAACAAAAATCAATCTAATCTGCTAAATATAGGATGCTGGCTGAAGTTGCATGCCAGAAAGCCTTGGGCTTTAGGAAAGGCATTAAATATGACAGACTTGTAGTACTCTTGTTTAAGCCAGCGACTCTGTCTTCGCAATGGCAGTGGGCCCACTGAAGGAAAACTTCATATTAATTACTATGCTTTTCCTGATCATAATAATCATTAGACATGTGCATTCGTTTTCGTCCAAATGCATTTTCGTCCGAATTTCAGGTATTTTTGTTTTCGTTTTGACAAACGATAACGAAAGTGCAGAATCCAAAAAAATGAAAGATCCAACATAAATAAATGCTTTATTTTCATTTTTGTTGTTACAACAGTTCGATATAGAATAGGAGATTTGACGTGACTCTGACAATAACAATCTGTGTCTATAGAACCTGTTGTCGAATGTGCCTAACCTTACCTCTATTAGTCCAAGATTATATAGAGAAAATATTCGACATAGAGAGAAAAGATTTGACAGAGAGAAAAGATTCTAAAGTGCTAATTTTTTAAGGCTAATAGGCAAGTTACTGTCCTAAAAAGTGTTTGGGGACCCGGGTCCTGCCCCAGGGGACATGTAGCAATGCAAAAAAAAGTTTTAAAAACGGCCGTTTTTTCAGGAGCAGTGATTTTAATAATGATTAAAGTGAAACAATAAAAGTGTAATATTCCTTTAAATTTTGTACCTGGGGGGTGTCTATAGTATGCCTGTGAAGGGGCGCATGTTTCCCGTGCTTAGAACTGTCCCTGCACAAAGTGTCATTTCTGCAGGGAAAAAAGTCCTTTAAAACCACTCCTGGCTATTATGTATTGTCGGCTCCGTAATACAGAGAACACTCATTGAAAGTCATTGATAAAAAAATAAATAAATAAGCCTGGGGTTCCCCCAAATTCAATTACCAGGCCCTTCAGGTCTGGTATGGATATTAATGGGAACCGTGAGTCAAAAAAAAAAAAATTGACGTGGGGGTCCCTCTAAAAATCCATACCAGACCCTTTATCCGAGCATGCAACCTGGCAGGCCGCAGGAAAAGAGGGGGGGACGAGAGAGTGCCCCCCCTCCTGAACCATACCAGGCCACATGCCCTCAACATTGGGAGGATGCTTTGGGGTTCCCCCAAAGCACCATGTCCCCATGTTGATGGGGACAAGGCCCTCATCCCCACAACCCTGGCCGGTGGTTGTGGGGGTCTGTGGGTGGGGGGCTTATCAGAATCTGGAAGCCCCCTTTAACAAGGGGACCCCAAGATCCCGCCCCCCCATTTGAAATGGTAAGGGGGTACAAATGTACCCCTACCATTTCACAAAGAAAGTGTAAAAAATAGTTAAATAAGACAAACACACTTTTGAAAAAGTCATTTATTAAAAATAAAAAAAAATAAAAAAAGATTCCAGCGGTGTTATTTCACTCTTGCTATCCAGCGATGGATGATCATCTCTCCGGCGTCCAGCGATGGCTGATCTGATCCAACGCATCAAATCCATCCATCTTCTGTCTCCACGGAGTAGACACTGTGGGATCCTGGCGGCCTGACGTTTTTTATATGCAGAGGGCGGAGCCACCCTCCGCATATAAGAAACGTCAGGCCGCTGAACCCCCGGAGAGATGATCACTTAAGAAATAACACTTAATTTAAAGGAATATTACACTTTTATTGTTTCACTTTAATCATTATTAAAATCACTACTCCCGAAAAAACGGCCATTTCTAAAACTTTTTTTTGCATTGATACATGTTCCCTGGGGCAGGACCCAGGTCCCTAAATACTTTTTAGGACAGTAACTTGCATATTAGCCTTTAAAATTAGCACTTTATTTTTTGAACGTTGGAGTCCCATAGACTTTAATAGGGTTCTAAAGTTCACACAAAGTATGCTATATACTAGCTCCGTCGAATCTTCTTTATACATTCGACAGACACCATAAGCCTTCAAAGACAGATTCAACCGTAATTCATGTGGATTTATGGACGAATGCAATTTTCAAAATTCCATCTAAAACATATGCCAAAGCAACAAGTGTTAAAAGTATGAGTTCTCAAAGACTGAAAACTAAGCAATCAAAGACCACTGATCACTAATTTCTCATTGTTCTGTGAGCAGAGAGTCGGTGACTGTCAGTCACTGACTCTCTGCTCTGCCCTTCCAGTGCTCACTGGAGCTCTGGGCTGTGGAGGGGGCAGGATCAGTTGGCTCAGCCTCTCAGCGGCTCGCTGAGAGGCTGAGCCAACTGCCAAACCAGGCTTCTGGGTGTCCCGACTTTATAGCTGGGATCTTTTCAGAACCCGGTGACCCCGCCCCCTTAACACATCACAGTCCCGGGGATGAGGGCATGCAGCCTAGTACAGTTCAGGAGGGAGGGGCGCTCGCTCGTCTCCACTCCCTTTCCTGACCGGCCGGGCTGCATGCTTGGATAAGGGTCTTGTATGGATTTTGGAGGGGGAACCCCCCACGCTGTTTTATCGGCATAGGGGTTCCCCTTAAAATCCATAGCAGACCTAAGGGCCTGGTTTACAGTACCCTGTAGCCGAGAACCAGCGTGATAGGATCACGCTGGAAACATTCTCACGGGCAGGTGCTGTAGCTGCCCTTGCATCGTATTTGGTCCGTCGGACCAGCATACAGACGAACAGGCTTCACGATAGGAACTTGGTCCGGCGGACCAAGATTTAAAACATGTTTTATTTCTAGGTCCGTCTGACTTTTGCAAAGAAAAAGTCAGACGGAGCCCACACACAATGGAATTATCCGACGGATTCTGGTCCGCCGGAAAGTCTGATCGTGTGTACGCGGCATTAGTCTACCCCAAATAAAAGAAAGAAGAAAGCAAATAATTTGCAATGCATCTTAGGATCTGTTTTTTTTTTTCATGGATCAGTTCTGCTCAGCTGCATGTTTAAGGTATTTGGGACACTACTACTCCCATTCCCCTCCACTAAATGATAGTAATCACTAGCCACAAGTTCATATTTTTGTAAACATGTCACAAATTTGAACTGAGCAAAGGGAAAGCAGAAGTTGCCCTAGCTAATACTCACTTGTCAAAATGATTGGTAGATGCAAAGATATAAGCAACTGAAGTAATATGTAAATATTGATTTTTCCTGTAGATGACAAGCTTGGTCCTGTACTTCCTATGGACAAAGAGGCATCAACCTAAAACACATTATAGCAGAAAAAAAAAAAATCACATACTTTGTTCTCACTTGAAGATGCAATAATTTTTTAATCCTAATGATGACATGCTTTGTAGCTTTCATTTGGGGTCACTAGAGGAAGACTCAACAGTGAAGGCAGGCTCTGTGGTTGGCTGAATGGTGACGACAAGGGAGGTTAGCTGGGAGGAAGTACCTGCATGTCTCCAGTGCCAACACTGTAACAGCACATATACAGTAGCATATGAAGTGTAAAGGCTCTTTCATTGTTTTTTTATTGTTGTTTGTTAGTATACAGTGGATATTACTGGGTGGACTGCATTAGCATGTAGACCACCATATGTAACGCTGACTGGTGGTGCGGACTACCCCTCATCTGCAGACAAAGTTTCTGGATAACACCAGACATCATCCAGCCCGGAAATATTGAGAATCCCATAGGTTGAATGTGGACTTTGTGAAGGGACAGTTTAGCATTACAGTGGGGGAGCAAAAAAGCAGTGGGTGCGCTGTGATTAAGCTAGAGTTGGGCTTTAAGTCTAAATCTGTATAAGGTGATGCACAGCATTTTCAAGGAATTGCATGTAAAAATACCTTGGTAAACTCCCACTGAGATTGTATTTGAAAAGCATAATAAATAATGCCGAGAACAAGTTTGCTACTTAGGCATACACTCAGTCACAATTCTCTATGGCTTTCCTATGACTGCTTGTCTTTACAGTTGTTCTGAAGTACTATATTCTTTAAATATTACCTTAGGCATAATCTTTTTTTCCTTTTGTTGTTAATACTATGTATTGCAGATTTTTAGCTGTGCTTCTGATACTGAAATCAGATAAAAGACATGTGAAGAATATAAACTACCTGAAGTTTAATTAAGGTTTGCCGATGTTTTCCAGATTCAGCCTCTGTGTCTTGCAAAGCTAGATTCAAAAAACATGTGTTTGAAAAACAAGCATAACGATTTAGAAGAACCTTTTAGGACAAATCACAAGCAAGTTTTCAAGTTAAAGCTGTAAAATAAAATTAGATTTTTGCTAAAAATAGAACTCGCACACTGTAGCCTTCTTACAACAGATCTATCTGCAGCCTTGCCAGTTCATATGATGCATTCAGTACATTCATAATGTACCACAATATATAACAATAGAAAAAAATTGACTATTTATGATCAAACAGTGGTTTTTGGTTGTGTTTAATTGACTGTTTTGAACCACTTGAGCTCTGGGAGGTTTTACCCCCTTCACGACCAAAGCATTATTTACTAGTCAGCACTGTGCTACATTAACTGGCAATTGCACAGTCATGCAACACTGTATGTAAATGGCCTTTTTATCATTTTTTTCAATGCAAATAGAGCTTTCTTTTGGTGGTTAGTCGCCGCCACTGGGTTATTTTATTTTTTGTGATATAAATGAAGAAAACCCTAAAATTAAAAATATATATATATATAATTTCTACCTCCTGTTATAAATAATATCCAATAAGAAAAAAAAACAATAAAAAAGGCCAAAATGTATTCTGTAACATGTCTTTGGTAAGCTGGAATTTATGCAGCTATGACATTATACTGTAATGGAGGTGGTCAGCAACTTATAGTGGGACTGTGATAGTATGACTGGCAATCTGGCACTAGCTGACACTGGCTGGGAGGTACACCAACTTACTAACTGACATGGACATCAATAGTGACACTAATACAGTGATCAGTGCTAATACTGTACACTGTCACTGTGTTAATGACACTGGCTGGGAAGGGGTTAACATCTAGGGCAATCTAAGGGGTAACAATGTGTAATGTGTACTGCATATATATATAGATATGATATATAATATTATATATAATATTATCAAAAGTATTGGAATGCCTGCCTTTACATACACATGAACTTTCATGGCATGCCAGTCTTAGTCCATAAGGTTCAATATTGAGTTGACCCACTCTTTGCAGCTATAACAGCTTCAACTCTTCGGGGAAGGCTGTCCACAAGGTTTAGAAGTGTGGGAATGTTTGACCACTCTTCCAGAAGCACATTTGTGAGGTCAGGCACTGATGTTGGTCAAGAAGACCTGGCTCGCAGTCTCCGCTCTAATTTATCCCAAAGGTGTTCTATCGGGTTGAGGTCAGGACTCTGTGCAAGGCTGTCAAGTCCCTCCACCCCAAACGCACTCCTCCATGTCTTTTTTGGACCTTACTTTGTGCACTGGTGTGCAGTCATGTTGGAACAGGAAAGGACCATCCCCAAACTGTTCCCACAAAGTTCGGAGCATGAAATTGTCCAAAATGTCTTGGTATACTGACGCCTTAAGAGTTCCCTTCACTGGAACTAAGGGGCTAAGCCCAACCCTTGAAAAACAAGTCCACACCCTAATTCCCCCTCCACCAAATGATTTGGACAAGTTTTGACTTAGTATATAGCAAATGCCAGGAATTGCTCAACAGTCATGGGAAATATACAGAATTTTCAATGTTGGTGCTTGTTGGATGACTCCTAATAAAAAACCCTAAGGCAATGAGAACATAGTCACTGAAAGAAGGGTTTTTCCGATAACTTACTCTACCTTTCTTCATTCTCACTTTGTACTAGAACTCTGCTTTCAAGAGTGCAAGTGAAGGTCATTTTGAAATTCCTTCAAATTGTAGAGTGTCTTTTACTAAGTGACTACGATCCACGTGAAGACCATGTGAATTATTTGATCTCCCTGTCTGAGATTTGGCATAAGCCCCTTAGGAAGCAGTATGAAAGCAGAAGATGCACTCTGCTACAGGAAAAGTGATTAAACTCCCTGTACATTTAAGAGATCAGTGACACATAGCTACTTTTAGCATCACATTTCTGAAACCATGTCTCATTCAGACACATCGTACATTTCTGTACCGCAGTTGGCTTTGTGTCTTTTTATGTTAGAAAATGTTATAATGTCAGTAATTGCTAAACTAGACAATCTGCTATACATAATATAATGCCACAAATACCACAGCATATCAGTTAGAATTTTCTACATTTTTTTTAATAGGTTTATTGATTGTACATGTCTGTTGACAAAATTTGACACCAGTATGTCAATATTTGCAGGAAGGAAGCCGAGATGTGTATACAAGTTCTTTTTTTTTTCACCCAATGATGATTTTAGCCAATTTGATTTATTTTTCTCATATAGTCTGGGACACTTGTTGTACAATCTATAGCAGAGACAATTACCAGCAAATACAAAAATGAAAAAGAAAAGTATTTAATTGTCTACAAGCTGTTGTCAACAAGATACTTGCTCCATTTTTATTTGCATTGTTTGCAAATGTATAATCATCTAGCAGCCTTTATAAAGTTCATAGGATAGAAATACAAAATGTCTGCCAGATTCAAAGCTTGAATGTCTTATTATTGTAACTTAGTTGTGTCATTGTTGCCATGCTGTAATTGTCATCATATAAAGGGAACAAGAACTTGAGATTCAAATTTTTTTTTTTGGGGGGGAAAATCATCTTATTTAAAGTGGTTGTAAACCTAGTTACACCACTTTTACCTACAGGTAAGCCTATAATAATGCTTACGTCTAGGTACTGAAAATATAACTAAACCTGCACGGTATAGGAGATATTTACTATATACGCTTGGGCCGACCTCATCGGCGCATGCACAATGAAGAAAAGGTTTGTGCCATTTCTAAGGGGCTCGTACCATGACCAGCGGCTCCTGTCTGCATGTGCGTGAGTGATGTCATGCGACTCCGGCCAGTCACAGAGCCAGAGTCGATGGCCCTGGAAGGAAGAGGGGTGAAGATGGATGCTGCCACCAGTGAGGACATGAGCAGCTTGTCATCTTCACTATTGGGACACAGCTCCTTACATCACAGACTGCACAGTGACTCCGGACCCTATATTATCTATATGCCTGATATTACCATCCCTTTCTGAGTAGACATTCGGCTGTTTCTGTCTTAATAAATGAATTCCTAAATACTACACTGAGTCTGGCGCACCTTGTTCCTGTTATTTTTTGTCTTTCAGAGTTTTGCTTCTACTCCCAGTGTACACTCATATTAACTAAATCCCCCCCCCCCCCATATACATAGCTTTTATCTATTGGACTTTTTAACATTATTAGAGACATTGCTTGGTTGTTTCTTGCACCATCTTAAATTTGCCCTATAAGCCCTATATTAGTCAATATATATTAGATTAGATTGTATATATATATATATATATATATATATATATATATTGTAGGGGATCGGGGGGGTGAAGAGCTGGCTCAGAGGCAGTCCAGTAAAATAAAATTGGCTTTTATTCAGCAAAACAAAACATAAGATCAGACAGACTTGTCTTATCACACGGATGTGCACACAGGTACAGCTCACAGTTCATCAGCCCACAGGCTTAGAGGTAACAATTCATAGCTCCAAAACACAGCTAAAGTCAATGGATGTTTCCACACAGCGTGCTGCTGTCTCCCTCTCTCCTACTCAACAACTCTACACTGATACTTTCAGCACACCTGATAATAAGCCGGCCTGAAGGAGAAGTACTTGCCTTCTTCAATTAACCCCCTCTTAACCCTGCCCCACGCTGACCCTCTACATACATAAGCATGGCAAGACCATACAGAGGTTTAACCAGGACAAGTTCCACTCAGAACAGGCCTCACCATGGTTGATGAAAGACGTTGAGTGCACATGCTCAGTGTCATATCCAGAGGTTGTCTTTGGGAAATTGATGTATGAGTGCTGCCAGCATTGCTGCAGAGGTGGAAGGGGTGGGGGGTCAGCCTATCAGTGCTCAAACCATACGCTGCACACTGCAGCAAATTGGTCTGCATGGCTGTCGCCCCAGAAGGAAGCCTCTTCTAAAGATGATGCACAAGAAAGCCCACAAAATGTTGCTGAAGACAAGCAGACTAAGGACATGGATTACTGGAATCATATCCTCTGGTCAAATGAGACCAAGATAAATGTATTTGGTTCAGATGGTGTCAAGCATGTGTAGTGGCAACCAGGTGAGGAGTACAAACACAAGTGTGTCTTGCCTACAGTAAAGCATGGTGGTGGGAGTGTCATGGGCTGGGGCTGCATGAATGCTGCCAGCACTGGGGAGCTACAGTTCATTGAGGAAACCATGAATGCCAACATGTACTGTGACATACTGAAGCAGGGCGTGATCCCCTCCCTTCAGAGACTGGGCTACAGGGCAGTATTCCAACATAACAACCCCAAACACAACTCCAAGATGACCACTGCCTTGCTAAAGAAGCTGAGGTTAAAGGTGATGGAGTGGCTAAGCATGTCTCCAGACTTAAACGCTATTGAGCATCTCTGGGCCCTCCTCAAATGGAAGGTGGAGGAACTCTTAAGGTCTCTAACATCCACCAGCTTTGTGATGTCATCATGGAGAAGTGAAAGAGGACTCCAGTGGCAACCTGTGAAGCTCTGATGAACTCCATGCCCAAGAGGGTTAAGGCAGTTCTGGAAAATAATGGTGACCACACAAAATATTGACACTTTGGGCCCAATTTGGACATTTTCACTTAGGGGTGTACTCACTTTTGTTACCGGCGGTTTAGACATTAATGGCTGTGTGTTGAGTTATTTTGAGGGGACAGCAAATGTACACTGTTATACAAGCTGTACACTCACTACTTTATATTGTAGCAAAGTGTAATTTCTTCAGTGTTGTCACATGAAAAGATATAATAAAATATTTACAAAAATGTGAGGGGTGTACTCACTTTTGTGAGATACTGTACATACACACGCAGTATATATAGGCTAGCTAATACCTATAAAATTGCATAACCTGCAAATATTTTCAAAGTTTTATCAAATTACAATACGATACAATAATTTTACCTTCAAAGAAATTAAACATGTATGTGTATCAGAGAGCTTGGATTGAAGGGAAGAAGTGTGCAAAATAATAGTATTTAGAACATACGGTTATGTCTGTATAGAACATAGGTTGGGCTGAGAACTTTTTTGCATTCTCTACACTTTGTGTAATTATAAGTACCCTGGCAAACATTGTTATTCACTTGAGAATATTAAGTTTGCTTGATAAAAGTGCACATTCCTGATGTTCATGTGTATAACAAATGACAAGAAATTCTGCATTGTAATGCAAAATTATGCGTTATGTCAGTTTGCCAATTAATTGTAAATTGATGAGATCTGAGGAATCCGCAGAGTCCACCATTATCTCATGCTGTGATTTCCCACTTACAGTCCAGAATAAGAAGAATGCTTTTTTTCACAATCAGCACTTAATGGGAATACACAAAAAACAGGCAATACACATAAGTACCATATAATTTGCTCTGGCCTTTTTTTAAGCTTTCTTTTTCTTGTCTTCTTTTTTCGTCTCTTGAGAGAGGAGAGATGGAAGAGCTGCTTGTAATTTAACAGGGCTCTATGGCAAAGGCTTTCCTTTTTTCAGTAGATAATTAATAATGATTTGTGTCTGTTTGTTTGTTATTCTCTCTACCTAAATAACCGTGTAGACCTTCTACTGGCATATTTAGTCTGCTAACGTGTTTAAGTTTGGAAGCCATACAAATTCTTCTAAAACAAAAATTAGTTGCTAGAACACAGCCAATCAAATTTAAACAACAATAAATTAATTCATATTAAAGCATTATTTACACCTATGTAGCACTACCCCCAAAGGGGTCGCTAGTTTGGAATCTCTGTTTTACATCTTGACTTCAAGAACAACCTCAGCCACCCCCTGGTACACCTAGTTGAATGATAGTTACTGCAAACACTTATAGGAACACAAGTGTGGATACATTTGTCTTTTGATTTATAATCAAGAAATAGACAGAAAACTGTTTAGTGGCAGATGAATTCAATGTATTGGTACGGGTTAGAGAAAATGGTTGTTTGAGCATAATGAGCATACAGAAGGTAGGTTCTGACACAGTCTTGTAGACAGTATAATCACTATTCCAAGGTAACTTTGAATACAGTTATGTAACACTAGACTAGAATTAACTCATGCATCAGCAAAGTCTACAATAAACAGTGAATAATAATACTACAGCTAGTCTAGAGTACACTCTAGAAGGGTGGCTAGAATATGGTGCAATGTCCCCTGGGAGGTACCTCTTAGTATAGGCAAGAAGTAAACGTTTCTGTGTAGCAGCTGTAAAGGGGCGATAATTATTCCTAACTCTTCAGTCGGCTAGCATTGGGGCCCAGTTGTACCGTAGGGTCACATGAGAATATTCCCAGTTAAGCCTGCAGGCCGCAATAAGGCTATTAGATGGCTGTATGGTCAGTTCCTAAAGGGTTCAGTGACTCAGACAGCTGATAGTAAATGCCCACAACAGCAGTTGACCAGTCCCAACATAACTGCAGCTCACATCTGACCACTGCTCTATACCCAAGTGACTCTGGCCGTTGGTACTCCCAAACTCAACACTCCAGATCCTTCTCAGGCAGCTGATATGCCACAGTGATGGTGTACTGTACACTGGACAGCGATGTGCACTCTCTGGTTTCCCTCATGAAAAGGAAGCTATTCAATCTGCAGCGTGAGAAATACAGCTCTTTTCTCCACCTATTGCTGTCTCCCTCTGGGAACTATAGTCAAATGGTTCATATGAATGTAGAGGTTCTTTAGGCTTGTCTGCTCCCCCTACTGGCTGGAAACGGACAATGTTGCTAGGCCTAGCATGAACAGTTTAGTGAAAGCATAGAGAACAGTTGCAGCACTGCATCTCTCACACTCATTCTTAGCCAAGCACCTGGCTACATATACTTTTTAGGACCACAATCATCTTAAATATTTCAGGATAGATACAGGATTTTCGTAAATTTTAGGAAAACATTATATTTGTCCTTGTGCTATTGCACTGTGCATTGCATTGACCCTTATGGAACAAATTCTGACATAACAGACTAGTCCATCCAAAATGTGTATTGAGCGGAATTGAAAGCACAATATTCTATACAGGAAGCACAGATTGTATACGCAAACATCAAACATATACATATATGCCCCCATATATTATCAAAGACTAGGAACATTGTCGAGTCTTTGAGGTCATTAACACATTCCAAAAGGTATTTACAGTAAGCTAATCACATTAACTGATCCAAAAACATTTAACATGACCAAAGATTCCCTTTATTCTGACAGACGTTGAAGCATGCATGAGAAAATCAACAACTGGACTGAAAATGTATACTAACGTAAGAGGTTTCAATTTCCCACTTCTCTTGATGAACAGACATGCGAGGGGTGCACGCTATGCAACAACTGAGCTTTCATCAGAGAAACAGAAGTTGCTATTTTTTCTAATGAAAAATTCTAGTTGCCTGACCATCTTTCTAATTCTGCTACTTAAATATTTTGGGTCAGTGGCCTGAGACAGCTATGAACATAATGATTCCTGACCTTACTTTGTCTTCTTTTCAGCATACTTTTTTCTGGGTCAGTGGCTGAGAAAGTATTACAGCCAGAGGGTCAGCAAATGACATCTTCAAAGGGGAGTAATGGCAGCCCCATATTTCTCTTATTACAGGTTGAAGCCTTGAAACTATTATTAGCAGAGTTGCTAAGGTTAGCAAAGCTAGCTAGTTGCTAACAAGAACTACTATCTCTCATGTTGGGGTGCCTTGTCAAGTTGTTCCATTACAGTAGATTTTAACATGTCACCAGTCTATTAACAGTTGGCCTAGGGGTGTCTGCTAGCAGCCATGGGCATAATGCTAGTAACCTTACCAGGAGGAGACTGCCCAATCAGGATGACTTAACTTATATCAACGAATAGTTTTGGCCAAGCATAATAATAAAGAAAATTTAAACAAAGATATTTTGGCGTAACTGAGATTTCTTCAGGTCGATTAACTATAACTTTAAATATGACTGTGATCTATCTATTACTCCATTGCAGGGAACTACTATACCACAGCAAGCAATAAGCATCTGACTATTTGTAAAGTAGACAAAGGTTTCTTGCCCACTACCCAAGAATCCTAATCTTGGCACAAAAGCAAAAAAAACTAAACAAAAAAAAACAATAGATTCTCACAGATGCCTATAGCACTTGTAGTTGGTAAATGGCAATCTACAATCATTAGGTTAAGAATAATTTTTTTTAGATATGAACACTATACATACTGTAACTGTTGCAGAAACAGACACTAGTATTTATTGGTGACCATTTAGGAATGCTAGTAAATGTGCAATGAGCATTTGTCATGTGTGAAAGTATTCTCACTTTCAACGTCAACCTCAGAAATCATAAGTATGGAAACTGTACAAATCAAATGAAACTTGCACATAGCTTTATGTGGAGCCCCCTCTGCCATTAACAAAGTAAATCTCCTGTGAATGGCATTCTGCAAGACTGCATCTTTACCAACTTGTTAAGTTTTTGTTCTTTATCCTCTGACAAGGTTACACAACCTCTGATGAACTTAACACGTTTTTACAGATATCACCTTGTAACATTAGTTAGACTTTCTGTTTTGAAGGCTTTTGATAAAATCTCACGTGCATTGCAACTGAAGCAGTGACTTGGGAATTGTCAATCGCAGAGCTGTAATTCTGTAATTCCATTGTACATTTATATATGCACTTTTATCAGATGTAATAAGAAATCTAATGATGAACTAAGCATTGACGTTAGAAAAATGCAAAAGAGGATTGAGAGACTCAGAGAATACTAACTTTTGTATTTGAATTGTATTTCAGTGGGTGACATTTCGCCCTTCTAGAGGACTTTGAAACTCTTTGTAGCATGCTAGTGTTTAGATTGGTGAGATCTATGGAAAGCACAGCTTTTAGAAACATCATCAATGAAAATATTCTCTTTTAATGATTTTAAGAAGCATCACTTTCACTGTCAGCATTACACTGCATAATAAACAAGTGCTTATCTCTGTTGCAAGATTATCAGGGCTTAACACCATTAAAACCCAGGCCTTGTCATGTTGGTCATGCAGTATGGGGTTCATTCTTTAGGAACTATTATATAACTGGCACTAGTGGTACATTCTGAAGCTATCACTTCCGACTAGTGTCTATAAGATTCCTATAATGTAGAAAGTTTTACTGAGAGAATATGTACACTGCCACTACTGACCTCACCTTCTACATATGACAGATTCCTTTCTATCATTCTGATGAAATAATGTCAGTATTTTCTGTCACTAAGCTAAAAAAAGCATTCATATTAGAATGTCTGAATTTCCTCCAATTTTCTTGCTGCATGATTATTCCATGTCATTCACCAAAAGCATTGAAGTCAGTGACAGCCAGGCTACTAAAATTTTCAGAAGGTCAACAATGACAGCTATCAAATTTACCCCAGTACAGAATTCCTTGAAATCTATCTTTGCTATCATTCCATCTATATGTATTACCATTTTTCCGGGCATACTTTAAATACATTTTGATCGACCACTGGTCTAGACCTCATGTGTACATTAATCTTTGATGTTTATCATTTGTGTCATTAATAATTGTTTTTATAGGCATTCTTATATTTTTTTATACCCAGTTTATGCTTATGTGTATTTCTAATACATTTTGTATTTTTTACACTTTCTGTATGATCTGGTGTTACCTCGCATGCCCATACAATCCCTGGGGAAATTCCCTTTTTGCAAATGTCTATATATGGGATGTGGCATGGTTCTCCAGTTCTGATCCTCGATAGAGATTTCTCTTAAATAATTTTTTCATTCCAACTATATGGCCAGAAGTATGCAGAGACCTTTTCAAATTATTGAGTACAAGTTATTCAGTGAGGCATGCTATTAATTCTACAGCATACAAAGACATACTTGTGCACCTTCAATCCTTTGACAAGAGTTTGGGAAAGGTTATTTTCTGTTCTAACATGACCTAGCCCATGTACACATAACCAATTTCATAAAGAAATGGTTTGGTGAGTTTGGTGTGTAGGAAATACAGTGGTCTGTATCAGTAGTGCCCTCCCTATGAATGCGTCCATCCCCTGGATCTACATAAGGGGACGTCAGACTATGGATTCCAATGGAGGGTGTTTTTTTCTAATAGGCTTCAAAAAAGGGTGAGATCAGGTGCAGAGCAATTTCCCGGAGAGGGTGGGGTGGACCAACTTGTCCCCTGCCGGGGGGGGGGGGCACCGAATTATCAAACACTAGCCGCCACTGGCCTGTATAGCCAACCCTATTGAACACCTTTGCAATGAATGAAAATGCTGATTGCATGCTAGGATTACTTGTCCAACATCAGTGCCTGACACTTAAATGTTCAGTTAACTTAATTGACATGAATTACAAAAGGCACACTCAAAAAGTTTGTGGAAAGCATACCCAGAAAAGTGGCGGCTGTTGAAGCTGCAAAGCATTGGGCAACTCCACATTCATGGTTTTGAAAGGAGATGACCTCAAATGTTTGGCCACATGCTGTATAAAGAAAATTTTTTTTTAAATGCTCAGAGTTTTAAGGATGCATCCACTTGCTAAAGTATTCTATTTTAGGGCTTCATTGCCCACATTTATTAAAAATAAGATTAAGGCACATAAAAGGGTTTCCCGTGCAGAGGGTGATCAGGATTTCCCTTCCATAAGCAGAAGCAAGTACTTTACTTCAGCCTCCTGGCTTTCTCTTACTCCACTGCTGCTCTGGCCTCAGCACCTGTCTGTTTCTCCACAGTCCATCCTCTTAAACTGTGTGCAAACAATTCTTATCTTCACTGGCTCACCCTCTCCTGGGTGGCACCCTTTTGTCTCCCAAGGGCTCCCTAACATAAGGCTTGGGCACAGTTGCACAGTGTCCCGGTTGAAACAAGGATTTAGGGTTGGAGACTTTGTCCCTTCTAAATCTCTGCAAAACCTCTCAGCTCCAGGATCCAATTCAGGACATACCAATCCTGGAGAAAAATGCAAAGCCATTTTTTTCTGCTCAGAACAGACATTCCAGAGCCCTTCAACCTGCGTGGGTGAGAAACCTGGGTGACACCAGAATCTTCTGACACCATGAAAAGATGCAGAATTTGCATTTCAAATGTTGTATATATGCAGGTGATGGATCAAAAAGTAAATTTTTTATATTTTCGACTATAAAGGGTTATAATTGTCTGAAAATATGGGCTGTTGTTAAATAGCTGATGCCATTCAAGAAGAGAAATAACTAAAAGTACATTTGAAAAAAAGTTTGTTACAGTCCATAAAGAAAAAAAAAAACAATATAATCTCAAATGCCTTGAAAATCCAAGCCATAAAAAAGCCTAAATATAAAATGACGTACAAAAGCAGCAAGGTAAAACCTATCACAAATCTATGAATTACAGCGTTCCAGTTTACGTTCTGCGCGAGTAGATACACAGCACAATAGAAAATAAAAGACCTAAGCTTTGGTACAGCAGGGGAAAGGATTTTACTAGTCATATCAAAATGATTGGAGTCACAGATGAGGAGTGAAATAAATGGAGATCTCCATGGATGAAAAGCGATATGACCATCTGAGAAGTAATTCCTTTGCAGAAATCAATAGAGAGCTGGGATTAAATCTGGCAGTATCGGTAGGAAAATGCACAAGCTAAGATGGCAATATATGCTTTCATTGTAAAGTAGTTTTTCCTGCGCTTAGTCCTGGAGAGAATTCCACACTGGCTGTGCATGTCAAAATTCAATTTTTGGTGGTAGTCTAATGCCCCGTACACACGACCAGACTTTTCAACATCAAAAGTCTGACAGAATGATTCCGGCAGACTATTCGAACGTGTGTGGGCTGCAGCGGACTTTTGATTTGCAAAAGTCTGACAGACTTTAGAAATGGAACATGTTTCAAATTTTTCCAACAGAACTCTGCCGGACCCAGTTCCTACTGAGAAATCCACCCGTGTGTGTGCTAGTCTGACGGACTAAAACCGACGCTAGGGCAGCTATTGGCTACTGGCTATGAACTTCCTTATTCTAGTCCAGTCATATGTCATCACGTTCGAATCCGTCGGACTTTGGTGTGATTGTGTGTGGCCAAGTCCGTTCATCCGTCGAAAGTCTGTTAGACTTAGTCCCTCGAAAAGTCTGGTCGTGTGTACGCGGCATAACAGGTCTGACTTTTTATATACATGTGCTTCAACACATTGATTTCTTTCTCTTACTTTATTTATAGCTGTGTGTCAAAGACTGGAAATCAATAACATGCAAATCTTTGGCATTCATTTCTGCTGTAATGTCAATGCTTTCTTAAAGTCAATGCTGTATTGCAGCAATAAATCAATTAAGAAAACGATTTAAAATAATCGTAAATAGATCACATTGAATTTGTATTGTATATGTATTTTGTGTCTGTATTATGTAGAAATCATGACTCAGCAGGGGGTGTTTTAACAACATTTTTAAACATGTATTGTTAAAGCACCCATCACATACTCCAAAATTAAGAAGATTATTCCTCATTTCAGTACATTGGGTGGAGCTGTAAATATCATTGCTTTAAGTCCCATTGGCCAGATGCACATTCAAAACTATTGGTATATAGTGCAAATACAGCCTACTATTAAAAGATTAACATGCCATTCATTCAAACTGCATACAACTGTTTCAGGCTATTTGGCTATTACCAGTGCATTCTTTGGAAACCACATCCTCTATATAGTAGGGTTTGGGACCCAACAAGACATTATAACCATACAGGTGATGGTGAGAAAGCCTAAAGCAAACCTGACCCTCAGCAATGAAAAAAAATTCAAAGTTGCAGTATACAATTTTTTCTTAAATTAATCAAATTCTAACAATGAATGTGATTTTTGTTTGGGAAATGACATTCACTCCAAAATCAAATGTTAAAGGAAAAGAAAAATTTGAAGTACCTTTGAATGACATTCATCCTTTGATTTACAAATCATTTTTGTACGACTATTTGCACAAATGTTTGTACGAGCATCCTTTCGAAAATGTATTGCATGTCAAGCTTAACGCAGCTCAATGCACTTGATATACAGTGGATATAAAAAAAAGTCTACACAATCCTGTTAAAATGTCAGGTTTCTGTGATGTAAAAAAAATGTGAGAAAGATAAATCATTTCAGAACTTTTTTTGCCTTAATGTGATCTATAAACTGTACAACGCAATTGAAAATCAAACTGAAATGTTTTAGAATGGGGAAGTAAAACAAAAAAATAAATAAAATAATGTGGCTGCATAAGTGGGCACACCCTCTTATAAATGGGGATGTAGCTGTGTTCAGAATTAAATAATAACATTCAAACTCATGTTAAATAGGAGTCAGTACACACCTGCCATCATTTAAAGTGTCTCTGATTAACCCCGCATAAAGTTTAGCTGTTCTAGTAGCTCTTTCCTGACATTTTCTTAGTCACATCCTACAGAAAAAGCCATGGTCTGCAGAGAGCTTCTAAAGCATCAGAGGCATCTCATTGTTAAAAAAGCATCAGTCAGGAAAAGGGTACAAAAGAATTTACAAGACATTACACACAATGTAGCACAATGAAGACAGTAATCATCAAGTGGAGAAAATATTGCACAACTGTGACATTACCAAGAACTGGATGTCCTTCCAATATTGATGAAAAGACAAGAAGAAAACTGATCAGGAAGGCCGCCAAGAGGCCTACAGCAATATTCAAGGAGCTTCAGGAATATCTGGCAAGTACTGGCTGTGTGGTACATGTGACAACAATCTCCCATATTCTTCATATGTCTGGGCTATGGGGTAGAGTGGCAGGATGGAAGCCTTATCTTTCGAAGAAAAACATCCAAACCTGACTAAATTTTTCAAAAACACAACTGAAGTCTCTCAAAAGCATGTGGGAAAATGTGTTCTGGTCTGATGAAACCAAGGTTGAACTTTTTGGCCATAATTCCAAAAGATATATTTGGTGCAAAAACAACACTGCACATCACCAAAAGAACACCATACCCACAGGCAAGCATGGTGGTGGCAGCATCATGCTTTGGAGCTGTTTTTCTCAGCTGGTAAAGGGGCCTTAGTCAAGGGGCCATAGACAGCGGCACGCAGGCGCACTGAGTACACCGCGGTCAAAGGCGATGTGCCGCAAGTGACGCTCCCGTGCGCATGCGCGGGAGTGACGTCATTGCGGCTTCCCCGAATGACAGCGGCGGAGCAGCGAGATCCACCGAGAAGATGGATGCGCCGGACTACAGGGGACAGCGGTGACTTCGCTGGCTCCTGTGTCAGGTAAGTGACACATAATGGACTAGTCCATTATGCTTTATCTTTTCAGGGAATGAAAGAGGAAGTAAACTCATGAGGGTTTACTTCCTCTTTAAAGGTGGAAAAAGTTCTGAAATGATTCATCTTTGTCTCATTTTTTTACATCACATCACAGAAACCTGACATTGGGGTGTGTAGACTTTTTATATCCACTGTAGCTGTTCCCTTAAAAACACCTGGTTGTTTAAAATAGGAAGGTTGGCAGCCTATCATGATTCAGTTCCCATATTTAATCTCACTGCCTGTGTTGTGAACTTTCAGAATTGATGAAATTGTCAATTTACAAAATGCCAACATTAGAGAAAGGGAAGTGCAAAGCTCTGTTTAATGGTGTGTAATAGTTTCTTGCTCAGTAAAAAAAATGTCCTGCCTAAAAAAAACTCGGGACAGCATTTTGACTTCCTGTCACAACCCTACTTTAAAATCCTGTGGGGCACATCTGTTATTTTTATTAAGTTAACAGTACAGATAAATACAGGAAAAAAAACTGACACCATTGAACTGGACTTCCTGGATTAAGATACTGTGCCTTGCAGAATGAAAAAAGAGGTTGTATATTTCAAAACGGTGCTTTACATAGGATGACACTATGAGAGCACAAGTAACAAGGTGCCAACATCCCAGAAATAGTTTAGTTGGAAATGTAAATACTAGGCAAGGTGGACTTTACAGGCACACAAGTAATAGATCTAAAGAACTGTTAATAAGATCTAAGTCCGGGTATAACAAGTTTTTTCTTGTTATATCGGGACTTAGATCTGGACCCACAGCTTACCAGATATCCATATTCCTGTTGGAAAACACTCTGAGAACCTATTTGGCTCAATTCTATGGATGTGGTTATACAAGAAACTATGTGGTGTCAATATCTATATCTGTAGGGTATATTAATAATTAATCTTATTCTTGTTCTGTACATATGTATGTTTGAAATAACTGTACCCCAGTTTTATGTTGTTTTTTATTAATAAAACAAGATAAAGATGATTAACAGTTCTTTAGATGAAATGTCACAGATAGTAACTGTACTAAGCAACAGAGTTAATACGGGGTCCAGTACCATCATGCTACTACTTTTGGGGTCAGTTCCCAATGATTAATGCAGTGTGATGCAATATAATTGTATTGAAAAGCCATAGACCATTGTGAGGGGGTAAAGTAGCAATTAATATCAGACTTCCATGCTATCAAGGTGAGTTTTGGTGAACTGTCCCTTTTGTTGACGTATACTATAAAACAAGGATATGCCCTTTTGTGTTTCAGCAAGAGAAATGCAAAAGCCATAAGCTCAAAAAGCAGGTATGGGTGAAAAGTGAAGATTTAGGGATATTGTACTCTGCCACCAAAGCGTTTGTGGTCTTGGGGACATTACCATTAAAGAGGTCTTCCACCCACAGAAGTCCTCTGTCCACCTAACACTTTAGGGATACAAAGGGAATGAAGAGTTCCAAAGTTTCAATGGAGAATCGCAGTGGGAGAGGCTGGGGTCCCTGATCTGGGTGGTGAAGAAGTGTTCTCAATGCTAGTAGTGAAGCTTGTGTCATTAAGGGCATGGATGTCAGAGTGAATGGTTTCCAAGCATCTGCCATCAAGAGAGCATGTAAACTGGAGGTCTGCACTGAGGAGGCCTCTATAGCCACCCATAACGCTTAGGTGGGAGCAAGAAATCAGTGCTTGAGATGGGCTAATTGATTAGCTAAAAAGTAGTCTTTGATGTTCTCTACCTGAGCACCGCCTAATTTTTTTTTGGGGTCATGGTGATTGAAGAGAACCTTGTTTATTTCTGTTCATTGTACTTTGTTTTATGTTTAATAAATTAGACCCTATATGATCCACAAAAGAATGTCTTGCTGTGCAAAACTATATATCTTGAGTGCGTTTTCAGGTTTCCATTCACGCCATAACCTTCTCTCTCCTTATACAAGTCAATGGGAATGCAAAAGCAGTCTGTAGCAGTTTGATGCAACTTAGGAGGTCAATTGCAGGTTAAATGTACCTGTTGAAAAACTTTGAAAATAGTCAGGAAAGTGCCTCAGATTGATATCAAATGTGGAATGCACTTGAAATCAAGTTGCTTTTGCTTATCTTAGCAAGTCAAAAGCCTAACAAAGGCCTCGATAATCAAACCATATTGTAAATAGAGGAGTTCAGAACAGGTATAGAAAAGGGCCTGGTAAGTAAATGTAAATTAATCTAGATCATTAATCACACTTTTCTTGTAAATTCATCACCTTCCCTCTTAGTTCCAATTCAAACAAAAGACAGGAAAATATTTTCTGTGACGTTCCCTCTGTTTTATAGCAGCAATTATATTTTAGTCTTCACAGGTAGTAGTCATACTGCATTTATTTATCACACGTTCTATCAAGCTGCCTATATTTAGCATGAAAACACCTCTGTGCATAAGTGCAATGCATTCTTTCATTCATTTGTTCACCAAATGCAAAGTAGAAAGCAGAGCATTAGGCCATACTAAAACTATATTTGTGGGATGACTATCCTTGAGTTACATTGCCATGCCTGGCCTGCAAAAAAAATATCACATTAGGGGAACACATTTAAATAGTTCACAGAACTAAGAGCATCAGGACAAAGTCTTTGAAGTAAAATTAAGGGGAAAAAATCAAAAGCTTTTATCCTAATGTCTATATTAGGAACACAAATTTGATATAGACAAGACACTGAGTGCATTTATAGCACAAACAAGTGCCTCCCTACATGTTTATTGATTGTCTGCTTCTGCATGACAAATTTACAGAATTATTTAAAAAAAAAGTATTCTGTATAGTGGCTGTTTGGTTTATCTAATGAATTATGCAACTAGAATAACATTTAAAGCACCAGAAAAGAATTGCAAACCTGGTCTTATCAGAATCATACATTCAAGACTTGGAGTACCTGCCATTTCCAAGATAACAACAATCAACATATTCGCCTATGCAGCCGCTGTGGGGTCAGTGGACTCTGAAGAGCCTAGTACCCCCCTCCTTTTTATTTAGACATCATGTTGTCCTAAGTACAGCTGAATAATGATGCCCGTTGTACAAGCTCTGCCTCTTTTGTCAAGATTATTTGAATCAACATTACTTCTAAATACATTATTTTAGGCATTTTCAGTTTGCTTTATATGGAGGAGTGTTGGCTTGAGCTTTTTTTTATAATTCTGTTGGTGAATTACCACCTAGGCCTCTTAATATTGTGCGCAAAATTGCACTGCCCTTGTTTGCTCTTTTTATGTATGCATTTTTCATCTCATGAAATCAATGGGTTGCCCTAGACAAGAGTATCTCATGTAGGAGAAGTACCACCGCTCTAGGCAGATCCAGAAAGCACAAAAATAGCTTCTCCAGGCAGAGAGATCCGGGTGTGAGCCACAGCATGCAGACAATGTAGGTAATTAGAAGACTCTGGACGGCTGTACTCCAAAACAAAATTGGTGCCTTTATTCAAAAAATCACAGGAGCAGTACAAGTGACATCACAGCAGGAAGCTACAACAGCTAACACGTTTCACACTACAGAGAGTGCTTATTCATAGCTGACAAACATGATGGCAAACAACAAATAAATAGGGTATTACAATTTGACAAGGGGGCGGGGCCATGTAATGATCCAATCAAAAAATGAAAACATCACCTGGCTCCTGGCCCACCTAGTCCACCTGATTCCATTTGACAAGAAACAAAAGCTCTCAGTGTGAATCAAACAAGACAATCAGTGTTTTTGCAAAACCAAGACCTTGATCAACATCCACTGGATGGAGCAAGGTGCATACATATATTCTTATAAATTTAATAAGCTTTATAAAAAAAGCAAAACAAAATTGTTTGTTATGTGAAAAATAAAATAAAAAGAAAGTGAAATAAAAACAGTGAAACAACATAGAGTATTCTGAAGGTGCAAGTTTAAACATGGGTAAAATGTACATGAAAGTGTGTAAAATAAGTGACTAAAAAAATATTAATTAACCACTTGCCGACCGCCGCACGACGATATACGTCGGCAGAATGGCACGGGCAGGCATATGGGCGTATATATAAGTCCCTGCCTGCCCGCGGGTGGGGGGCCCGATCGGGCCCCCCCCCGGTGCCTGCGGCGGTCGGCATTCCTTCGAGAGCGATCCGGGATGAGGGGGCAGCCATTCATTCATGGCCACCCCCTCGCGATCGCTCTCGACGAATGGAAATCCTCCGTGACATCACTTCCTCTCCTGTAATGTAAACACAGGAGAGGAAGTGATGTATTCTCTCCTCCGTGTCGGTATTTTTCGTTCCGGCACCGAGGAGAGAGCATCGGTGAGTTGCACCAACACACCACACATACAGTAGAACATGCCAGGCACACTCACACCCCCCCTTTACCCCCCGATCACCCCCCCAATTACCCCTGCCCCCCCAGTCACAGTGACACCAATTGCTTTTTTTTTTTTTTTTTTTGCATTGGTGTCATTTGTGACTATAATAACTGTTAGGGCAGTTAGGGTTAGCCCCCTTTAGTTCTAAGGTACCCCCCTAACCCCCCCCAATAAATGTTTAACCCCGTGATCACCCCCCGTCGCCATTGTCACTAAGGCTGGGTTCACATTGCAGCGGTTTGAGAACGGATGTGATTCGCACCGCACTGCAGTGCAAATCACATCCGATCTCTGTGCGATTCGAGTTCAGCCATACAGATAGTATGGCTGAATTCGTGTCGCACCCGCCGCACCCGCCGCAAACTCGCACGGGACCCTTTTTTTGGTCCGCAGCAGAATCGGATCGCATGGGTGTTCACACCATGCGATCCGAGTTTGCAGATCGCACTGCGATATGCGAACTGATCTGGGGGTGTCATTAACATTTCACTGACACTCCCAGCAGTTCGCATAGGGCAGTGTGAACTGCCGCCGGGAGGCATGCGATGCGGGAACCCGCCACGGATTCGTGGCGTTCCCGCATCGCTCCAGTGTGAACCCAGCCTAATAAGCGATCATTTTTCTGATCGCTGTATTAGTGTCACAGGTGACGCTAGTTAGGCAGGTAGGTATTTAGGTTCGCCGCAACTTTTTATAGCGCCAGGGACCCCCATATACTACCGCATAAAGCCCCCTGATTGCCCCCTAGTTAACCCTTTCACCAGTGATCACCATATAACTGTTACAGGTGACGCTGGTTGGTTAGTTATTTTTTTATAGTTTCAGGGCACCCGCCATTTATTACCTAATAAAGGTTTAACCCCCTGATCACCCGGCGGGTGTCATTTGTGACTGTAATAACTGTTAGGGCAGTTAGGGTTAGCCCCCTTGAGTTCTAAGGTACCCCCCTAACCCCCCCAATAAAGGTTTAACCCCGTGATCACCCCCCATCGCCAGTGTCACTAAGGCTGGGTTCACATTGCAGCGGTTTATGAGAACGGATGTGATTCGCACCGCACTGCAGTGCAAATCACATCCGATCTCTGTGCGATTCGAGTTCAGCCATACAGATAGTATGGCTGAATTCGTGTCGCACCCGCCGCAAACTCGCACGGGACCCTTTTTTTGGTCCGCAGCAGAATCGGATCGCATGGGTGTTCACACCATGCGATCCGAGTTTGCAGATCGCACTGCGATATGCGAACTGATCTGGGGGTGTCATTAACATTTCACTGACACTCCCAGCAGTTCGCATAGGGCAGTGTGAACTGCCGCCGGGAGGCATGTGATGCGGGAACCCGCCGCGCATTTGTGGCATTCCCACATCGCTCCAGTGTGAACCCAGCCTAATAAGCGATCGTTTTTCTGATCACTGTATTAGTGTCACAGGTGACGCTAGTTAGGCAGGTAGGTATTTAGGTTCGCCGCAGCTTTTTATAGCGCCAGGGACCCCCATATACTACCGCATAAAGCCCCCTGATTGCCCCCTAGTTAACCCTTTCACCAGTGATCACCATATAACTGTTACAGGTGACGCTGGTTGGTTAGTTATTTTTTTTATAGTTTCAGGGCACCCGCCATTTATTACCTAGTCTCACTAGTGTACCCCTAAATTTAGGGGTGTCTACTTTCCAAAATGGGGTCATTTGGGGGGGGTTTGTGCCATCTTGGCATTTTATGGCCTTCAAAACTGTAACGCCCTTAGAAAGCCTGAAGGCGGTGCTTGGTTTTCGGGGCCCCGTACGCGGCTAGGCTCCCAAAAAGTCCCACATATGTGGTATCCCCGTACTCAGGAGAAGCAGCAGAATTTATTTTGGGGTGTTATTTCACATATGCCCATGGCATGCGTGAGCAATATATCATTTAGTGACAACTTTGTGAAAAAAAAAAAAAAAAAAAAAAAGTTTGTAATTTTCCCGCAACTTGTGGCAAAATATAAAATATTCCATGGACTCAACATGCCTCTCAGCAAATAGCTTGGGGTGTCTACTTTCTAAAATGGGGTCATTTGTGGGGGTTTTGTGCCATCTTGGCATTTTATGGCCTTCAAAACTGTAATAGGTAGTGAGAAGTGAACTCAAAAATTTACGCCCTTAGAAAGCCTGAAGGCGGTGCTTGGTTTTCGGGGCCCCGTACGCGGCTAGGCTCCCAAAAAGTCCCACATATGTGGTATCCCCGTACTCAGGAGAAGCAGCAGAATTTATTTTGGGGTGTCATTTCACATATGCCCATGGCATGCATGAGCAATATATCATTTAGTGACAACTTTGTGAAAAAAAAAAAAAAAAAAAGTTTGTAATTTTCCCGCAACTTGTGGCAAAATATAAAATATTCCATGAACTCAACATGCCTCTCAGCAAATAGCTTGGGGTGTCTACTTTCTAAAATGGGGTCATTTGTGGGGGTTTTGTGCCATCTTGGCGGCATTTTATGGCCTTCAAAACTGTAATAGGTAGCGAGAAGTGAACTCAAAAATTTACGCCCTTAGAAAGCCTGAAGGCGGTGCTTGGTTTTCGGGGCCCCGTACGCGGCTAGGCTCCCAAAAAGTCCCACATATGTGGTATCCCCGTACTCAGGAGAAGCAGCAGAATTTATTTTGGGGTGTCATTTCACATATGCCCATAGCATGTGTGAGCAATATATCATTTAGTGACAACTTTGTGGGGGTTTTGTACTGCCCTGCCATTTTAGCACCTCAAGAAATGAGATAGGCAGTCGTAAACTAAAAGCTGCGTAAATTCCAGAAAACGTACCTTAGTTTGTAGATGTGACAACTTTTGCGCAAACCAATAAATATACAATTATTGACTTTTTTTTTACCAAAGACATGTGGCTGAATACATTTTGGCCTAAATGTATGACTAAAATTGAGTTTATTGGATTTTTCTAATAACAAAAAGTAGAAAATATCATTTTTTTTCAAAATTTGCGGTCTTTTTACGTTTATATCGCAAAAAATAAAAATCGCAGAGGCAATCAAATACCATCAAAAGAAAGCTCTATTTGTGGGAAGAAAAGGACGCAAATTTTGTTTGGGTACAACATTGCATGACCGCGCAATTACCAGTTAAAGCAGCGCAGTGCCAAAGTGTAAAAAGACCTCTGGTCATTTACCAGCAAAATGGTCCGGTCTGAAAGTGGTTAAGTAATGCTACATTAAGTCTAGTGAATATATAAAGTGTATATACCTATATAGACATGTGTGAACACATACATATGTATAGTAATAAATAAATAATATACGAGCCACTTGTGTATGTGCAACAGTGTAAGTATAAACACATAACAAAATGCGTGTATGAATATAAATAACAATCCATGGGCTGAATGTAAAAATGGGGCATCCAAAAAATCTGGTATGGTGCATACATGTAAAGACGTCTCCACATACAACGGACAGGCCAGGAACAACATGATGCACGTATATACATACAAATCAAACACCCCATAGTTCAATAGTCAATGTATGCATGACTATGTTATATTGTGTAAAAACAAGTATCAAAATATGCAAAGAAAAAATGTACTAAATAAATACATAAACGTAAATAAAAAATGTTTACATAAGAAAAGCAAAAAAGATGCTTGTGTAACGAGTTAAATGAAAGATGGTTGATCAAGCCAATGGCATGGAAAGGAAATGAATCAAACACTATCAATGGCATGTTGCCACCCACTAAGACCGGTGCAGTATTTCAATAATCGGGCATATGCCATCAAAACCTAGCAGTCTGCAAACCGGCATAGATGCAGAGGCTGGATAAGTAAAAACTACTCCAGTTGTATACTGCAGACAAACATGATTGGTGTAATGCCATGGCGATCGGACCGATTCAGTGAAGCTCTCATAAAATGTAACAAAGCTACTACATGATGGTTTGTATGTAGAACCACATCAATCTCATGTAGCTTTTTGCACAATGTACTTTGCACATTTTTAACCACGCATTAAACATGTTTGTTCAGTGTTTACAAACACAGAGAAATGAGTGTTAGCTTGCCATGTTTGAGGTGCCATTAAGAATGGATACCAAAAGCGCAACACAAATTTTTCACACATTTTGTTTACTTTGAAAAATATTTATTGGGGTTTTCTTATTACATACAGGCATTATACAGTATTTCCGAGGCAGATGCACATATATGCATACATTTAGTGACACTTTTGTAAAGAAGGTGAACTTCTAAGGGGGGGGAGTAACAAGTGGGTCAAACCTATTTCTACAACCGCAGCCTTACGGCCTGTTTTGTATAAAAATTAAAATATGTATCATTATTGTACCCTCAGGAGTAGGATCAAAATTTGTACTACAATAACAGACGTTTCCAAAACTTGGCCTGGTTATTTTGAAGTAGTTGCGGGAGTAATCTGTGTTACAGGAGCATGTTCCATGGAAGCGAAGGAGCTATATAGGTCATTCAATGTGTTATGTCGTTAGGGAGGTAGGGGTATTTAGTGGTTTAGGTACTTTAAGGTTGCCCAGTAAATGAGTGAGTTCTCTTTTCAAGTACCAGTCTGTATATCGGAATGGGCGCATGACTTCCTGTAGAGTTTCCTGGGTTAGTGTGGCTTCCATATATTTATATCATCTTGTGAAGAAGCGTGCAGTTGAACGAAAATTCAGTGCTATAGTGTTCAATCTCTCCAGATAAAAGAGCGATAGCATAGCTTTTTTCACTTCACGTAGGGTAGGAGGGGTCATTAAAATCCAGTGAGACATTATCATTCTCCAGGCAACTAGAAGACACAGGTGTGCCCATTGTGGAATATTTATGGGACCCCCAACTGTAAGAAAGGATGCTTGGGGCGTATAGCCAAAGAGGCATAGTAGTTGGTCTTTCGGGATCCGTGTTTTGTTGATTTTGCCAATCTGTGCCATCACAGTGTCCCAGTATTTGGAGATGGCTGTGCATTCCCAGAGACGGTGGAGTAGAGTTGGTAGCGGATGAGAGCACCAGGGGCATTGCATTTGATTTGAGTTTTCTTTATTGATATAGAATGGGTAGTAGGCTCTGTGTATAACCTTAAATTGTGTTTTACGCCATGTCTCTAATATCGTGAGTTTACAAACATGTCTAAATCCTTCCAGTATATTTTCTGGTAGTTCATCATCATCCAAGAGCGCTGACCATTTTTTAAAATGGTTTTAGGTGATATTTCGCAGATTGGTGTTGAATGAGGTTTGAGTATAAGTATAATCTCTCTGGATTATCGCATCTATAAAGGATTTCTGAAAGGGATCGAATTTGGGTCCATAGCAGGACCTCAGTTAGTTTTTTGTTTGATGGTAGAAGAATATATACATTGACGGTAAGGAGAATTCCATCCATAATATTTGAAAAGGTTTGAATTTTATAGTTTCGCCTTGATACATAGATGTCACTTTCATGAGACCATGGGAACGCCATTGCTCAAATGCCTTGTGCAGAGTGGCCGGAAGAAACATAGTATTGTCTTGAATTGACAAGTGTCTTGAAATATTTGATGGTAGTCCCAGTAGCAACAACAGATTCTCTGATGAGTTTTTTTAACTTGAGGTGCGACGGTAAGGCATTGATGTTGGAGTGGAGGATGGATGATAAGGCATATGGTGAGGCCATTGTGCCTTCAAGTAGAGTATTGCAGTATTTAGACTTTCCTGACAACCGATCTAGTGCTTGTCTAAGTAAGCATGAGAGATTATATAAAAGGATATTGGGTAGACCAGCCCACTCTCGGACTTTGGGAGACATAACTTTTGTAGTGCAATGCGTGACTTTTTCAGAGACCATTTGAAAGCAGTTAATGCCTTGTGAATTTTGTGTACATCCGAGTGTTTCAGTAATAGAGGTAGGGTTTGCAATGGGTAGAGCAATCGTGCAAATGATACCATTTTGAATAAGTGGCATCTCCCAAAGAGTGAGAGGGGGAGAGCCACCCATGCTTCCAGCTCTTGTGTGATTTTAGTTACTAAAGGGGGAAAGTTGAGTTCATATATAGAGGAGGGCTCGCGGCCTATATGTATACCTATACGTAATACATTGGGTCGCTAGGGTGAATAGGGACATTTGTTTCCCTCTAGCAGAGATCCTTGGGTGGAGTGGTAGGATTTTACTTTTATCGAAATGTATCCGGAAACCCGAGCTTAACCGAAAGTCTGCAAACAGTTCGCAAATTTTGTCGAAGTCTGAGAGTGGATCAGTGGAGAACAACAGTATGTTGTGCGCAAACAGGGTGGACCGGAGAATTTGGTCTCCTATTGCAATCCCACTGATTCCATCTTGGGAGTAAGTATTCTGGATAGCGGCTCTATGGCTATGTTGAAGTGCAGGGGGGATAAGGGTCAGCCCTGTCTTGTTCCCTTGGATAAAGGTATTAAGTCAGATATTAAGTCGGGGGTGACAAGGCGTGCTGTTGGGGACGCGTACATTTGTCGTAGAAATCTCATGATCGGTCCCGTGAAGCCAAACTGTTCCATTACTCTAAATAGCCATGACAAACTAACGTTGTCAAAGGCTTTTTCAGCATCAAGTGATATAATTGCGACATCTCTATCAGGATATACTTTAGCATGGTTAGGCACAATTAAAACTTTTTGTACATTTAAAGTTGCTGAGTGACCTGGAACAAAACCAGATTGGGCCGAGTGAAGTAGGGAAGGGAGTAGGGGGGCTAAACGCAACGCAGTTATTTGAGAAAGGATTTTGACATCTGCATTTATTAGGGAAATTGGTCGGTATGAGCCTGGTAATAGGTGGTCTTTCCCTTTTTTGGATATCAATTGAATGCGTGCCTGTGTTCCTGTGGGAAGGTAGGTGCCTCCCTCCCACATAGCTGTGTAGACATGTTTCAGGGTGTCAGGGATAAAATCATTGGTCATTTTGTAAAATTCGGCCGTGTAGCCATCTGGGCGGGGGCTTTGGCAGCTGACATATTTTTGATTATGCGTCGAATGTCATCTGTCTCAATAGGAGCATTGAGTATCTCTAAATGTGTGTTTTGAAGTTTGGGTAGTCTTACCTTGGACAAGAGAGCTTCGGCTGTGGCCTGGTCCGTTTGTTCAGCCTTATATAAATCTGTATAATATTTTGCAAGTAATCTACTTATTTCGGCAGTTGACGTTGTCAGGGATCCGGCCACGTCTCTTAAGGTAGTGATGTGAGTGGGGCGTCTTGGTCCCGCACATAATTTTGCCAGCAGTCTACCTGCCTTATTTACAAATCTGTGGTAATGTAATTTAGAGTATGACCTTTTAGCTGCCTCTTGCTGTTCTGCCCAAAGGTCAAACTCGTATTTGGCCTGCCTCCACGTACGTATATTATCGGGTGTGCGAGATATGGTTAGGCGTTAATGTGCTTTGCGCAGGGTTTCACTAGCTTGGTTGTATTGGTGCCTGGTGTGTCTCTTGAATTGGACCATGTAGGAGATGATTTTCCCCCTTAAGAAAGCCTTACCCGCTTCCCAAAAGAGGCTAGGTTCAGTTGTGTGGGCTCTGTTGGTGGAAGCAAATTCGTTCCACGCTTCATGTAGCGTGTGACGAAAGTCTGCATTGTCTGCCAGGTATGAGGGAAAGTGCCATGAGGGCGAAGGTAAGGAGGATGTACCCTGCAGCAGGTGTATTGCTATGGAGCTATGGTTTGATATCCTTGCATCCATAATTTCCGAATTATAAAGGGTGGTCATCAGCTTGGGAGAGGCAAAAAAATGTGTTGGGTCTTTTGTGCGGTCTGCTAATGTAGACATGACAGAGTTATAGTCCACACCTACTAGATGCATGGTTTCAGGGGTGGAGAGTATCCACTTTACCATGTCCTGGAAAAAGAGGGAGTCTGGGGAATTTGGAGCCTGGATGTTAGTGACAGCTATTTGCCTGGTACCTATGGTCAAGTGTATAGTCAATTTGTGGCCTGCCGAGTCAGTTTTAACATCTCTCACCGCATGTCTAAAATTCTTATGCAGCAGGATAGCCATGCCTGTCTTGTGGTCAAGCGCTGGTGATCCATATACCATACCTACCCATAATTTGCATAGGCATGTTAGATCGTTTGCGGACAGGTGTGTCTCCTGAAGTAGGGTAACATTTGCCCGGAGATGCTTCAAATGTCTAAGGATGGCCATGCGCTTGCACGGAGAGCAAAGCCCCTTAACGTTCCATGAAATAACTTTTAAGTGACTCCCACTAGTAGAAGAAGCCATGTCTGGGATATAAATACGGATTGTGTTGAGGGCTTATTGTAAAGCCCTCTGGTAGATATGGCTTTTACAGACTGAGAACTGTCTAAGTTGTGAATATTTCCTGAGGGTATTGATACATAATAGGTGAATACATGTAACATACAATTATAACTATTGAGAGAGAGAAACAATATGACTATGGTTAAGTGAAAAAAGTTCTTAACAATTCCTAGTAACTTCACTTTTTTCCACATGAAGCTCAATTATCTATCTTTGCTCTCATCAGTCTCCCGCTCCTATCCTTACAGCAGAGGTTGAGCAAGGGTAGAGGGGTGTGCAGCAATAGGTGGCTAGGGTGTGGGGGCGACTTGCATATGTAGTCGTTGGGGCAGGAGTCAAGTGCATCTTCTCCTAACTGGGGAGTAGGTTTCAGTATGTGAGACCTCAGCTTTTGGCTGATGCTTGTAAAGGGGGGATCTTTGGAGCAGATTGGTAGCTGGAGCCTCAGCGATAAGCAAGCGATTAAACCATAAAACATTGTGATGTTAACAGCAACATATGATTCCAACCTGTGAGTCTATCGTTCATCAAGCTTAGCTAGGCCTGAGCAGGGCAGTAGGTTAGGACTCTAACCATGAAGCATAGCCCAGTTAAAATAGAACAAGGATAGTATGCTTGAAGAAGAGGAAAAGGGAGGGCAGCAAGAAAATAACACTACCCGTCTCCCTTGCATAGGAAATGGCCTCGTATCCTTATGCTCCTTCAACGGTGTCCCAAGCAGTCATATTTTTGTGTGACTCAGCTGCGTTTGTATGGGGGTTTGGTCAGACTGCGTTGCTGTTTAGGAGGTGCAGTCGGTCAGGGCGTAGATGGTGAAGTAGAGTTGTCCGCCGAGTTGGTTTGGTCCATTTCTGTGCCCATGGTGCTGACGTATCTTTCCGTTTCTTAGGGTGCGATGAATGTGAGTTGTTCTCCACCATGCGTTTTTATGCGTAGAGTTGTCGCGTGTGCTAGGGAGAATCTGATTTGATTGTTGTATAAGGTGGAGCATATCGGAGAAAATGCCTTGCATCTATTCATGACTTCAACTGAGTAGTCCATGAATAGTAGCAGGTTAGCACCATCCACTGTCAGTGAGCGTATGCGACAAAACTTCTGCATGATGGCATTTTTATCTGCGTAGTTTAGGTATTCGACTATAATGTGTCAGGGTTTGACACGGCTTTCTGATTATTGTCCCAGGCGTGTGCGCTCTTTCAACAGTACATGGTATGCGGAAACCCGGTTGTTCAGGAATGGTTTTTGCGCAGATATTTGCGAGTTGGGCAGAGGTGATGGATTCCAGGAGTCCAATTATCCGCAGATTGTTTCTTCTCAAGCAATTTTCCAAATTGTCAAGTTTGTCCCAGATCTGTGTGTGTGTGGTGTTTAAGAGTGAAGCCAGTAAAAAACTGTAACTTTTCTCCTGCAAGTAAATGTCAATAACAGGAAAAGGTAGCCAGTAAAAAATATGTCTGTGACATGCCCAGGGTGTGCCAAGACCATCCGAGTGCCTGTGTTCGGGAGGTGCCTGCAGGGGGTGGGCCTGGCAGAGGGGGCCCCTGATCGTGTCATGTGATGTCATGGTGCAAGGGAGCCAAGCGGAGCGGCCAGAGTCTCATGTGCAGGTCTGCAGGACAGGAGCAAGGCAGGCTGGTAGCTGGACTGTTAGTGCTCTTTAGACTGAAGGGACCACCTGGCGTGGAGAGAGACTGTCACTGTGACTCAGGAGGGGACGTGTGATGCTGGTGAGGTGTCATCATCATCTGTGCTGCTACACACTGCTGTCAGTGTTACTGTGAGAGACAATTTTATGTGTGTATTCCTGCCCGCTCTGATTTATTGCCCTACTGAGTCCTGTCCCTGAGCTTACTATATTGAAAACAAAATAAACAAAATAAGAACAATGTTTTTTGCCTTAATATCTACCTTAAATCACATTGATAATTGCATATTGTACTTGTTTGTAGTGGAGAGATAATAATGTGAACTTGAGCAAGACCAAGATCACCTCTATTTGTTTACATCCCCCATTCATTATTATTGTACTCATTGTACTCGAAACAAGCACCACACACATTTGAAAAACATATAATTGTGCTTTGTAAATGTGGAGAACTATGTATTTATTTATTTTAAGCACCAGAATAGCTGGGGTATGACCATATTAAAATGACCTGATTAGTTTCACACCTGGTGGTGCAAAAAAATTGTATGTGTAAAGGGATGGCATGGTGCACAACACTTTGGCACATTTTTATATACCATATGCACTTTTACACTATTACAAAGTACCGTATCTACAGATACAAGAGAAGGTGTAGCAAGAAATGCCAGCAACACAATTGCTTCTTCTTACAAATCTTTATTTGGCAACAACAGCAGTGCTACATCTATAGTACTAACGAGTTTCTGCCAGAGCCTTCCTCATTTACAATAATATCAAGTTTATATAGAAAAAATACCCATTCCTTCTAAAAAAGGGGCTGTAAAATCCAATTTAAAATTGACAAATAATAACATGTGAGGTTGGTGGAACCAGAGTAGGAGGGGAGGGAAAATGGAGCCAATGACTGAAAACTCTAGGGAAATAATTAACCCACAGTGGAATCAAATTGTATTACTTTAAAAACAAAGTAGGTTGGACTTGATGGACTTGTGTCTTTTTTTGACGTCACCTATAGTACTATGTAACATCAAAGTCACATCCTTTCGACTGTTCATTCCACTACGGAATCGAGTGTTCAATCTGTGCATCCACCACACTTCCCACTGGAGTGGTGTGTATCCCCTTCCAACAGAGATCTTCTATTTTTTGCGTTGCTGTTAAGGGTGTCATTATAATGCTCAGATATTCTAATACGTAGATTGTCAATAGTGCATCCTACATACTTTACTCATACAGGTACTACAATTAATTAAATAAACAATCATCTTTGAGTTACAATTTATATAACTTTTAACTGCATATGTTCTACCAGTTGAAAAAGAAACAGACTTGCTTTTTCGGTGTCTTTTATACAGGTGGTATAACCACAGGGATAGGAGCCCACTGTGGGTTAATTTCTTCCCTAGAGTTTTCAGTCTGTGTCTCTCTTTTTGCCTCCCCTCCTTCTCTGGTTCCACCAACCTCACATGTTTTTAATTGTCAATTGATTTTAAATTGGATCGTACCACCCCTTTTTAGGAGGAATGGATATTTTTTTCTATATAAACTTGATTTTATTGCGTTAGCACTATAGATGTAGCATTGCTGTTAGTGCCAAATAAAGATGTGTAAGAAGAAGCAATCGTGTTGCCGCCATTTCTAATGCCGGGTACACACGATCGGAAATTCAGCCAGCAAAAGACAGATGAGAGCTTTTGATTGGAAAATGTGACCATGTGTAGGCGCCATCGGACTTTTGCTGGCGGAATTTCAGCAAGCAAAACATTGAGGGCATGTTCTCAATCTTTCCGACGAAAATTTTGATCGTCTGTGGCAATTCCGACGCATACTCAGAAACAATTTGACACATGCTCGGAAGCATTGAACGTAATTTTCACGGCTCATCGTAGTGTTGTATGTCACTGCTAGGGATGAGCCGAACACCCCCCGGTTCGGTTCGCACCAGAACTTGCGAACGACCCCCGCGTTCGAAACGAACGTTAGAACCCCATTGAAGTCTATGGGACTCGAACGTTCGAAATGGTAAGTGCTAATTTTAACGGCTAATATGCAAGATAGTGTCTTAAAAAGGGTTTGGGGACCTGCCTCCTGCCTCAGGGGACATGGGTCACTGCAAAAAAAAGTTTTAAAAACTGCCGTTTTGGCGGGAGCACTGATTTTAATGACGATTAAAGTGAAAAAAAAAGGTGAAATATTCCTTTAAATATGGTGCCTGGGGGGTGTCTGTAGTATGCCTGTGAAGTGCCACGTGTTTCCCGTGTTTGGAACAGTCCCTGCACAAAATGACATTAAACGGAAATAACACCATTTAAAACTGCTTGCGGTTTTAATGTTATATCTGGTTCCTGCAATATGGTTGAAAATCATTCAGAAAAATGGCATGGGTAGCCCTCCCTGCCCATTACTAGCCTATTTGGGTCTTGTACGCATATTAAGGGGAACCCCGTACCCATATTAAAAAAAGGAAATGCGTGTGGCCCCCAGGCCCTATATACTCAGAACAGCAGTATACAGGCGGTGCAAACAAGACAGGGACTGTGTAGGTTTGTTGTGTTAAGTTGAATCTGTTTGTAATTTTCAACCGGTACATTTTTAAAGTGTAGCTCCAGTCAAACAAACTATTTTTAAGCTTTTTGGAAAACATGGGGAAGGGTTATCACCCCTGTATAATTTGTTTTGTCGTCCATCTTTTTTCATCTCACTTGCTGCTGTCTCCTTGCGTTTGCAAGTAGGAGATGTTTGTAAGTTGGATGTTTGAAAGTAGGGGCCTGCCCTATATTATAGCGGTATGTACTGGGTACAGAGCACGCAGATAGCACGCACTATCTCCTAACACTACTGACTGCAAGCTCTATTATTAACCACTTGACCACTGGGCACTTAAACACCCTTAATAACCAGACCAATTTTCAGCTTTCGGTGCCCTCACATTTTGAATGACAATTACTCAGTCATGCAACACTGGACCTATAGGAAATGTTTGTCCTTTTTTTCACACAAATAGAGCTTTCTTTTGGTGGTATTTAATCACCTCTCAGTTTTTTATTTTTTGTGCTATAAAAGAAAAAAGACCGAAAATTCTGCGAAAAAATGAATTTTTCTTCGTTTCTGTTATAAAATTTAGCAGATTAGTAATTTTTTCTTCATAAGTTTTGGCCAAAATTCATACTACTACATATCTTTGGTAAAAATAAGTACAAATTGGTGGATATTATTTGGTCTTTGTGAAAGTTATAGAGTCCACAAGCTATGGTGCCAATATCTGAAAATTGATCACACCTGAAGTACTGACGGCCTATTTCCTTTTTTTTTTTTTCCACAAAATTGTCATATTATCAGGTTATTTCACACACACAGCATATGCATACCAAAAGACCCTGGAGAATACAATGGTGGTCGTTGCAAATTTTTATCTCACACGGTATTTGCACAGCAATTTTTCAAACGCGTTTTTTGGGGGGAAAAAACAGTTTTGTGCTTAAAAAACAAACAAAAAAAACAGTAAAGTTAGCCCAATGTTTGCATAAAGTGAAAGATGAAGTTATGCTGAGTAAATAGATATCAAACATGTCACTCTTCAAAATTGCACATGCCCGTGGAATGGCGCCAAACGTCGCTACTTAAAAAATCCCCATAGGCGACGCTTAAATTTTTTTTTACTGGTTACATGTTTTGAGTTGCAGGGGAGGTCTAGGACTAGAATTATTGCTCTCGCTCTAACGTTCTCGGCGATACCTCACATGTGTGGTTTGAACACCGTTTTCATATGTGGGCGGGGCTTACGCATGCGTTCGCTTCTGCATGCGAGCACATGGGGACATGGGCGCTTTAAAAAATTATTTTTTTTTTTTATTGTTCATTTTACTTTATTTATTTTAGTTTGACATTTTTTTCCCCAAAAATATATTTTTGTTCACTTTTATTCCTATTACAAGGAATGTAAACATCCCTTGTAATAGGAATATGGGGTGACAGGTCCTCTTTACAGTGAAATCTGGGGGTCAATATGACCCCACATCTCACCTCTAGGCTGGGAAGCCTGAAATAAAAAATAAAAAAAAGATTCTGGCTTTGATCGTACTGGCGAGTTAGTAGAAGCACCGGAGGGCGGTGAGGGGTGGGGGGCGTCTATGGCTGGGTATTTCAGGGTATCACCGAGTATGGCTGGGTATCTCCGAGTATGGCTGGGTATGGCAATTTATGGCAGGGTATTGCAGAGTATTGGCGGGGTATTGGCGGGGTACTACAGAGTAATAGCAGGGTACTGCAGAGTATTGGGGGGTACTCCAGAGTAATGGTAGGGTACTGCAGAGTAATGGGGGTTACTGCAGAGTAATGGGGGGTACTGCAGAGTAATGGCAGGGTACTGCAGAGTAATGGCAGGGTACTGCACTGCAGAGTAATGGCGGGGTACTGCAGAGTAATGGCGGGTGCTGCAGAGTATTGGGGGGTACTGCAGAGTATTGGGGGGTACTGCAGAGTATTGGGGGGTACTGCAGAGTAATGGGGGTACTGCAGAGTAATGGCAGGGTACTGCACTGCAGAGTAATGGCGGGGTACTGCAGAGTAATGGCGGGTACTGCAGAGTATTGGGGGTACTGCAGAGTATTGGAGGGTACTGCAGAGTAATGGGGGGTACTGCAGAGTAATGGCAGGGTACTGCAGAGTAATGGCAGGGTACTGCACTGCAGAGTAATGGCGGGGTACTGCAGAGTAATGGCGGGGTACTGCAGAGTAATGGCAGGGTACTGCAGAGTAATGGCAGGGTACTGCAGAGTAATGGCAGGGTACTGCACTGCAGAGTAATGGCGGGGTACTGCAGAGTAATGGCGGGGTACTGCAGAGTAATGGCAGGGTACTGCAGAGTATGCACTGGTATTGCAGAGTATTGGCAGGGAATTGAGGGGTTAAATTCGGTGAGCAGCGATGTGGGCACTGCAGATGCAGCCCACATCGCTGCTGACACCGATCTCTTTCCCCTCCGCTGTACTGATCGGTACAGAGAGGGGAGAACCGGCGTCATAACATGACGCCGGTTTGTTTACAAGTGATCACTCCGTCATTTGACGGAGCGATCACATGGTAAACGGCCGCTATGAGCGGCCGTTTACCGTGATCCGTGATGCGCCGGGTCCTGTGGACCCGGCGGTCACGGATGCTCTCGAGTGCGCGCCCCAGGGGGCGCGCGAGAGCAGAATTCTGGGAGGCCGTTAATTAACGGCCTCTCAGAGTTAAACAACCGCCCTGAAGCCGTTAATCGGCAATGGGCAGTTGTTAAGTGGTTAAAGCTAGATCACTAGCTATATAGGTGAGGTGAATATAGTGGTGTATACTGCGGTCAGGGCACAGACAACAACCACTACACAGCAGCAAGATAGGAAATCAGCCAAAAACGATTGGTGTGTACTGTGTTGAAGGTACACAGAACACCCACTGCTTCAGATGCTAACACACTACACGAGGCCGCCTCAAAGGCGGCCTTATATAGTGTGGGGCGTGCACTACACAGCCTGAGCTATGATGCCTGTGGCCAATCATGGCTCTCCTCGCTGCTGGCGCTACGATTGGCCAAGCATGCGGGGTCACAGTGCATGCTTGGCCAATCATGAGCCAGCAATGCACCGCAGTGCATTGTGGTCCGCGCGCGCCACTCGAATTTTGACGCGAACGGTCCAAACGTTCGGAATTCGCCGAACAGCCAATGTTCGAGTCGAACGTACGTTCGACTCGAACACGAAGCTCATCCCTAGTCACTGCATTCTTGTGTAGACAACACAAGCTTGAGCGGAATTCCATCGGAAAAACCATCCAAGGCTTTTCCGGTGAGAATTCTGATTGTGTATACGTGGTATTACTCTTTTGATGTTCATGGTACACAACAAGCCTGAGCACCGATAATCCGCTCATTATTTTAGAATTGTGTGGTAGAGCTTGGGTGAGTCTCTGTCCACATTACAGGGTGTGCATCTAAGATAAAGATGAGGAGGGCCTGTACAATAGAACACCTATTCCTTGTTCTACTAATTGTTTAAAAAAATAAAACCTTTTAAAAGAAACACAAATGAATCCCTTTTACTTAGATTGGGACAGTATATTTTGATGAACAGAATGCTGCTCTGTAACCTGTTCAATAGATGTGACTTTGGTTGAAATTCCTCTGGTGATGCCCCATAACATCAATGAAAGCTAGCATGACGTTTCACCTGTTAAATTTGCTGGTCTTTTAATGCTAAGCCGGTAACGGTATTTTAGTTAATCAAGTTTTTAGTTGTGTTTTCATACACTGTGCTGATGATGGCTTTCAGTAGCAGGCCCTTGTATTCATTTACACTATAATCCCAACAATGAAATTGTTATAATGTATGGTTACCCTGGAACTGCAATGAAGTGTTTAAATCATTCTATTACAGAACATGAAAAGCACCGTCTATGCAAGAGTACAGATTATATGAATTTGCACTTCAAAGTAAAATGGTTTTATAATGAATATGTGCGAGAACTTTCAGCATTCAAGGATACCGTCCCGGAATATTCTCTGTGAGTCTGATTTCTCTATTTTCTAAATGAAATTAATTCAGCTGGAGACAGATAAAGGGATAAGAGGATATACATGATAGCTGTTTATTTCTAATTGGGATTTGTTGGTTAGAACTACAAAAACTGGTCCAATAGTGTCTGATTCAGCCGTCTTAATATCAGGGAGTTTATGACATTTGAATGCCATTAAATTAGCTAATAATGTTTGCTTAGGCCAGGATAGTTCACTGTGCTTTGTTTTACACTTGTTTTCTTTTGAGTTAGCTTGCATAAGCTGTGACCCTTGTTTAGTTTGAATATTTACTTGTATTTTTCTGCCAGTATCCCTGATCAACCAATTCGTTTCTTTCAATTTAGAAAAGACAGACTAAATTAACATGATTTCTTAGGGTTTCCTGACAAATCGTTGTTTGTCTTATAAAATTAAGGCCTTTCTTTCTTTAGAATAATTTAAAAGATATCTCTTTTTTGAAGGTGTTCCTACAGCAACCAATTAGGAAGTGTAAATAAATATTATTCATAATTTTCTCAGGTTTTTGTACATTGCTCCAATATTTTGCAGTCAGTTTAAGGGGACTTCTATGTTTTACAAATGAAAGTTATGAAAGTTAAACTTTTAATTTAACCCCCTGGCGGTATTCCCGAGTCTGACTTGGGGTGAAAATTCAGTACCATTAGTGGTAACCCTGAGCCAGACTCGGTATCGCATTGCAGGATCCAGGATGAGCTTACTTACCTGTCCCCTGGATCCAGCGATGCCTCCCCACACTGCGAGCGGCTTGTCCTCCGCTCGATGTATCACATCGCCGGGCTCCATTCCCTGCAAGCGTTGTGACCCACGGGGACGGAGAACGGCGCCAAATTCAAAACGTAAAACACACACTATACATATAGTATAATGTAATCTGTAAGTAATTATTTCCCATCCCCTTTGTCCCTAGTGGTCTTCCCAGTGCCCTGCATGTAGTTTTATATTATTATATAAAACTGTTCTTTCTGCCTGGAAACTGGAGATTGTCCATAGCAACCAAAACTGTCCCTTTACATCAAAAGAGGTTTAAGACCAGCTAGAAAACAGCGATAATAAATTAGAATCACTTGAATTGAGCGATAGCGATTTGTGGGGAGATCCGTCATCAAATATTGAAAAGTAATGACAGCGACAATTCTGCAACTGAGCAAACTTCAGTGTTTGTGATTTGATTACATTATTGAATAATTTTTATTATTATTATATTATTATTTGGCATAATTATTTATAGTTATTTATTATATTATAATTTATGATTTAATTTTCCAAACTTTATCATCCTCGGGATGTCTGCTAGACTCTGGTTTGGACAGATTTAAGTGAGTTATTCCTAAGAATTACAGGACTACAATATAAAACGCCAAATTTTCATGCAAAATAATGATACTGCTTTCAGCACCTAAAATCTGAAATAATCATACCGCCAGGGAGGTTAATGAGAACCAGCTAAGAATGACTATTTGTAGGAATCTACACTTTGGGGTCTATTTATGAAACATTTCCAATGCAAATATAATAACATTCGTGCAAGTGTAGCAAAAACATTAAACCATGGGAGTTAACATTTGCCAATAGAGAAAATAGCCTAACACTATAGACTAAAAACATTCTACCAGCAGGGGAAATAATGTGAGGGAGACTTCTGATGTGAAGTCTATGGAGAATCGTGTGTGAACGGCCAAACAAATGGGTGTTTGACTGAATGAACCTCCAGCTGCAGTGTAAAGCAAAACATTTAGCAATGGTATTATTGTCACTACCAAATATGACAGCTTACTCCTAGTTGTTAGGGAGCTAGAACCTGCCAGCATCCTAACAATAAATGACTCATTCCCGCCTGGCCCATTCAACTGTCATACCAGCCATTTAGGGACCCCATGAAAAAACAAACAAAACATGTGAGGTGCCCCCAAAATTCCATCCCAGACCCTTTGAGGGGAGCCTCATGCAAAAAAGAAAAGCATAAGCTTTCAAAATCCATACCAGACTGTTACGCAACCATGCATTCTGAGTGACCAGGAAACCTTAACCATACCAGGCCATGTGCTCTCAAGCTTGTTTCCATGTTGTGTGGATAAGGGCCTCTTCCCCACAACCCTGGCCCGTTGGTTGTGGGTGATTGCAGGCAGGGGAATTATTGGAACCTGGAAGCCTCCTTTAAAAAATAGGACACCCCCAGATACTAACTGCCCAATACACCATCCCACCCAATTTTTCAAACACTGGTTCTACAGCTTTAATAAGTTTGATCTTGCAAGCGGTTAAAGTTCCTTCAATGTCTCAAGTGGATTTTTGAGTTAATTTAATGCCTGTTTAGCAATAATGGTAAAGACAAGCTTTTTAGGCAATGTAAGGATACTATTTAGGTGTGCTTGCAGTAAACTATGACTGGCACTGGTTTTGTTCTTATATTGGAAATTCAACACTTTGGCTTTTCTCTTTTCCAACCTAATCTGTCTCTGTGTCATCAAACATGTATGTTGCAGATATGCGCACACAGTGTGTGTCCAATCCTTTAGATTTAAGCTAGAATTTTTTTGTCATTTTTAGTAGTACATAATTTATTGGTGTCAAAAGCAACCAAGATTATAAATGTCTATTACAAATTAGATTATTGAATACAGATAAAGATTACTGCAGTGCTGGTTAATTTGTACAGAAATAACTCTTTCTCTACCTTTTAAAATGACCCCCTTCCCACCCTGTAATATAGTTTTTTTTATGTGTATATTACTTGGAAAGCTAGTTAATGGGACAGTGGTAGTACCTCTATGAGAGGTTATATCTCATTCAGAACATTCTCAATGTTTTAGATGGTTTGAGCCTTTTGTTATTCAGTGGCTGGATGAAAATGAAGATGTGTCGACAGAATTTCTTCATGGCGCTCTTGGAAGAGATAAAAAAGATGGAGTAAGTTGAATTGCTTGTCACGTTACATTTAATAGAAGTGACACATAAATCTGTGTTCTTGGTTAAGTCCATAAAAGCTCAGTTTAAAGTGTATAAAAACCCAATATCTATTTTTTATTTTTACCACACTTGGCAGAAAGGTTGTCAGTCTGCCGTGTTTGCTCCGTCCATTGCATGTTGGGTTGCCTATTAAGTCTGTCAGGAATGGAACTAAAGAATCTTGCATAGCAAACTCTAATACTGCCAACTCTACTACTAATTGCCAGGCAGTGGTTTAGCATAGTCATCCCACAACAAAAGATGTTGTTACTGCAGGTAAAAAACATTGCAACAAATTCACAAAAAATTATTTTCTTTAGAAAACCATCTACAGTATGGCATGATGCCAAGCATACAAAAATAGATTTATGGTTACATACACTTTTAATACCTTAAATTGGAACTGAACTTTGGAAGTTATGGCTAAAAAAGGCAGGCAAAAGGTGAAGAACTAGTTACTTAGTAGTATTGCTTCTGGTCTTCTGCAGATGATCTTCCTTCATTAAGGACTTACCATATGCCTTGCTATGCATTGTGTCCCTTGTATAGGTGGTTGCTTTCATAGAGGCAGGGTTTTGCTACCACATGCCTTGCAAGACTTTTCATGACTTTCCAAGCCTTGTACTGTATTGTGTCTCTGTATAGAGTTGGCTGTTGCTTCCTTATATCAGAGCATCCAGCAATGAGAAAGTGAGCAGCACACCAATGAGCAATTCTCTTGAGACCAACAGGCATAGACAAAAATGCTTTAGATTAACGCTGCAGATAAAGCTATAAAGATGTTGTCACAGAAGTGCCTAGGAAGTAGGAACCCTCAAATACTAGGTGCAAAACTAAGTGCAATTGTGTTTTTTTAAGAGGATTTCCAGGTACCGTATATACTCGAGTATAGGCCGACCCGAGTATAAGCCGAGGCCCCCAATTTACCCCCAAAAAACTGGAAAACTTATTGACTCGTGTATAAGCCGAGGGTGAGACATGGCTGTCCATCCCTGTGTGTCCGTCCATCCCTGTGTGTGTGTCCGTCCATCCATCCCTGTGTGTGTGTCCATCCATCCATCCATCACTGTGTGTGTATCCATCCATCCATCCATCCCTGTGTGTGTGTGTGTGTGTGTGTGTGTGTGTGTATCTATCCATCCATCCATCCATCCCTGTGTGTGTGTGTGTGTGTGTGTGTGTATCCATCCATCCATCCATCCATCCCTGTGTGTGTGTGTGTGTGTGTGTGTGTGTGTGTGTGTGTGTGTGTGTGTCCGTGCAGCCTTGTGTGTGTGTCCAGCCTACCTGTGTCCCAAGCCTCCGTCCCGAGCCGCCGTCGTCCCGAGCCTCCTCCGTCCCGTGCCGTGCCTCCTCCGTCCCGTGCCTCCTCCGTCCCGTGCCGTGCCTCCTCCGTCCCGTGTCTCCTCCGTCCCGTGCCATGCCTCCTCCGTCCCGTGCCTCCTCCGTCCCGTGCCGATGGATCGCCGCTCTTCTCGGCGGCCATTCTACAATTCAAAATTCCGCCTCCGCCTGTGATAGGCGGAACACTCAATTTCCCAGCAGCCTGTGTTCCGCCTATCACGGACATCCTCTCATACTCGTCCGTAGTATGAGAATGAGCGGATATCCGTGATAGGCGGAACACTGACTGCTGGGAAATTCAGTGTTCCGCCTATCACAGGCGGAGGCGGAGAAGGAGGCGCGGCTTTTGAAAATTAATGTCCGCCGTCTGTCTGCTCGATACGCTGATCGAGCAGTCAGACAGCGGCGACTCGAGTATAAGCCGAGGGGGCACTTTCAGCCTCAAAAAAGAGGCTGAAAATCTCGGCTTATACTCGAGTATATACGGTACATCTTTCAGCATATTGCTTAGATGCAATTAACATTTCTAGATGTTCCCTAAAACCTTCATTTTTTTAGTTCATTTCCACTTTAATCTTAATTCCTTTCTGTATAAATAGTTATATTTTGTTGGATATATACTAATGAAAGTGTTGTTATAAACAGACCTGTCCTGTTCCATAAATTGGTGAGTGATATTGTGAGCAGCAGGGTACCAGAATATAGTTCAGTACTTCTGAGTCATGTCTTTTTTTCCTAGTTCCAGGCAACATCAGAACATGCCTTGTTTTCATGCTCAGTGGTTGATGTCTTCACACAATTAAATCAGAGCTTTGAGATTATCAAGAAATTGGAGTGCCCTAATCCAGAAGCGCTCTCTCATTTAATGAGGAGATTTGCAAAGGTAAATTTCAGTGAGCTGGTTCATATGTGTATGTGCATTCATTAGAGCTGAGTGTTTGCAGTTATATTGTGCCAGTCTGGGAAGAACGTAGGAAAATGTTTACATCACCCATATATTACCTGACTGCTAACACTGCCACCATATGATTCAGAATTGCAGCAGAAACATAACTGTTGATATTGGTGTTGGTATTACAGGGTCATCTGGTAAGCTGAAATAATTCAGAAAGTAGCACTTAAAAGATTTTCTGTTAGTACCCTCAATGCTTGAGAAGCAATAAATTATCATCGTGCTGTAAAAATTGCTGATGTTAATCAGCCTGATATCAGACTATGATATCAGGAGCCGGCAAAAAGCTTAATACTATTAAGATTACAGTGGTTCTAAAGGCTTAAGGTTTTTTTTTTTTTTATCTTAATGCATTTTATGTGTTAGGGTAAACCAATTTCCAGTATCAGCTCCCCAAGTCCCCCACCGACAAACTTACCTGGCTCCTATCTTGATCCAGCACTGTGCCCAAGAGTTGCACTGCTCTCACTCTCTCCTCAGAGACACAGAAGCATCAGTGTGAGCCATTGGCTCCTGCTGCTGTCAACCAAATCCTCTGAGGAGGGAGCAGAGGGCAAGGCTAAGCCCCACTGTGTTTGTCCATGAACACACAGAGTCCGCCTTGGGAGTGAGCCCACACATCTGCCTCCATAGCAAGAACTTGTTATGAGGGCAGACACAGAAGCGGTGGAGCCAAGAGCGCCAGCAGGGAACCCCAGAAGAGGAGGGTTCGGGGCCGCTCTGTGCAATACCATTGCACAGATCAAGTGAGTATAAATGTTGATTCGTTCAATAAAAAATTGCCTTTAATAATGCTTTAAATGCATACATGGGAGCTATTTTACCTGCGAAAGGATTTGTATTTCTGTCAATCTCATCCTTTGATTTTCTGAGTTCTTCCCCAAAGACCTTTCATGTATAGCAGGGAGAGTACCTGATCTTTCTTTGCTGCAGTTTGACAATCACTTAGCGGTCCTCCCAGCCCTGTGACTGGACAATGAAAGGAAAAGCAGCACACTGATTAGCTCATCTCTCTGTCACTGTGCTTTCCCCACCAACCTGTCAACATTGTTATTATACTGCAGCAGGGGCGTAACTATAGGGGGTGCAGCAGTCGCGACCGCAACTGGGCCCTGTGCTGCAGGGGGCCCATGCAGCCCCCTCTACATATGGCTGGCGGCAGCATAGGCAACTAGGGGTACCAGTGCACCATGCACACGGGTGGCAGGAGGTGGAGGGTGACTAGCAGAGCTCCATGCTCGACTATCGCACTGGCTGCTCTTTAGTTGTGCATTCCCCGCATGACCTGTGTCCTCGGCTGGCTCCTCAGAGTGCCCCTCTCCTGCTCCATGCATTGCCGCTCAGTCTGATGTCTGTTTTCCCCAGCCAGAGTCCCGCCCCCCCCCCGAGTCCGGCCCACACTGCACTGCATACTTCTCCCGGATAAACAAACTTTAAGCACACCGATGCAGTGCAGCCCTATGAGAGCCGGCTCCCGGAGGACACTGCAGGCTTGTCTGCCAGCCCCCCTCCTTCCCCGTCATACACAGATGATGAAAGGTCTTTCTGGGAGATATGCTGATCACCCATCCAACACACTGGATGGAGCCCAGGCCAACATGGATGAGTGTGCGGCCTGCAGCTTGATCATGGTGAGTGAGAGGACCCCATCCCCCACACGCCATTACTTACCCCCTCCATCTTCCCCTGGGGACAGGGGCCCCTTCTCACGTGGGGACAGGGACCCCTTCTCACCTGGGGGCAGTAACTTCATCTGCCCTGGAGAAAAAGACCTCATCTCTTCTGGGAACGGGGACCCCATCCTGCCTAGGGACAGTCCCCCAATGGGGCACCTAAAAATAAAAAAATAAATAATAAAAAAACTACCGATGCCAGTGGTGGAACTACAGGGCTCACAAAGGTCATACCTGTGACCACACCCTGGAGTTCCACCACCGGACTTGGAGGGAAGGGCCCTGGCTGGGGTTCAGGGGGGCCCTTCATGGTTTCTTGCATCTAGTTACGCCACTGTACTGCAGTACACTTAATTGGCCGTTTGAGCTGATTTCCCCAGTAGACTGCAATAGTCAGATTTGGGTAAAATATATTTAAAAATCAACTAAACTTTTAGTTTAACTATTTAAGGGACTGGGCCTATTTTTCAGACTCAGGTGTTTACAAGTTAAAATCATTTTGTTTTTATAGAAAATTACTTACTGAACCTAAAAACATTAGATATATTTTTTTCAGACACCCTAGAGAATAAAAAGGCGGTTGTTGCAATACTTTATGCCATACCGTATTTGTGTAGTGGCCTTACAAGCGCAATTTTTTTTGAAAAATACACTTTTTTTCATTAAAAAATAAGACAACAGTAAAGTTAATCCATTTTTTTTATATTGTGAAAGATAATGTTATGCTGAGTATATTAATACCCAACATGTCACACTTCAAAGCTGTGCCCGCTCATGTTATGGCGACAAACTTTGACCCTTAAAAATCTCCATAGGCAACATTTACATTTTTTTACAGGTTACTAGTTTTGAGTTACAGAGGAGGTCTAGTGCTAGAATTATTGCCCCAACTCTAATGATTGCAGAGATACCTCACATGTGCGGTTTGAACACCGTTTTCACATGCGGGTGCAACTTACGTATGTGTTCGCTTCTGTGCGTGAGCTTGGTGGGACAGGGTGCTTTAAAAAAAAATCGTATTTATTTAAAGCGGAGGTCCACCCTAAAATGGACCTTCCGCTCATCGGAATCCTCCCCCCCTCCGGCGCCACAATTGGCACCTTTCAGGGGGGAGGGAGGTGCAGTTACCTGGATAATCCAGGTAACTGCACCCACTTCCGGGATAGCTCTCTGCGGAAAGGGGCGTAGATTACGCCCCTTTCCGCAAGTGCCCGCCCCCTTCCGCAAGTGCCCCGCTGCATGCTGGGAAACACACAGATCCCAGAGGCAGCGGGGACCGTCCTTATTGCGCAGCGCTACTCGCGCATGCGCAGTAGGGAACCGGGAAATGAAGCCGAAAGGCTCCATTTCCTGATTCCCATACCCAAGATGGTGGCGGCAGCACCCGAGTACCGATCTAGAGATCGGCTTCGGGTGCCGACATCGCGGGCATGCTGGACAGGTAAGTGTCACTATTTTAAAAGTCAGCAGCTGCAGTATTTGTAGCTGCTGGCTTTTAAAAAAAAAAAAAAACGCGGAGTCCCGGCGGACTCCCGCTTTAACTTTTTTTTTTTTTTTTGACACTGTCCTTTTAAGAAAAAAAAAATTTAGGTCACTTTTATTCCTATTACAAGGAATGTAAACATCCCTTGTGATAGAAAAAAAGCATGACAGGACCTATTAAACGTGAGATTTGGGATCAAAAAGACCTCAAATCTAACATTTACACTAAAATGCAATAAAAAAAATAAAAAATGAAATGTATTTTTTTTTTGCAAAAAAAAATTCACCTTAAAGGCCATTGGGCAGAAGTGACGTTTGGTGTCGCTTCTGCCATACAATGGTGTGGAGTCGAGTTGGGCCATCTTTCCCTCACTTGGCATCTAGCCACTCCGCCACTACCGACGGCTCCGGAGGCAAGAGAGACAACTGGAGCACGGAGGGAGGGGGCCTGTACTGGCCACAATAAAAGTGATTTTGTGGTGAATCCACCACAGAAACCCCTTTTATCTGAAAGTGGAACACCTGCCGTTGAAGAGGATACTGGGGTTATGGCAGCTAACTGCTGCCATAACAACGGTATTCCACTTCAAACAGTACAAAGGGGGCTCCCAGATCCCAGTACAACTGCGATAGGCGATCCTTAAGTAATTAAATCCCCTAAATACAATCCAAAGACATTAAAACAAACAGTCCACTCTCTTTAGAAAGCAGCTACAGCCCAAATAGAAAGTCCATCTTGCTTTCTGTGTGGTAGCATTTATATCTCTGCAGAGGTCCCAATCACCAACATTTAAGCTCCCTGCTTATTGGAGAGATCTAGCTCCTACACAGAGTCAAGGGTCCCACCTTCTGTCTTTACAACCACTTTAACAACAAAATGCACAGATTTTTTACCAGGACGAGGGATCCTCTAGCCTTCGCAGTAAATATTCCAGTAATTTATTGGACTCCATTCAAGCCGATCTATGCCTTTCCTCCACTAATGATTCTATTTCAGTTGCTGTGCAGGGTTGAGGTGGAAAAGGTTCCTGTGGTTTCCATATTATTAAATTGGTGCAGAAGGATTTGGTACTAAAACCTGTTTAGTCTCTTGGGCTCTTCCAAACAGGCCATATATGTTGTCTCAAGACTTACTATTTCACCCTGCTTGACAGTTGCTGACTTTAACAACATGGCTGTTTAAATTCAGGTTCTGTAAGATAGAGGTATATCTGATTCTGTCATCACCAGCTTGCTCACAGCAAAAAAATATACCTCCTGAAAGATCTACCATCATACGTGGAAAGTTTGCTTTGCCTGGTACGAAGACAGACATGCGAGTCCCGATGAATACTCTGTTTTTCCTATCTTAGCCTTTCTTAAGTGTGGCAACTGGGTAGAACTGGAAACACCAGTGGGGCTATCTCACCACTAGAGCCCCCAAGACATACAACACTGAGAATCAGCATGTGATTCCACTTGATTGCAACAACACAAAATCTAATTGTAATCCCTAGAGGTCCCTAGAGGTAGTTTTTCAATTTGCCTTTTTAAAATTGTATCACTTAATATTAGCTTTGATAATCTTAACTTAGTTCTTGTTTTACCACTAAAAGTACAATACACTGTGGGTTTAGTAGGTGGCTTGCAAATAACAGTCCAGATTGTTCATTTTGTTGGTAATTATGTGTCCTTTCATTTTAGACCATCAACAAAGTGCTTGTTCAATATGCTGCAGTTATATCCAATGATTTCAGCTCATACTGTGGAAAAGAAAATGTGGTAAGTAATAAGGTCTGTTTTTATTCACAACACTAAAAAAAACTTTTAAAGCAGACCTTCAGTCATTTTTTTCAACTTTCCGTCTATTAGATCTTCTGCCCTTGTTGTTTTAACTTTGGATAGTAAAACATTTTTTTTCTGCCAGTAAATACCTTATACAGCCTACTTCCTGTTTCTTGTCTGGTAAAAAGCCTAGGTTTACTGTATGACATCATGCACAGCTCTCTCTCTCGTGAGAGTTTGCCAGAATGAGAGGGGGTGAGTCATAAGAGGGCCAATGAGAGCTGCAGAGCTATAGGTGTGCCTCTGTGGTTCTGTGTAAATCCAGGAAGTGAACAGGCAGCAGCTTCAGCTTCCCACAGCTAAAACGATTGCAGCTAGACTCAGTGGAGGGCGATTTCTGCAGCATATTGGCAAGTACAGAGTCACAGTATATATAAAATAGTATGCAAAGTGGTTGGAGGGAAGCTTCAGAATGGCAAATATATTTTTATTACAAATTATGTGAGCAGACTGCAGTTCCTCTTTAACCATAGCTTAGATACAAATGAACAAGACCCCCAGTAACCCTGTTCTTACTGCACATTTTGTGTTTCTTCAGGCATGGTGGAGGTATAAAAATCACAGAATAGTACTATCATAAGTAATGCTTTTAACAGATAGACATGCAAATGTGACTATTGGAACCACACACATTGTGCTGTGTTTGAGCATTATAGATTTCCTATATAGTCTAGTGGGAGGATGCAAGAAACTTCTGCCTAGTCAAATATTGCCATATTAGGCGTTCTTGAAGCTTCAAAAACAGCATCCAAATTACTTATAAGGTATATATTTATCTTTATTAAGAGCTATGCCGTAAGAAAACAGATATTCCTGATTAGAATCGTGTTATCATTACTATGTAACCAGTGTAAACAAAGTATTGTAAAGTCAATTTATATATCCACATCCTTAAATGCCAAATGTTACTTTCTCCAGCAAAAGCAAGGTGTTCCAAAGAATCTGCAAATATAATTTAGTACAAATCACACTCATCATAGTATACAAGAAAAGCAATTGCTGTAAAAAAAAAAAAAATGATATAAAGATACAAATCACAATCTCTGTTCAAGCCATAAAAATGTAGGTTGAAAAGTTTATCCTCCAAATCATATTTTTAAGTGTCAGTAGGTATGAATGTTTAGGGTTTTTTCCAACATCATACATTTTTAAGTTATGATCAGAATATATTTTTCTCAGAAAAATGCCTGGCTACCAGTTACCTCAGTTATTGCTTTTTAACATGGAAAAAGTTCGGACCCAAACCGCAAAACCTTTTATAGGCTATGGGACCCAAACTTGAAAAATCAAAAGCCCCATTTTATTAGCTTATAAGCAAGTTATTGGCCATAAAAATGGGGAATGGGGGTGTTGGTATTGCCCTGGGGGACATGTATCAATGCAAATAAAATGTAAAACATTTATTTTTAAAGGAGCAGTGATTTTAATGATGCCTAAAGTAATACAAGAGAAAAATGAAAAAATCCTGCCTGTAAAGTGGGGCATCTGTACCATGTATAGAACCTGTTGCAGGAAAACTGACTATAAAGGGAAAAAATAACATTTAACCATTTCTAGCAATAGAAAAATGGGAAAATAAAATGCATGGGGGTCCCCCAATCCATGATTTTGAGGGGAACCCCACGCTAAAATAAATAGTGAGATGGCATTGGGACCCCCAAAATCTATACCAGACCCTTATCCGAGCATGCAGCCTGGGGGCTGTGCCACCATGTGATGTCACCTACTCTTTCACATAGTGGAAGGTGGGATATGGGAGCCCCCTTTTTCGATAAGCCCCTTTTCCGCAGACCTCCACAAACACCACCCAATGTTATGGGGAAGAGGCCCTTGTCCCCATAAACATGAGGGCAAGGTGTTTTTGTGGTGGGGGGGGAGAGCCCGCATGTTGATGGCATGTGGCCTGGTATGGTTCAGGAAGGGGGATGAGTGATAAGGGATAAGGGTCTAGTATAAGTGTCTGGTATGGATTTTGGGAGAGACCCCATGCAGACATCCCCACGCCATTTTTTTAAAAATTTTGCTATTGCCAGCAATGTTTTTTTTATCAAGGTGTCAGAGCGGAAGCCTGCTGATAGCTGATGACTCATCCATTATTATGGATTAAGGACGCGGCGGCCGGTTTTCTGGTCCATTCCATAACAACTGGCAGCTATTCACTGTGCATTTGGCCGAAGAACGCCCCTCTGAGTTTTTTTGAGTTTTTCAGGAGACACCTGTACGGGCACTGTTTGAGGCGAACCAATGCTCAGTCTAAACAGTTTGCCCATTTATACTCGTAAGGGCAAATTGATGCATACATTACAAAGGAAGATTGACATATACGAATCCTTAATGGAGAACCCTGCTCTAGTTTAAACGTGTGTAAGCTTTCTTCCTTTCATTATCAATGAACATTGTGATACAATTTAGGCAAGAAAATTATCCATTCTGAATGGGGAACTTGAGCTGAAGATTTCTTTAAATCACCATGTAACAACCAGTCTCGAGGTCCATGGGTCCTTCTAAACTGCATTGAGGTCATCCTAAAATTAAGGAATATCAGGATATAACTCTGCTAGAATGGATCAATATTGTTTAAATACCATACAGATAGTCTTACTGTAAACATAATACTGAGAAGACAATGGGATCCTTTTGAGACAAACACATCTCTCCATCTACTCTCTCTAGATGGATTCAGGAAGGCAGAAGGGGATGGAGGTGGGAAGCCATTATGTTTGCATAATTTTTCATGTCAGTATTGATCAGGGAATTTGGCCTGTAACATTCATGTAGAAGAATGTCATTCCTTTCAAATAAATGTAGTATGCACTAATTTGAAATCTCTGAGAGAGTGAGTGAGCATTATAATAGATTTGTCAAGATTTAAAGAGTGGGGGACAAGGTCCATTCAAATACTTTTTGGTATTTAACATTGTAGCCAACTGGGCCTGGTCTCTTTCCATTAAACATATTTTGTGTTGCCTCCAGGAGCTTTTTCTCAGATATGTCTGTCTCCATTCGTTTTATTGTACCAGAAGGAATCCTTGCAATACCAACAGGTATTATAGGAGGTCTTTCTGCCTGTTGTCTGCTACAGTTCAGGAGCCATCAGGGCAAATATTGCATAATAATTGATAATAGTGGGAAAATGCCTTCGCTATGTCTTTTGAGGAAAAGTGTATTTCTCCTTGGTTGTTTTTAATCCATGAAATATGTTACAAATCTTGTGACAATAATCCGTTTCCATTAGCCATGAAAATGGATTGTAAGTCCAGTTTAAAAAATGAAAAAAGGGTTGTTTAAAAGAGTTTTCAATCTCAATTTGTTGGGTTTAAAGGAACAATTGCCATTTTTCACATCTATGCTGATTGGAGCATGGTCAGATATTGTGTTATAATGAATTGCTGCTGCAATGACTCAAAGCAGGAGACAGTGGTAAGTAAAATAGTAGACCCTTTATGGAAAAGGAGTTGTGTACTGTGGATTTGTATAACGAGTTTTTCACTGTGTGATGCCAAGTTCTTTATACATCCATGAGCTTGTTTAGCCATGTCAAATGTAACACAGAACTGGGTAAACTGGAGGGGGGGCGGGGGGTGAGGCACAGGTCAATAAGGGGTAAACAAAATCCGGTGCAGCTCTTCATAGAGACCAATCAGCTTCCAAATTTTATTGTCAAAGCTGAAGTTAGACACTGATTGGCTGTCATGCACAGCTGCACCAGATTTTGCACTCTCCAGTTTTAGTAAATCAACCCCATAGTCACCAACATTTCAGAAGGATTTGCCCATTTATAGATAGTCCAGGATCTTGGTGAGCTTTATTAAGGAGTATATCCCTAATGTTGGGCTTTTGTGGGTTACCTCCTGCCAAGATGGTGTGATAGAGAAGTCAGTAGATCCAGTTGCTCGGTCCAACTCCAGATTTGTGGACCTTGGATACCTAGCACCAGACAAAAGCCCTTGAATTCCTCTGGGTAGCGTAGTACTGTGGAACTGGAACATGGCCTGTATAGAGAGAAGGGGTATACCCAGCAGTAGTTGACTCTTTAGTTGCACAGTAGGTCTGGTGAGGTTTTTAAAGCCAAACTGTGGAGAAGTTTTTCCTGTGCCACATCTGATCAAGGCTCCATCAAAATAAATTTTGCCATAAAAATAAATTTTGCCTCTGATCTTCTGGAGGATCAATTCCTTCTTTTTATAAAAATGAAGGTTACAAAGCCTCTTGGATGGCAGACTACGAGGCCACAGTGTTCTATCCTCACTCAAGTCAGAATTCCACGGTGGCAGGTCTTTTCAGTTTTGTAATCTCCAGAAACTTGTCCTTGCCCATGAAAGACATCCTTGTACTGATTAATAATGTCAGAACTGTTAAGAGATGATTACGCAATCCTTTTGAAACTCTCATGCATAGAATACAGAATTGAGTTAAGAAATGTTCTGAGATCAAGCACTGGGTTAGCTGTAGGCCCTGATTTACTAAACTATGCATTATGTGCATAGGATCATGCATCGATGCTTCGTAGATAAGAAAATCTATGCTCATGAAATGAATAATTTGTTTCCTAATGCTCACAAACATTTACCCACAGGCTATAGCATATGAGCAAAATGTATTAGCAAGGGTTGTTTGCTATAAAATAAATTCTCTAGCATTCAAGTATACACTATCTAAGCCATGATGTGCCTAAAATAAAATGGTATTGAAATAACATTTTCTCTCAATATTGTTGGGTCTATCTAAGCACTGTTAGTATTTTATATGTGCAACTGCATACCATATAGAAATAAACCTGTATATAGTTTAGCTTAATGTCAGCTCAAATTCAGGTCTACTCCACCTGCAAACTAAAACAAAGTAATCGTGGAAGCATCCCAAATGGGTATCAAAAGCGCACTGTATTTGCCCGTCAAAGCCCATCAAAAAAGACGTCCATAAATAGTTTGACACATAATATGCAAAAATATCAAGTTTATATTTAGCCTTTTGGCAGGAATTACTTTTTAATAACATTTAATGGACTACATAAGACAGTGTAATAGAAAAATACAAATAAAAAAACATCTGTGTTTGTGACTGTTTAAAAAGACCATACTGCATCAACTTTCTTTTTTTTCCCTAGAACAGCTGCAGGTAAATTGCTCCTCTTCAATAACTGTAATGACAGCACTTTAGCCATAGCTTCTATTAGGACTATGTTCTTTATTCTGTTTACAATAGGAAAGCCTGCAATCATGAGAGCATGGTTTTACTGAGCTATGACAGAATCAGTGTAAAGTATTTTGCAGTAAGGGTGCTCTTAAAGGCAGCAAAATTGCCAGCGTGCTGTCTCATGAAATTCAAAGAGCTATGAGTAAGTGCACATTACAACACTTGTCACTTAACCTACCCCCGGGATTCCTATTTGCTCATTAGTATGATTGATTATGCAGGTCCCCCAGATAGCTAATCTTTATTAATGCTCTAGAGGGACTTAAACTTGCCATGTTGGCGGAGCACAATAAAACATGGGGATTGCAGGCCATCCTGTATTGCTAATACCTAATGCAGGCTTTACCCATTCAAACCACTTGAAGTCCACAATAAAGTGTTATGGATCCTTGCCTTCCTAATGCACATGTAGAGACTCATTAAAATGTTCAACATGTAAATGTATTCAGCAATTAGCCTTTCCAGCTTCACAGAATTGGACATGTCTCCTTGCATCTGGATAACATCATTGATAGGCAAAACCCAACATATATGTTTAAGCTAATTTAGCTCTTGCAGAAAAGCACAGTATGCAGATTATTATAAGTGAAAAAATTATCACACTAAAATCAGACATCAGCTGCTCCTGGAACCTGTAGGTGTAGGGCTTCAAAAATGGTAACCAACATTTGGAAGTGGAATGCTTTTAACATTTTAGGCTGGGTTCACCCTAGTGTGAATTGGATGCATTTTTCTCCGCATTTAATTCACACAGCAGGAGATTGTTGCCAGCTCTCTATGGCGGCGGTTCACACATGTCCACAGCAGCTCCAGTGTGATTTGCACAGGAGCCCTGTGCATCTTTTGGTCTGTTTCAGGTCCGAATTCAGCCAAACATTTGGTCTGAAATCGGATCTGAAATGGTGAACGAGGACGCACCGTACTCCTGTCGTGAGACACTGCGTACTCATATGTGGACCCAGCTTTACTCTGATTTTCTTTTAGAAAACAGGGAAAATTGGGGCCCAGGGTATAGGACACCTGCTTAAAACATTGCAGCCCTTTCTGTATTGTTCCTCTACAGACTGGTTTGTAATGGTGTCCCCTATTACCATCTGTATCAGACCCTCATATAGAATAAGACTCTGAGCCTTGTACAAACGGTCGGACATTCTGACAAGCAAATCCGTTGGATTTTGTCCGATGGATTTTGTCCGACGGATTTTGTCCGAAACTGTTGCATACACACGGTCGGACAAGTTGTTGGAAAATCCGATTATACATAATGTGATAACGTTATTTCGTTACGACGGGACTACGTTCAGGCTAGTAGCCAATAGCTTTGGTCTAGGAATTTGATCTGAGCATGCGTGGAACTTTGTCCATCGGAGTAGGCTACACATGATCGGAGTATGTCCGATCGGAGCATTTTGTCTGAAAATTTTACGGACAAGTTGGAAAACTTGGTCCGTCGGATACTCCGATGGTAACAGTCCGATGGAGACCACACACTGTCGGATTATCCGACAAAACGGTCCAATAGGACACATTCTGTCGGAATCTCCGACCTTGTGTATAAGGACTGATATAGATGCAGAGAATCCCTGACCATTTGTTTACAATTACAAACTTCAGTAAAACGGCTGAAGCTGTTATTTACCAGCAATTTAAATGGCACTTTTTTTATTTGGTCATTTTTGATGTAGTAGGTTGTAAACATTTTACAGATGTGCCACTTCACAGGCAGGGTCAGTGCATTCAGTGGGCATGTTATGTAAAGGGATTTGCGTTTTTAAAGTTTCACTTTAAGTATTAATAAAATCAATGTTCCCAGGGAGACTGTATCTTCCAATTTATTTATTTTTTTGTTTTGCTTTGGTACACGTGTCCCAGTGCAGTGCTCTATCTCTCATTCCATTTGTTGGACAATTCCTAGATGACTAGCCTAGATGACCATTACTGTTTTTTTTGTTTTGTTTTACATTTGGGTTTTATTGACTTCAATAGGGTTCAGATTTGGCACTTAAAGAGGGAGTCCACCAGGAAAAAAAATTATTAAAAGTCAGCAGCTACAAATACTACAGCTGCTGACTTTTAATAAATTAACATTTACCTTTCCTGGAGTCCAGCGATGTCGGCAGCCGAGGCCGATCAATCGCTCGGCTCTCGGCTGCTGCCGCTGCCATTCTCGGTGAGGGAACCAGGAAGTGAGGCGTTGCGGCTTCACTTCCCTACTGCGCATGTGCGATCGCAATGAGAATGTTCCGCGCTGTCTCTGGGACCCGTGTGTGTCCCAGCAGACAGCGTGGCGGGACAGGAAGAGGCATAGACTCCCGTGGGAATCTATGCCCGGAGGTGGGTGCAAATACCAACTGTGGCACCGGAGGGGGGGAGGGTTGCTATGAGCGGAAGTTCCACTTTAGGGTGGAACTCCACTTTAAGCTTTAGTTTGGCAGCACAGTGGCTAAGTGGTTGGCACTTCAGGACCAGAGTTGTCAGTTCAAATCCCAACTGTGGCACTGCCTGCACAGAGTTTGCATGTTCTCCTTGTGCCTATGTGGGTTTCCACTGTTTACTCTGTTTTACTCCCACACACAAAGACATACTGGTAAGTTAATTGCCTCCTTTTCAAATTTGCACTATAGATGCAATTGTAAGCTCCTTAAGGGCAGGGACTGATGTGAATGTATAATTTATACAGGGCCGCTGATAAGCCAGTACAATTGGTCCTGTTGTACTGGGCCCAGGCCCCAGCAGCTAAATAGGGGTCAGGGACAGCTTTATTATTCATTTCTGCCTAAATGAATAAATTGATTTTATCGGATCACACACACACATGATCCTACTTGCTTACCAAGGCTTAAATTACATTTCCCGGGTCAACAGGGGGGCCCAGGAGGAGTGATCAAAGAAGAGATGGATAAAGTTAGTGCTGCTGTTCCACTACACCACAGGGGTGGGTGGGGTTGGGGAGTCCCAGTCAGGAAGGCTGTACAGGACCCTAGTATTTCTGATAGTGGCCCAGAACCAAACTATTAGCACATCAATACTAAATGCTTTTGTAGATGTTAGCTTAGGTCAAACAGGGGTGAGGTTTATGTGAAAACTCAACTATCTGCTTTTACTTTTAAGTAAAAACATATAAAACCCATTCTGAGAAAATTTGTGAATTTTCGACAGATATTCCCACCACAAACTGGAATATAGAAGTAAATAATTAATGGGATAGAAGTTTTCTTCTTTGTACCCATACCAGCCTGTTTATTTCAAGGATTTGAAGTGATTAATATACAAAGTTTAAACACAACAAGTATATATTACTAGTCTTTTTTATATATATTATAAATTTAAGAGTCCACCGTAGGGGAGTGGTGTAACAGCCGCTCACTAAAGCTGGCCAAAGATAAGTGAGTTTTATTCGTTCAACTAGCTAGTTAAATGAAAAAAAAATGACCAAATTCCCCCATCCACACATTTGAGGTAGATTGGGCAATCCTCTCCACTGTGTCAGAATACAATGATCTGCACTGCACGCTGCAAGCAGAATTCTTTTTTTTTGTTGCAAAACGAGCTGCACAGCGGAGGTAAGTAAGGCTGCTTGAACATGAACCAATAATGGACCAAAATTCAGCCGCCGGGGGACCCCAGAAGAGCAGGTTTGGGGCCACTCTGTGCAAAACGAGCTGCACAGTGGAGGTAAGTAAGGCTGGTTGAACATGGACCAATAATGGACCAAAATTCAGGTTAAGGCCTGGTTCACATCTATGCATTTTTAGTGCTTTTTGAATTTTGCAGATTTGCACTACAGAACATGTTCCATAGGAAACCATGTTAAATGGACTGTAGTGCAAATCTGCAAAATGCAAAAAGCACTAAAAATGCATAGGTGTGAATCAGGCCTTAGGACTAGATTACACTAGCATTAGCCCTTTAACCACCTCGCGCCCGCCCTATAGCCGAATGACGGCCGTAGAGCAGGCGCGTTCGTCCGGGAGGCCGTCCCTGGACGTCCTAATGTTTACTTCCGCAATGCGCGCCGCCGCGGGCGCGCATCGCGGAAGTTCTGTGTTCGCCGTGTCCCCCGGGGACAGGCAAACACAGATCGCTGTAAACGGCCAATCACAGCAGCCGTTTACAGCGTGATCGGCGTATCCAATGGGAGATGATCTCATATGTAAACATATAAGATTATCTCTCAGCGCCGCTCTCCCTCCTCACACAGACAGTGTGAGAGGGGAGAGATGAACGGCTGCAGCGGCAGCCGTTCTGCCTTGAGCTGAAGAAAAAAAAAAAGTAAAAAAAGTAAAGTAAAAAGTGCCATCCTCCCCCAGCAGTGCCACCCTCCCCCAGCAGTGCCATCCTCCCCCAGCAGTGCCATCTGCCCCTGTGCCATCTGCCCCTGTGCCATCTGCCCCTGTGCCATCCGCCCCAGTGCCATCCACCCCAGTGCTACCTGCCCCCAGTGCCATCCATCCCAGTGCTACCTGCCCCCAGTGCTACCTGCCCCCAGTGCCACCTGCCCCCAGTGCCATTTGTCCCCAGTGCCATCTGTCATCAGTGCCATGTATAAGTGCCATCTGTCATCAGTGCCACGTGTCATCAGTGCCACATAGTGCCATCTGTCATCAGTGCCACGTATTAGTGCCATCTGTCATCAGTGCCACGTATCAGTGCCATTTGTCATCAGTGCCACCTGTCAGTGTCACGTGCCATCTGTTGTCAGTGTCACGTGTCATCAATGCCACTTATCAGTGCCATCTGTCATCAGTGTCACGCGTCATCGGTGCCATGTATTAGTGCCATCTGTCATCGGTGGCACGTATTAGTGTCACATATTAGTGCCATCTGTCATCGGTGCCACGTATTAGTGCCACGTGTCTTCAGTGTCACGTATTAGTGCCACGTGTCATCAGTGCCATGTATAAGTGCCACGTGTCATCAGTGCCACATATTAGTGCCATCTGTCAGTGCCACATATTAGTGCCATCTGTTATCAGTGCCACGTGTCATCAGTGCCACGTATAAGTGTCATCATTGCCACGTATCAGTGCCATCTGTCATCAGTGTCACGTGTCATTGTCCTGGTGCTTCAAAAGCGTAATAAATAGTCAACAAGTTAGATGTGTAATTTATGTTCCTAGAACACATGATGGCGCTACCTGCATGTTGGGCCTCTCTATGTGGCCAGGCAGTGAAAAAGTCCCACACATGTGGTATTATAATACTCAGGAGGAGTAGCAGAATTTTTTTGGGGGTGTCATTTGTGGTATACACATGCCACGTGAGAGAAATAACCTATTACAATGACAATTTTGTGGAGAAAAAAAAATGAAAAATCTCAATTTTGCAAAGAATTGTGGGAAAAAAATTACAACATCAAAAAGCTCATTATGCCTCTTACTAAATACCTTGGGATGTCTACTTTCCAAAAAGGGGTAATTTGGGGGGTATTTGTAGTTTCCTGACTTGTTCGGGTCACAAGAAGCGAGATAGTCCACCAGTACATCAGAAGTGATCAATTTTGTGCCATTCGCACCACAGCTTGTAGACTCTCTAACTTTCACAAAGACCAAATAATATCCACTAATTTGGGTTATTTTTACCAAAGATATGTAGCAGTATAAATTGTGGCCAAAATTTATGAAGAAAAATTAATAATTTGCATAATTCTGTCACAGAAACAAAGAAATATGTGTTTTTTTTCAAAATTTTCGGTCTTTTTTAATTTATAGCGCAAAAAATAAAAACCCCAGAGGTGATCAAATACCACCAAAAGAAAGCTCTATTTGTGGGAAAAAAAGGACAAAAAATTCATTTGGGTACAGTGTTGCATGACTGAGTAATTGTCATTCAAAGTGTGAGAGCACCGAAAGCTGAAAATTGGTCTGGGCAGGAAGGGTGTTTAAGTGCCCAGTAAGCAAGTGATTAAAGAGTGATCCGCTATGGACTGTTTTTTAGAGGGTGTTAGAAAGGTGATGAGAAGCCATTATGTTGCCTGTTCTAACTGTTAGGCAGTAAAAATGTGTCTACTATTTGAGCCTTAAAGAGGAAGTAAACCCTGATGGGTTTACTTCCTCTTTCATTCCCTGCAAAGGCAAAGCATAATGGACTACTATGCATTGCATAGTAGCCCATTATGTGTCACTTACCTGACACAGGAGCCAGCGATGTCACCGCTGTCCCCTGTAGTCCAGCGCATCCATCTTTTCGGTGGGGTCTCGCAGCTCCGCCGCTGTCATTTGGCGGAGCCGCGATGACGTCACTCCCGCGCATGCGAACGGGAGCCGACACGCGCGGCAGCTCCATTGTTGGAAATGCCGCGCTCAGTGCGCCTGCGCGCCGCTGTCTACGGTGCATGCGCCATAGACACCGGTGCCTGTCTTCGGGCAAATATCTCCTAAACCGTATAGGTTTAGGAGGTATTTCTTGGACCTACAGGTAAGCCTTAATCTAGGCTTACCTGTAGGTCAAAGTGGTTTGTAAGGGTTTACAACCACTTTAATATGTTTTCTGAGTGTCAAACCCTGTTCTCCAGATAATTTACCTTTTTTTGGCTATATTTTGTCTCTCATTTGGGTTTAAGATGTCTTGGTGCCCAAATGTGCAGCTAGAATTTTTTATTTTTTTAAATTAAGTTCCGTTGAGCCTAGTTTCACATTGGTAGGATTTAGCTTTCAATTTGACAATTGGCGGCGGCTTTCAATCGGCGGCTATTGCCAGCAATGGCACCATCTGAATTGGTGCGGCGCCGACTTTGCGGTGCTGCACTGATTCCCAAAAGTAGTATTTATATATAGACATCTGTGCATGAACCCACACAGATGTCTGTCAAATTGCCACTGAAGTCGGACTGCATTGCCAGGTTAGAAATCGTGTAAGTTCAGCTGAACTCGCATGATTTCTAACCCGCAGCAATGTGAACCAAGGCTGAACGTGGGATTAAGTGAAATACGTTTTATATATCGATAGGTAATTTATATATACTTGCAACCTTTGTGTAAATATTTTTTTACTATGAGAGCATATGTACAGACGTGCTCCTGAGCTGGGCTGTGTGCGTCCATAGACACACGCAACATGACTTGGTCCCACCCCCTGCTCCCTGCTCACAGGATTTGACTGACAGCAGGAGGAGCCAATAGCTCCCACTGTTCTCTGTGAGACCAGTTGGACACAGAGCTAGATTGAGGGCTTAGGTAAGTATTTGAAGGGGCACAAAAAGCAGTAAAATATGATTTAAAGAAAATGCATTAAAGTAAAAAATATATTATACATTTAGAACTACTTTAATCCTGAACTCCAGAAAAACACATAAATAGTAACTGTTGTGCATGCCAAGTTATTTGCATTTCTGCCCATCCAGGTTTGAGATTTATTATTATACACAATTTATATAGCGCCAACAGTTTACGCAGTGCTTTACAATGTATAGGGGGGGGGGGGGACAACACAATTACAGTACAGTTCAACACTAAAGGTACAGGAGGGCCCTGCTCGTAGAGCTTACATTCTACAGGGAGGGGGTGGTACAAAAGGTAATAGCTGCAGAGAATGATTTGATGGGGGTGGCTCGGGGACAGTTCGGTGGGTGTGGGATAGGCTTCCCTGAATAAATGAGTTTTCAAGGATCTCCTAAAGGTAGACAGGGTAGGGACTGATTGGATATACTGGGGCAGGGAGTATACCCAGCCTTATCACTTGGCTCTATCAACCTGGTGACCTAACTTTTCTCTGCTGCAAATAAGCAACATAGCTAGCTCAACTCCCTGCCTCCAGCCTGTGACTGGACAGTAAAGAAGCAGCAACAGACTGATAAGGTAATTTCTGCTCTTTCCTTCTGTCAGCGTGTTCCCTTTCATCACATTTGAATGAGATGGACTTGTGTCTTTTTTCATCCTAAATACTTAAAGGGGTTGCAAACCTTTGTGGGTTTCCACCTCAATGCATTATATGCATTGAGATGAAAAACCTCTTGCAGTGCAGCAGCCCCCCAGTGGCCCCGTTTTACTTACCCAAACCCTCTTTTTCTCACACCAGGGATGAGCACACCAGCTCTAGCTGGTGTCTCCTGTCCTGATTGGCTAGATTGATAGCAGTGCAGCCATTGGCTCCTGCTGCTGTCAATCAAATCCAATGACGCAGGCGGGGCCGAGTCATATGGACGCCAAATGATAGACGCTGGCTTGCGCCTGTAAGGTAACCACCTTGGGGAAGTGCTTCGCAGACGGGGTTACCTGATTTGGGGAGGAGCCGTGAGAGCCACTGGGGGACCCCAGAAGAGCAGGTTCGGGGCCACTGTATGCAAAACGAGCTGCACAGTGGAGGTAAGTATGATATGTTTGTTATTTTAAATTGAAAAAAAAAATGAGCCCTTAAAATCACTTTAACACTTGTATGCGGAATGTCTAATTGATCCCAAGTTCTGCCCTTTCACCTGTCTTAATGCTGTTAATTAGATAATTTCAATAGGCTGATGTTAAAGTAGAACTAAGACTAAAAATTAAAACAATGGGGGTTATTTACGAAAGGCAAAATCATTTTGCACTGTAAGTGCAAACTACAAGTGCAAAGTGCACTTGAAATTGCACTGAAAGTGCACTTGGAAGTTTAGTCTCTGTGGATCCGAGGGGGAAATGCAAGGAGAATAAAAAACAGCATTTTAGCTTGCACATGATTGAATGATAGAAATGAGCAGAGCTTCCCCTCATTTCAGATCTACCCCTCAGATTTACAGCGACTTTACTTCCAAGTGCACTTGCAGTGCAATTTCAAGTGCACTTTGCACTTGTAGTTTGCACTTGTAGTGCAAAGTGGATTTGCCTTTCATAAATAACCCCCAATATGTGATAAAGCTAAGTAGGATGTAAAACATGTCTGTCTGTGTCATGTACATGCAAGTATATATAGATATTTACCTGCTTCCCCTCCAGCTTCCTTTATTGTGGAAACAACACATCTTCCTCTTGCTTTTGCTTTTATTGAGGAGACTACAGAGTGGTGGCGTGACGTCATTAGGGGATGTTGCTTCCTTTCCTTAGAAAGCCCTAGCGTGTCAATAAACTTAGAAGACACGCCAATGCTCTGCCCACTCTTTCCACATTCAGCCCACCTATGCCCCTCCTGCGCCCTTCCCATGTCCCACCCTTGCCTCTGTCCACTGCCCATTGAATCAAGGGAACTGTAGTTCCCTGTGCAAGAAACAGATGCTAGCATAGTGGAGGGCAATGATGTGCTATCTCTGCAAGACTCCTCCCAGCAGCACCATGTGAATTCAGTGGCACAACCTCAGGGAGGGGGGGGGGGGGTTAGAGCAAGCAATTGCAGGTGTAAAATGAGGTAACCATATTATTATATTAAATCATATGTGTAATTTTCATGAGCATTTTTTTATTTAAACACATAACTGCTTCCGTTGGCGTTTTTCCTCTGCCTGGTTCTCAGCTTTCACAATAAGATATGTTTGCACAATTTAGATTGTCAGTGATCTTAAATATGAATGTAGGTCCCTTCTTTAGTGTACATTCTAGAGTCAGCAGAGTGACCTGATATTTGCATTACCTTTATGTACAATGCCTTGCTTCACAAAGACTAAAAGATTATATTGTAGGGTCTTGCACTAGCAGTCATATACCATACCTGTCTACCTAGTAGAGAAATTCAATATAACTGCAATTTAGAGTATTCTTATGTCATACCAGATTTCATGGTGTTTCATTTACTGTTTGAAGTTAGCTCTTGAAATATAACACACGTGCTGGCTTATGTAAATTAGATTACCCTAATCTTGTAGCAATGTCAAATGAAATTCACTGAAAGCAAAGCAAAGGTGTACTTAGGGCTTCAGTTTCTTTACATAAAACTATTCTTTAGTGTCATTCACAAACAGATGTTCAGACCGCATTTTAATCCAATTGCTACTATTTAAATTTGCCTACACATAGGTAGTCTTGATTTTTTCTTGAGTGGGTCTTCGTTTCTTTTCTTTTTTTTATTTTAAGTGGTGTGAAGGCTATAGAGTGGTAATGATTTTTGCTGGTCTATTTGTCCCTTATTGGAGAGAGGTTTTAGGTTCTAGCTTGCACTCCTATACCAAAAACAAGTAAAATTGTCTGAGCTGGAGTTCCGCTTTAAAACATTTTTTTCTCTCGTATTTATCTTGCTCTATGTTGTCACTGGGAATCTCTAGTTCTAAGATTTCTATCTTGTTCATAGCACTTCTCTTAAACCAGCTATACATGGATCAAAATTTTGCAGATTCAGCATGAACTGGCTGAATTTTAATCCATGTGTAGTCTTCTCTGTTCACCAGAAGCTGGTCGTTAGAACAGTTCTGCTGGAAAACCAGCATTCATAGTAATCATAGTAATCATAGCTAGTAAGGTTGAATAAAGACACCAGTCCATCCAGTTCAACCTAAAGCGCATGCAGCCAATGGGGCTGCAGTGCTGATCAGTGTATTCTGGTGGCGGGGTTAGCGGGGAGTCCTGCTGTCAGAATACAAACACACAGCAGGAAGAATTTCCCTGTCCAGCTTGAATGGGTAGATGGAGAAATCTGCTCATTTTTTCCCATCCCCTCCCCCCCCCCCCCCAGCAGTCACCACAAAAAAAAAAAAAAAAAAAAAAAAAGGCCCGTTCAAAAGTGAAAAAAAAATCCTAACCTCCTGGCATCCGCGCTATGGCTGAATGATGGCCGCAGCTCGGATATGAATTTCTGGGAGGCCATCATATAATGGCCTCCCCTGTGCACGCTCCCTACAGGGTGCACATGGAGCGCACTGTAATCACTGAGTCACTGAGACTCGGGTGATCACCAATCCGAGTAAGGGGCCAGTCCTGGTCCCTTACCATGTGATCATCTGTCAGCCAATGACAGCTGATCACATGATGTAAACAAAAGCTTGTGATCGTTTTTTTTTCTCTCCTCACGCTAACAGCGGAGGAGGAAAAAAAGCTGATCACCGGCTTATCTTAAAGGGACATCGGTCCTGAAAAGGAAAAGGCAATTATGCCTCATTTATAGAGTAATTATGCCCACAAGTGCCACCTATCGATGCCCACAAGTGCCACCTATCAATTCCCTCCAGTGCTACCTATCAATGCCCACTAGTGGTGCCAATCAGTGCCACCTAGAAGTGTTGCCTATCAGTGTAACCGATCAGTGCCCATCACTGCCACCCATCAGTGCCCATCACTGCCCTATATATATATATATATATATATATATATATATATATATATATATATATATATATATATAGTGATGGTATGCAAGATGTGGTCATCTATAATCAATATATTTCACCATCGCATTTGTTCTATTGCCAGAGAGTGAACTTGAATCCAGCTCAGATTTTTCCAACCTCTGTGGCAGGCTTGGTTCCAGTCCGGGTCTTGTGGTCCACTTGAGTCCATGCTCAGGTGGACTTTAAATGACCAGGAAGAAAGCACAGCAGGGCTATGGCCTGAGACTCAGAAGGGAATATATATAAAAAATACACTGCCACTAACTAACTAACCTGCCTGCCTAATCTAGCTCAATCACTCTGTCTCTGTCCACTATAACACACTGCTGTGTAAGCAGCCTTATATAGTGTGGGGCGTGGTCTTCGTCCCCCTGAGCCATGAGCCGTGTTGTATACTGTACGTAGACAAATGCAGTGTATGTATTCTAGGTGTTCAGAATCCTTCAAAAAATGGAGTGTGTGGTGTGTTTGCAATAGACAAGAAATCAAAATATATAAAGAGGTCATTTTGAATGGTTTATAACCTATATAAATGGAGTATGCCTAAGCTAGCTCCCTCACCTCTTATCTACTCCTAGCCTTTCCCTAAAAAGGATATTATCTAAAAGCCAGTGGTAAAGGAGCAGAATATTAACAGATCCATATTCTACTACACTCAAGCTGCACATGAACAATTGAATTGCCATCTTACATTAAGATACTCACTGATCTGATAATCTCAGTTTAAGAATTTATCCCCAGAGGAATGCAGATGTCATCAAGAAAGGAACTCAATTTATTTGAATTATAATCAGTTACACACATATACAACTTTCCCTTTTAGATTACTCTTCTACTGTACTGATGTGTACATTTGGTAATTTTTTAACCACAGAATTATATTCAGATATCTTAAATACTATCATGGGTTTGGAATATCTCCTTCCCAGGTTTAAAGCCTCGTCCACACAATGAGAATATCGGACAAATCATCATCCATTTTTTTTTGCATGCTAGTCTCATATTGAAAACCAATAGGTTACTTAAATCAGAATTCCCACAGTTAAATTTTTTTTTTTCATGAATATCCTTTTTTAATATACTTACCCTGTTTCCCCAAAAATAAGACCTAGCGTAATTGTCAGTGATGGCTGCAATGGCTGTAAGCCCTACCCCCCAAATAAGCCCTACCCTGTTTCCCCGAAAATAAGCCCTACCCTGAAAAATAAGATCTACGAGGACTTTAACTAGGGCTTATTTGGGGGGTAAGGCTTATATTGCAGCCATTGCCGACAATTACGCTAGGTCTTATTTTCTGGGAAACAGGGTAGTTATATTACTCACGTGTTTCATATAGATCGTCGCTCAATTGCTGATTTCCCATACTAATATTTTCCATATTGCTTGTGGGCATGTGAAGCCTACAAGCACTATCTTACGGGGCACGGTACAGCTGAGCGACCAGCATGCGCTGCCGTTCTTGCGCATGTGCAGTAATGTGCCATAGCGGTGTTGTAAAGTATACAGGTTGCTATAACAATGGGCGGCGGTGGCGGAAGTGCCCGTCCCATTGTTATGGCAACCTAGCCCTCGGTGCTGGCCACTGCCTCCTGGGAAATGATGACACATATCTCCCAGGAGCAGTAGTGAGTTGAGGTGCCAAATGAAGTGATGTCAGGAGCCTAGGAGATGAAGGAAGCAGATTTCAAAGGACCACATAGCAACAGGCATAAAAAGGTAAGTAAAAACTAAATTTTCTCCAAATGTTTTTTTTTTTTTTATTTATTTCATGCACATTAATGACATTTTATTTTTTGGGGTGGAACTCCACTTTAAGCTATGAAAATTTTGCGTATGACAGAATACAACTTCGGAAGTGATTTAAGCTGTTGTATTGTGTGCCTTCATTTTCAAGCATGGGTGGTTTTGGTCTTCTGATTTTTTTCAGATAAAAATTGTACTGATTAAATGAAAATAGTTTGTTCTGGTATCTTACAAGATACAGTTTTGTGTTTGTCCCTTCAGATAATTTTGTATGAACTGTCATAATCAGCTCTAGAAAGCTGTGATCGATTATCATACAATCGATTTGAAAGCTGTATTTTTCGTCCAATTTTCTCATCGTGTGTACTAGGATTTACCCTTGGAAATTCAGCCATGTGGTTTTATCAGATAGAATTTAAATACCTTTTTACTAATTGATATACAGCTGTCACATGAGCCAGATCTTTCCCAGCCTGTCTACAGGGAAACATATGTAGGAGCGGCTTCTAGTCCTCTGCTGCTGGTCACAGTTTCTAAATGAAAAAAAAAAAACAGCCTTTGGAATACAGAGTAAAAATAAATAAATAATATCAATTAACTGTTTTAAATTGTCATACAAATATATATTTGAAATGAAATATTTATTCTTTTTTGGCAATAACATGGTGTGGGCAGATTTCTGCCAGTCCCAGGCTGTGTCATGTCCCTCAAGACTGAGTCTTAGCCCTTGTACACATGGTCGGAGATTCCGACGGAATGTGTCCTATCGGACCGCTTTGTCGGATATTCCGACTGTGTGTGGTCTCCATCGGACTGTTTCTGTCGGAATATCCGACGGAACAACTTTTCCAACTTGCCGGTAAAATTTTCAGACAAAATGCTCCGATCGGACATACTCCGATCATGTGTAGCCTACTCCGACAGACAAAGTGCCACGCATGCTCAGATCAAATTCCTAGACCAAAGCTATTGGCTACTAGCCTGAACATAGTCCCGTCGTAACGAAATAACGCCATCATGTTATGTACAATCGGATTTTCCGACAACTTTGTCCGACCGTGTGTATGCAACATCACTTCCGGACCTCTTCCGGAATTAATCTGTCGGAATTACTCCGACGGATTTGGTTTTCGGAATCTCCGACCGTGTGTACAAGGGCTAAGAATAAGAGGGAGGTGAAGCCTCTTCTAATCTACATGTAATATTCTGCCGCCGTTGTGTTTAGCTGCTTAGGGGGCATTGAGGATGGGGGAAGGAGTTGGCTGTCATTTGTCACTGTGTATACACCCACATGTTTGGCTCTATAGTCACATGGGCTGCCTAGATGTGATTGGGAGGAAATGTTCAGCATAGAAACTTGCTGAAAACTGAGCATGTGCAGAGTTGCCACCAAAGCTGAAAGCATCCCTAGCTAAATTGGGGACATGATCCATTATTACCATCCTAAAGTCTCTTGGAGTTTAAAAAAAAAAGAGCCATAGGGGTGCAGAGGAAGACAGGCATACAAAAACTATTTTAACTAGCAAAGATTAATCTTTCACTTCTTTCAGGCTCAAGTAGTGCTGATAAGGACACAGGTACGATTCGCAGCATGATTTACATTATAGTCTATGGCAGTGAAATCGTGCTGAAGTCCTGAAAAAGTAATATGTAAATTACTTCTCAAATAGTTCTACTTGAAATTGTAACTATTAAGACACTGCCATAGAAATACATTAGATGCTACTTCAGGTACAATTTGTAAATCGTATGTCGCACCTGAAGTCATACTGGTATGACTGAGGGCACAAAAGGTTACTCATACACCAACCAATAGGTAGTGGAAAAGCCTTTCTGCAGAAAAGAAATACTCTAACTCAAGTAAATAAGTAAATCAACCTAAAAACTCAGTTGGTATAATCATTTTAGCATCTTGTACACCTCTGTGCTGCTCTTCCATCTAGATATATAGCCCATTAAGGCCGCGTACACACGCGCGGACTGTTCGCCCAACCTTGTCCGCTGAACAGTGTTTGGGCGGACAGTCCGCTCGTGTGTGGGGCTTCAGCGGACAGTTTCAGCGGACAGTTGGCCGAACAAGGTCTTACGGAAATTCCGAAAAACTGTCCGCTGAAACCTTGTTTCAGCGGACTGTTCGCTCGTGTGTAGGCTTGTTCGGCCAACTAAGTCTCGCGCATGCTCAGAAAGGATTTCCACGTCGGAAGGTTGCATTGCAGTGTATAGGAAGTCGTATTTTTCGTCCCGTCGTACGTGCCGTTCACGTCATCGCGCACGGTTTCAGCAAACTGTTCGTCCGTCGTGTGTGGCCATGTCCGTCCATGCTAAGTTTGAGCGGACTGTTCGCTCAAACTGTTGGACGGACAAAGTTGGGCCAACAGTCCGCGCGTGTGTACGCGGCCTAAGACTGCAATCTTTACATAGCGTAAGCTCTGGGACCCCCCCCCCCCCATCACCAAAACTGTCCACATTGGAAGATTTCCCTTCTATTACTATTCTAAGGGACAACCCAAGATGTATGGTTTTCTTTTACTTACACTTTTAATGATAATGGTAAACAGGACAAGAATTAGAGGGGATGAATTTCCCTAACAGGGGAGGTAGCAATAAAAATCAGACAGGTAATCAATTTCCACAATGTCCAAAACTAGAACAAATAAAGTTTTGACTTTATTTATACTTTAACAACAACATGGTCACTTCTGCTTTTGACTCCATTGCTTCTGTCCTGACCAACTACAGACAAGTGTCAAACCTTCACTTTTTAGGAAAGGCTATTGAAAAGGCAAACACTAGCATGCTGGAGGCCTGGTATCCAAATAACAAAAATGATGATCTGGTGGAAAAAAACACAGAACAGGAACAGCACTGGTTCGACTATATTAATGGCTAGAGACATGGGAGAATGCTCCATGCTTATCTTCCTTAATCTTCCTGATGTATTTGATGCATTATTGAATCACCTAAAGCTGCTCTGTGGTCTAGAGGGCGCAGGACTCAGCTCGCTCAAATCCTTCTTGTCAAGGAAATCACAAAGGGTTACAGCGGGACACCACTTATCCCCTTCACTTCCATTACATTACAGGATTCCACACAGCTTTATTCTGTCATTTGTCTTATTGGAAAATAAAACATCTAATACCATGCCCTTAGCTACCATTGCTATGCAGATGAAACTGAACTCGACACGTTCTTCAAACCAAACAGGTTATCCTTTGACCAAGATGATGTTCAAGAGTGGATAAACTGGCTTAAGCTGAACCCAGACAAGACAGAAATGTTTTTGATTGGTGGGGCAGAGGCAAACATTACAGTGGCCACAAATACATCAAGCAGGTTCAAACCTTGGGAATACAAATTGTATGTTCTTAGACCGCCGTGTGCACAGCCTAGGCGTGATCCTAGATGCTGTCCTATCGATTATGCAAAAGGTATCACCTATCTTTCCACCATCTCAGGGATATCCAAAGACTTTAAACATCTGATTCCAGCAGAGCATATGCCAAGATGAATCCATGCTTTTATATAATCAAGACTGAACTACTGCAACTTCCTCTATTTCAGACACCCGGAGAAAGAACTGCATCTGGTACATAATCCATCTGGTACAAAATGTAGCAGCCAGGTTACTCACCCACCAACCTCGCCACTGCCACATCACCCCGATTCTTCACTCCCTACTATGACTTTTAATCAAATAGAGCATATCGTTTACAATCCGTCTATTTAATTATAAAGTTCTAAATAACTTGGCCCCATGCTTTTTGACAGAACTAACAGAACCCATAGTCCCACAAGGTCCCTCCTCAGAAAAAGGAAAATTACACAAGTCCAAAGGCACCTCAAAATCTTTTGAATCAAATGCATTCTATCATGCATACTTACAATGTGGAACTCACTGACATCCATTGTCCGGTAAGCACCCCAACTGGGTGTTTTTAAAAACAGACTGAAGAAACCACTATTTACCCAGAATTATAGCAACGCTTGGCTAATCTTTCTCTTGAATGATCACATCAACAAAAACTTTATAATAATATAATAATCATTATTAATAATAAAATAAATTATTATTATTACTACTTTGTAACTGTGATATGGTGGAATTTGAGTCATATTTGTTTTGGCTACACCATATCAGGGCTTAAGGTCATATATGTATGTATTCAACAAACCATATATATCAATAACCTACATACTCCATGTCACCAACTTCAACAGTAAATTAATTTGTATACTCAAAAAAGCTTGGAAATGATCACGTACTGCAGATCTTTGAGTTTTCAAGAACTTTTACTTTGAGATCAGCTCATGTTCACGATATGAAAATGCATTTAAAGGGATTGTAAATCTCAGACATGAAATATGAACAAAGCCTGTCCCTCTATTGCAGGGATATGCAGGACCTCGAGCTGTTGCAGAACTACAAGTCCTATGAGGCATAGCAAGAATATGACAGCCACAAGCATGAGGCAGAGGCATGATGGGACTTGTCGTTTTGCAACAGCTGGTCTGCTAATTGCATATCCCTGATGTATAGTGTGTACTTGTTTCAGTTAAGAGCACTAAGTGTCATTTCTGTCTGCTGCTCCATTCTTCTGCTAACAGAATTAATCAGTTGTGATACGTTTTCCTGACCCTAAGATAAAAATGCTGACGGGGAGGGACATTGACAGCCTTAGGTCTGTTCCCTCCAATTAGCTCTCAGAGCTCTCCTCACTTAGCTCTGCAGTATGTAGTATCAGGTCTCTGCCCCCGTTTCTTTGAATGAATGTAAAGAACAGAACACTGCAGATAAACAGGTGCGGCTTTGTATGAGGATTTTTTTTATCTCTGTATCACCAGAGGTTATTCACTTCACTGGGTATATATATCAGCGTTTACAACCACTTTAACATACAGTACAAAATTTATATTATTACTATACGATGTTGAGTTTTACCCCAGCCAACATTTTTGTATTAGACTACAATCAAGAGTTACAACTTCTTTTTCATTTTTTTTTTACTATCTGTGATCCCTTTGTAGATATATTAACCCTAATTTCTTGTCCCAGAGACAAAATACATGGCGGACAAGGTCATCACAGCATCATCATGTCAAAGCACAGACAGCAGTAAAAACATAGGGGTTGATTTACTAAAACTGGAGAATGCAAAATCTGGTGCAGCTGCAGCCAATCAGCTTCTAACTTCAGCTTGTTCAATTACCACCTAAAGACCCCCCCCCCCCCCCCCTCACCACAGCTCTATTGCTCAAAACAACATACCTGTATGTCATTTCATGCAATAGATACTGTACTGAGTGGGAGCCCTGGCCTGGGCCTGGCTGACCCAATGTCGCTCCACAGAGAGGCAGAACGGGGTAAACAAGCAGGTCCTCATTCTGAGAGGGAAGTACACAGAGATCTTCTGTTCCTTGTAAGCAAGAACATTGATATCACACACACCCAGGGAACACACTTAACCCTTTGATCGCCCCTTATGTCAACCCCTTCCCTGCCAGTGTCATTTATACAGTAACTGTGCATTTTTTTTGCACTAATCACTGTATTGGTGTCACTAGTCCCCAAAAAGTGTCACTTAGTGTCAGATTTGTCTGCCGTAATATTGCAGTCCTGCTAAAAATCATTGATCGTTTCCAATTAGCAGGAAAAACAATAAAAAATAAAATAAAAGTCCATAAATCTATTCCATAGTTTGTAGACACCCTCATTTTTGTGCAAACCAATCAATATATGCTTATTAGGATTGGTTTTACCAAAAATTTGTAGAATACATATTGGCCAAAATTGAGAAAGATATTCAATTTTTTTATTTATTTTGTTAAATATGTATGATAGCAGAAAGTAATTTTTTTTTTTTTTTTTTTTTTTTTTTTTTACTGTTGCTCTTTTTTTGTTTATAGCACAAAAAAAAAATGCAGAGGTGATCAAATACCACCAAAAGAAAGCTCTATTTCTGGGAAAAATAGGACATGCAATTAATTTGGGTACAGTGTCGCATGATTGCTCAATTGTCAAAGTAAGGCAGTACTGTATTGCAAAAAATGGCTTGGTCATTAAGGGGTAAAACCTTCCGGTGGTTAAGTTTTGATAAAAAAACGTTGAAGTTGGAAAACTTGGAAGCTGATTGGTTTCTGTGCAGAACTGCACCAGATTTTATAAATCACCCCCATTTTAATAAATAACCCCCAGTGTAAGAACGACTAAACTTTCTTTAGATCTCTTTCACACTGAGAAGTTTTTCAGGCGCTTTTGGGTTAAAAAATAGCACCTAAAAAGCACTTGCAAAATGGCTCCCCTGCAGTCTCAGTGTGAAAGCCCGAGTGCTTTCACACTGAAGCGATGCGCTGGCAGGACATTAAAAAAAACTCTTGCAAGCAGCATCTTTGACTCACCTGCCCATTGAAATAAATGGGCAGCACAGCCAAACCGCCGCTGCAGTGGTGCTTTGCACGTCATTTTAACCCTTTTTTGGCCACTAGCGGGGGGTTAAATGTGCCGTGCTAGCGGGCAAAAACCTCCGCAAAAACTATGGTAAAGCGCTGCTAAAAATATCAGCACTTTACCGCTGACGCCTCGGTGTGAAAGCAGCCTTAACCCAATAAAATTTTATTTTCTATATATGTATCTCTATCTACATTGCAGAAATCTTACTAATAGGGACAGATGGCAATAAAAACCTGACAGGGGCTCTGACCATTCCCAGCTCTATCCAAAACAAAACAAAATGTTTTGGCAACAACAATTCACTGCATCTCAATGTGCAACATACATATTCAAGACTAGAAGGAAAAGGCAATAAACATACAAAAAGCATATGTCATGGAAACTTACACCTAAATGTCCAAACTTTTTTAAATTGCATGCGCAAGAAATGTATGCTAAATGCATTTTAATAATATGCAGCTCTGTCCTTTAATGACTTCCCGACCGGCGCACGCCGATGTACATCGGCAGAATGGCACGGGCAGGCATATTAGCGTACAGGTACGTCCAATTTTAAATGCCGCCCTGCCATTGCGAGCGCGCCGCCAGCGGCGCACTCGCGTGCTGGTCGGGGCCCCCGTGAGTCTGGTCGCGGGTCCCGCGGACTCGATCACCGCGGGCATACATACGATCATCTCACGGGGCGGCTAAACTGGGAGATGCCATTGTAAACAGCATCTCTATGTTCTGCCTAGCAACAAGTGACGCTGATCTCTGCTCCATGTGATTGGAGCAGAGATCAGTGTTCACTAAAAGAAAGCCCAGCCCCCCACAGTTAGTAACACACCCCTAGGAACACTTAACCCCTACACTGCCACCCACTGGTTAACCCCTTCACTGCCAGTATCATTTACACAGGAATCAGTGCATTTGTATAGCAGTGATTGATGTATAAATGACAATGGTCCAAAAATGTGTCAAAAATGTCCGATGTGTCCGCCATAATGTCGCAATCACAATAAAAATCGCTGATCGCGGCTATTGCTAGTAAAAAATAAAATTATTAATAAAAATGTCATAAAACTATCCCATATTTTGTAAACACTATAACTTTTGCGCAAACCAATCAATAAACGCTTATTGCAATTTTTTTTTACCAAAAATATGTAGAAGAATACGTATCGGCCTAAACTGAGGGGCAAAATGTTTTTTTATATATTTTTGGGGGAAATTTATTATAACAAAAAGTAAAATATAATGCGTTTTTTTCAAAATTGTCGCTCTATTTTTGTTTATAGCGCAAAAAATAAAAACCGCAGGGGTGATCAAATACCATCAAAGAAAGCTCTATTTGTGGGAAAAAAAGGACGTCAATTTTGTTTTGGAGCCACGTCGCACGACCGCACAATTGTCAGTTAAAGCGACGCAGTGCCGAATCGCAAAAAGTGGTCTGTTCTTTGGCCAGCAAAATGGTCTGGGGCTGAAGTGGTTAAAAGAGTATGTTGTAAAACAACCCATTCTGTTTATCTTTTTTTCTTTTAAAGCGATCACATGACCTCAGTTAATAGCTGCATAAGGGGATTAGAGAGCTGTGGGTGGATACCTCAGCGGGAGGCAGAGAAACAGCAGTACACTGATCTTCATAGTAAAGAGAGGGGGCGTGTCAGCAGAAATCTGACCACTAGATTACAGGCAGGCTGTGCCCCCAAGTAGAATGCAAAGACGAAAACTGACCACACTGTGATGGAGGTGCTTCCATTCCTAGCATGTTCAGTTTAAAATAGGAATGCAGGGGGACTGGCAGGATCACCAGGTATTTCACGCAAAGAAAGCAATTCAAAGAAAGTATACTTTTCATACAAGTATTTGGTATCAGAAACTCATATATCTGAAATATGAACTGTTGGTGTAACATACACTTTAAGCTTAGGCATAAGCCTGTGTCTAAAAGCAAATACCGATGCTCTTAGTAAATACCTTCACATAAATAGCCTTGGTATCTCATGGAGATGTAACTATCCACACTACCAAAAAACACAAAATGCTGATAAATTGTTTATATAGAAATAATAATTTTCATCATTTTCATGATATCATTTTCAGGCCTGTATACTGATGAACAACATTCAACAGCTAAGAGTCCAACTGGAAAAGATGTTTGAAAATATGGGTGGGAAGGAGGTAAGACCCTTGATATATATTGTGTGTGGTTTTTATCAGAATAGATTTAAAGATCATTAGCAATATGCCTATTTAACAATGAATTCACATCAGTATTTGATCTTAGAAAACAGTAATAAACCGTATTGCAATAAGTTAAGAAAAAAACAAAGCACTAAATTCACAGATTCCAGTGCACTGAATGCTAATGATCTGTAACGTTAAAAAAAAAAACCACAAAAAAAAACAAGATATTCAATGTTTTGTGTTGTAATCACCAGTCCATCATCTCCAGCTATTACTGCATATGACATTTCTGTATCTGTGTTGATGGTATTGTGTTTTGTGCTCTGTCTGTAATGTGTCATGTCTTTGTCCAATGCTTTTTAACCTGCAATCAACCGAGCAGAAGATAGAAGGAGCAATAGCTTTTTACAAGGTTTGTGAAAGCTAGCATGCATTGGTAGTTCAAACCATATGTTACAGGCCGTATCATGGTGCCAGCCTGACAGGCTATTGTGACTGTGCCAGCCTAAGATAGGAACACAAATGTTCTATTGAGAATTCAGTGGGAGATGAAATAAACATTTTACATTGTGACATCTGCTATAACAATAGTAATAAACACAAGACACATGGAGCATCCTAGTTTGACCTCTGGGTGCTTATGTCTTTTTTTGCTCTAAAAAGTAATGGTCTGTGTCTTTTGCCCATTTTATACATAGGCATTAAACTGATGCAGTGCAATAACTATAAATTACATCTATATAGCTTTCTCTCCTCTGTCAGCTGTTAAAAAAAAAAAAAAAATGTTAATCCATTTACAATGGAGAGCAACACATGTCATATCCCCACTATCAGTGATACAGGACTCCATTCCTGGACCTTAAAGGGGAACTAAACCCTCCTATCATTTAAAGCCAAGAAAATTAAGCTGCCATCTTAGCCTCTGTTTGGACTGCAGCTGCCATGGTGCCTGCACTTGCAATTAGATATGGCAGCAACCATTTGATGCCTTGACAGTTCAGGTGAGTGTTGACATACGTGCACTAGTAACGGTAACAGTCACATACCCTGATTGTAACGGTTTTGGAAAATGGTTAAATGCATGGGTTTAGTTCTGCTTTAAAGTGAGACTCCAGTTTTTGTTTTTTCATCTTCAGGTAAACTATATACAGCTAATCTGGAAAGTATTCACAGCACTTCACTTTTTCCACATTTTGTTATGTTACAGCCTTATTCCAAAATAGATTAAATGCATTATTTTCCCCAAAATTCTACCAACAATACCCCATAATGACAACTTGAAAGAAGTTTGCTTGAAATCTTTGGAAATTTATAAAAAATAAAAAAAATGTAAAAGTCACATGTACATAAGTATTCACACCCTTTGCCATAATGCTCAAATTGAGCTCAGGTGCTTAAGATGTTTCTACAACTTGATTGGAGTCCACCTGTGGTAAATTCAGTTGATTGGGCATGATTTACACCTGTTTATATATCTATTAAGGTCTCACAGTGAACAGTGCATGTCAGAGCACATACCAAGTCACCAAGTCCAATGAATTGTCTGTAGACCTCTGAGACAGGATTATATTGAGACACAAATCTGGGGAAGGGTACAGAAAAATTTCACAGCATTGACGGTCCCAATGAGCACAGTGGCCTCCAGTGGCAGCTGGTGGGGTTTTTCTTGGGGGGGTGGCAAACAACCCCCCCCCCCCCGGGCCACCAGTGGAGCAGCACTACCCTCTTGTGGCACAAACACAGCCCCAACCTACTGTCCTTACCCTGGATGCGGGTGGTAAGAGTGTGGTGAGCTCGGGGGGAAAGCTGCTCCAGTGTCCTTTCCTGGAGCAGCTTCCGAGGTGTCTCCTATCTCCTCCTCCCGGCACTAGGTGTCCAATAGGATGGCCTGACGTTTTGGCCAATTGGGAAACAGGTTTCATACCTGCTTCCCAATTGGCCGAGAGGAGGATAAGTGTTGCAAGACACCTGGTTGGGCTCCAGACATAATGCTCTGCGTCCCGAGTACACCCTATTTTGAAGCCTATTAGAGCCTATGACTCTAATCATGTTCTTCAGAAAAAAAACTGCCCGCTATAATTCATATCCTTGGTGACCCAAAAGGGGCAGGACACATGAATAGAGGGAAACCATGGTGGCTGTAGATAGATTCATGCTATGCATGAATCTATCCATTGCATATAGAGGGGGCGGCACCCCTAATGAATGGGCCGCCCTGGTGGCCTCCATCATCTGTAAATGGAAGTTTGGAGCAATCAGAACTCTTCCTTAAGCGGGCCGCCCGACCAGAGTGTTCGGAGGAGAAGGGCCTTAGCCACTCTGACAGAGCTCCAGCGTCTCTCTGTGGAGAGAGGAGAAACTTCCAGAAGAACAACCATCTCTGCAGCACTCCACCAATCAGGCCTGTATAGTATAGTGGCCAGACGGAAGCCACTCCTCAGTAAAAGGCACACGACAGCCCCCCTGGAGTTTTCCAAAAGGCACCTGAAGGACTCTTAGACCATGAGAAATAAAAATCTCTGGTATTATGAAAGAAAGATTGAACTATTTTGTCTGAATGACAAGTGCCATGTCTGGAGGAAATCATGAACCACTCATACCTGGCCAATATCATCCCTACAGTGAAGCATGGTGGTGGCAGCATCATGCTGTGGGAGTGTTTTTCAACGTCAGCAAATGGGAGACTAGTCAGGAATGAGGGAAAGAAGAATGTAGCAATGTACATAGACAACCGTGATAAAAACCTGCTCCAGAGTGCTCTGGACCTCAGACTGGGGCAAAGGTTCATCTTCCAACAGGACAACAACCCTAAGCACACAGCCAAGATAACACAGGAGTGGCTACAGGACAACTCTGTTAATGTCTTTCAGTGGCCCAACCAGAGCCAAGATTTTAACCCGATTGAATATCTCTGGAGAGATCTGAAAATGGCTGTGCACCGACACTCCCCATCCAACCTGATGGACCTTGAGAGGTCCTGCAAAGAAGAATGGGAGAAACTGCCCAAATAGGCATGCCAAGCTTGTATCATCATACTCAAAAAGACTTAACGCTGTAATTGATGCCAAAGGTGCTTCAACAAAGTATTGAGCAAAGGCTGTGAATACTTATGTACATGTGATTTTTTTATTTTATTATAAATTTGCAAAGATTTCAAACAAACTTCTTTCATGTTGTCATTATGGGGTATTGTTTGTAGAATTTTGAAGAAAATAATGAATTTATTTGATTTTGGAATAAGGCTGTAATATAACAAAACGTGGAAAAAGTGAGGCGCTGTGAATACTTTCCGGATGCACTGTACATTGAAAGGACCTTATCTTAATTTCAAGATGATTGTTAATGGTCCTATTTTGTCAAAATTTTGGTAGCTATCTGGGAGTTTTAATTGGGAGATCCTCACGTAATATAATGCAGAAATGTACAGAGACAACCTTCATGAAAGCCTGCTCCAGAGTGCTCTGGACCTCAGACTGGGGCGAAGGTTTAATCATTTTTCCTAAACCCCTGGTCTTTATAACATTCTATTTAGGTACCACACCAAAACCACCCGTCCTACTATATAGGTAACAGACTATAGTTGACATGATTCGAGAAATTAAAATCAGATTACCATATATTGCTGAACTGATTTGCTCTTTGCACTGAATTATTGAAAGGCCCATGTGTTTTGATTGATTGATCAATGCAAAAAAAAAAAAAGAAAAAATAAGCTAAAGACACAACCTAAAGACTGTGTTCCTCTAATAATAGAAACTTTCCTAACATCTTAGGCAGAGCCATGTCACTATATGCTCCTACATGCTGGCTATGCATGATGAGGAATGGTTTTCTAAGGGACTGACTAACTGGTGCTAAGCATTGGCATGTAAAACTCACATTGCAGCTTACTACTGCTTAGTCAGCTGGTGCCACTGTATGCTTTTAAACTGGTACTTTTTTTATTTATTTTGTATCTTATTTCAGTAAGTACATTTGATCGTTTTTTTCCAGAAGCATATCAGAAGATCAGTGTGGGCTGAAGAGGCATAATGTTACTATATTTTATTTAAATGGTGTTTTTGATACAAAATGAAATAGCCTAAGAAAAAGTTGCTGGTGCTGCCTTATTTGCACAGCAGTTAAATTTCAGCTCAGTTACTGATTCCTCAATAACCAGACAAAATCAGATACCGTATGTAGTTTGTGTTTATTTTATCAGTTTGCATGATGTTAGGAAACCGAGGAGATGTTTTCTGCTTGGATTACACCAAAACCCCGTGCCCTGAGCCACTTTCTTCTTGACAGAACACGGTATAACCTGTCTCCGTTCTGCCTGTAAAGTGGCTAATTATTTCTACTATTCTTTCTTGTTTTTTCCGATAATTGCAGACAGCTTTAACAACATGGATTTGGTACACTTTGATGCACTTTCTAAAGCAGTGCCCAGAGTTGTCTAAAGAAAATTAGGGCATGCCTCGTGTTAAAAAAAAATTCTAATTGTTTCATATTATTGAAGAGGCAAAGCTAAGAGGTAGGGGCCAGCAGGGGAGGGCTGGAAAAGGATCCAAGTTCCCCTGGGCTGTACTATTCTACAAATGTCTGCACTTCTCCCTGAATGTTACACAGCCCACAGGATATACACCCGCTCATGGTATCTATCTAAAATTTCTAGAAGGCCTATGTAGACAAATATTCAGTAGCTTCCACTGATACTTCAGAAAAGGAGTCAGCATAATCGGATTCATTTCTGTATAAAAGCTAGGGAAAATAAACAGCCTCCTAAAAGTCCTAGTTTTGACTATTATTATTATGATTTATTATTATATTATTATTATACAGGATTTATATAGCGCTGACAGTTTACGCAGTGCTTTACAACATTAGGGTAGACATTACAATACAACTATTACTATTTAATACTATTAATTCCAAAGATTGCAAAGAACCTAGTCAAAATGAATAGTAACGTGCTCAATTCTGGTAGCATTTTGTACTACAAATTGGAATTTAAATAGTTTTTTTTTTTTTTTTTTGGGGGGGGCCTTACAAATTAAATAGAAGCCAACCTAGTTCCACATTCATCAGTTATTTATAAATGCAAACCAAACAGAGATAAAAATGTGGACTTTAACCACGTCCGTCCCAGAAGATTTCACCCCCTTCCTGATCAGAGTGTGGAATTTAACCACGTCCGTCCCAGAAGATTTCACCCCCTTCCTGACCAGAGTGTGGAATTTAACCACGTCCGTCCCAGAAGATTTCACCCCCTTCCTGACCAGAGCGTGGAATTTAACCACGTCCATCCCAGAAGATTTCACCCCTTCCTGACCAGAGCGTGGAATTTAACCACGTCCATCCCAGAAGATTTCACCCCCCTTCCTGACCAGAGCATTTTTTGCGATTTGGCACTGCGTAGCTTTAGCTGACAATTGCACGGTCGTGCGACGTTGTACCCAAACAAAATTGACATATTTTTTTGTTCCACAAATAGAGCTTTCTTTTGGTGGTATTTGATCACCTCTGCGTTTTTTATTTTTTGTGCTATAAACCAAAAAAGAGTGACAATTTAAAAAAAAAAAGCTATATTGTTTACTTTTTGCTATAATAAATATCCCCCAAAAAATATATATATAAAAAAAACGCATTTATTTACTCAGTTTAGGCCAATATGTATTCTTCTACATATTTTTGGTAAAAATAAATAAAAATTCGCAATAAGCATACATTGATTGGTTTGCAAAAAAGTTATAGCATCTACAAAATAGGGGCTAAATTTATGGCATTTTTTTTTAAATTTTTTTATTATTAATGGTGGCAATTTGCGATTTTTATCATGACTGCGAAATTATGGCGGGCACGATCAATGCTATAAAAATGCACTGATTACGGTGTAAATGGCACTGGCAGGGGAGGGGTTAAACACTAGGGAGCGATCAATGGGTTAAGTGTGTCCTAGGGAGTGATTCTAACTGCAGGGGGGATGGGCTACCACGGAGAGGGGATGGGCTACCATGGACATGACAGCGATCACTGCTCCTGATGACAGGGAGCAGTAGATTCCTGTCATGTCACCAGGCAGAATGGGGAAATGCCTTGTTTACCTACCTCTCCACAACACAATCGCAGGCAAACATCGAGTTCCTGGGATCCGTGGGCACGCTCCCATGCACGCGCCAAACAGGCAGCAAATTTAAAGGGACGTACAGGTACACCCATTTGCCTGCCTGTGCCATTCTGCCGACGTACATCAGTGTGCGGCGGTCGGCAAGCGGTTAAAGGCATCATGAGAGACACCAATTGCATATTACTATAGATACTTATTTATTACACAAACAAACTTACAATTAAAAAAGTAGATTTTATAGATCCACCATTATATTTACCTGTAATGGTATCTTATTTTAAAATTGTAATCTTAATTTTGTTTGTTCAATAAATATGCATCTATTTTAATATATAATTAGTGTCTCTTATGACACCTTTAAGTCCCTTTTCAAGTCCACAATTTTATCTTTGTTTAGTTTTCATTAATAAATAACAGATTTTTTAGATTGTAAGATCTAACGAGCAGGGCCCGCTGATTCCTCTTGTACCAAATTGTAATGTAACTGTAATGTCTGCCCTCATGTTGTAAAGCGCTGAGCAAACTGTTGGCGCTATATAAAACCTGTATAATAATAATAATAATAATAACTGATGGATGTGGTACTAGGTTGGCCACTATTTAAGTTGTAAGGCCCCCAAAAACCAATTTAAATTCCAATTTAAAGTACAAAATGCTATCAGAATTGAGCACATAATGGCTAATTTTTTGTCCAGGGTCTTTGTCATTTTTGGTAAAAAATTTCACTGTTACAATAAGTAGTAGTAGTCAAAACTAGGACTATGCTTTGGGGGGGTAAAGCTGTTGAAAATCAGGACTTGCTAGCTCTCTACTAGCCAACATTATCCAGCCCTCCACTGGTGAACGCCGATACCAATTTGACAGCATGTCTTTGTATCCTAACATCATAAAAGTATATGTTTTAACTTCTACCTGCATAGCAAACATTTACTTTCTAAAACTGCCTGCTTTCTTCCTTCCTATATTAATAAAACGGGTATTTATTAATATATTAACAAAAAGCACAGGCAATGTAGCTTTTTGTTGCAATGTGTATATTTCAGGAAAATGCACAGTAAGCATGAAAACCAAGCCTATGACAATTGAAATGTTAGCTTGCTTTCTCAGGGCTATAAAAGACAGCCTTGTAAAGGTGCAGCAGCAAAGATCATATTACTGAGCTTCTTATACTGGAAATAAATAGCACAGTTTGCTTGCCTTATTTCTGTCAAATTGCTCACTTGAGTTTATATGAAAACTTGGTTTGAAGATAGCGTCTGTTCTTATTGCTGGGAGACAGGTCAGTCACTGTCATGCAATGTTATGATTTTGTCTTGGAAGGAAAGTGATTGAGGGGAATGCTTAGAGTCAGTATTTTTTAGAACTAAAATTAGACTCTTGTTATCTATATCTGAAAGCTGCAGTAAACAAATTATATCCCTAAGATGTATTTCCTCTTCAGAAAATACTGTATGTAGTCAAATAGAACTTGATTGGCAGCCTAAATCTCTGGAAGACACCCTGTTGCTGAACTAAATCTCCAATGGCAGCCTAGTACCATGATGTCTAACGTGTTATTGATACTTAATCACTTATTCTGGCTGAGGTTGCCCATACAAAGAATGCTGACGGATATGCACAACAATTTATAACATACGAGGTGCTCATACAAGATGCCCTGAACAGTAAATCCCTAAGGTTTAAATTGCTCAGAATGGAAAACCATAGGGACTTAGTATTGATAAAGCAAAACTTTACTTTAAACTATTATGCCACGTACGCACAATCGTAATTTTGATCTGAAAAAGGTCTGATGGTTTTCCCGACGGAATTTCTCTCAAGCTGTCTTCCATACACACGGTCACACTAAATTCAGACCGTCAAGAAGGCGGTGACGTACAACACTAGAAAAAGGAAGTTCAATACCCAGTAGCCAATAGCATCAATATCGTAGTTGAATCTGAGCATGCGTGAGTTTTTGCATGTTGGAACACGATTGAAATTTCCGATAGAAAGTTTTTCCGTCTGAAAAATTGAGAACATGCTCTCAAATTTTTTCTGCCGGTAATTCGGCCAGCTAAATTCCGATGGAGCATACACACGGTCGTATTTTCTGATGCAAAGCTCTCATCTGTCTTTTGCTGGCCGAAATTCCGATCATGTGTATGCAACATTAGGCTCAGTTCACGCTAATGCGGCATAGGATGCAACTTGTGAGACCCCCAACTCAGATGACGTGAAATTCAATGTTTCCCTGTAATGCTGGCTTAACCCCTTAAGCCCCGGGCCATTTGGCTGGCCAAAGACCAGAGCACTTTTTTGTGATTTGGCACTGTGTCCCTTTAACTGACAATTGTGCGGCTGTGCGACGTGGCTCCCAAACAAAATTGATGTCCTTTTTTGCCCACAAATAGAGCTTTCTTTTGGTGGTATTTGATCACCTCTGCAGTTTTTATTTTTTACGCTATAAACAAAAAAATAGCATACATTTTGAAAAAAAAACACATTCTTTTTTTACTTTTTGCTATAATAAATATCCCCCAAAAATATATATATAACATTTTTTTCCTCAGTTTAGGTCAATATATATTCTTCTATATAATTTTGGTAAAAAAAAAATGCAATAAGCGTTTATTGATTGTTTTGCGCAAAAGTTATAGCATCTACAAAATAGGAGATAGTTTTATGGCACTTTTATTATTAATTTTTTTCTTACTGGTAATGGTGGTGATCAGCGATTTTTATCGGGACTGCAACATTATAGTAGACACTGTAGTAGAAATTGTATGTCAAGTCAAAAATTATTTTTAGTTTTGGATGGAGTGGGGAGAAATCAGAACCCCTGTCAGGTTTGTACTGCTATCTTGTCATTTTTTAAAGAGATCTGCCTTCACTTATTGTTGGGGTGGTAACAGTTTCACATCACAGGAAGTAAGATTAAATATCCCTAAGGGAGCCCCAATAACAATAAAAGCTCAGCATAGGTCTCTACCCTTCCCCACTCTATTCAAAAAGAAAAAACAATTCTGGCCGGACATATACAAGAAAAGATCTATGGACTGGTATCTGCTCCTACGTCTTTGTACTGCCTGATGGCCCCGAATACATTTAACTCTATGCACATTGCTACATACATTTAAGGCCCTTTTAACACAAGGATTGTGATTAATATTATACTTTCAGTGGAAATCAGTGGGGAAATCTGACTTAAAACTTGGATTGTTGATTTGCAAGACATAAAAACAAAACCTCAGTAGAGTGACCATATACAACACACTATCAATTAATTGTCTGCAAAATGTTATGCATTCAAACCTTTTTTTTTAAGTGACACTATCCTTATTCTCCAAACAATTCCATGGGCATCTACTGGTTAATGGCTCTGTAATCTGTTTATCATGAAAACGTTTCTTACTGGGGTTTTTTTTTCTGCTTCTTTGTAACGTTTCCTTTTCCCCCTCAATGTATATTAGTTTCATTCATGTGAACTGCTCTATGCATTACAAACCCTATAGTGCATCCAGGAAGTGAGAAAAGAGGACGGCTACCATTCTACATACAGTGGGACCATTTAGAATGAATGTAGCAATCTTAGACAAGAAGTCGGATTACAGCAGCAATAAAAGAAAAAAAATGGAGATTACAAGGAGGCTGAGAATAACAGAAGGGACTTTCTTGAGTTATGAATACATACTTAAATAGCATTTACTTTTTTTAGGCCAGAGTTTAGTGTCACTTTAAATAATGCCATATTCAGGTATTTTTTTTCTTGTTAAGTTTGTTTACTAATGCCTAAATGAAATAGGAGCAATTCGGTTAGGCTGGGTTCACACTGCTGCGGTGACGAGATCAGTGCAAATCACATGCGATCTCTGTGCGATGCGAGTTCAGCCATACAGATAGTATGGCTGAATTCGCATCGCATCCGGCCCAAACTCACACAGGACCCTTTTTTTGGTCTGCAGCAGAATCAGATCGCATGGGTATTCACACCATGCGATCCGATTCCTGTCCGAGTTTGCAGATCGCACTGTGATATGCAAACTGATCTGGGGGTGTCATTAACTTTTCACTGACACTCCCAGCAGTTCGCATAGGGCAGTGTGAACTGCCGTGGGGAGGCATGCGATGCGGGAACCCGCAGCGGATTTGCAGCGTTCCCACATCGCAACAGTGTGAACCCAGCCTTAGAGTAGATGGTATACAAGTAGACATAGACTGATCTGGCATCAGGTAGAGAGATCAAAGGTTTCAAAAGTTGAGTTTAGACACAGCACTCACTGGAGGCGGCGAACATTAAGCTACCGTTAACAAAACTGCGGGAGCGACTATCTCCAAGTAAAATTAAAAAGTGTCAATCCCTGCAATCTTTGCACAAGAGAAGGACCAGCTGTGATGGGCTGATGTACTTAAAGACAAAGTCCTCGATTGGGAACCATACCATTACTGAACCCTGCCAAAAGGAAAGAGCCAAATAAATAGGGAAGAAAAGTTACAGGAGATGACCATGGAAGAGGAAGAAATGGAGGAAAAGTAGGGTAGGGAAGTGGGTGAAGGTGGAATAAATCCTCGGGGGAGGAACGACTCGACAATAGTTAATAAAAAATATATTTTTATTACAATAAATCACATAAAAGAGAGATCACTACATATTATAAAAAATTCACATTGACAATACCGTACAAAATATATAAAAAATACCGCTACTGCATGGAACCGGATAGGTACACAAGAAGACAAAGGGATGAAATGAAAGTCATTCCTTATTCCTTATGGTATACATGTCCACAGGTATGGTTCAAAAGCAGATGTGCGGTTTGATGATGTAAAAAGTATTTTACTTTGCTCTACATGTTGCATGTTGTGTAGCGCTTCTTCAGGAGCATATACAGTAGCTATTAAATAAATGGGAGAAAAAAAGAATATTTGTAAGTATAACATTACAATTGTACTATAAGCCTATGGGAAATTCACCAACACCCAGATAAATGAAGTGCAAGTCACAAATCCTAGAAAAAAATTGCATTAAGACAGAGTCAGGAAGTAAAGACACAGAAGTGGCTATGTACACTGAAAGTAGTTCTTAATACTGTATTCACTCCTCTCACTTTCCTTTTAATGGAAAGGTGGCCTTTAATTGGTCCACCCAAATCTAAAATTAAATTTTTTTGGTAGATGTGAGAGTTAATGACTTCAATACAGGGCATTTTCACCCCCTTCCTGCCCAGACCAATATTTAGTTTTCAGCGCTGTGGCATTTTGAATGACAATTGGGCGGCCATGCAACACTGTACCCAAATCTTTATAATTTTTTTCCCCACAAATAGAGCTTTCTTTTGGAGGTACTTGATCACCTCTGCGTTTTTTATTTTTTGCGCTATAACAAAAGGAGAGCAACACTTTTGAAAAAAACACAATATTTTTTACTTTTAGCTATAATAAATATCCCAATTATAAAAAAAAAAATGTTTTCCTTAGTTTAAGCTGATATGTATTCTTCTACATATTTTTGGTAAAAAAAATAGGAATAAGCGTATATTGATTGGTTTGCGCAAAATACGAGATACATTTTTAGAATTTTTTATTTTTATTTTTTTTACTAGTAATGGCAGCAATCTTTTTTTCATGGCTCTGATGTTGCGACTAACATATCAGACACTTTTGACACATTTTTGGGACTATTTACATTTATACAGCGATCAGTGCTATAAAATTGCACTGATTACTGTGTAAATGTGACTGGCAGGGAAGAGGTTAACACTAGGGAGTGATTGAGAGCTTAATTATGTTTCCTAGCTAGTGATTCTAACTATAGGGGGTGTGGACTTACAATGGGAGGAGACCGATCAGTGTTCCTCTGTACTGGGAACATACCATCAGTCTCCTCTCACCTGACAGGACATGGATCTGTGTGTTTACACACACAGATCCATGGTCCTGCTGTGTTCACGGGCAATCGCGGGTGCCCGGCAGACATGGCAGCCTCCGAGCACGTGCATTGGGCCCTGAGCAACGCGGTGGGCACGCACGCCCCCCTTGATGGCCGGGAAGCCGAGAACGTCATATGATGCCCGCTCAGGATGGGAGATCCCTCCTGCGGACGTCATATGACTATGGGCGGGTAATGAAGTGGTTAAATTACCTGACAGTTTTCTTTTTTGTCCCTTGGGAACTCTGTTGGTGAAATTTCTTCTCCTGGATCACTGGATCACCACTGGATCCCTGGATCACCATATCTGCTCTGACCATTATGAAGGTGGCTCCACTTTACCTGTATATTTGTTATATAATATAAAAAGAAACAAAACGAGAACACACAATTCTTTCCAGGTAAAGAAAACTCACAAACTACAGCAGAAATTGTCACAGTTGAAGTATCAAAGACATAAAAAAACAGGGGCAATTACCAAGAAATAAATTGGATAGAAAGACCATTTAATTTATCAAAATTAGGAGTAAGGAATGCAAGTATAATTAATTCTTGTTAGTCCCTATTTCACTGAACACTGCTTGTTTAGTTTTGAATACATTCAGCTTGTTGTTCAAAGGACATGCAAATTAAACATATTTCCTGGTATCGTTACATATCTCTTCTTGTAGTCGTGCAGGGAGGGGCAGCCTGCAACTAATAACATACTACATAATAAATCATTTCCATCCTTTTGTATAGATCCCACAAATTATTTCCAAGAACACATTTTCATTTTGTTCTTTACCACAGGCCATTCTTTTTTTGTATTGATACATACATGTCAATAAAGACAAATATTAATTTATGTCTGGCAGCCAAGGAAGTGCTACAGGAACTAATTAATAAACTGTAGTCACTTACAAAGTCATGCAAGTGGAGATGCTTTACGTTATACTGAATAGAGTAAATGGGATTATTCTGATAAAAGCAAACAATATCATGGCCCAGACTGAAATATATATATATATATATATATATATATATATATATATATATATATATATATATATATATATATTTATGGTTCAGAGCCCTATGTCCGGTATGGATAAGGATGGCAAACAGGGTTAACATAAACTTAGAAGATTTGAATCGGAGTGTAATAAGTGACAGAAATGATATGCCATGACAGAGACAAGAATCAAGGACTGGACCGATGGTTTCAACAAAGAATCCGTCTCTGGAGCATGTACAGAAATGAGGTCAAGCAGCTGGGCACACCGGAACGAATTGGTGCATGCAACTTTCGAACCGGAGTGTAATAAGTGACACCCATGACAGAGACCGGAATCAACAACTGGCCCAACGATTCGGTAAAGAATCCATCTCTGGAGCATGTACAGAAATGAGGCCAAACAAATGGGCGTACCGAGGCGAATCGGTGCATCGGTAGAATGCGACTGGATTCGTAACGGGGCGTGATAGGTGACCAGAAATGATATGCCATGACAAAGACAAGAATCGAAAACCATGCCTGAACCTGCGAATGATTCTGTCTCTGGAGCATGTACTGAAATGAGGCCGATAACTGGGGCACACCGGAGCGAATCGGTGCATCGGAGATGCGACTAGATTCGAATCGGAGCGCGACTCGTGACCGAAATGAAATGAAATGAAATGATTGTGAAATGATTGAAATGATTGAAATGATCCGGTTAATTAGAACTTAGAACGTCTGATTGAGAACTTTTGAAATGATCCGAACGATTCGAACGTAGATACCAGTGATTTGGTCAGTATAGCGAAAGGTTGTGAAATGAAATGCTCGATGTGGCGTCACGGACGGGTGACCACGACACTTTCGAGAAGCAAGGAGCACAAATGTTAGAGGTAACGAATATGTGAAACAATATCGGAAAATACGATGGTGACATTTCGGTGAGTGGTTCGTGAGTTTAACGTATCACAGTTTAGTGACATGAAATAACATGAAATGAGAAATGGGAGCCAAAGCCCTACCTGCGACAGCCGGACCAGATGCGTTTGTACGACACCGGCAAGTTTCGAGTATTGCGATACTCAATACACACAAATACACGAACGCACACGAAGTCAAATACACATATACATACTCATATGTCTGTAAGCAAGGGCAAGATGGATTCTTGTGATCCCAGAAGTATCAATTAAAAAGCCCATTACTTTCAAGTGAGTAAAAGCCAAAGTGGACGATTTTTCCTTCCTGCACCAGAGGGATGCAGTGATAAACCTTGTGTAGCATGTAATAGTGTAGTGATTAAACCATGCCAGCTTGTTTCTTTAGTTTGCTGTCCTTGATCATCTCGACAAGTTCCTTGTAACAATATTACAATGAATCCTGACATGAGGTAATACACTTACAAAGCCCTTCTTTTCTTTTGACAATACTAAAAAGTAACGTTCATGTCACATATTTATCGATCAAGAATACGCATATGAATGTATTGTCTTCAAAAATTCTATGTTAACCACTTTCCATCCCAGTCATTGTCAAATGACGTCCACAGGAGGGATCTCCCATCCTGGGCGGATGTCACAGGACATCCTCGGCTTCCTGGCTGTCTAGGGGAGCCAATGCCTGTGCCTGGTGGCGGCGATATCAGCCCGGCACCCGCAATTACCCAATAACAGAGCAGGACTGTGGATTTGTGTGTGTAAACACACATATCCATGTCCTATCAGGAGAGAGGAGGCCGATGGTGTGTTCCCATTACAGAGGAACACCGATCGGTCTCCTCCCCTTATGAGTCCCCTCCCCCTACAGTTAGAATCACTCCCTAGGTAACACATTTAACATTTAACCCCTTGATTGCCCCCTAGTGTTAACCCCTTCCCTGCCAGTGACATTTATAGAGTAATCAGTGCATTTTTTGATTGCTGTATAAATGTTGTGAATGGTCCCAAAATAGTGTCAAAAGTATCTGATTTGTCCGCCGCAATGTCACAGTCATAGTAAAAACCACAGATCCCTGCCATTCCTAGTAATAAACAAATAAATAAATAAAAATGCCATTAATCTATCCCCTATTTTGTAGACGCTATAACTGTGCAAACCAGTCATTATACGCTTATTGCATTTTTAAACAAAAATATGTAGAAGAATACATATCGGCCTAAACGGAGGAAAAAAATGTGTTTTTTTTAAATTGGGATATTTATTATAGCAAAAAGTAAAAAAAACTAAAACTTGTCACTCTTCTTTTGTTTATAGTGCAATAAATAAAAACAGTAGAGGTGATCAAATACCACCAAAAGAAAGCTCTATTTGTGGGGGAAAAAATGATAAAGATTTGGGTACAGTGTTGCATGACCACGCAATTGTCATTCAAAATGTTATAGCGCTGAAAACTGAAAATTGGCCTGGGCAGGAAGCGGGTGAAAATGCCCTGTATTGAAGTGGTTAAAGAGGAATTGTTATAATCTAAATTATTTTAAAGATACTAGTCTCTGTTTTGGTTTAGTTTCTTTCACTCCCTTTCAAAGTTGCCTACAAGTAATAAGATGGAAAAATACATTTATATCTTAGCTGCATAAAAAAGATGAAATCCATCGTTTGTCATCATAGCTAGAACAAATTTAACAAGAAAACTCAGCTACTGAACAAAAAGCTGATTATTAATAATAATACTTTATAGCCAATCATATAAATACATGAAGCTGCTACATTTTATTTATGAATTTTTATAGCTGTATGTGAGCGTACTCACCAAAACATACACTCAAAGAGCTTTGAATACATATTGGCTGTAATTAGTTGAATTACATTATCAGTTCGTTAAGGCTAAGTCAACTTCTTCTTATCGTTGTTGCATATTATAAAAGGAGATTCTGATAGAATGCTTTGAAGCAACACAGTCATAAATGTGACCTAGAGTGTTTCAATGAGATACTTGGGTTGATTTACTGAAGTAGTTGAGAAGATTCTCAACTACATTAGCACAATAAATTGTATGAATATTCACATCAATTATTCAATAATGTGAAAAGATGATTTGTTCACTTTGAATACCAAACCATGTGCAGATGCTTTTCACATGATTGGATAATTGAAGTAAATATTCACACAATTTTTTCAGATTCTCTACTTTTTGAGTAAATCAATCTCACTTCCTTTACCAATATTCAATGCTTTAACCACTTAAGCCCCGAACCATTTGGTTGCCCAAAGACCAGAGCACTTTTTGCAATTCGGCACTGCGTCAATTTAACTGACAATTGCGCGGTCTTGTGATGTGTCTCTAAAACAAATAGAGCTTTCTTTTGGTGGTATTTGATCACCTCTGTGTTTTTTATTTTTTGTGCTATAAACAAAAAAATAGCGAATTTTGAAAAAAAACGCAATTTGTTTTATTTGCTATAATAAATATCCCCAAAAAATATATAAAAACAATTTTTTTCCTCAGTTTAGGCCAATATGTATTCTTCTACATATTCTTGGTAAAAAAAAAATCACAATAAGCATTTATTAATTGGTTTGCGCAAAAGTTATAGCGTCTACAAAATAGGGGATAGTTTTATGGCATGTTTACTAACAATTTTTTTTACTAGTAATGGCAGCGATCAGAAATTATGGCAGACAGATCGGACACTTTTGGCGCAATTTTGGGACCATTCACATTTATACAGCGATCAGCGCAATTAAAAATGCATTAATTACTGTGTAAATGTGACTGGCAGTGAAGGGGTTAACCACTAGGTGGTGCTGTAGGGGTTAAGTGTGTCCTAGGGAGTGATTATAACTGTGGGAGGGAGGGGCTGTGTGTGACACAACGCTGATCACTGCTCCAGATTACAGGGAGCTGTGATCAGTGACGGTGTCATTAGGCAGAACAGGGAAATGCTTGTTTACATTTCCCCATTCTTCCTCTCCACAAGACGATCGTGGGTATCCCCATAGACATCGAGTTTGTGGGACCTGCGATCACACTCACGAAGGTGCGTGCCATGATTCTGCCTGTACGTGCCCTTCTGCCGACATATATCAGCATGAGACGGTCAGCAAGCGCTTAAAATGTATTAATTTTTTTATTAACTTGGCAACCTTTTCAGTCTGAGTCTGTAATTGGTGCTCTTAGCTCCTATATAAGCTAGTTTTTAATACTCTCTTACTTAAGTATCAATTAAGACATTTACTACTATTTTAGAATTATGACAGATTTTAGGTGCTGAAAGTGGTACAATGTTTTGCATCGAAATGTGGCATTTTATATTGTAGGCCTGTAATTCTTAGGAATAACTCACTTAAATCTGTGAAAAGCAGAGTCTAGCAGACATCCCGGGTGTGATTAATTAAAATAGAATAAATAATTATAAATAATTATACCAAATACTAATATAATAATACTAAAAATTATTCAATAATGTAATCAAATCACAAACACGGAAATTTGCTCATTTGCAGAATTGTCACTGTCATTACTTTTCAGTATTTGATGACGGATCTCCCCACAAATCGCTATCCCTCAATTCTGCGAGTGATTCTAATTTATTATCGCTGTTTTCTAGCTGGTCTAAATCCACTATTGTTTCCAGTTTCCAGGCATAAAGAACAGTTTTTATAATATAAAACTGCATGCAGGACACTGGGCAGACCACTAGGGACAAAGGGGATGTGAAATAATTACATACAGCAATGTATTCTGTAAGATTACATCATACTGTATGTAATGTGTGTGTTTCACTTTTTGAATTTGGCACCGTTCTCCGTCCCCTTGCGTCGTAACGCTCGCAGGGAATGGAGCCCGACTCCGTGATAGATCGAGCGGAGGACGAGCTGCTCGCATAGCGGGGGGACAGCGCTGGATCCAGGGGATAAGGTAAGCATACTCATCCTTGATCCTGGGATGTGATCCCGAGTCTGACTCGGGGTTACTGCTAATGGTTCTGAATTTTCACCCCGAGCCAGACTCAGGAATACAGCCAGGGGGTTAAAGTAGATATTAACCCTAAATGAATGGCATTTGGTTTGTTAGTAGAGCATTGTGTATCATATACAATTGCCATTTTATTTATAGGAAAGTTATTGTTTTTTGCCCTTTTCACCCTTAGCGTTACATCTTAGTGCTGCTGAATACCAGCAACCTCTTTACAGTCACTTCCTGTCTACATGCACCCTAGGGATGATATCATGGTATTTCTCTGATTGGGTTTACTGATAGTGGACCATGTTTGTTTAATGTGTTGAAACAGCCACCTGTAATCTCCTTAGGAAGCCTGTGTAAAGCAGGCTGACAGTTCAAATCTCGTCCAGTTCAGCATGAACCATGTATGTGCAGGGTGAATGCACCCAAGTTGATTGATCGATCACTCTGGGTACAACCAGCCTGCCATTTTACATGCGATTACAGCTAGCAGTAACATCTGTATTCTCCTGACGGGATGGCTTCCCCTGCACCCCTCCCCTCCCCCTTCTGCCAGAAGAACACAATGGCTCCGCAGGAGTCAGTGTTGATGGGCTGGCTTAACAGGGTGAATATGCAAAAACTAAATTGTGAGAAAGGAAAAAAAAGCATTTTGAGTCTATAATAGATAGTGTATGAACAAAGACGCAGGATCACCAGGTATTATTTTGATGAAGCCTACAATTTAAAAATAATGTAAAGGACTTTTGAAATTGCTTTAACCACTTAAGCCCCAGGCCATTTTGCAGCTAAAGGACCAGGCCCCTTTTTGCGATTCGGCACTGTGTCGCTTTAACTGACAATTGCGCGGTTGTGCGATGTGGCTCCCAAACAAAATTGGCGTCCTTTTTTTCCCACAAATAGAGCTTTCTTTTGGTGGTATTTGATCACCTCTGCAGTTTTTATTTTTTGTGCTATAAACAAAAATAGAGTGACAATTTTTAAAAAAAAATGCAATATTTTTTACTTTTTGCTATAATAAATATCCCCAAAAATATATAAAAAAAAACATTTTTTTTTCTCAGTTTAGGCCGATAGGTATTCTTCTACATATTTTTGTTTTTACTAGTAATGGCGGCAATCAGCGATTTTTATAGTGACTTCTACATTAGGACAGACACGTCGGACAATGTTGACACATTTTTGGGACCATTGGCATTAATACAGCAATCAGTGTGATTAAAAATGCATGGATTACTGTAAAAATGTCACTGGCAGTGAAGGAGTTAACACTAGGGGGCAGTGTAGGGGTTAAGTGTGACCTAATGTGTGTTTGTTTACTGTAGGGGGCGTGGCTTGGCGTGTGATGTCACTGATCGTCTTTCCCTATGACAGGGAACAGACGATCAGTGACAGGCTCACTAGGAAGCACGGGGAGAGGTTTGTTTACACTTACCTCTCCTCATTCTTCAACTCTGTGACCCAATCGTGGGACACCGGCGGCGATCGGGTCCCGTGGCCAGTGTTACTGAGCTCAGGACCGGGTTGCGAGTGCGCCACCGGCGACGCAAGTGACCCGTGGCTGGGCTCTTAAAGGGCAACGTACCTGTATGTGCTTGTGCCCAGCCATGCCATTCTGCTGAGGTATATCGGCGTGAGGTGGTCCTTAAGTGGTTAACATGATAAACATTTTAATACATATTTTTGTAATTGCGTTTGTATATACTATATTCATCAGCTGTTCTAGTGTGGGATGTTTGCTAAAAGCCCTGAAAAAGAAAAACTTGGTAAAAATGTTCAGGAAAGCCCCCACACCCATAAAACAACTATCTCGGCTATGTCCAAAAGATTTGCAAAGTGTTTATTTTATTTTTTTCCAGATACTCTCAGATCACATGTTTTGCTTCTAGTGCCTTACTGCTGGGAATGATTATTTTATTGGCAATAGCATGACAGCACTATGAATGACCTTATGGTTCATTCTGAACACAAGTTCTGATCAAACCTTGGCATTTAGATAAATGATTGAATATTTATCCATTCAGTACATAATGTATAGTAGCGGTATTACTGACCTATTATATATAACAACTTCTTCTGTCAGTGTTTGTTAAGGATGCCAGTGGGAACAGGCACTGCGATGTACCACCAGTAATGCAAAAAAATAAAAAATTGGCATGGGGTACACCTGTAAATTCTACATCAGAAACTGTAGATCTGGTATGTATTTTAAGGGAAAATCCACACAAAAATAAAAAAGTGGGATTTCCCCCCAAAAAAATCCACACCAGACCCTTATTCAAGCATGCAGCCTGGCAGGAAAGGGGGGAGGGGGCCAAGTTTGTGGCACCCTATGATGAACCAAACCAGTCCACATACCCTCATCATGGGAGGGTACCTTGCTAGGGGGACCATGCTGATGAAGACAAGGGCCTTTTCCACACAGCCCTAACCTAGTGGTTGTGGGAATCTGTGGGGGGGTGCTTATCAGAATCTGGAAGCTACCTTTAACAATGAGGGGTGCCCAGATACTGGTCCCCCCATGTGAAAGAATGAGGCGTACATTGTATCCTTACACATTCACAGAAATAAAGGAAACTATAAACAAAGACAGACCCAGTTCTTGACAAGTCCATGGTGTAAATCCACCATCAATAACTTTATCCGTTGATGTACTGTAAATCCACATGAATCATGATTCTAATGCCTGCTGACCACCTGAAGGACAAAACCCACATTCCCTTTACATTTGTCTGTTCTCGTTGCTTTACTCCTACAGGTCTGGTGGATGACAGGTGTTATTGACAAAGAGGTGGCATCTCTCAAGTCATGTCATTGACCATACTTCATATTTTTTTGGTGAAAGGTCTTTCTTAAAATTCATACTGAAAGACGTGGTACTGTATGAGTTATGGGAAACCCCATGCATTTTTTTGTGGGTGTCTCCCATTAACATCTATATCAGACCGTCATCTGGGATAAAAATGTGGTATAGATAATAGAAATCCCCAGACCCCTTTTCTTTACAAATAGAATGAAGTGACTAAAGCTGCCATTTTGCCAGCAATTGTATTTAGTTATTTATTTTTTACAGGTACATATATAGTGTCATTAATTCATGCAGCACTTTAAATATGTGTTGTACATTCAGGTCAATCCCTACTCTCAATGAGCTAACTGTCTAAGGTCCCTAACTCGCATTTGTACACACACATACTAGGGCCAATTTAGACAGTTAACCTAGCATTATGTATGGGAGGAACTGGAGTACCCAGAGGAAACCCACTCACAACCATCCATGCAATCCATGCCATTTGTTTGACAATATCTAGTAAATCAGCCTAGAAAACGTTTGTTACTGCTTGTTGCAGTTTTTTTTAGCATTCAGCTCTTGTTGAATTCAGTGGTGTTTAGATTCAGCGCCAAAACTTTAGTTACATTCACTGGACCTGCCCGAACCAAACCCAGGTACGTTCGGCTCATGACTAATCGGCACCATTGCATCTAAAGCTACTGTGATCAGCTACATTCATTTGGCGTTCTGTAGAAAGCACATTATTTTTAGGGGTTCAGCAAGTTGGAAACCCCTGTAATAACAAACCTAGTCTCTGCAATCACTGACATTCTTGATTCATTACACCTGACCTCAGTATTCCAGCCTCATACATTAAGAACAACCTTGCACTCTATGTTTTTGTAATAAGCATTTAGAGTAAAAAAAATAAAAACACATTTAAATCAGTTATGTAGCAGAAACTGTAGCACAAAACAAGTAGCAAACTTTAACAGTACAAGTTCACTTCAGGCAACATTTGCATTTTGGATAAACACCTGCTTGTAGAGCATGCTGTAAATGTGCACGCAAAAAGGAATCCACAATCATTAAAACTTTAATGCCATCTGACCCATGCCTATCTATTAGTTTCCCATAAACACGCTGAGGCCACAAACAAGTCTTGTACTAAATCTAATTATTATTATTAGTTATTTCTCTGGATGTGTAGAAGATAGTTAAACAGCAAAATACACAGGGAAAGGTTAATAGGAATATGAATATCACAATATAGCTTGTAGATATAGAGAAATGTGGTGTAAATATCAAAATAAGGTAGCTGGCTATTACTTTTGTTATTGTTATATGTCTTATAACTTTTTCATAAGAACATAAAAGAGAGCAATTTTTTGGGGCAGAAAAAACAGCCTGCTTTGTCCATGGATAGATTAAAATTGATTCCACAATTTAATCAAAACTGTATAATTAACCACTTGCAGACCGGACCAATTTGCTGGTCAAAGACCAGACCCCTTTTTGCGATTTGGCACTGCGTCGCTTTAACTGACAATTGCGCGGTCGTGCGACGTGGCTCCCAAACAAAATTGACGTCCTTTTTTTCCCACAAATAGAGCTTTCTTTTGGTGGTATTTGATCACCCCTGCGGTTTTTATTTTTTGCGCTATAACCAAAAATAGAGCGACAATTTTGAAAAAAACGCATTATTTTTTACTTTTTGTTATAATAAATATCCCCCAAAAATATATAAAAAAACATTTTTTTCCCTCAGTTTAGGCCGATACGTATTCTTCTACATATTTTTGGTAAAAAAAAATTTGCAATAAGCGATTATTGATTGGTTTGCGCAAAAGTTATAGCGTTTACAAAATAGGGATAGTTTTATAGCATTTTTATTAATAATTTGTTATTATTTTTTTTTTTACTAGTAATGGCGGCGATCAGCGATTTTTATTGTGACTGCGACATTGTGGGGGACCCATCGGACATTTTTGACACATTTTTGGGACCATTGTCATTTATACAGTAATCACTGCTATATAAATGCAGTGATTCCTGTGTAAATGACACTGGCAGTGAAAGGGTTAACCAGTGGGTGGCAGTGTAGGGGTTAAGTGTTCCTAGGGGTGTGTTACTAACTGTGGGGGGGTTGGGCTTTCATTTAGTGAACACTGATCTCTGCTCCAATCACATGGAGCAGAGATCAGCATCACTAGTTGCTAGGCAGAATGGAGAAATGTTGTTTACACAGCATTTCCTCCATTCGGCCGCTCCGTGAGATGATCGCGGGGATGCCCGCGGCGATCGAGTCCGCGGGTCCCACGACCGGACTCACGGGGGTCCCGACCAGCGCTCCCGATGGCAGGGCGGCATTGAATATTGGACGTACCTGTACGCCAATATGCCTGCCCATGCCATTCTGTCGACGTACATCGTCGTGCGCTGGTCAGGAAGTGGTTAAAGCCTCTGTACTTTGGTTCTATATACAGGAAGATATTTAGTGTACCAACCTACCCCTGTCTAATGATCTAGGAGGTGCTTTTGCTTACTTTTTTCATGTAAGATATTTATTCCCAAACGTACCCACTGTGCATTCAAGCAAACCTGTTGAGCATTCCCAAATACACCAGTTGTGATCACACAAGGTTGCCAGTTAGATTCAGAAAAAGATGTAGGAAACTTGAAAAATATCAGTACATATTTCATTCATTGTCTAAAATACAATACAATGCTCACTTAAAGAACTTGTTGGACAGGGCAAATGTTATACTGGCAATTGCACTTCATATGTTATATTCAACTGTCATGGTTTGAGGTACTTACGTCTGCCAAATAAATTAGGGAAAACCACAAAGGTACATCACAATATCTCACTCTCACTCATACAATTATGTCAAATCTTAGTGATAACTATTGTATAGGGAATCTTTAAGAAAGGAGGAACCAATTAGGCCTCATACGCACATTACTTTTTTTCCCCACATTTTTCTGCCTCTAAGACCCCACATTTAAACGCTTGTGGACACCTGTGCAAGGACACATAGGCCTGCATAGAGGTATGTTTAGGGGCAGAAAAAAAATCTAATGATTCCAACAGCCATGTTTTTAATGCCCTGTGTGCATGAGACCTTATAGTCAGACTTGCCTTGGAAGAGGAGGGGACTTTACAGACCTTTATAAAACAGACCCACGCACCCTTATGGAATGCAGTCTCTTCAATCTAGCTTCAAAGGCATACAGGGAACTCAGCCTAAGGTAAATCAAAGAGACATTGGGGTTGATTTACTAAAACTGGGGGAGTGCAAAATCTGGTGCAGATGTGCATAGAAACCAAGCACTTTCCAGTTATTTTTTAAAGCTTAAAGAGTATGTAATTCATTTTATATTTCTGATATGTACTTGTATAAACAAGTATCCTGTTCCCTATGTATTGCTTCTTTTGTGTAAAATTGAACTCACAAGTTAGAAGCTAATTGGTTACCATGCACAGCTGCCCCAGATTTTACACTTTCCCGTTTTAGTAAATCAACCTTATATTTTTTTATAGTATGTGGAGCATTTCCTTGTTAACATTGGTCTTTCACACTTTACAGCGCATTACTGCAATACACAATAATACACCAACCATAGTGCTATTCATTTTGAACCTGTGGTGGCACTATTGGATCACAGAACACACAACATTTTTGATTTTATAAAGACAATTAGTTCAGAATTCAACCCATGTATGGCCTGCTTTTGTATCTAAAATGGCATAGCTGCATAATATTGTAGCCATTTCTGAAAACTGCTTTATACTTGAATACTCACATTTTATGGGGTCAGCATTGTTTGGCAGAATCATATGTCTAAGCCTAAAAAAATATTTGGGGTCATGTCACATATAGTTATTCATTTGTTGCTGGGGTTCCAGGAATGTGTATAGAAGAAGCTATCTTAATAGCTAGTTATCCAATGCAGACATTGATGATCTTGACATACCAACAATTTGTAGCTAGATAAACAAGCATTTGTTGCGCTATAGAAGCAACTCTATGAAATGTATTTACTAAATAAAAATAGACTGTTCACTTTGCAATGGGAATTTTCCACAGAGCTTAGTGGATGAGGTGAAGGTCTTCATTGCAAAGTGAAATATCACCACATTCACTAAGCTCTGGGGCAAATTCCCTTGCAAAGTTCAACGTTTCTTTTAAAGTGTAGAGCCTATTTGCTTTTAGTACATCAACCCCTATGACTAGCCACAAAGAAAACAATGAAAGGGCTTTGCATCTGCTACAGTATTTTGCTCAAAGTTTGCTAGTGTAGCATGGCCCATAGGCTCCGACAGTAAAACAAGGCAGGAAACACAAATGCAAAGAGTAGTTTCCATGGCAACCAAACAATATGCATCAAATATGCTTTAGTAAATTGTAATGGTTTTTCTAGGGGTGAATGTGGTTTTCCCCTTGCACTCTGTACTGAATAAACCATATTATGCCCCAGCCTGCTGTTGCAGTTGATACACTTCAAAATAAAATAGCTCCGGACTCTTGTGGTGCTTTCTAATTTACAGCATAATTTGGTCATACAGTAATGCAATACAATAAAAGCTGTAAATCTTTCAGGTAGCACATGCCATGTGAAGCTCATTTACAGTATATAAAAAATGCAGTGACTGGTTGCCTTTATATAGACTTCTGATATTGGCAGTTATGTTGTATAAAACAGGGCACCAGGTCATGCCACATTTGACAAAGCCCAGTTTCCTAGCTCTTCACTGCACTATAAAAAGTATGCCAAAAGGAAGCTTTTTCACTGCTTTTAACACACAAAACATCTTCAACCACCATGGTCAAATAAAGATCCATAAGCCACACATAATGTAGCAGACCCATGTGCATGAATTGAGATGAATGGCAGCCTCAGCCTGGACTGCAGCCAGGCCACACCCACAACTTGATTTATGGGCATGTACCATCCCCATGAATAATCCCCAGGGAGTGGAGTAAAACACCTTGGGAGCATAGCCTGACCGGAGTCCAGGCTGAGGCTGGCATTCTTCTTGTTTCATGCACATGGGTCTGCTTCATGATATGCGGCTTATGGATCTTTTACTTTGACATTGCTGCAGCTTGGAGCTAGGATGAGCTCCCTGTCCTTTTCTGCACTCACAGCGGTCTAGTTGGACTTCACCTCTCTATCTGAGCAGCACCTAAATTTGCTCTTTTTGGGTCACACTTCAACTACCAATCTTAAAGTCCAAATGTCCAAATCAAGGATTTTGCATGGACAACATTTTTTTTTCCTTTAATACAGTCATCGTAATCAGCCCCTACATTTTTCAGAATATTGGGATTTAGAAACAATATGCATATTTTCTATTCTTCCAGGAAACCAATTAAACTGACTATAAAATTTAGGGATGTTAATAACTTGCATGCTGCAGTCAAGCTAGAGATTACTGTCCAGGGTGCAATTCTCCTTTAAGCCTAAAGCCAAGTTATTCACTATGTTAAGTACTGCATGTGGGGTAGATAAACCAATATTTCATTAATCCATAAAATAGGCTGTGCTCTCAAATAAATGAAACAGAGGTAGTAAAATGAAATCTCTGTAGATTGCTTGCCACAAATGATACTGACATTAATTTGATGATTTAAAACAGTAAATGGCCATGTTGAATGCTGTCTAATCTAGAAGTGGGCAATCATTAACAAAACTCATTTTGTATAAACTTTACTGTCTATTACTTTCACTCCCAAAATTCCTAAAGGCCCCATGCTGTATAATATTAGCGTAGGCTGAATTTAATATTGGAACATTTATTCTAAAATCCCATTGTTGAAAATTTGGAAATACTGTAAACAGCTCATTCACTATTTAACCCACTTACTGACAGCCAAATTAAAATATGAAAAAAGCATAAAAAAGTCTAGACAAAATAAATGCGCTTGATACCGTAGAGACGCTATACACTATGCACATTTTATAACCTACTTAACAAACTGATCTTTCACATTAACGTTGAGCTTAAAATCAATTGATTGTCCCTTTTAACATTCCGTACAGCATGTTATTTCAATACAATTCCTTGGTAACTACTAACTACATGTCAAGTCAATGGCAATTAACATGGGATCACAGTGCACTAGCCTTATCAGACTTTCAGCAAGATTTCCTTGTGTTTTGTCACTGAACTGCTTCCCAATGTACACTTCCCAACAGAAAGAAAATATTCTTTCCACAATAATTAAGGGATTTCTGATGAAGCAAAGGGGACAGAAGTGACAAAATGACACCATTGCAGTTATATTGTATTCATCTACTTCCTTTGTACAAAAAGCAATTAAATGTACAAACTTGTTACATGGAGGTATTAAGATCACTCGCACTGTTAGGCAATACTTATTACTCCAACATTTTTATTCTCTGCCTGAGAACATCAGAGTCCATGTACTTGCACCACTAGAAAAGCATCTGTATAGCGTTATTCTGGTGAGACTTACTCTAAATAGTGCAATATAATTCTTTAGGAATGTAAAAAAAAATCTTTCAAACCTGACTAAGAATATGGGGGTCTCTAAATAATGGCATGCAATAAGAACTCTGTAAGACATTAGTGAATGCTGGTGCTACACAAGCGGATATACAAAATACCAGTAGGCAGTATAGCAGATTGAGTGAAAAAAAATGTAGCTGGATAGCCGCACTCCAAAGTATTCAACTTTATTGCAAAAATATGATTCAAATCATGCCATCTAGGCTAATGTACAGACTAACTGCACAGCCGCTGACATGTTTCACACCAGACACAGTGCTTAGTCATAGCTATGAAGCTATGACTAAGCTATGACTAAGCACCATGTGTGGTGTGAAACATGTCAGCGGCTGTGCAGATAGTCTGTACATTAGCCTAGATGCCGTGATTTTAACCATATTTTTGCAATAAAGTTCAATACTTTGGAGTGCGGCTAACCAGCTACATTTTTTTCACTGTGATTCCTGTTGCAAACAGAGGCGGCACTCTGTGGGATTGTGGGACAGCTGTTTTGGAAGAGGTCATTACTTTGGAGTGGTAATCTTTTTGTATCAGTATAGTAGATTGTTCTGGCAATAGCAGTTACTGAAAAGCATGAGTGTAAGGCTTCTTGCACAAGGGAGTAAAAAATGCAAAGTTTTTTAGTTCTGGATATAGATGCATTGTTATCTATGGAGCCATACACACAGCTGTGTATAAATCAGTAGAAGAGATATAGGTACAGGGTCGTAAAACGAAAATGTTATATTTAAGTGCAGTAATTTACATGCATACATGTGTTTATGCACCTATACACATGTTTACATGCGTATATATGCATGTATATTGCAATACTAGCCCTAAAGAATGTTACGCTTGTATATGCTTTTATGCACGTTTATGCAAAGTCTTTACAGAACATTTTACTCAGGAGCTTTATGTCAACATGATCCTGAGTGTACACATCAGTCCATACTTATGTCCATATGCAACTGGCCTTTTTTGCTTTAAGCCTTGGCAGTTTTTCATTAAATACCCCTTATATGCTATCCCATGTTTGGTAAACAAAAATACATCATAGTGTTGTTGGATTCCTTTAGCTAAAATATATCAACTAATTTGTTTCAACAATGAGCAATCATTTCCAGATTCTCTGGCAAAGTGTTGGGAAAATCATCATTAAAGAAGACTTAAGTCAGCTTAGTTTTAGATAGGGTTTCATATATGTTATAAAATATGCACTAATCATGTACGTGTAAATGTTCCCCTCTACAGCTGGATCCTGATGCCAGTATAATGCTAAAAGAACTTCAAGTGAAGCTCAGTTCAGTGCTTGATGAACTCAGCTGTATATATGGCACAAGGTAAACACCCATGCATCTTTATTATGAAATGTTTAATATTATATATACAGAATATAAGAGTTTCTATTTGTGTAATGCCCCGTACATACGATCAAACTTTCCGACAACAAAACCATTGATTTTTGTTTGAAGGATGTTGGTACCAACTTGTCTTGCATACAGACAGTCACACAAATGTTGGCCAACAATTAGGAACGTAGTGACGTACAAGACGTAAGTGAGATCTCCATTATGAACGCTAGTTATACCTCTGGATCGTACTTGATTCGGAGCATGCGTGGACATTTGTCCGATGGACTTGTGCACACACAATCAGAAAGTCTGACAATAAGCATATGTTGGCGGAAAATCTGAGAACCTGCTAGCCAGCATTTGTTGATGGAAAGTCCGACAACAAATGTTCGATGGAGCATACACATGGTCGAACTTTCCACCAGCAAGCTCACATCCAACATTTGTTGTTGGAAAATCCGATCATATGTACGGGGCATTATGAATAAATGGTAATGTCGTGTTCTTTGTGTAAACATTAATGTAGCTTCCGTAAAGAGGTTATGTCTATAATTACACTAGAGAATGCTTCAAATGCAAAAAAACAATCACACAAATAATCTAGGAAGGTGACTTGCTGACAAAAGCTGTTTACTGAAGAAGAAAAAAAAAGAAAAAAACAACCACTATGAGAAAAAACGGAGGTGTAAAAATAGCAACTAAATGGGTTGATTATTTTATTTTCCTAAAAAAAAAAAAAGTTAAGACAGGTTACTACGGGCAACAGCTCTGATTTTTTTAGAACCCGCAAATCCGTTCCAGCAACAATATTCTATTGTTTGCATGACATATGTATTGTATTTCATCTTACTGGTTAGTAAGAAGTGCATTTGCTAATATATATTTATACTAGCAAATTATAATGCAGAAAAAGTAGGTGCTGTAGCAGACACTTCATCACTTAAATCTGCTACACACCTTTTTATGGTCCCATGCAATAGGATCTAATGATACAAGGGTAATAAGGTGTTGCATGTTGTCAAACCATGTACACTTACTTGTGTAAGGGTCACAATCAACCACACAGTACTTGGATACAATAAAAGGTCCCCTATTACCTATAAGAGGTCTGGGATGAGGTCAGGTACCATCTAAAACCAGATCTGGTGTAAATTATAAAAATATCAGTTTAGACTTAAAAGAGAACTTCAGAACCCTACATTTATTCAAGGAAACAGCAGCCCTATATGTGGGAACACATTTGCTCTTTTTGGTGTTCACATGTTTCTAATATTTACTAGGGTATACAATATTTCTAAATCTAGGAATTGCTCCTTATCAACCTGTTCTAGCTGGGGTGATCTGAGTCTTTCCAAAAAAAATAGCAGGCATCAACCAATAGAAGCTAAACACTATTTGCTTTTGCATTAGATTAATTATTCCAGCAACTGATGACAGTACATAAACTAATTTTTTAATGAAAGACCATTCTAGCTACAAAGAGAAATTGTATTAATAAATACATGGTAGATTGTTAATAAGGTGTAATGTGCAAAGGCTATAATAACACATAACAGCTTTTATTGTTCACTTCAAAGATGTAATATTGTAATTTAACATCTATCCTTAAATCAGGAGAGGTCCTTTAAATGCAGAGCACTGCAGCACCTTCTTACTATATCCATGTACCAAGCACACAAATCAGTTGACTTTATATTGTTACATTCTATATTCAGTTATTCCCTGTACATAAATGTGTGGCTTTTTTGGAATATACTGTACTGCCCTAGCAATAAAAACATATTCAGTACATCTGTGTAACACATGGCCTTTCCCTATGTTTTATCCCATTAAAAATGCTGTATTTACATTGCAATATAGGTCGAACCCTCCAGAAATCCAGTAAGCTCCTTACCTATTGTTTGAGCCGGCATCACTACCTCTACAGTGTTATCTTCCCTGCCCGCTCTCCCTTCAGGACTAAATATGGCCTTCCCATATCTGTATCTCAATACAATAAGGGAGTGTTCTGTAGTCCAACATGTTTGAGCTTTTTGGAAAGGGAATTAGGAAATGCACAACAATGCAGTCGTATTGTTTTTGGATTTCGGAGCTCAAAACTGACAGCTCACATTTGCATGTTGCAATCACTTCTGGATTTCCCGCAAAAGAAACATTTCACAAAGGATATTTGAGAAAAATTTTATATCACTAGTAAAACTGTACTTTTACAAATTTGATTTTTTTTTAAGGGCACTAATACGTGTGGACTGCTTTTACTATAAAGTTTCTCTATAGGCATCACATTTTCAAGTCTTAGATAGGCTACAGAGTGGTAAAACCTAAAGATAAAACCTCTTGTTGGAAAATGTGTCCCTTTATTATACTTGTTACATTACTTTTTATAATATATTGAAAATGTGGCACTACGTTAAAATGTAATAATTATTATTATGATTATTGATTAGATATTATTATTTTGATGCTAAAGGCACGTTAATGCCTTTAATTAATAATAGTCTGCTGTTTTCAGCTTTCTACAGCTTACAAAAAAAAATACAGTGATAGCCATAATTTGTTAATAAAAAAGAAGCATCAGAAGCAATATATTTTGAAGCACAGACAAAAAAAAATTATCTGTATTGGCTTTAACTCACACAAGCTTAGTAAAGCTTAACAGCAATGCTGGCAATCAGCACCATAGTATAGAATTTAGAATATAAAATGAGCAGACGGGGAGACATCAGTGCAGGGAAATGTAAAGAAGCAGTATTTCAAATGAAGAAAAAATAAATAAAGAGGCAATGATAAAAATCTTTGTAGGACACTTCCTTTACTTCTTTTGTGTTTGACAAAGCATCTCACTTGGTGGCACAAAAAAAGAAGTCTAAAAACCTAATTCAGGATTCTTCTGTTTCCAGTTTCCAGATCATAATTGAAGACTGTGTGAGACAAATGAATGTAGAATTAAATCAGATGAGAGGGAATGGAAACACATCTACAAACAGGAACAACGCAGCCATGGATGCTGAAATTGTACTGCGGCCTTTGATGGATTTTCTGGATAAAACGTTAGTACTGACTGACCAGTGTTGATGTGCCAATGCCTTTTAATGTTTGTTGTTTAAATATTTTTTTCTTGTAAACTGAGTAAATATGCAACAGTGTTTGAATAATACAGTATTAATAAAATGAGATCATCAGGTTTAGGGATGAGCCGAACAGCCCCTGGTTTGGTTCGCAGCAGAACATGTGAACAGGCAAAATATGTGATCAAACATGCAAACACCGTTAAAGTCTATGGGACACGAACATGAAAAATCAAAAGTGCTAATTTTAAAGGCTTATATGCAAGTTATTGTCATAAAAAGTGTTTGGGGACCTGGGTCCGGCCCCAGGGGCCATGTATCAATGCAAAAAAAAGCTTTAAAAACTGCATTTTTTTTCGGGAGAATTGTTTTTAATAATGCTTAAAGTGAAACAATAAAAGTGAACTATTCCTTTAAATTTCATTCTGGGGGGGGGGGGGGGGGGTCTATAGTATGCCTGTAAAGTGGCGCATGTTTCGAACAGTCCGAGAGCAAAATTACATTTCTAAACTAAAAAAAGTAATTTAAAAGGACTCGTGGCTACGTAACTGGGTGGCCCCGCCTCCTCTGATGGTTTTCCCATAGCATCATAGGGGGCGGGGTCACCTGGTGACATCACCGTGTGGCCCCACCATCAGTTATAAAATCGCTGTTACCCGAGAGGACGGTCATTACGGTGGGTGCCGCCCATGGAGGCAGGTCAGTCATTTTTTTTGGGGGGGGGGGGTGGTTCGGTCCGTCGGCGGAGCAAGAGAAGAAGAAGACTTTGTGGGACAGTTTTTTTTTTACTTTTTAATAAAGGACTTGTCCCAAGTCATCTCATGTAATTTTTACCATTTTCCCACTTTTTTTGTGAAATGGTAGCCGTTATCATTTCACATAGGGGTAGGCCAGGATCTGGGGTTCCCCTTGTTAAAGGGAGATTCAAGAGTCTGATAATCCCCCTGCCCGCAGACTGCCACAACCACCAGGCAAGGGTTGTGGAGATGAGGCCCTTGTCTGTCCCCATCAACATGGGGGCACAGTGCTTTGGCTACCCAAAGCACCCTCCCCATGTTGAGGGTATGTGGCCTGATATGCTTCAGGAGGGTGGGTCGTTCTCCTGTCCCCCACTCTTTTCCTGCAGCCTGCCAGGTTGCGTGCTTGGATAAGGGTCTGGAATGGATTTTTGGGGGGTCCCCCACACCATTTTTTTAATTTTGGTTCGGGGCACCCCTATATATTCATACCAGACACTTTGGGTCTGGTAATGGTCTGTGGGGGAATCCCATGGCATTTTTTTCAATGACTTTTATGTGTATTGCCAGGACCAACAATTCATTATAGCCGCGAGTACTTTTAAATGACTTTTTTCCTTTAGAAATGTAATTTTGCTCTTGGACTGTTCTAAACATGGGAAACATATGCCACTTTATAGGCATACTATAGACACCCCTCAGGTAGGAAATTTAAATGAATATTTCACTTTTATTGTTACACTTTAAAAATGATTAAAATCACTTCTCCCGAAAAAATGGCCATTTTTAAAATCTTTACTTGCATTGATACATGTCCCTGGGGACAGGATCCAGGTCCCCAAACACTTTTTATGGCAATACCTTGCATATAAGCCTTTACAATTAGCACTTTTGATTTCTCCCATTGACTTTTAAAGGGTGTTCCATGGCTTTTGAATTTGCCGCGAACTCCCCAAATTGTTGGCTATTCGGCGAACAGGTGAACACCCTATGTCAGAGTCGAACTTAGGTTCGACTTGAACATCTGGCTCATCCCTAATCGGGTTACATGCATGTATGAAAAATGGGTAGAATGTAAGGTATATGCAGCAGTTATATATTTGATTTGCTATGGTTTATGTCCCTTACCCCAGAGAGAGATAGAGCTATATTTAAAACCAACAAGAGCTACAACTGCTTTGCAAAATCTGAGAAAGAAAAAGAGATCTCTCTCATAGCTCATGCAAATACAATTGAATATGCCATTCAGGTGGCATGTCATTTTGTGTATAAGGAAAATCTAAAATCTAAAATACAAAAAAGTAATGTGTTTTTTTCAGAAGCGTAATAATCAATACATTTTCTGTGATTTAAGATTGAAGCATGCTGCCAGGCAACAGGAAGTAAGAGTACCGCCATTGCTTTCTGTGGGGAAGCAGGAATCCCTTTGCAGAGGTCCAACAGCCCTCCCGCTGAATCAGAAGTAAAGTGATCCAATCAGTAGAGAGCCTGAGCTTTGCTGATTGCAGACCTATAGGTCTTACCCAGTGGGGGGTGTGTCAGACCTCTGCCGAAAGATGTTTGCTTCCATACAGAGAGAAACTATTGTACTCTACAGAATGCTGGAAGGGGGCAGGTTTCTACTTAGACTGTAGCTGCTTTAATAAGAACACAAGCTGTAAAACATAGCATAAATGTATGTGGGCTCATAAGTCAAAGGAGGCATTATCTTTGCTTTGTGATATTTTAGATCATCACAACCATTTTTATCATTTTAATTTTTTTTCAAACTTGTTTTAGTTTATCAGTGTCTGCCAAAATATGTGAGAAGACTGTGTTGAAACGTGTTTTGAAGGAGCTGTGGAAATTAGTCCTCAATAAAATTGAAAAACAGATTGTACTACCACCTCTGACAGATCAAACAGTAAGTAATATAACCCATGTGCATGTTTAATTTTTTTTCACACAGAGTTTTTCAAGCTTTCTAAAGAACAGGGTGCAGCTTTCTGAGGGGTGGACTTTTTGCAGGGATGGTTAATTATACATGACTATTAGGGATAATCTTACAGTGATTGTAAATGTAGAAGGTTTTTTTGTATGCATTCTATGCATTAAGATAAAGAAACCTTCTGTGTGCAGCAGCCCCCCTCAGCCCCCTGATACTTACCTGAGCCTCATCTCTATCCAGCGATGTTGTGGGAATGTATCAGCTGCACAGGACTCCCCTCCTCATTGGCTGAGACAGAAATGCAGTGCTATTGGCTCCCACTGCTGCCAATCAAAGTGTCAGCCAATGGGAATTTAAAGGGGGCGAGGCCAGTGGCTGCTTTTCTGAATGGACACAGGGAGCTGTGACTCGGCTCGGGTGCCCCAATAGCAAGCTACTTTCTGTGGGGGCACTCATCAGGAGGGAGGGGCCAGGAGCACTGAAGAGGGCCTTGAGAGGAGGAGGATCTGGGCTGCTCTGTGAAAATCCACTGCACAGGGCAGGTAAGTATAACATGTTTGTTATTTTTACCTTAAAAAAAACAAGACTTTACAATCACTTTAATATTTGGTCAGAACACAAGCTTGGACCGATGCTTGGCTGTTAAGACAAATGCCTGAATATTTTGCCATTTTTTCCTTGTAACTTAATGTTATTTTGCATGTTTTACTTTATACAATACTAAAGTCACTGCTCCCTACCAAATGGAATTTGAAAATTTTGCTTTTGTACATGTCCCACAATGCAGTGCCTAGCACCCCCCGACCCTGACAAACCCTATTATATTAATCTAGAAAAAGACTGTTACTGTTATTCAGCTGCCATTGACTTCAGTAGTATTAAAATGTAATTATGTTCATTGAACCTGTCCCAACCAAACCCAGGTATATTTAGCTCATCTCTAATCACTACAGTGCACAAATGATCAATAGGGTGCCTACAGATGATAGAGTTGCCAGTTGTCTTACTGTCATTATTCTCAATGAGACATATATTCATCCTTTATTTCTTCTAAAATAATCCCATTTTTATTAAAAAAGATGTGTTAATTGATAACATTTTAAATTCTTATACTGGATTTAAGAATTTAGCTTCAGAATGGGTCAGTTAACTTGGCAATAACTTTATAACTAACTTGAATATCCTAATATTTTTTATATATTTTTAAGGACATATACAATTTTAGTTTAGTGTACTGTTCTTGTTTTAATGTTATAGGTATATGATTACTACACAATAGTTAACATAGTGATCAAGTGATTTAAGAATTGAAAGTCACCAGCCACACAAAGTGATGGCTGTTGCCTGTCAAAAAGAGATTTATTTTATAACTAGAGGAATTTTAAGGCACACACATTACAACATATTGGTTACAAAAGTATAAATTATTTATAAATATCATTTAAAAATAGTAAATTATAACATTTTTACAAAAGTAATATTTCTGTCATTAGTAACTTCTATCTTCCTTGTCTTTCCTGTTGGCTCTCAAAGAGAGAGCATTTACTAATGTATTCCTAGCACAGTACATTATTATTAGTACATTAGTATCCAGTTCGCCAGCATGTACTAGTTAGTAGTTACATTTAATAACATGTAGAGTCACAGGTACTAATGGAGTAAACGTACTTCAGCCTAATGTCCACTCAAAGGTACATCCACAAGACAGATTTTCAAATGTATAAAAGGCAGACATAATGTGTAATGGTTTTGTAAATATGAAATATTGCATATAAATACTAATATCTCCAGCTGTTGGAGGTTTAGGCTCAACTTTAAAGAAAATTCTGTCTCCTTTTTGTTTTTGTACAAAGCTTTACAGATCTAGGTAGCTCCAAATGCAATTTACACACACAGATGAATAAGTTGACTTGCCCCTATTAGATGGCTCCTTTTCAGGTTTCAGACAGAGCAAGCCAAAGCATGGGGAGCCTGTAAATCATTTATCATGTCTTAAAGTGTTACTAAACCCACAACAGTAAAATCAGTGTGTATATATGCAGAGAAGCATGCTTATTATACTAGTGTGAAACCTAAGGGGTTAATCCTCTGTGTTGTGTATAAAGGCTGTGTGATTCTGTCTCTCTGATCCTCCTCTTATTTAATTGACTCCAACCCGTCTCCTGGTAAAACAGAGCATTAGGAGTCAGGCTGCACATGCTCAGTTTGGTGTGTATTGCTAGAGAGTTTTGTTTTTTTTCTTGGGAGAGTGCATGTGATCAGCACAGGGCCAATCAGCACTGTACAGACAGAGGATCAGGGGGAATGAAAACTCCTCCTACAAGCTTTAAGCAGACACTGATACAAGTCACAAGACTGCTCTGCTGAGGAGAAAAGGTATTTAGAAAGCCGGAGGGCTTTCACACTGGAGCGGTGCGCTAGCAGGACGGAAAAAAAAAGTCCTGCTAACAACATGTTTGGAACGGTGAAAGAGCGGTGTATTCACTGCTCCTAAACCGCTCCTACCCATTGAAATCAATGGGGCAGCGCTGCTATGTGGGCAGTTTTGGCCCTTTTTTGGCTGCTAGCGGGGGTTAAAACTGCCTCACTAGCGGCCGAATACCGGCGCTAAAACGACAGTAAATGACGCCCGCACCGCCCCAGTGTGAAAGGGGCCTAACATCTGTTAAAAAGCAGAAACAGGCCGTATCATTTTTGGAGGAAAACAGCAACATGTTTTTAAGTCCACATTCAATATTTTACAAATAGAACTCTGTAAAGTAAAAAAATGTTGCTCATGCAGTGACAGTCAGTACATTTATGTCACAACAAGCCTTTGGCATTGTGAGATTTTTCTTTCGTCTTTGCTTAGATACATTTTATTCCTCTGCCTTATATCCATTCATAACAGTCACAATGGATGTGTACTACATATGACACTGTGAACTAAGGATCATAACAAAACTCAGCACCATTTAGATCAGTACTGGAAATTAAATAAAGACATCAGGATGTTTCCTCTTCAGGAATTGACATTTGATGGCAAATAGATTATGTTTAATTTTCTTCTTACAGTCATAGGCTGTCATGCAAATATACATGATGAACTAGTTGAGTCATCACTGTTTGCTTTTGTATTCCTTGTAATCTTGTGAGTCTCAATACTTTCTCCATTATTATGGGGAAAAGAAGCAAGTTATTGCTGAAGAGCACAAAAAAATATGTTACAGAGATAGGAAGATTAGTTCATCCACTATAAAAACATTATGTCTTTTTAAATCCAAATGTAAAATGTCCTTTGCCATGAGAATATTAATTAACCTTGCAGCAAAGATCTTCAAATGCAAAATATGTGTCCCTCGTTCTCAAACCCCAAGTCTAACGGACAAATTAGCCAAAGATTTATTACCAAGTTAACTGCTAAACTTGGTTTTGATATTTAAAAGAAAAGTAAAGGCAAATTGTATTTGCCTATACTTTTTTCTTTGGTTACAGAAGTACATTTACTAATTTTATTGCCCACTAGTGGCTGACAGGGCAGAGCTGAGCCAAAGTCATGAAGGATCTTGATAATAACATTGGGATCCACCCCAGATGTCTGATTGACAAAAGGTTCAGTTTCTCACCATGTGACTGAATGCAGGAGCCAGCAACGCCCACCCTGTCTGGGAGCAGGAGGATTGGAGAGGAGGAGGGGAAATCCTAGCAGAGGCATTGCTGGAACTAGAAGCAGAGAGCTGTCAGTTCAGCTGTCATGTGATCAGTTGGCTGTCTAATGCCGTGTACACATGATCTGACTTTTCGACAGACTAGGTCTGGCAGACCTAGAAATAAAACATGTTTCAAATCTTTCATATAGACTCGAGTCCGGTTGAAAAATTTGGTCGTCTGTGTGCTAGTCCGACGGACTAAAACAGACGCTAGGGCAGCTATTGGCTACTGGCTATGAATTTCCTTATTCTACGTCATCACGTTCGAACCTGTCTGACTTTTGGAGTGATCGTGTGTGCCAAGTCCATTCGTTTGAAATTCCGGCGGACCTCAGCTGCAAAGTCCGTCGTATTGTCTGCTGGACCAAATCTGTTAAAAAGTCCAATCGTGTGTACGTGGCATTAGAGCCAGCATCAGGAGGATGTTGCAACAGAGAGATGAATATGTATATTTGTTTTTTTTTGGACCCCAAACTTTTTCTTTAAGCTTAAAACACTAAAGAAAGAGTTAAAGTAAACCCAACCAGGTTTGTCCCTATCAGGGAGATTTCCATGAAGCTCCTATCCTTAGGGACATAACACAAAGTAAGTGAAAATTTTCAAAATAAGGCTACTTCCCACCTCTGACAGTTGTCATTAGAACAAGTATACCCAATTGAAGATTTTCCCTCTAATTCTGCTAATGTGACAACTGTAAAATATTACTTTAGCTGTACCTACCTTCATTTTCCAGGCCACTTGCTTACTGTACTCTCTCCCTGGGGAGCACTTTACCCTTGCTACTCCCTTGATGAAAGGCCTCTGATCTGAGTGAGTGCCTTCTTCACATAAATGTACTTTCGTGTCGCATATCATGATAGCTCACATTTAGTTACTAACTTTAATTACTAACTACAATTGGTTGTAGGCGCACAGATTTCCTTCTCTCATTAGTGCACTCTGAACTCTGTAACTTGCACATGCTACTTTGTGGTGACAGGAATAACTGTATATACACACTTTGATATTATAGCAGAAACTTTAACTGCCTCAATAATTTCCATTGTTTAGTCACAGAGCAGGCTAGAAAGTCTGAACAGTTTGTTATATTTAGCAATTGCTCTTTGTTTTGTAGACAGAGTTTGATCCCATGAAATACCCATTAAGCAAATGACATTTAAATAAGGCTTTCAGACTTTTGCGCTATAGCAGTTCTTTTGCTAGATACGTGGAAGTAGACTTTGAAACAGAATGAAAAGTTAACTGCTTTAGGGTTTCTCTTTAATATACTAAATTACTTGACAGCTATGAGCAGTCCATTTAATCACCTATTCCCTCATGTAAACTTCCGACGTGCCAGGAAAAGTAGACTGCATCCAGCAGTCTCCTGCCAAATACAACAGCCAATTGGTAGTAGGCCTCAGAATATTTTTGGGTCAATGCACTTCTTACATTAAACATTGCTATAGAGCTGCTACAGAATGTCTTATAATTAGTTAAATAACAAATGTTTGTTCTTGCCCTCTCTCAGCTGAAAACATTTTTCAGGTTTGAACAGTGGCGGCGCGCCCCCCCCCCCCCCCCCCCCAGTCCAAAAAAAGAAGTGTAAAAAAAAAAAAATTATTTAAACATGTCCCTTTAAAACTTTTTTTTTTTCAAATGTCCTTATTTGCACTGTGTCCCGGCGCCGGGCGCAGTGCAATATATGAAGCGCCACGTCTATGCGAGATTGCAGACGAGGTGCTTCATTTGCCAAGAAAAACTCGCTCTGTGGCGCCGTCGATCACGCCATAGCTTCCGGGACTGGTCGGGCGAGTGCATAGGTTTATTGAGCAGTGCTACCGACGTCACTCAAGGAAGTGACGTTGGCACTCATCTGCTCAGTCCAGACTCCAGCGTCAGATCAGCAGGTAAGCAGTAGCCCCTGCTGTTGATGTTCGGCAGCACAGCCTTTTCGTTCGTTCTGGTGGTTAGATGGGGCTGCTGCCACCCCCCCCTTAATCATCTTTATATATCTATATATTAATCATCAATTTTTCTGAGTTTGGACGGCACTTATATATATAAAAACACAGCTAAATGTGTTATTTAAGCATTGTGTCTTCTCTTTGCTGAGTGCCATTCCAGAGCATCTAAGTAGCTTTTATCAGTCCCTAAGGGTCTGATCACACGGCAGCACCCCCCCCCCCCTCTCAACTACATGTGTGGTTTTTTACCCTTAGCTTGGATGGAAGCACCCCCTCCCCCCTCAACTACATGTGTTTTTTTTTCTTTCTTAGTTTGGATGGCACCCCCCCCCCCCCCCTCTCAACTACATGTGTGTTTTTTTTTTCTTAGTTTGGATGGCACCCCCCCTCTCAACTACATGTGTGTGTTTTTTCTTCTTTCTTAGTTTGGATGGCAGCACCCCCCCTCTCAACTACATGTGTGTTTTTTCTTCTTTCTTAGTTTGGATGGCAGCACCCCCCTCCCCTCTCTCAACTACATGTGGGTTTTTTCTTCTTTCTTAGTTTGGATGGCAGCACCCCCTCCCCCCTCTCAACTACATGTGTGTTTTTTCTTCTTTCTTAGTTTGGATGGCAGCACCCCCCTCCCCCCTCTCAACTACATGTGTGTTTTTTCTTCTTTCTTAGTTTGGATGGCAGCACCCCCCCTCCCCCCTCTCAACTACATGTGTTTTTTTTTCTTTCTTAGTTTGGATGGCAGCACCCCCCCTCCCCCCCCCTCAACTACATGTGTGTTTTTTTTTCTTTCTTAGTTTGGATGGCAGCACCCCCCCTCAACTACATGTATGCTTTTTTTTCTTTCTTAGTTTGGACAGCAGCATCCCCCCTCCCCCCCTTCTCAACTACTGGTTCACTGGTTCTCAACTGGTATATAATGTGCAGCCTGGTGTATGATGTGCAGAGCCCAGTGTATAGTGTGCAGCCTGGTATATGATGTGCAGAGCCCGGTGTATAGTGTGCAGCCTGGTATATGATGTGCAGAGCCTGGTATATGATGTGCAGAGCCCGGTGTATAATGTGCAGCCTGGTATATGATGTGCAGAGCCCGGTGTATAATGTGCAGCCTGATATATGATGTGCAGAGCCCGGTGTATAATGTGCAGCCTGGTATATGATCTGCAGAGCCCGGTGTATAATGTGCAGCCTGATATATGATGTGCAGAGCCCGGTGTATAATGTGCAGCCTGGTATATGATTTGCAGAGCCCTGTGTATAATGTGCAGCCTGGTATATGATGTGGATTAAATAAGGGGTGTGGCTTATGAACGTGGGATGGGCCAACCATGGAGGGGCGGGGTCTTGTGCCCCCCTATCCTAAAACTTCACCAGCCGCCACTGGGTTTGAAAACAATATTTAGAAGTTTGATAGCTTAACATTTTTTTAATTTTTTTTTACAATTCATATAGGGCATATGAGAAGAACCGCCAGATAATGTGGATAGCATACATTCTAGTTTTCATCTATTTATATCAGTTTTCATTATTTGTAGATGGCAGTTGGAAATAACTGAACATTTTACAGGATCGTGTATATTGTGATTGTCATGGAGGTTTTCTAATACAAACAACAAACTGATATTATTATCATATGTTGTGATACACTGCCATGCTGACTGTTCCTTGTTTCTCTGCCAAAAAATCCAGTAATTATAGTTCTTAGGGTAATTGTGATTTAACACATGTTAGCATTTCACTGTAGTGGGAAGCTAAGCAGATGGTTGTTAAACACAAAAAGGGGTAGAACCGGCTTGCACTATCCTGACAGATTCTGGCATCAGTTGCTGCCTATTTATCCTAGCTACTTATAGTTAATTGCTGTAGACAAGGCAACCACATTTTATAAGTAGCTAGTTTTAAATAGAAAGCAACAGTATTCAGAATTAAACTTTACAGTGAGTTTTCAGATGGAATACAAATTAATTTTTATTAAATGCGAGCTATATCATGGAACACAGGGCGAGTTTTATTATACCCAAAGTTGAACATAGTTTCAAAATAGTCATTAGCATTGTACTTGCACAGTGTAGTTATGGAGTGATGAGAGATATGTCGTTTGATGCATGATCTCATGACTGAATCAAGCGCACTAAAATCAAAATCATGTTTCTAAATATTGCACTTATGACAGAGAGCATCAGGGATATTGATGGGTATTAAGGATTCTATTAGGATTCTATTATTATCCTGTTTAGGCCTATAACACTGAATGACAGAATGTCTTAGCCCTTGTACACACGGTTGGAGATTCCGACAACCAAATCCGTCGGATTTTGACCGAAACTGTTGCATGCACACAGTCGGACAAAGTTGTCGGAAAATCCGACATGATGATGTTATTTCGTTATGACGGGACTACGTTCACGCTAGTAGCCAATAGCTTTGGTGTAGGAATTTGATCTGAGCATGCGTGGCACTTTGTCTGATCGGAATTCTCTACACATGATCGGAGTATGTCCGATCGGAGCATTTTGTTGGAAAATGTTACCAAAAAGTTGGAAAACTTGGTCCGTCGGATACTCCGACGGAAACAGTCCGATGTAGACCACACACAGTCGGAATATCCGATAAAACTGTCTGATCGGACACATTCCGTCGGAATCTCCGACCGTGTGTACAAGGGCTTAGTCTTATTAATCTGTGAGTTTCAAACTGTACTTTGTACGGCTCCAAGCTATTTTTGCTCCTTGACTTTTCTTATTTATTTTTTAAATGTTTCGTACACAATTTGATTTATTTATTTTCCATTTAATTCTTTTAATTTCAATAGTTTATTGAAAAAGAACATATAATACATCCATCAGATAAGTTGTTGAGATGTAGTAACAGTATAAAACATATTAGATTCAGAGTACCAAAGGTAAATACATATAGATTAGATATCATGAGGCTTAATAATTGCTGATTTCAGATGTGTGCGTTATTATGTTAGGCATCTATAATCAATTTAGAACTTAAACAGAAATGTGCCCTTGATATCAGCCAGAGGATGTATTAGTAACCCAATTTTTTAGCTCCTCTGATGTCTCAACTTAAAACAGCAGGGTCTCAGATGGGACCAAAGGATGAAGGAAGAAGTAGAAAAGGGTTTGAATCGAGTAAGAAGAGGGTGGTAGGTATTTTAAGGTGGCTTGTTTGATCTGGTAAGAACGTAGATAGTATGAACCTAAAGAAAAGACTATTCAATGTGTGGTTTATGGCATGAAGCTGGTTTATGCATTCTTGAGGTCCAAATATTGTTTGGATAGTTTAAACAAGAACCATGTTGTCCAGTTATCATGAAATTGGGAAATAGTTTCATGAGCAATTGATCTCTCCATATTGTGGCTGTCATTCATTTTTAGTAACCAGTCTTTAATTGGCACAGAGACAGATTTCCAATGCAGGGGAATGAGGGAATTGGCTATGTTAAGCATGTGTTTGGTAAGTGAATGTTTATATTTTTGAAGTGGTCTGGAATTTATATGTAGTAGACAGCATTCAGGAGTTAAACGCAGTTTTTTTTCAGTGAGCTGAATAATTAATTCTTTGATGCGCATCCAATATGGGATAATAAGTGGACAATCCTACCATATGTGAAGCATTCTGCCTTGTGATTGTCCATATCTCCAACACTCAACAGAGGCATGTGGGAACCAACATTTAAGTTCATCTGGTGTGGCATACCATTGTGTGAGGATTTTATATGCTGTTTCTTGTGTCCTCAAACTTAAACAACATTTATCTGGCAGTATGCAAGCCATAGTCCATTGATGCTTGGAGATATTAATTTGATTCTGAACAGTTTTTTCAGGACTGTATGATTTATTTACTGGTTTAACTTTCTTTTTCAGGTTATGTCATTTCACTGATTGGTCTGAATGTTTTTTATCTATGCTTAATGTTTCACTAGTCTCATTGGCATTTTTTGAGGCAATGTGTGCGTGTAGTTTTTTAGCGCAGCTAATAATTATTTTGTATTGTTGTTTTGGTGTGAGTATCTCACATAATTTAGTTGCAGCTGCTAGGTTTGTTTTTGGCATGTTCACGTCAATTACATTTTTGGTCAGCGCAGTATTACACTTCTTTACAATTGGAGATATTAACCACTTTCAGACCGGACCATTTTGCTGGTAAATGACCAGAGGTCTTTTTACACTTTGGCACTGCGCTGCTTTAACTGGTAATTGCGCGGTCATGCAATGTTGTACCCAAACAAAATTTGCGTCCTTTTCTTCCCACAAATAGAGCTTTCTTTTGATGGTATTTGATTGCCTCTGCGATTTTTATTTTTTGCGATATAAACGTAAAAAGACCGCAAATTTTGAAAAAAAATGATATTTTCTACTTTTTGTTATTAGAAAAATCCAATAAACTCAATTTTAGTCATACATTTAGGACAAAATGTATTCAGCCACATGTCTTTGGTAAAAAAAAAGTCAATAATTGTATATTTATTGGTTTGCGCAAAAGTTGTCACATCTACAAACTAAGGTACGTTTTCTGGAATTTACGCAGCTTTTAGTTTACGACTGCCTATCTCATTTCTTGAGGTGCTAAAATGACAGGGCAGTACAAAACCCCCCCAAATGACCCCATTTTGGAAAGTAGACCCCCTAAGGAAATTGATAAGAGGCATGTTGAGCCCATTGAATATTTTATTTTTTTGCCTCAAGCGATTGAATAATGACAAAAAAAAAATTTTTTTTTTTTTTTTACACAAAGTTGTCACTAAATGATATATTGCTCACACATGCTATGGGCGTATGTGAAATGACACCCCAAAATAAATTCTGCTGCTTCTCCTGAGTACGGGGATACCACATATGTGGGACTTTTTGGGAGCCTAGCCGCGTACAGGGCCCCGAAAACCAAGCACCGCCTTCAGGCTTTCTAAGGGCGTCAATTTTTGATTTCACGCCTCACTACCTATTACAGTTTTGAAGGCCATAAAATGCCAAGATGGCACAAAACCCCCACAAATGACCCCATTTTAGAAAGTAGACACCCCAAGCTATTTGCTGAGAGGCATGTTGAGTCCATGGAATATTTTATATTTTGCCACAAGTTGCGGGAAAATTACAAACTTTTTTTTTTTTTTTTTTTTTTTCACAAAGTTGTCACTAAATGATATATTGCTCATGCATGCCATGGGCATATGTGAAATGACACCCCAAAATAAATTCTGCTGCTTCTCCTGAGTACGGGGATACCACATATGTGGGACTTTTTGGGAGCCTAGCCGCGTACGGGGCCCCGAAAACCAAGCACCGCCTTCAGGCTTTCTAAGGGCGTAATTTTTTGAGTTCACTTCTCACTACCTATTACAGTTTTGAAGGCCATAAAATGCCAAGATGGCACAAAACCCCCACAAATGACCCCATTTTAGAAAGTAGACACCCCAAGCTATTTGCTGAGAGGCATGTTGAGTCCATGGAATATTTTATATTTTGCCACAAGTTGCGGGAAAATTACAAACTTTTTTTTTTTTTCACAAAGTTGTCACTAAATGATATATTGCTCACGCATGCCATGGGCATATGTGAAATGACACCCCAAAATAAATTCTGCTGCTTCTCCTGAGTACGGGGATACCACATATGTGGGACTTTTTGGGAGCCTAGCCGCGTACGGGGCCCCAAAAACCAAGCACCGCCTTCAGGCTTTCTAAGGGCGTTACAGTTTTGAAGGCCATAAAATGCCAAGATGGCACAAACCCCCCCCCCCCCAAATGACCCCATTTTAGAAAGTAGACACCCCTAAATTTAGGGGTACACTAGTGAGACTAGGTAATAAATGGCGGGTGCCCTGAAACTATAAAAAAATAACTAACCAACCAGCGTCACCTGTAACAGTTATATGGTGATCACTGGTGAAAGGGTTAACTAGGGGGCAATCAGGGGGCTTTATGCGGTAGTATATGGGGGTCCCTGGCGCTATAAAAAGCTGCGGCGAACCTAAATACCTACCTGCCTAACTAGCGTCACCTGTGACACTAATACAGCGATCAGAAAAACGATCGCTTATTAGGCTGGGTTCACACTGGAGCGATGCGGGAACGCCACGAATGCGCGGCGGGTTCCCGCATCGCATGCCTCCCGGCGGCAGTTCACACTGCCCTATGCGAACTGCTGGGAGTGTCAGTGAAATGTTAATGACACCCCCAGATCAGTTCGCATATCGCAGTGCGATCTGCAAACTTGGATCGCATGGTGTGAACACCCATGCGATCCGATTCTGCTGCGGACCAAAAAAAGGGTCCCGTGCGAGTTTGCGGCGGGTGCGACACGAATTCAGCCATACTATCTGTATAGCTGAACTCGAATCGCACAGAGATCGGATGTGATTTGCACTGCAGTGCGGTGCGAATCACATCCGTTCTCATAAACCGCTGCAATGTGAACCCAGCCTTAGTGACACTGGCGACGGGGGGTGATCACGGGGTTAAACCTTTATTGGGGGGGTTAGGGGGGTACCTTAGAACTAAAGGGGGCTAACCCTAACTGCCCTAACAGTTATTAGTCACAAATGACACCTGCCGGGTGATCAGGGGGTTAAACCTTTATTAGGTAATAAATGGCGGGTGCCCTGAAACTATAAAAAAATAACTAACCAACCAGCGTCACCTGTAACAGTTATATGGTGATCACTGGTGAAAGGGTTAACTAGGGGGCAATCAGAGGGCTTTATGCGGTAGTATATGGGGGTCCCTAGCGCTATAAAAAGCTGCGGCGAACCTAAATACCTACCTGCCTAACTAGCGTCACCTGTGACACTAATACGGCGATCAGAAAAATGATCGCTTATTAGGCTGGGTTCACACTGGAGCGATGCGGAAACGCCGCGAATCCGCGGCGGGTTCCCGCATCGCATGCCTCCCGGCGGCAGTTCACACTGCCCTATGCGAACTGCTGGGAGTGTCAGTGAAATGTTACTGACACCCCCAGATCAGTTCGCATATCGCAGTGCGATCTGCAAACTCGGATCGCATGGTGTGAACACCCATGCGATCCGATTCTGCTGCGGGCCAAAAAAAGGGTCCCGTGCGAATTTGCGGCGGGTGCGGCGGGTGTGGCGGGTGCGGCGGGTGCGGCGAATGGCTGAACTCGAATCGCACAGAGATCGGATGTGATTTGCACTGCAGTGCGGTGCGAATCACATTCGTTCTCATAAACCGCTGCAATGTGAACCCAGCCTTAGTGACACTGGCGACGGGGGGTGATCACGGGGTTAAACCTTTATTGGGGGGGTTAGGGGGGTACATTAGAACTAAAGGGGGCTAACCCTAACTGCCCTAACAGTTATTACAGTCACAAATGACACCAATGCAAAAAAAAAAAAAAAAAAAAAAAAATGACATTGGTGTCACTGTGACTGGGGGGCAGGGGTAATTGGGGGGGTGATCGGGGGGTAAAGGGGGGGTGTGAGTGTGCCTGGCATGTTCTACTGTGTGTGGGATGTGTTGGTGCAACTCACTGATCCGCTCTCCTCCGTGTCGGAACGAAAAATACCGACACGGAGGAGAGAATACATCACTTCCTCTCCTGTGTTTACATTACAGGAGAGGAAGTGATGTCACCGGGGATTTCCATTCGTCGGGAGCGATCGCGAGGGGGTGGCCATGAATGAATGGCCGTCCCCTCGTCCGGGATCGCTCCCGAACGAAAACCGACCGCCGCAGGCACCGGGCGGGGGCCCGATCGGGCCCCCGACCCGCGGGAGGCAAAGGACGTACATATATGTGCTTATGCCTGCCCGTGCCATTCTGATGACGTAGATCGGCGTGAGGCGGTCGGCAAGTGGTTAATGCCTAACATATTTGCCCATTTTTCTCTAAAGCTATGTTTCTGTTGTGCAGCGCCTTGTTGTAGCCATGCATAGGATTGGGAGATGACTCTGTCTGTTCAGTTTAAAAATTCCTGCTTTACAGCAATGAGTGGCTAGGAAAAGTCTCCCTCATGGGGTCATGGAGATGTGCTTGTTGTTGATCTCTGATGTTAAGTCAAGGTTATTTGTTAATGGAGTGGGGGGTCCCGGTGAGGAGGAGAAGTCTTCAATGTGGCCCCTATAAGGGGGTGATACAGGAGTCTCCTGGGGCACCCCGCTAGAGAGCTCCAGGGGGTAACCCCTAATGGGCAGGTGGTGAAGGATCTTTCTAGATGTATCCAGTCTTTTGTGTCTGCGTGGCAGATCCAAAGCACTATTATCGCAATATGGATTACGTAGTAAAATTTGTCTGAAAATAGGAAGCCCCACGCTACCATGAGTTTTTGATTTGGTCATGTGACTAAAGCTGATGTGTGTTTTTTTTATTGGCCTAAACAAACCGGGCTTGAATGGCTTTCAATAGTCTAAAAAATGTGGAGGGGATAATAATGGGAAAGGCTTGCATGCAATAAAGTAAATGTGGCAAAATGGTCATCTTAATAATCGATGCCCTTCCAAACCATGAGAATTTCTTAACTGACCATGATTTAAGATCTCGGTCGATAGCTGACAATAGAGGTGGAAAGTTTTGTTCGAACAATTGATTAAGGTCTCTTGTGATTTTTACACCTAGGTATTTTATAGCTTTGGTTTCCCATTTGAATGGGCCATTTTGTTGTATAAGAGATAAGTCTTTAGTTTATAGAGATATGTTCAATGCTTCAGATTTGTAATAATTTATTTTCATGTTGGAGATAAAGCCAAAGTTATCAAAGGCTGTTAGTAGGTCGGGAAGAGATATGTGTGGTTGGGATATAAAAAAAGAGTAGGTCATCAGCATAGGCTGCGATTTTGTATTCCCTGTCCCCCATTGTTAAACAACTGATAGAAGTGTTAAGATTTATGGTGTGTATAAATGGCTCAAGAGATATCATGAATAATAATGGTGACAGTGGGCATCCCTGTCTAGTGCTGTTTTGTATTAGTACTGGTTCAGATAGAGATCCATTTATTTAGACTTTTGCCGATGGTCTGTGGTAAAGGGAGGAGATCCAGTATAACATATGACCACCCAATCCAATGTGTCTACATGTAGAGAACATGTAATCCCACAATGCTCTGTCGAAGGCCTTCTCTGCATCCGTAGAGAGGAAAAGCCACCGACTTTATCTGTATGCATTCTATGGACCAGACTCACCGCCTTGATCACATTATCTCTTGCCTCGTGGCATGGCATGAAATCCACTTGTTCCGGTCCTATGACCTTGGATAGAAGTGGTCACAGGCGATTCGCTATAATTTTGCTAGGAGTTTCAGATCAACATTCAAGAGTGAAATCGATCTATAGTTTGAGCAATCTGTAGTGTCTTTGTTGGGTTTTGGAGTGTTTTACGTAGATGTGAAAAGGTCTTATAGTATTGGGCAGTAAACCCATCTGGTCCCGGACCCTTGCCTGGTTTTAAGTATTTGATCGCAGTTGTTAGTTCTTCATCATAGATAGGTCTCTCTAAATCATCTCTGTCTATGGTGTCCAGTATGGGGATTTGGTTCTGAAGCAAGCATTCTTTTATTATGGAATCTCTATCACCTCATAGAGTGGCAGGTTTATGTTGTGTGGGTAGGTTGTACAAACTGGAGTAGTAAGCCTGAAATTGTTCTGTAAAGTGCTCTATTTTCCAAAGTTTATTTTTGATACCATAAATGTTAGAGGCTAATTGGGAGTTTTTTAAAGCCCTCGCTAGAAATTTGCCAGTTTTGTCACCATGCTCATAGTAAATGTCTTTCCTTAGAAATAATATATGTTTAGCTTTAGAATCTAACATATGCTGAAGGTTTTTGCAGTGTACTTGGAGTTTCTTACTTGTATTTGCAGCTAATGACTATTTGTGTTGATTCTCTAGTGTCGCTATCTTATCAACTAGTTTAGAGATTTCGGAATCTCTTCTGCGTTTGCGTTTTGCACCCCATTTTATGAGTTTGCCTCTCAAAGTGAACTTATGTGCTTCCCATACGGTTATGGGGACAATATCATCTGTAGCATTAGACACAAAAAAGTGTGAAATCTCTTCAGAGATATGTTGGTGAATTTCAAGGTCTGTCAGGAGGGAAGAATTCAACCTCCGGTTTAATGTTTACTGTAATACCTGAGTCGATGTGGACAGATGTATAGAAATTGGAGAATGGTCAGAAATCGTTTGAATTCCTATCCTAGCTTCTTTGAGATCTGTCAAATCTCTTTGTGTTATAAAGAAGTAGTCAATATGTGTGTACTTGTCATTTACTGTATGTGAAATCACCACCCTCTGGGTGCAGTGTTCTACAAGCATTGACTAGTAACATGGACCATAGTAGTTCTTTAAGTCATTTAATCATGCTATATTTAATGCTTGAGTGTCCATTTGAGGGGTTCACAGAGGGATTCAGGAGTATCACAAAAATTGAAATAACACTCCTAAAGCCACATCTGTATAAACTTGATTGGAAGAGAGAAGAGGTAAAGGGCCACAGGGTCCTAAATCAGACTTTACAGGCAAAGTGGACAATGGTATAGTACAAAAATTCAGGGGTACATTGAAGTCATGATACATCCTGTAGCGAACGATTTGAGTTTTTCTATAATATGCTTACAGAAAGATATCTGTGAGGTATTGAGGAAGTAGACATTGGCATATGTTATAGGTCTGCCTGCTAATGTACCCTTAAGAAAAATGTATCTACCTTCTGGGTCACATAGTTGTTGTTCAAGGATAAATGGTGTCCTTTGGTTTTCAATGTGGAAGTAGTGGCATGAAACTTTAGTAAAGTGTTTATTTGTTGCGTTTGGGATATGCAATGTGCGAAAGTGGGTTTCCTTCAGGAAAACCACTTGTGAGTTTGTTTTTTTTACGTTCCTGTAGAAGTTAAATTTTAAACGTTAAATAAGAAGTTAAATCAATTTAAATCTTTATTTGGGTATGTTTAGGCCTCTTCAATTGATAGATCACTGTGTAGAGAACAGGGCACTCCCAAGTGCAGAGAAAGTCATTGTGAGTTGGGTTGAATTGGAGATGGTGTAACAATCTGTCTCTGTACTTACAGTAGGGCTGGATAGGGGCACCTGGTTCTTCAGAAGGATTGGGTAACCCTTTTTCTGTTTAGCTGATCTTGAGATGAGTATCTTGGTAATCCAGAGGTATCAAGAAGGAGAGGTAAGAACGTTAAGATAAAAGAACAATAAGCAAGAGGATGAGTCTGGTTGAGATAAAAACAAAGACAAACGATTATTATATAACCAGTAAGCAAACTGAGTAAACCTTCTATCTATATTTAATAAGTATTAAACTACAGCAAAAAAGGATTGTAGTATCAGGTAAGGTGTGAAGTTATGTATATAACTATTTGTGGGGTACATGGAAGGAGCTATATGTAAACCCACAAGTATTAAGCAACTACGTTTCTTAAAGTGATATATCTCCTAACCCCTAACCTTTCTATTGAATGCTATAATGTAAAACAAACAAAAAAGGATCTCCCATTATGGTGGCACTGGGGGGGGGGGTAGGATTGGGGTCACTACGGTGAGAGGAGGATCACACAAGCAGTGTGATCATGTCCAGGATGTAGCCCAATCAGAGTGTGGGAGTAAGTGGAGTATAATGAGCTTGTATAAAGTATTCAGTCTCAAGAAGTATGTGGTTTCACTCTGGCATAAGAGGGAGTTGTAGTTCTTACTGGTCTCTGTTGAGTGTTCACGGCTTATTCCTTGAAAAGGCTATAGCAACATATATTGGGATGTGACAGAGTTCACGTGTAGCTGTCACCTTGGAATGCAGGGGGAATTGACTCAAGAAGTGTTATATAAAAATGTCAAGGAGGTTAGAAATCCTTTAAAGTCTTGAATAGGGCAGCGAAGGAGGGTGTGGGGTAATCTCGGTTTGGGGAGGTCAGATTGTAAACCTTTTCCATATCTTGTCTCTAGCCCTAAGATTTGGGTGAGTCTGTTTACCAAAAAGTTCCTGACCTAGGCTCAAAGTTCAGAGCTGGGTCAGGTAGATGCAATATTTTTAACAGTACATGTAGGATGAGTAGTTCAGAAGATTTATCTAGGCCCTGGTGTTCTGGGAGAATTGTATTAGTATGATACCCTTCCCAGGGTTCTGGTGTGATGCTTATTCACCTTAGACTTCTTGTGGGGTTGTTTAGACGTGAGAGGAGAGGTGAAGTTGGAGGGCTGTTGGGTATTTCCAGGGATCTTAATTCCATGTACCACTTCGGGACTTCCATTTGTGGGATGTGTATGGCATCACAGAATGATGGGAAGTCTTCTGGTGTGTGGAGCAGGGCAAAAGGAAATTTTCATCTGTATGAATGATCTTTGTGTTTAATGGCATCCAGCAGGGGGCGCAAGGCCCTTCTGGTTCTGAGTGTGAAAGGGGATAGATCCTGGTAGAGAATAATGGCTTTATTGTTAACCAGAATGTGATCTTTCAATCTTGCTTTTGTTAGTATATCTTCCTTCATCGGAAAGTTGAATGGACATATCATCACCATCATTGCCTCATGTGGTGCGATGGTAATCTACATAGGAATTAAAGAATTATGGAGAGGGAGATAATGTACAAAATATTCACACCAATTGTACTTTTTTACACACCGTGTTAAGTTAAATTCCTTAACCACTTCAGCCCCGGAAGGATTTACCCCCTTCCTGACCGGGCCATTTTTTTGCGATATGGCACTGTGTCACTTTAACTGCCAATTGCGTGGTCGTGTGATGCTGTACCCAAACAAAATTGATGTCCTTTTTTTCCCACAGAGCTTTCTTTTGGTGATATTTGATCACCTCTGCTGTTTTTATTTTTTGCGTTTGAAATAAAAAAGACTGACAATTTTGAAAACAATAAAATATTTTTTACTTTTTGCCATATTCCCAAATAAAAAAAAAAATTTCTTACTCAGTTCAGGCCAATATATATTCTTCTACATATTTTTGATAAAAAATGTGCAATAAGCGTATATTAATTGTTTTTTTCTGCAAAAGTTATATTGTCTACTAAACAGGGGATAGATTTATGGCATTTTTATTATTTCATTTTTTTTACTAGTAATGGCAGCGATCTGCGATTTTTAGTGGGGCTGCGACATTGTGGCAGACAGATCGGACACTTTTGACACTTTTTTTAGAACCATTGACATTTATACAGTGATCTGAGCTAAAAATAGCCACTGATTACTGTATAAATGTCACTTGCAGTAAAGGAGTTAACACTAGGGGGCAATCAAGGGGTTAAATGTGTTCCCTCAGTGGGCTCTGTAAGGGGGGATAGGACTGCCTGGAGGAGAAGAATGATCATTGTTCCTATAACTAGGAATTTCCAATCTGTCTCCTCTCCCCTGCCGGAATGGGGGTGTGTGTGTTTACACACACACTTTTCCATTCTGGCTCTGTCAGGAGTAATCGCAGTTGGCCGACCCGGCGGCATCCTCAGTGACACGCATGCATGCGTGCCAACTATACCAGTTAAAGTGCCCACTGTACAGCTACGGGGATTTGCGCAGGGGAGCCATTCTGCCGCCGTCATGGCGGGTGGTTAGCAAGAGGTTAACATGATAGAATTTTCAGGGTAGCACTGTAGCATATTTTTTGTAAGCAGTCATTTAGGGTTTACAAGAGTCTACCTGGAGGTTACTAAGACCCTTTCATATGAAATCAGCTTTCACATTTCACTTTCCACCTACATACTGTAAGCCAACGTGGGTTTGCACTCATTTTTCCATTAAAGGAAGATTCCAATTCTCCTGCATACAATGAGCACCGTATTTCTGTTTAACACCCTTTGTAACCGCAAAATGACTTTTTAAGTATAAATGTAAAATGCCCCTTTACGTGAGACTGTTCATTAAGCTTGCAGTACTAGGACTGTACATAGTGTATGTTTCTAGTTCTGTATGTTAGTCGGAACAATTAGTCATAGAGTGATTGTCAAGATAACTGATGCATAATAACTGCTAAACTCAGAGTGTCTAAGCCAGCCTTTCCGAACCAGGGTTTTGTGGAACCCTAGGGTTGCTCCAGAGGTTTCCACGGATTCCTTGAACAATGAGCAACTTCTGCCTCTCAGGTGAGTAACCACTGACACCAATGATCTTTTTTGCTTTCTGTAAGAGGGGATTTTTCCCAGTGACCATCACACTAATGAACTAATGTACCAATGAACTGTAAATGTTATAGTAAGTACCAGAAAGGGCTCCTTGAGTCTGGAACAATATTTTAAGGGTTCCTCCATATATAAAAGGTTGAGAAAGACTGGTCTAAAGTTGAAAAACCCTGGTCGTGAAAGTGTCAATAGAATGCTTAATTTATGGTTTATGAAAATGTATATTTTTCTGCGTCTTTATTTAAAAATATAAAGGTGAAGTAGCTTTAATCATTGTTCCTTTACAGAGAGAACACAATGGTTTCTTTTCATCTAGGGCTACCGGAATTGCAGTATGTGAAGGAAGTGAGCGCTGTAAATGATAATTTGATTTTGCAAATACTTTGTCTATTAATTAAACAAAGCCTAAACTCTGCATGGTGTTCCTGTGCTTCAATTATACCATTTAAATGTGACAGTATTAATATTCATGACTATTATCATTGATCTTGTTTCAATAAATTGTTGTCTTTATTTTCTCCAGGGGCCACAAATTATTTTCAGCGCAGCTAAAGACCTTGGACAGTTGTCTAAATTAAAGGTAATACTGTTAAATCAATAGTTAATCACCTGCCACAGTAACTTTATATTCTGCTTTTCCTTAGTTCCTTGTTATTTCACTTCTGTCACAGTTCTTTCATTCGTGATGAACAAGTCACTTTATCTGAAAAACAGAAGACAATATTGCTTTAACGTGTATTCTGAAAATGTTTTACTTATTTAACATGAACATTATTTTTTAGCAGTTCATATTTTTTAGATCTTAATGTTACTGAAGTAAGACAGTGCTTAAATTATGTAAGTTTCATCTGCAACTCCCAGCAATGCTATGCAGATATAAAATATGCATTTTCTAAAACAACAAAATTATTAATAATTTTTATTATGGTATGCAAAAGTTCAAAAACTTTTGAATTCCCAGTTTAAATAGTTGTATTACTTTGCACTTGATCAGCTTGATCTGATCTGGGCACCAACTCAAAATCATTTTAGGTAACACGGATCTCACATATGTAATTTATTTGCTTTCCTGGAGTTCAACTTTAATTTATAAAAAAATACTTTTCCATTATCCAGAAGTCAAAGCCTCAGCCTCCTATGAGAAGAAATGTCACTAACCAAGAGAAATGAGAAAGTTGTGTAACTTATCTTCAGGTGCTTTTCACACTGCACTATGGATGTTAACTCCTTGCACCAACAATAAATAAACCTCATTGTTGTGGTGGAGGATATATTATTTTCCTGTATTCAGTTGCCAACTCTCATTCTCACACTGGACTTTTAGCTCCTCATGTTACATTTACAAATGGAAGCTTTTTGGAAGCCTCCTCTGGATGAGATACACCATGTTTGCAAGGTCTCAAAATCAAATTCTTTCAAAGCTGCGTAAATCACAAGAATGGCTAAACAGAACTAGAGACTCTGGCAGGAACACTTTTAAATGTGCACGTTTTAAAATCCCTGTATGTAAAGCATGCTAAGCATATACATCTGTAAAAATATTTACTTTTATGGGGTTTCCACAAAAATTCTTATGTATTTTCATAGAAAACAATAAAAAAGAAAAATATCTGACTCATATACAGCCAACTGTTCTCCATGTCCTTTTTATGATGGATGGACCTTTACACCTAGTATGAAGCCTTTGTGATTTGAGTTTCTGTTTGAGTAAGGGCACTAGTGTATATTTGCCTCTACTTTGGTCACCTGCTTATTGGGCTCCTAAACTAATTGGGGAGACATCTAAGCCATGCATATAAGATCTCGGTGCTCCCTGTAGAAGTCTACATGTGGACATTTGAGTGCTACTAATGACAGGTTAAATCCACCTGGAAGCTGGATGATGATGTACCAACCGTACAAGCCATGTATACAAGTTACACATCTAAGCATGGTGGTTCTTGTAGACATCTGCATGTGGACATTCATACACTATTAATGGCATAAACCCACCTGTATCACTAATGAAATATGACTAATGACTAATGAAAATTTAAATCCTGCTGGATTCTGGATACAAGCCTTGCATATAAGTTACACATCTAAGCCATGCATATATGGTCTAGGTGGTCAATGTTATAGTGTATATATGGACATGCTCTTTTTTGATAAATTACAGGTTAAAACCACCTTGAGACCATTCTTATACCTGGAGGATTAACCACATTTTTTGGTTAACAACCTTACAGCATTCGTAAATTGGCTATGTCACCTTGATGTGCTGGTTTCGATCTTTGATATGCTGCATCCTCAGCAACGTAGGACATACCACCCCTATTGTTATATAGTTATTACATTCTTATCTGTATATCTGAGTGTTTTGTTTCATTGATTTATACTGTAGGATGTATTTGAAGATTATTTTAGGAGTATCTTGGGTTTTAATAGGTATAGCTTTGCTTTTGAACTTGTGTCTTTATACTTTCTATGTAATAAAGTTTATTTTTTTACACAGTTAGCTTTATAAGAGTCAGATATGTTTCTTTTTTATAGTTTTCTATAAATATATATTAGAATTTCTGTGGACACCCTATCAAAATAGAATTTTTTTACAGAAGTTGTGTCATGAGGTTTTATGCTGTGAGCTCTGGATTGATTATTCATTTTGGTTAACTATGCCAGGTGTGGTTATGCTAATGCCGCGTACACATAACCAGAATTTACGGCAGAAGAGGTCCAACGGAATCATTCCGTCGGATAGTCCGATCGTTTTTCTTTAACAAATTCAGACGGACCTAGAAATAGAACATGTTTCACATCTGTCCTATGGACTCAATTCCTATCGGGAAAACCGTTCATCTGTATGCTGGACCAAATACGATGCAAGGGCAGTTATTGGCTACTGGCTATTGAACTTCATTTTCTAGTCCCGTCATATGTCATCACAAAACTAACGGATTTTCAAACGGACTTTAATCCGTTCATGTGTGGGCAAGTCTGTTAGTTTGGAAGTCCATTGTAACTCCGTCGGGAAGACCGTCAGACCTTTTCCCGGAAAGTTCAGTCGTGTGTACGCGGCATCAGTATAGTAGTTAGCATACACAATTGTGTTTTTTTTGTTAGTGCCTTTTTCCATAGGAACACAAAGCACACTATTTTCTTTTGGGACAGATGGGAGGTAGTCATCTTGGGGGTGCTCAGATGCATATCATACTAGGGCCAAATTTAGAGTGAAACTTGACCTACCAGCATATCTTTAGCACAAAGGAGAAAAATCCACATAAACCAAGGGAGAACATGCAAACTTCATGCAGATTGTGTCCTGGCCAGTACCTTAACCGAGGACCCCAGAGCCACAAAGCGGAAGTGTTAGCCACTAAGCCACTGTGCTTGCAATGAAAGAATACTTAAATACTTAAATAAAACTGTTATTATTGGTTTGGTGTTTATCCTGAGATATCACTCAAAGCTGGACTCTAACCTTATCTTCAGTCTTGAGTTGTATTGGCTCCACTTCTGTACTGAAATTGCTTGCTCAGGTTTCGCTGCACACTTTGAGGTTCTCAATGTGTGCATTAGAAATTGCAGTAAATCATATAGAGGCCACCCTATTTCCTGGCTAGAGAAAGTCCAACATCATCTAACACTTTCCTCCTCAGTTTTACTGGCTCTGGGCCACCCGTTTCATTCAGTGGGTTTCATTTTTTTTCAATAAAGGAGGTTCAACATCATATGTGGTCCTTATCTAGACTGGTCTGCATGCTAATGCATTCTGCTTGGGAATACCTTCTCCTCTAGACTTCCACTTATCAAGGAATTTTAGTATTTGCAAAACTCCACCGAACTGCTAGGCCACACCTTGTGTCAGGACTGTGGGCTGTTGAAAGGGGTACTGAGACAGGGTGCTGGCCTCCTCCATCAGCTATGATCTGCCTACATCTCATAAGTTGTACTAGATTTGAATGTGTCAGTGTCTGAGCTGGTGTCTGTCATTCATTAAATTTAAACCCGCCCAAGGATCAGTCAAGGCATGGTCGCATTTGAGTGTTTTTTTGTTTTGTTTTTTCATTTAATCCAAATTTTGCGTGAAAACATGACCGCCCAATTGGCAAATGTAATGTCATTAATAATATAACCTTTGGGATTATTGTATAAACAAAGCCACTGAATATTTTCTAATGGTTAAACATAAACTCTATGATGTTTGTATGGGACTAAACTGGAATCATAATGAATCCTGTTTTCATCAAAATGTCCATGCTATTTAACCACTTAAGCCCCGGACCATTTTGCTGGCCAAAAACCAGAGCGCTTTTTGCGATTCGGCACTACGCCGCTTTGATTGACAATTGCGCGGTCATGCGACGTGGCTCTCAAACAAAATTGACGTTTCCCCCCCCACAAATAGAGCTTTCTTTTGGTGGTATTGTATATGATCACCTGTGCGGTTTTTCTTTTTTGTGCTATAAGCAAAAAAAGAGCGACAATTTTGAAAAAAACTAATTTTTTTTTAGCGTTTTGCTATAAAAAATATCCCCCAAAAATATATAAAAAACATTTTTTCCCTCAGTTTAGGCCGATACATATTCTTCTACATATTTTTGGTTAAAAAAAAATGCAATAAGTGTTATTGATTGGTTTGTTCAAAAGTTATAGCGTCTACAAAATAGGGTATCGTTTTATGGCATTTTTATACATTTTTTGTTTTTAACTAGTAATGGCGGCAATCCGTGATTTTATTGTGACTGCGACATTATGGCGGACAGATCGGACATTTATACGGCGATCAGTACGATTAAAAATGCATTGATTACTGTGTAAATGTGACTGGCAGTGAAGGGGTTAACCTGGAGGGGGACACTGGAGGGGTTACGTGTGTCCTAGGGATGTGTTCTAACTGGAGGGGGGATGGGCGTGCCACGACACTGATCACCGCTCCCAATCACAGGGAGCTGTGTTCAGTGTCCTGTCACTAGGAAGAATGGGGAAATGCTTGTTTACATCAGCATTTCCCCGTTCTTCCTCTCCATGAGACAATTGTGGGTATCCCCGTGGATATCGAGTCCGCGGGACCCATGATCACACTCATGGAGCTCGCACCAGGGTCTCACGCACGACCAAACGGCAGCAAATTTAAAGGGACATACCTGTGCGCCCATTTGCCTGTCCATACCATTCTGTCAACGTAAATGTTTGTGCAGCGGTCGGCAAGTGGTTAATGTAATGCTGATCCCTCAGCTATGTATGATATCAACTTGATGCTGGAAGAATATGGCATTGTACAACTGATACAACATTTACATAAAAGGTCATACTCTTTTTTTTTTTTTTAATCATAAAACAGCTTTATTCAAAAGAAGGGTCTGACTCTTTTTGAGAAGAGTTTAAAAGAGTGCTCAACCAGTGTCCAGAACTTTTCATATTAACTCATCATGCTCTACAAGACATAGGGGTGCATTTATTAAAGGCAAATAGACTGTGCACTTTGTAAGTGCAGCCTCACTAATTTTCCTGAGTAAATATAAATGTGGTAAAGCTTCATTTTGAAAAGAATACCCGATCTGGTGCAAGGAAAATGTTTAAAAATTCAATTTTTCTTGTACCCGATTGGATGATGGAAATCAACAGAGTTTTACCACATTTACTAAGCTCTGAAAAAATGAGTGCAACTGTACTTGCAAGGTGCACAATCTGTTTGCCTTCAGTAAATGCACCGCAGAGTTACATAGTCTGGTTGAAAAAAGACACCATTTAGTCTTGTTTAACCAATTTTTACTTATTTTGACATTTTTTGTAGTGACAAGAACCAACTATCAGTTGGTTTGTTCATTTTTGTTGTTGTATGGGTGCTTTGAAATTGGAACTGTGTTACTAGCGGTCTGCCAAAATAATATTATTTTCTTAAACATAATAATTATTGATTTGAGAGGATATAAACTGTAAAAGTTGTGCCCAATGAAAGATGATGTTGGTCTAGTATCTAGTATATAGTATTGCTTGTGGTCTCCCTACAGCTAATATTTTCCCTATTTCTGACTTAGATGTGTTGTTCCACATTTTTCTCTGTGTAGGGATAACCATCTTTGTATTGGATTATGGATTTGCTACTTCCTGTCTGACCTTTCCCCCCGATAACTTGTGATCTGATGACTGGTGGGGTAATGATCAAAAACATCAGGGATATCCTTGCACTGCAGGTTCTCCCAGCTTGTAGTTTTCTCTCCAGCAAGAAGAACAGTGAAGAGCTCAGCAATGACCTCATCAAATCTCACTACAAATGTTGTGAGACTAGCATAAAAGAGCATTGATGCATTAGACAATCTCACATTGCAGATTCAAAACTAGATCCTTAACGGTACTGTGCTTGTATTTATTATGTGTAACAAGAGATGTATTCTATCCTCAGATCATTTGTAGTGAGATTTGATGATGTGACTGCTGAGCTCTTCACTGTTCTTCTTGCTGGAGAGAAAACCATGAGCTGGGAGAACCTGCAGTACAAGGATTTCCCTGTTTTTGTTTTTTTATCATTACCCCAGCAGTCATCAGATCACCAGTTATTGGGGGGAAAGATCTGACACGAAGCGGCAAAGCCATGATCCAATACCAAGATGGTCATGAAAATAAATATCTTTCCCATGGGAAAATTTTTAAGCATTTAGAAATGTAAGGTAGCATAGAATGAAGAAAACGATTTGCTTTATTCTTTTCCTCTAAAATATAGTAATATACCACATACTGACTGTATTCTGCCAAGCTATCACTCTACCCTCATCCAGCATTTGATAACAGGCAGTAAGCAGCTTTGGAGCTCAAAATACTGATATATGAACACAAGGATTACAGTACATTTTAACATCTAAATACAATTTATCCTTTTTAAATCTTAACATGAAAAGTGTCAAGGTTATATAGATAGATATTTTTTCTAGACATGCCATAAACTTTTCTCTTCAGCACAATCTTTGATGCACAAATCAAACCTGCTATTGAATTCGTGATGCCACCTTGTGAATTCTCTTTTAAAGAAAAAAAAACCCAATAGCAGTCCCAGATTAGCAAGCTCCAAATCTGGCATTAGCTAGCAAGAACCTTTCAAGGGCTAATGTATAATAGCTTCACCTGGAACCACTGCGAAAAATAGTGTGATAGCGATATCCCCAATTGCCAACTTAATAGATGGTTGGCAATTGGTCTGGGTTAGGAAATACAGTAATGTCAGTGCAAGACCTCATCCACATATTTCAACTTCTGTGAACATAACAATAAACACATCAAAATCATAACCTGTGATTCAAACTTTGCATATTCTTTGTGCAAATTACAACAGGTGCTTTACATCAGCAATTGGGTGCAGATCATTTTTTCATAGCAGGATTTACCTATTTTTGATGTTTATGCTTGCACTGCTTGAAAAGATGGGAGTTTAGTTTTTCATTGTTAGTTAAGCATTGTGGCATTTTAAGAGTGAAAGGGTGAAGTTAGCAATTGTAAATTTTAGGATAAATCTAAAATTAGGGCCAGATAAGTATCACATTTTTTTTTTTACAACACTTTTTAATTAAATATAGTGGGGCTTTAGATTTACTACATGGTACATTTTATTATTGTTAATATGTGGTAATTAAATTAACAACTATAACATTTCTGTTTAAAACATTCTTTGTGGTCAGTCGGTATTGAAAAAGTTTAAGTTTTAGAGCTTGAAGGCTTAGCTAAGTGTTGAGTTGACAGGTTAAGTTTATTAGGATTGGACAACCTCAGTAAACTTGAACAAGAGATAGATGGCAATTTGTTGTCTCTGTGGAGGCAAACTGCAAGCATGCATTCAAAAGTGTGTGAAGGAAACTATGGTTTTCAAGTGTTTTTGTGAGGTTATGAAAAAGTTAGGTAAAGTAAGTAGAGTCTCCTGTGAAAGAAAAGGTGTCTGGTATAGTAAAAGGTGTCATTGGTAGAAGGTTAGATCTATCAGTGCTTGTCAGCTTGTAAAGGTGAAATAAACTGTAACATTCTACACGAGCAAGAGTGAGGTCTTTGTTTCCTTAGCATTGAAATTATCTTTCCAGGGTCCAGAGGTAGAGATAGTCGGCACGGAAGATATTACAGATGGTAGTATCGGGGCATTAGTCGTAGGTTGACCAAAGCATATCAACCCAAGGAAAGTATAGCAGCAAGTCTTAGTCACAATCTCGGAACATCCAATAAGAGGATAATAATCGACCGGTCTACTTGGCATGTTCACCAATGTCATGAGCCTGGCGGATAAGATGTGTGAACTAGAGAGATTGTTGTACATGGAGGATTTGGATTTTGTGGGAATTTCAGAGACCTCGTTCAACAGCTTGAATGGCTGGCAACCATTCAAGGGTGTACCATTTTATCGCAAGGATAGAGAGGGTAAAAAGGGGGGAGGGGTATGCCTATATATCAAGAATAATGTACAAGTGAATGTGAGAGATGACATCACTAAGGGAGCTAGGGAGGAGGTGGAATCCTTATGGGTAGAGCTCCAAAGGGATGAAGCTAAGGGGAAAATAATACTGGGAATGTGCTATAGGCTGCCCAACCAGAGGGAGGAAGGGGCGACAGATCTCCTATTACAATTTGGATTAGCAGCAAGGATGAAAAGTGTTATCATATCGGGGGATTTAATTATCCATACATTGACTGGGCGGAGGAAACCACACATTCATCCAAGACTCGCCAGTTCCTAAATGTCTTGCAGGACAATTTTATAGGTCAGATGGTAGACGTAACAACTAAAAATAAAATGCTACTGGATCTACTGAATACCAACAATACAGACCTGATCATGGATGTGGAAATATGGGACAATTTAGGTAACAGCGGTCACAGGTCAATTGGCTTCAGTATAAATCACACAAATAGGAAACATAAGGGGAACACAAAGACACTGGATTTCAAAAGAGCCAACTTCCCTAAACTACAACCTTGCTAGAAGGCATCAATTTGGATTAAAATCTTAGGAACAAAGAACAATGGAGGAGAGATGGGTTTACTTTAAGAGCATATTAAATAAGGGCAATAGCCAATGCATCCCATTCGGTAATAACTTTAAAAGAGCAAAAAAAAATGTCCTGGATGGCTTAACTCCAATGTAAAAATGCATAAAAACGCAAAGGAGAAGGCCTTCAAAAAAATACAAGGTTGAGGGATCATCATCAGCATTCAGACTTTATAAAGAATTCAACAAGAAATATAAGGGTGCAATTACGATGGGCAAGATAGAACATATAAGACACATAGCGGAGGAGAGCAAAAAAATCCCAAGAAATTCTAAGTATGTAAACAGTAAAAAAGGAGGACAGACCATTTTGGCCCCATAAAGAATGAGGAAGGTTACAAATGATGGGGAAATGGCGAAGGCATTGAATTTATTCTTCTCCTCAGTCTCCATGAGGGAATCGGGAGGCTTCAGTAACCAAAACTGCAGTGTTTATCCTCATGAGACATCACAGGAAGCACCTTCATGGTTAACAGAGGACAGAATTAAAATTAGACTTGGCAAACTTAACATTAATAAATCCCCGGGACCAGATGGCTTGCACCCGAACGTACTTAGGGAACTCAGTCAAGTAATTTCCAGACCATTGTTCCTAAATTTTTACAGACAGTCTACTGACTGGAATGGTACCAGCTGATTAGAGAAAAGCCAATGCAGCATCAATGATAGTGTTTTATTCCTGCGCTACCACTGGTGATCTATCAAATGTCAGGGGCTGCTGCTACTACTAGAATGGATCACACCGTATCAGGATGAAGTCACGTGATGTGATGTCACGCATAGGGACGGGAAGGAAGCTGACTGGATGCACTTTCTGCTGATTACTAGAAAAAGGCTTTTTTCTATCTATTAATGTGTGAGTACCCTGTGTATGAAAATTTTTAATAAATGCTATTTGTGAAATACTACACTATGGTATTCCCTCTCTATTAATCTATTGGGTCCTATGGAGCAATAAGAATAAAATTTAAAGGAGAAGGTGACCGAATTTACCAGGAGAGAAGACATATAAAGAAATCTATATACCTCTATGCAAATCCCTCCTTGCTATAGGTAAGGGGCCACTGCCCACTAAAGTGTGATCACAGCGGGATTAAGCACTGGGAGACCCACACTTCAGTTGAATTTGCACAAGTTTGCACAAAGCACTTGCACTTAAAGGAGACTGTTGTTTATTTATTATGGAGTTGAATATTTATATCTTTTTCTTTTTTTTCTTTTTGATGGATTTCAATATGTATATTTAATCTATAGAGGCCGGATTCATTCTGATATAACGTATGTTACAGCCGGCTCTGTAGTGCGTTTACTACTATATATATTTTATGTTTAATATTAAAGTTTATTTCCATGTGATCAGGAGAGGATACCCTCTTTTTGGTCTAGGTATACTCTTCCTTGCTTTCTTGTATATCATTTGTTTATTATTAGGGTGGTTCACTTATATCACCTCTGGAGAGTGTTTACCTATTTGCACATTTATAAGACGCACTTGGCACTTTATGATCACAGTTTTTTGGCTTTGCACTCGATTGAAGCAGTTGGGTTTCCATGGAGGTTTTCAATTGACTCTGTAGTGTAGTTACTTTTTTTTTTTTTTTGCATTTTCTCTGCACTTTATCAAAATAGTATTTTTTTAAGAGACTGTTTTTAGTTACTTACCATTGTTCACTTGATTTTCATTTATTTGGATTCTATCACCTCTGTGGTGTGTTTATTTTATTTTATTTAATGTAGCACTTTGCACTTTTTGATATTATTCAGTAGACATTTATATATATATTTTTATATTACACTATTGATTTATGTAACTAGGCATTATACTTATCACCCTCGGAGGGTTATTTAATATAGGGGCAGCATAATACCAACATATCTTTAGTTAAATGCAACATGAATATTTAAAAAGGGCCCAAAATACATCCCTGGGAATTACAGACCAGTTAGTCTAACATCAATAGTTTGTCAACTCTTGGAGGGGACTATATACAAGATTTTAGTAATGAGAACAGTATCATTAGCAGTAATCATCATGGAATCATGAAGAAACGTTCTTGCCAAACCAATCTATTAACTTTCTACGAGGAGGTGAGTTGTCATCTAGATAAAGGAAGGCCCATAGATCAAGTGTATCTGGATTTTGCAAAAGCATTTGACACAGTTCCCCATAAACGTTTACTGTACAAAACAAGGTCCGTTGGCATGGACCATAGGGTGAGTACATGGATTGGCTACAAGGGAAAGTACAGAGGGTGGTGATACATGGGGAGTACTCAGAATGGTTAGGGGTGGGTAGTTGGGTCCCCCATGATTTTGTGCTGGGGCCAATCTTGTTTAAATCCTATTTAATTTGTTCATAAATGACCTGGAAGATGGGGTAAACAGTTCAATCTCTGTATTTGCAGACAATACTAAGCTAAGCAGGGCGATTCAAATTTTTAGTGGAAGGGAGTGTAACACGACTCGTGGCCACTCATTAAAATTAGAAGAAAAGAGGTTTAATCTTAAACATTGACCCCACTGTTAAAGACCAAGGCCTTATTGTAGTCAGGTATTAGATATTTTGAAGATTAATGACTTTCGATTCTTTTTCTCCTATTGATGGAACATGAAAACAAGCTCTTTATTAGAGTGCTCTGTAACTTTAAAAAAAAAAGGGCTCTACAGAAAACTCTGTGCAGTCTAATAAGGTGATTGCTCTTGTAGCTGGTAAATATGTGGCCCCAGTCAAACTCAATATGGACTCCAGACTGAATATTACTTGTACTGTGGTGCCCTGGCTGTTTCAGCTTGTGGCTTCAAGGACTCTAGAGCCTTATATTAATTAGACATTGCCTGTTTTCAAGGCCACTGAAGTTCTATCTCAAGCTCAGCCATGTCATGCCTTTGTGAGATATCAGTTCCTAGTGAACATTGACATTATTGGGTTGATTTACTAAAGACAAATAGGCTGTTCACTTTGCAAATGAAATTGCACTTTGGAAGGGAATTTTCCCCAGAGCTTAGTGAATGTGGCAAAATTTCATTTTGCAAACAATGGGTATATAGATGATTGGGTAATCACACGTATGGAGATTTTTTTTTAGAAAAACAGCATTTTTACTTACACATGTTTGAATTATTAAAGTCAGTAGAACATTACTTGATTTATTAAGCTCGGATGAAAATTAAATTGCAAAGTGCAACATTCTATTTGCCTTTAGTAAATCAACCCCTATGGGTTATATTTGTAAAGCAGTGGATGTGGCTTCCGCCAAATATTCTGTAGTGATGAATCAATCACTGCTATGTACTTGGAACATTCACCTGCAATTAATGTTTTGTAAATGTAACATTGCTATATAAGTATGCCCCAATATTTTTTTTTGTCAACAGTCTGTTTATATAGTATTAAGTATTATTTTGGTTTCAAAGAATGTGATAGTCAGAATGGTAAAATTAATTTTGTGAGCCAGAGGAATGAATAGCGTACTGGAAATCCAGAAACTTGATGAAGTTGGGTAACTTTCTCATTTTCAATCAAAGCCATCTTGGGGCCAGGGTTAGCTGGGGAATTGTTGCACTTAATGAAAGTACTTATTTCTTTCTTCTTGGGGGGTGATCATGTGAGTCTTGTTGGTTCTCTGGAACTTTTCATAGTAGATAGAATGTAAGATGTACTTTTTCTTGGTTAAGAAAGCATGCTATAGAACAGGGGCTCCAGCAATTAGCATCCTCACTCAACCATATATAAATCCATGTAAATGACTGGCATTGTCCAGTAGAAAGTTAGATTGGAACTCTTTAAATTCAGTGAATGTCTTTGAATTTTATATACCATAAGTGGATTTACAAACAGTTACTCTGTGTTGGATAATGAAAGCTTTGTTGGGTATTTTATAGTACAAGTATTAAATGTTGCTTTACCCTGAGATTCTAGTAGCTCTCAATAGATTCAAAGTTGCTTTCCTGCTGTCTGTAATGATAGAGTAGCCTGTTATCGTGCAAACCGCTGAGCAAGTGTAGAACTTGTTTCTGAAGTTACAAAGTCACTGTTATTTTACCTATTTTGTCACTGCATTCTGAAGTAAGAAGAAATTTTTAAACAATGATTGTAACTGATTATGCGTTAATTGAACGATCAGTTAGTATTCAGTTTTATTTAAGAAAGCAAAACAGTTTATGTATTATTATTTTTTTATTCAGAAAGTAATTGGTGATTTGAGCTTAGCAAATGGCTTGTCCTCTACTGCTTTATACTTGTGATTTAATTAATAGTTAGCAACAAAGATGTAGCACAACTGCAGAAAGGAAACTAACGGGAAAAAAAATATTAGAAAGTCTTTAAACATAAAATACAAACATAATTTATATAAATAAATCCAGTTATAAAGTTTTTAGCTATAGCTTTCAATGGTTTCATAAGGTGAAAAATGCACAAATAAAAAAATCAATATATTTTACAAATAGTAACACAGATTTTTAAGGCATCATAAACTTAAAAGACCCTAGCCCACCCTTTTTTGAGGCCAATTATAGCCTCAGCCCCATATGGATGGGCGGCCACTTCTTTGAATACTGTGATACATTCTTTGCTACAGCTCCCATAGGTGCACGCCATTGCCCTATAGTGCATAGCTTCATAGTTTTATATAATCAAATTGAAAGGCTAGCTGAAACTTGTCCTTTTTTAGTGCTAACATGAAGTTAGCCAAGGGAGGGCTGCAATACTTGGTAGCTGGTTATAGTATTTATTATATATGACTATTTTACTGTTACTCCGTATTAACAAAATCACATTCAAACAAGTCTGGAAGTCCCAGTCGCTGTAGAGATATAATTGATACTGACTTTCTCAGTTGTGATTGGCACATTTTAGCTCACAAACAGTCTGTCTTCTATTTATACCTTTTGACCTCCGGAAGGTCTACCCCCCTTCATGAGCAGGCCATTTGTTGAGATACGGCACTGCGTTAATTTAACTGATAATTGCACCATTGTGTGATGTTGCACCCAAACAAAATTGACGTCCTTTTTTACCCACAAATAGAGCTTTCTTTTGGTGATATTTGATCACCTCTGTGGTTTTTATTTTTTGAGCTATAAACAGAAGAAGAGTGTCCATTTTGAAAAAAAAAAACGCAATATTTTTTACTTTTTGCTTTAATAAATATCTCCCAAAAATATATAAAAGGACATTTTTTTCCCTCAGTTTAGGTCGATCACAATAAGCATATATTGATTGGTTTGCACAAACGTTATAGTGCCTAAAAAATAGGGGATAATTTTATGGCATTTTTATTAGTCATTTTTTTAATGTAATGACAGCGATCTGCGATTTTTATCGAGACTGTGTTATTATGACGGACACATCGGACACTTTTGACACTATTTTGGGACCATTGTCATTTATACAGTGATCAGTGCTATAAAAATGCACTGATTAGTGTGTAAATGACACTGGCAGGGAAGGAGTTAACCACTAGGGGACGTAGAAGTTGTTAAGTGTGTCCTAGGGAGTGATTCTAACTGTGGGGGGGTGGACTTCAACTCACATGACAGCGATCACTGCTCCCGATGACTCTATCATCTCTGTCATGACACAAGGCAGAACGGGGAAATTCCTTGTTTACATACCTGTACTTCCCCGTTCTGCGGCTCTGTGACACGATCGCCAGGAGACCGGCAGACATTGAGTCTGCTGGTCCCGTGGGCACAGTCACGCTGTATGTGGCTGGCGCGTGCGCCTACTATCCCCGCCTTTTAAAGGGGACGTACAGGTATGCCCATTTACCCACTGCTCACACAAATATCAGTGTGTGGCGTGCAATGGCAAGTAATTAAACTTAGCTAATAAAAAAATGTAAAAATCGAATTTCTTCATACGTTTAGGCCGTTATGTATTTGATACATATTTTAGGTAAAAAAAAAATCCCATTAAGTGTTTACTGATTGGTTTTCCCAAAAATGATAGAAACTATCGTATACTGTATATACTCAAATTTGTATTTATTCATTTTTATACTAATAATGGTGGTGATCAGTGACTTATAGCAGGACTGTGATATTGCAGCAGACAATTTGATACTGACACTTTTGACACCAGTGACACTAATACAGTGATAAGTGCTAAAAATATGCACTGTCACTGTATTAATGACACTGGCTGGGAAGGGGTTAAAAATCTAGGGTGATCAAAGGATTAACTGTGTGCCTAACAAGTGTTTTTGTGTGTACTATGTGCTACTTTTACTAAGGGATGTGCTGGATTTTATTCCCTGCTTTGCAGGGAAACAAGATCCAGCACATCCTCGCTTACAGGATGGAGCTCTGCTTTGTTTACATAGACATAGTTCCATCCAGTCTGTCTCCTCCCCGATCAGTGGCTGTCAGTGGCCATCCATTGGCCAGCACCCACTAATTGTGATTCTGCACAGAGTGGCCACCCTGTAGCAGTAAAGCTACAATGGGGGGTCACTAAGTGGTTAAAGGGTTTGTTAACCCATATATATAAAATGATGCCAGGCCCTCTATTAGAGCCGGGCATTGCACACCATGTCATTCGTTTTTCAAAATGAGCATTGTAAATACCTAATTTGAGCTGTCTTCGGGGACCGGTGACATGACTCACGGCCGCTTTCCAGCTCTGATGGATGGCTTCTGAGGGAGGGGCCATTATCTCCCTCTGATGTCAGCCGGGGAGATTACGTGACCACTTGTCTCCTCCACAGAAGCTCTGTCTTGGAGCTGTAAAGCTCCCGCGAGTCATGTGACCGGCCTGAAGACAGCTCAAATTGGGTATTTACACTGCTCGTTTTGTAAAATGAATGACACAGTGTGCTATGCCAGCCTCTAATAGAGAGTCGTGAAAATGTAATGATTTGATTTTACAAGCATTAGCAGCGGGGCTGGGCCGGAGACAGAGGCAGATGACAGGGAGAAAGGAAGGGAGTGAGGGGGAAGAGAGGAGAGCAGAGGGGACAGCGCATGATGGAGGAACGCACTTAGACCATGGTGTTTAGGGCGGAGCTGCCCTGGTTATCGTGGTCTATTTAGAGAGGGGATACAGGAAGTGCCGGAGGGGGGCAGATTACACAGCACAAGATCTGTGCTGTGTAATCTGCTTTATGGGACCAGAATCTACCTTTCTACCTAATCAGATAATGTAAACACTTCCTTGCCAGTTCAGTCCTGTAACTATCATTACCCCAAATTACAGATGATTTGCAGTGACAGTTATTTTACCAGCAACAGCTTATTTTTCTATTACCAACACAAAAAAATAATTTCTGGCAAGACATAAGAATAATCGTTATTAGCTCAGGGTAATGTGATGTTTGTATAGTGTGCAGCTGCATACAGGGTTACACCTGTTATTAGCTGGGCATATGCAAATGGTTGAGTGCACATGAATTATATGAATTTCTTTGATTTAATAATCCCAGTTAATCTACTGTGAATAATATTTCTACATGGGCCAAGAAATAAATGCTGCAGAATTCATATTAATCAGCAATTTGGATACATTATAGATATTTCTGTGTAGAAGGCCTCATTTATTTTATTTTACATTTTTTCAGGACCATGTCATTCGAGAGGAAGCCAGGAGCCTCACTCCTCGCCAATGCTCCATTATGGAAGTCGTACTCGCCACTATTAAGGTATCGTGAACATTCATTATGAACATCATGCACAAGTGAATTGGTCTTTTTACAGCTGCTGCCTCCTGTAAATATATTAACTGGTACTTCTGAATCATTTCTCTGCTACTTAATGCACGTTCTATGGCTTATCTGATTATTCTCATTACAGAGGTAGAATTTGCCTTGGGGAGTAGGAAAGATATTAACTGCACATTGACTCTTCTTTTGCTCAACACAGAAAGAATATTTAGAACCCTTGAGACAACTGGACCTTATATTTTTTGCCAATAGACTGTTGTTATAGAATTTAGGATGCAATCAGAGAGAAATATGTCGGACCGCATGGTCAGAAAACATGGCTAATATATGGTTATATTAGATGCAGGCATGATCACTACTGTACAGTAAGTGGACTAATGGTTATAATGCACATTGTGAGAGTATAGTGCAGTCCTTGGACAGTAGAGCATCAAATACAACAGCATGCCTCTATAAAAAGCCAGTACTACAGTTAATCAATCATTTTTAGAACACATAACAAACTGGATAAAGACAGCTGATAATGATAATGGTGATGATGATAAAGTCAAATGGTTATCACTTATTCTACCAATTAAAGTGGAACTTCAGCCAAATTATTTGTACTTTTGTGTAAAGTGTGAAAATAATGGGTGCTTTCTTTGGGTTTTTGTTGGATATTTGAGAAATTAAGGATTTCCCAGCTGAAATGTCAACAATAAATACCAAGTACTCAATCCCAGATTTAAGTCTGTTTAACGGTGACTTTGGAATCTCTAAGCCCTTGTACACACGGTCGGAGATTCCGATGCAATGTTTCCTATCGGACCGTTTTGTCGGATATTCCGACTGTTTGTGGTCTGCATCGGACTGTTTCCGTCGGAATATCCGACGGACCAAGTTTTCGAACTTGCCGGTAAAATTTTCCGACAAAATGCTTCTATCAGACATACTCCGATCATGTGTAGCCTACTCTGACGGACAAAGTGCCATGCATGCTCAGATCAAATTCCTAGACCAAAGCTATTGGCTACTAGCCTAAACGTAGTCCCGCATAACGAAATAACATCATCACGTTATGTACAATCGGATTTTCCAACAACTTAGTCTGACCATGTGTATGCAACATCACTTCCGGACCTCTTCTGGAATTAATCAGTCGGAATTACTTCGACGGATTTGGTTGTTGGAATCTCTGACCGTGTGTACAAGGGCTTAGATTAAAGTGTTTGAACATTTGCAGTGAAATGGGAGACTTGAAGCGCAATCATTCAGTAACCACAGAATCTATATACTGTATAATAGGAAACATAATATACTGTATATACAGTCAATTTGGTTTTGAAAATCCATATATATATAATTTCAGCCTCTGAGATTTTTAATGCTAATTTTTAATATATGCATATTCCCATCAAACCATGTCCTTATGTATAGATAAACAGTAAATCATACATTCTCATAGCGGATATATTGAATCTTCTCTCCTTTGATCTGCCTGATCTGACAAATCTGCTTCTGTTGCTCTGAAATCCCAAGCAATGTTGTCATCCCTACTCAGCCTCTTGTTTAGATTACAGAATTTGCCCCCTTTCCCTCATCCCCACAACATAAAAGGTACTGAAAGTATTCTATTCCAAAAGAGAAGAACTCAAGAAGGGGTGACAGCACTTTCAGATGTTAGCACAGTAGAGCAGTCATGAGCCAAACTGCTCTAGGATCAGTTTAACTAGAGTTTGTTGAACATCAAATGAGTTTGAATGCCAAATGCAAACTCCATTGAAATCAATGGGGCTTAATTCTGTTAAATTCAAAATGCCCAATTTCTGGACTAATACGCAAGAGGTCGTGAAAATAGAATAGGGATGGGTAGTTCCCTAGGGAGCATGTACCAATGCAAAACTTTTTTTTTTCAATGTATCTGGGAGCAATATTTTTTTTTTTAAAGCCCTGACATTTACAAAACACAAATGTATGATTTTTATATTATAGGCAAATTACATCTCCCTCCTTTTTTAAAGGATAAAGTGGCACACAGGGTCTATTATGTATTGTGAAGGACCTTTGGAGGGGTCTATGTTCTTTTTTTTTTTTTAAAGAAGCTGGCAACAATAAAGTTTAATTTGCTAGCATTTTGAACTGTCATATTTTTTCTTTGTAAGCCCTGGTTCACATTGGTAGGATTTGACATGTGATTGGACAATTGGCAGCAATGGCACCGTCCTAATTGGTGCAACGCTGCATTTGCAGCATCGCATCGATTTTAAAAAGTAGTTTCTGTACTAATTTTGGGCTGCAATTTACATTGACATCTGTGCAGAAACCTGCACAGATGTCTCTGAAATCGCGGCTAAAATCGGGACTGACATGCGGGAGTGAAATCGTGCGAGTTCAGAACTCAAACGGCTTCATTCTCACAGCTCAGTGTGAACCTGGGCTCAATGTCAGTTTTGTGGTAGCACATCCTACCTCAAGGATGCAAAAAAATTGTGTAGAGCCGCCAAAAATGCACACCGACCCTTTGAGTCTGGTATGGATTTTAAGGGTGGTCATTTAAATGAAGCACACAAAAAAAATTGTGAGCCCCCCCTAAAAATGCATATCAGACCCTTTTTCTGAGCATGCAGCCTAGCTGGAAAGGAAAGCGGGGAACTTCCTGACTCATACCAGGCCACATGTTCTCACCATGGGTGGGGGGACTTTGCCAGGGGGACCATTGGCTCCTCACTTTGGAAGAGTTTTCAGCTCAAAGAGGGAATGAACAGTTCACTGGTTTCTTAGCAAGATAAATAGATGGTTTTTGTATTTACCGCATTTTTTAACTCCTTGGCACTAAGCGCACTCAAATATGGGGCCTAACGGTGGCTGGGCCTTGGTACAGAACAGCCGCATATTTACATGCAATAGCGCCAGTAAATCTGTGCTGAGAGAGTCCACCCAGCATGCTCCTGGCACAGTTACCAGCGGCTTACTGAAAGCCCCTTTTTGCAGCTTGCGATCGGGAGCTTTTCAATCATGTGAATGCTGTGAGAGCCAATCATGGCGGTTACATGACCATAAGCCCTGCCCCAGGATGCTAAACCCCTTAAAGGGCTGGCAGGCGCCAGCTCTAAGGGGTTAAAGAGACAAAATGTTGGCAAATGTGTATGTATTGCAGAGATGTACAGAATGTATTTTCTATATTGCCCAGGCACACATTTTAATTTTGGTCAGAGTGGAAAATGCTCTCTTTCATATGCTTGCTCTCTAGTATGTAACTGTTCCTCTCAATAACTACAGTAAGGGCTCCTTTAAGTGAGCAGCAGGCAGAACAAACAATAAACAATGTTGTGCGAAAATGAAATCAACTGAGAAATTAAAGCCTGAATGCAAATCATGTTTTAATTAATCTGCTTCTTGAAGGCAGTGCTGCCATTTGAACACACTTTGCTATAAATGTGGGCAAATGGAAATATAGCTGGAGAGTCAAACCAAGTTTGCACTTTGAAACAAAATGAACTAAAAAAATAAATAAAAAAAATAGAACAAACTTTAGCATGGAATTGTCAAACCTCTCCTGGGCTTCCATAATTACCTTTTCAGTTAAAGATTTTTACAAGCCAATTATAAATCAAGAATAATATTATATTCTCCAAAGCATTTTGCTCTCAATAATTAGCATTCTGACATGTCATTACATGTTATTATTTAAATGTCATTTGATAAATTATATTGAAATGCATATGATTGTATATAAATAAAAAAGTCCGGACGATGACACTTAAATGTCACGTAGGCCCTGATGTATCACAGTGTTTCAGGTTTCAAGCCGGAATGTGAGCAAATAGCTAATTACACATTTTAACTATACACAATTTTACAGATTTTCCAACCAAAAGGTTTGTGATTCATTACAACTTTTCCTGTGATTTACACACGCTGTACAGTCAGGCAGATAGCACACTTTTTTCATGATTCGGGAATAAATGAGTATTTCTAGCTCTGTCTAGTGACTCCGGAAGTACTTATTGAATCTTTCTGGCTTTGCAGAATGGCAGAAGTGTGCAAAATGCACAATTACAAATCACTGAAGTGTATTTCCACTTTTGCACCTTGAAGAGGAATTAAAGTAAGAAGAAATATCCCCAGTAATCATATGGCCACTATGTATAGCATTTATATACTCACCAGGATAAGAATTTGTGTTCTAGGATCTTTCTTATGCCGCGTACACATGTAGCCGTCTATCCGACGAACTTAGTCCGGCGGACTTCCCGCCAGACTGTTTGTCGGACTTTCTGAACGGGCTACTTGCCCACACACGGCACTTTTTCAGCGGACTAATACGGTGTACTAAGTCCGCTGTACTATCCGCCCTACTTTTGAAATGAACGGACTCGCCCACACACGCGGAGGAAAGTCCGCTCATTTCGAGCGCGTCTTCAGGTAGGCGGGGCCCGCGAAGGAGATGTCGCTGGCCCCGCCACCTGGTATGGAGTTAAAGGGGAACCCCAACGCCGAAAAAAAACGGCGTGGGGGTCCCCCCAGGTCCACATCAGACCCTTGTCCGAGCACGCTACCCGGCCGGCCAGGAAAGGGGGGACGAGCGAGCGCCCCCCCTCCTGAGCCGTACCAGGCCACGTGCCCTCAACATGGGGGGGTGCCTTGGGGAAGGGGGGGCCGCACGGCCCCTTCACCCCAAAGCAACTTGTCCCCATGTTGATGAGGACAAGGGCCTCTTCCCGATAACCCTGGCCATTGGTTGTCGGGGTCTGCGGGCGGGGGGCTTATCGGAATCCGGGAGCCCCCTTTAATAAGGGGGCCCCCGGATACCGGCCCCCCACCCTATGTGACTGAGTATGGGGTACAATGTACCCCTACCCATTCACCTGTAAAATAAAGTACAAAAAAAACACAACACACAAGATAAAATAATTTATTGCACAGCTCCGGGGGTCTTCCGTCTTCGGGGGTCTTCTCGCCGGAATCTTCTTCTAGCTCTTTTGCTAGCGCAGGAGCCCGGCTTTCTTCCTCGCCACGGCCTCTTCTTCCGACTTCGGGGGTCTTGTCCCCCTCTTCAGTTCTTCTCCCGGGCCACCACGCCTTCTTATAGCTCTTTTACAGGCGGTGGCCCGGTCTTCTGTCGCCGCCGCCGCCTTCTGTTCTTTTGTTCTTCTGTTCTTCTCTTCAGATGTTGCCTCGTCGCTCGCTCCGCTCAAAATGACGGGGACCGGGCGTGCGGCGACGTATATAGGGACATCACTGGATGATGTCCCCGCCTATTATGATGTCACAGTCCTCTGGGACTGTAACACCATAATGGGCGGGGACATCATCAGGCGATGTCCCTATATAAGTCACCGTGCGTCGCGTCAGAGCCATTGTGAGCGGAGGATCTGACGAGGCAACATCTGAAGAGAAGAAGAGAAGAAAAAACAGAAGGCGGTGACCACAGCGGCGACAGAAGACCGAGCCACTGCCTGTAAGAGAGCTATAAGAAGGCGCGGTGGCCCGGCAGAAGAACCGAAGAGGGGGACAAGACCCCCGAAGTCGGAAGAAGGGCGGCGGCGCGGGGAAGAAAGCCGGGCTCCTCCGCTATCTTCTTCTAGCTCTTTTGCTAGCGGAGGAGCCCGGCTTTCTTCCCCGCGCCGCCGCCCTTCTTCCGACTTCGGGGGTCTTGTCCCCCTCTTCGGTTCTTCAGTCCGGCGAGAAGACCCCCCGAAGACGGAAGACCCCCAGAGCTGTGCAATAAACTATTTTTACCCTGTGTTGTGTTTTTTTTTTACTTTTTTCACAGGTGAATGGATAGGGGTACATTGTACCCCATACTCATTCACATAGGGTGGGGGGCTGGTATCCCTTTAATAAGGGGGCCCCCGGATTCCGATAAGCCCCTCGCCCGCAGACCCCGACAACCAACGGCCAGGGTTGTCGGGAAGAGGCCCTTGTCCTCATCAACATGGGGGCAAGGTGCTTTGGGGTGGGGGGCCGCGAGGCCACAGCACTCCCCCATGGTCCAGCAGTGGACTGTTTCTGGAATCCTCAGGTCCAGAGCAGGTCTGTGAAGCCTTGTGGACTTGATCTTGTCCCCCTTCCCCAAGGCACCCCCCATGTTGAGGGCACGCGGCCTGGTACGGCTCAGGAGGGGGGGGGGCGCTCGCTCGTCCCCCCTTTCCTGGCCGGCCGGGTAGCGTGCTCGGACAAGGGTCTGATGTGGACCTGGGGGGGACCCCCACGCCGATTTTTTTTGGCGTTGGGGTTCCCCTTTAAGTTCATACCAGGCGGCGGGGCCAGCGACGTCTCCTTCGCGGGCCCCGCCTACCTGGAGACCCGCTTGAAATGAGCAGACTTTTCTCCGGGCAGGAAAAGTCCATTCATTTCAAAAGTACGGCAGACTGGCACACACACGGCCGCCGAAATGCAAGTCTGGCAGGAAGATGGGAGTGCAAAACTACTTTCTAAGTCCGCCGTACTTTCGGGTCAAAAAAGTATGCCGGAGGCTACACACGGGGGGATTGTCTGGTGGACTTCAGTTTGCCGGACTTTTCCACCCGATTGTTTGATCGTGTGTACGCGGCATTACTGTTTCTGCATCTTGGTTTGTTTTTTTATCTGTTCCTGCCTAAGCCGGCACCATGTTTGCAGTAGCCTTCCGATTCCAACCTCATCTGTACTTCCGCCCTTTTCTCCCTGAACAAGCCAGAATCTCTGGCATGCTCAGTAAAGATTGACCAAGCCTTGTTTTAGTATACCGTTACCGTGGCAATGGCCCGGCAAACCAATAAGAGCACACATGCAAATTTCCTTCCAGTGTTAAACATGAATGTCCTTATTCACACCCCTGTGGTGTCGCTGGTCACATGGGGTGTTTCAAAAACACTGAGATCTCGTGGGATTGTGATGCTGTGGAGCTCTGCTATCAGAGGCACGGCACATAGATGCATAGACTGACGTCTTGCTGAGTGTGCCGTAAACGACAAAATGCGCGTGTGCGAATATCGTCACTGAATCAGATATTGGCAATATCTCCTAAACAGCGCATTTTGTGACATTTTTACTTTCAAAGATTTTTATTCATTTACAAATAGACAAACAATGAATACAAGTTTCTCACGAGGCAATAAACAAGCCTCCATATTACAGAAGAGAACAACAATAGTGATATGATAAGGCCAAGAATCAGAATGCGGTTCCACTATTACGGCCGAGAACTCATGCAACTATGTTACCTGTTCCAGGATCCCGGAGAGACCATCCCGGCACCCCTAATGGGAACATACTGTGCCTGGATAGCCACTCCTGGAATCCAGGAGTGTGACCGTTACCAAAGACAAACCATAAGTTTTGTGATTTACAACAGTAGTTTTGGTACATAGCCTATGTACCTCGAGGGGGAAGCCCTTTGACCCCATTACCTGCCGGTAACCAGTACATAAGGTCGTATCGGTTGCAGTGGAGGGCCATATTGTATACAAGAGGGGGAGGGGGAAAGAGGATAGAAGAGGGAAAAGAAGAAGAAGAGGAAAAGACAGTCAGCAGGGCTTGAGCCAGCCGTGGGGAGTAGTTGTGAGTTTGTTATGCCGGTATTCCCGGACGGAGTGAAATTACCATATGATGGGCCCAGGGCTCCCAGGGGGATTTAAACTGGTCTTTTGTGTTTGTGACGTTTTTAAAGCCACCTACAAGTAAGTGATTGCAAATTGCTTTACATGGAGTAAAGTTGGGCAGGGGAGTTTCCAACCACTTTAATTCGGATAACACCTACTTTATATTTGTGACATGTTCTCATTTATATAGCATACCTTTAATAAAATAAATGAATGAAAATGTTGCTTCTCATTTTAGAAGCATATTTCTGATATACCCAGCACTGGAAAATCCTACTTAATTTTTCTATGTTTATGAGGGACTGGGGAGCTGTGTTTGCTATTATTAACCCTGGTATTAAGGAAACAAATGCGGAATGACCTCCAATCATTCTAGGGACTTTATACGAACGTATGGCTCAGTAAGGCCGATCGTTCCATCCCTGGGACTTTAAATGAAACTGTAGCCTGGTAAATTTACACATTTCCATCCCTTGTCATATCAAAAGAGGGGGAGGGGAGGAAGGAGGTGGGACTTTATATGAAGCATGTGGTTGCAAAAACAATAAGTTGGTGAACATATTGGAATTTTTATTGATTGCCCAACAATATAACTGAGCATAACAGATGAATACATATAACAATATTATCATACAAATACAAATACAGTAATATAGTACATCAGATCACAATTGAGTAATAGCGCATGCTATGGCAAGCAAGAAACCTTCCAAAGTTCACCGGAACGTATATTGGGTTTAAGCAGTAGCATCCAGTAATACTTGCAAAACCTATGAGCTGCTTGGTCCCATGGTGATAAAATTTTGGGGGTGAGCTTGGTATTCAATTAATATGGGTTGAAAGTAGAGAGCTGCCATATATTATACTTTCAACCCATATTAATTGAATACCAAACTCACCTCCAAAATTTTATCACCATGGGACCAAGCAGCTCATAGGTTTTGCAAGTATTACTGGATGCTACTGCTTAAACCCAATATACGTTCCGGTGAACTTTGGAGGGTTTCTTGCTTGCCATAGCATGTGCTATTTATTACTCAATTATGACTATATTACTGTATTTGTATTTTTATGACATTATTGTTATATGTATTCATCTGTTATGCTCAGTTATATTGTTGGGCAATCAATAAAAATTCCAATATGTCCACCAACTTATTGTTTTTGCAACCACGTGCTTCATATAAAGTCCCACCACCTTCCTCCCCTCCCCCTATTATTAACCCTGTCTGTACAGTTCTGGCAGATCTCATCAGTTACAAAATGGATTTGAACACTGTCAGTACTAACAAAGGGTTACAGATTTAGAAGTCTGGGCGTTAATGTTTGTCATAAGTTTTTCAATTGGAAATTGCTTGAGGCTGGCCATGATAAAAAAATGTAAACTATAAGAATTTTTTAGACTGTGCAAGGGGAGATACACTTTAAACAAGTATGAATATCAGCAGTATATTTAACAGCTCAATCGCACTATTTTACAATTTATTAAAGCACTGTATGTCTGTTAATTTTGAGTGGGCTCCAAAGCAGGAGATATAGCTCCAGTTGTATTTTTTTTATTGCTAATTACCAAAATACACATTGTATGTTATGGTGTGCTGAATTGTGTTGTAGCATAGATGTGATTAGTAGGTGTGCTGGGATGTCATTAAAAATGAATGATAGAGCCACAAATCACACTGTGATTGATGTGTTACAATATGTTTTTGCAATGCAGTGGAGTGAATGGGTTCTAAGTTGTAGCAGGTGATATAGCTTTTTATCAATACATGATGGTTTTGTTCTCTCTCTTCAACTTTATTACATTGAACTGTTAGATTAAAACCAACTGACATCAATTTATGGGTTGACTTATATACTGCAGCCTACCAATCCTTATTATGTGGTGACTCCATTAGTTTTACTATTTAGGATTTTCCTCTTTATTTTCACCTGGTGATCCAACCAGTAAATATCAATAAAAAGGGAAACTAAAGGCAGCAGGGCTCGAGCCAGCCATGGGGAGTAGTTGCAAGTTTGATATGCCGGTATCCCCGGCCGGAGCAAAATGTCCATATGATGGGCCCAGGGCTCCCAGGTGGATTCAAACTGGTCTTTTGTGTTTGTGCCCTGCTGACTGGCTCTTCCTCTTCAGTATCACAATTATACTGAATTTATAAAAACATATATATTTTATTGCAAAAAGTCATTTAAATATATAAAGTCATATAAATCACAGACCTCAAAAGATATCACCATCTATAGATATTTTGGTATAGAAGTTGCAAATGTCAATTGTCATCTATCCAAAACGTCAGCATGTTTTGCGGTTGTAGCCGCTTCTTCAGAACTTCACATTTTCAAATGACAAATGCCTTGTTACATGTGATTTCAATCTAGAAGTCACAAATTCAAACATATGTTTCAATATTATGAAAGCATTTTTGACTTCTAGATTGAAATTACATTTAACAAGGCATCTAAAATTTGAAAATGTTCAGAAGAAACGTCAATGACTGTGAAACGTATTGACTTTTTGGTTAGATGACAATTGCCATTTGCTACTTCTATATCAAAATATCTATAGATGGCGATACAATTTTGGATCTGTCATTTACATTACTTTTTATATTTTGAATTACTTTTTGTAAGAAAATATATATGTTTTTATGAGTTTACTGCAATTTTGATACTGATGGGCCTTCCTTGAACAACCTTTACTTTCCCTTTTTTCTTGATGATATAAACTAAATTGGGTTGATGGCCTTTCAGTATAGGAATGGGCCTTTCCGTCATATAATGCTCCCACACTTCTATGTGCAAATTGTGATCCAACTGGTAACACACTTCCTCTCCTAAGATGTCTCCACTCTGGATAGAGGAGAAATGGAGCCACCCTTGGACTGCAGAATTATCAGTCTGGGGGAGGGTAATGTTAGACTTGCAGATTTTGATGGAGTTGACCAACATATTAAAATGTAACTCCGGTTAAAGGAGTTGTAAATGCAGAAGGCTTTTTATCTTAATGCATGCATTAAGATGAAAAACCTTCTGTGTGCAGCAGCCTCCCCAGCACCACCTATAACTTAACTCTCTCTCTCTAGCGATGTCCACAAGTGTTTTAGCCATTCAGGACTCCCCTCCTGATTGGCTGAGACACAGCAGCACTGCCATTGGCTCCCATGGCTGTCAATCAAAGTTAGGTAGCCAATCAGAACAGAGAGGGAGCAGGGCTGGGCCGCAGCTCCGTGTTTGAATGAACACAAGGAGCTGTGACTCGGCTCGGATGCCCTATAGCAAGCTGCTTGCTCAGGAGGGAGGGGCCAGGAGCAGCAAAGAGAGACCCAAGAAGAGGAGGATCCAGGCTGCCCTGTGCAAAACCACTATACAGAGCAGGTAAGTATAACACGTTTGTTTTTTTTTTAAATCAAGACTTTATTATCATTTTAACACTTTTTAAAAAGTGCAATACTCACCTATATGGCTGCAGCATCAGTGCAATGCTGCAGTTGTCCTCATTGGCTCTAAGACTAAGAACTACTGCACAGTGTAGTGGCACGGTGGTGTAGTGGTTAGCACTTTCACCTAGCAGTAAAAAGAGTCGCTGGTTTGAATCCCAACCATGACACTACCTGCCTGGAGTTTGCATGGTCTCCCTGTGCCTGCGTGGGTTTCCTCCGGGTACTCCGGTTTCCTCCCACAATCCAAAGACATGCAGGTAGGTTAATTGGCTTCTGTCCAAAATTGGCCCTAGTATGTGAATGGGGACCTTGGATTGTGGGCTCCTTGAGGGTAGGGATCGATGTGAATCAGGTTGAACTGGGTGGACTGGTGTCTTTTTTCAACCTTACTAACTACCCTCACTTGTAATTTAGCAGCCATGTAACAGCTGATCGCTCAGTTTTTGGGTCTGTTCTAAGCACAGAGTGGTGACTGTCAGCCACCGCTCTCTGCTCTGCCCCTCCAGAATTCACTGGAGTGCTGGGCAAGAGAGAGGCAGAGCAGATTAGTAAGCTGCAGGATAATACATTTTTGTTTAATACTGCTTTAACCATGCAATTAAATGACTGATAAACCATTACTACAGAGATAATATGTAAGTCTATGTATGAAATATAACCATGAAAATATGCAATATCAAACATAGAATATTTGTCAGAACAAAAACACCTCACTGAGAAGTTAGACTTAAAAGTTTTACGTTTGCACATTTATGATTGATTGCACTTTATTATTGATGTGAATTAATTTATGTGATAATTGATGGTATTAATTTTTTTTATATACACATATTTAATAGGAAGTAAGGTAGTGCCACATATTATGTATTATTTAAGAATTAAAAGTTAGAGATAAGTGCAATAGAATCTGTTGTCATTCAACACCTCTTGATATTAATGTAAGTGACACCAAAAACTATACAACTTAGAGTAGAAGTTCTCCCAAACACTAAAATCTGTAAATCTACAGGCATCCATGATCTAAGACTAATCTATCTAGCCCTGTAAAGAAGAAATTGCTATACATACCTTTTCTGAAGCCGCTCTGGTCCAGCCCCGCGATGAGCTGTCAGCTGCGGCTTCACTGTGAAGGCAATTGCAGAGGAAACAGCCAACAACGGAAGCCCCAAAGTAACTCTATGGGTGAGGTCACTTCCCTGGCATTTCACAACCATTATTGGTTGTCTCCTGCACAGAGCTTCGACCTCTGAAGACCAGACCGGTTCGGCTTCAAAAGATTGTGGATGCATGTAGATTTATAGATTTTCGTTTTAGGGTGAACTTCTACTTTAAGCTCCATATAGCAGCTATATACAAAAGAACAAGGCGTACAGGTAAAGAAGCTTAGTTAGGGGTCTTTTTTACAAGCAGCCATCATTGTTGTAGGACTCAGTGGTGTAAATTGATTTTATGGTTGCTGCTCTCATAATCAAACTCATAAAGTATTCAGCCCTTTTATTATGTAGGATTACAGCATAGAAGCATAGTTACTATTCTTTATAAATTTCTCCTATCCTAATGTCTGTTTTTACTATAGCAATACTTTCATGCCGGGGGAAGCGGTCTGAAAAAGAATTTCTTGGAGAAGAGCCCAGACCTCCAGTCTCTGAAATATGCTCTTAGCTTATATACTCAAACTACTGATGCTTTGATCAAAAAATTTATAGATACTCAGACATCTCAAGGTAAGTGTACTTCATTTATATTCTTCCAGTAATTACAATCCACGGCAAGTACTAAAGATATGGAAATAAACAGCAGTATTTAAAGGAATGGCAGAGATGCCATCTTCATTAATATTCTGTAAATTATCCAGATTGTCTTTAATGAATTAGCACAGCTTCTCTCTTTTCTGCAAAACCAAAACTAAAGACATGTTATTGTTTGTTGATTGTATGGGGTTATTTGATTATACAGCAATGGAAACATAAAAATAATAATGTTTTTTCCTAAATGCAGAAAATACATATACAGCTCTTGTGCTGCTAGGATCCTTTTGCCCTTTGCCTTTGGGCTACTAGGTAGAAAGCCTCTTCATTCTACCCACAGTAATGATAGGTTAGGATGCGTGAAACCTCTGTACAGCTCTAAGCAGATTTATTCTAAAAGTTGTACAGTGTGTGCACTCAAACAGCTTATTAGTGGGGCTCAGAGACAAAATTAAGGGGTTTCTACTTATTAGTCTAAAGGAGGAAAGTCATCTTCAAGTTACAAAAGCAGCATAACACTCAAATATCATTTTTATGGCTTTTTAACATTTTGCTATCATACCCTATTTGTAATAACATAGAAATGCCTTCTGTGATAGCAACAGAAGGACCCTTATATTGTTCACATTTAGAAAACTACAGCTAATCTTAATCATGTGTATTACATACATAGAACATAACTGTACATAAATGTAACTATCATACATTTGAAATATTAAGTATTGCCAAATTCTGCCTTACGTGGCTAATGCTGGCCATACATTTTCTTGTTAAATTTTCCTTTAGATTTACCAAAACTATATAATATGAGGTCAAACCTAAGCACGTTACATTTGTATGCAATCAGGCAGGCCCTTGTACTGCATAGCTGAAGGCAATTCTAAAGGAAATTGAACAAGAAAATTGTATAATGTATGGCCAACTTAACGCTCTACAAAACTCTACAAAAGGAACAAAGCATTAAAGCAGGACTAAAGGCAACATCAATTACCTTTGTTTCAACAGTCCAAATCATACGAGGTCCCTCACCAGCCCTGTCATCTTCTCCTTAGCTTCTTCCGGGTGCTGGTCTTAAGCGTTTATTGGCTGGCACAGGATGACATGCATATGCAGGATGCAGTCGTCCTGGCACACAAGCAATGTGCTGGAATGTAAACTGAGCTGCTCTTAAGCATTATATAGGGGATTTTGAACAGACAGCTAGGTGTATATTCTCACAGAAAATATATGCAATAATAAAATCAGTGAGATAAAGAGCCTGCCTCTTAGCATATTTGTATTTGTTCTCTTTTGTTCCACTTTAAAAACAGTTCCTAAATTTAGAGTCATATTGACACACACTCTAGAGCCAGCTTCGGTGGAAGCTCAATAATCTATATGTAAGTTGTTTGGATTGTGAGAGAAGCACCTAGCACAAACCCATACAAACAAATGAAGGAACATATGTACTGTATCACAGGTAGGATTAGTACCTAGGATACGTATACTGAAAAAGAGCTTACCCTTTTACCACTGCACTGTCAGAGTTTATAAACACGTAGACATTAGAGGTAGAGTGCAGCAAGTGCATTAGAGGTAGAGGGGGTGCACCAAGGCTGTGGCAGAATGTTGTGTAAGGCTTAAAAAGAAAGGGAGGGATTGATACATTCCCTATTCACTATGGTTTTTGCCAGTGTTTCCTGTGCAGAAGTGAGATTTGAGTGATCATACCTGACTAGCTGGGGTTTAGCCACTAGGAACAAAAAACACATGTGTTTCATCTCTCTTCTTATGGCTTGTGGAGTTTTGTTGACAGATTCTAAGCACACATATTGGTCACTTAGGCAGTCCATAGATTTTCTTTTGGTTCAACCAGAGGGCTGAACAAAAAAAACTTGTTTCCCTTCACACATTTGAGGTGGATAGGGGAATCCTCCCCGCTGTGCCATTGTATGCTGACACCAGGGAGACTTTTTGCCATCAGAATACACAGATCAGGGTTGAATGTTATAGCTTGCAGAGCTGATTGAGCTGGACAAATCTGACAGAGCAGGTGTACAAAAGTTGATTGGTAGAACCACAGTGCCCATTCATGGATCCAAAACTCAGCTGGTCCTGGCCTCAGTGGTGCCCATGTTTTGGTAGAGATATTCTTTTATCAATAACCCTCCCTACCTTTCCTCAGATTTGCACTATATTGTGTGGCAACACTGTATTCTCGTGCAGCTCTCCCCTGACTACATTGTGTGGCAGGTCTCTCCCCAATACTTGCATTACATTCTTTGAAGGATCCCTCTTCACTGTCTGTGGTAGCTTCTCTTGAATATCTACCCCACTGTCCACACTTAACCATGATCATGTTTGCACCTGTTCCCACTGTTCTCTATCTTGATCATTATCATCTGTTATAATCAGCACCACACACTTTTGGATCCCATGTGCTTTTGTACAGGATCTCAACTCTATGCTTTGTGACTGCTGCCTAACTACCAGTTTTGTGGGCAGTGTCTCTGTTATTCTCTATGCCCCATTCTCCATCAATCTATCATTTCTTTAGTTCTTTGTCTCTGAATACCTTCCCCAACTTATCATAGAGTACTCCAAAGCATCCAAACCAGCTACCATTCCTCTTTCCACCCCTTAGCAACAATTCTTGCTCTGCCTCTACTCTCTTGGCTTGACTTGGATCAGCTTACACGTTATCCCCCTCTCTCCCAGCCACAATAAACTTCCTTTCTGTCCTCCAACCATATTTAGCCCTTCTTTACCTATTTACCCATTGGTCCTTGATCAGATCATGCACATCCCCTCTATCTCCTGTAAATGGTAAAGTTTTCCCAGCATCGTTCTCTTCTTTTTGTCCATGATCATTGACTATTTGCCCCTTCTGTCTCTCTTCATTTTCTCACCATGTTCCATGATCAGATGACTTTGTTTATAAATAAGGTCCTTGCACAATCCGCTTACATTTTATCACGCGCCATGGTTGATTTCATAAGGTGGCATACTTTCCCAAAATGTTAATGTCCAGCTAAAACATTGTGTTTTTGGCAGCAATGTTTATCATAAATAGGAACTAAAAGGTCTCTATTGGATATTAAACAAACATAGCAGCTAGCACAATACCAAAATACAATGCAAATATATCAAACCATTATGTGTCACCACAAATTGAAAAGATAAAACAAAGAAATCCAAATGTGAAGCCAAAACCTGTGAATTCAGTGATTCTTCATACATATATATGTACATGCATACCCCACTTTTAAGTACGCAATGGGGTTTATTTACTAAAGCTGGAAAGTGCGAAATCACGCTCACTTCTGCATAGAAACCAATGAACTTCCAGGTTTTATTACCAAAGCTTAACTGAACAAGCTGGGTTTAGAAGCTCATTGGTTTCTATGCAGAAGTGAGCCTGATTTTTCACTTTCCAGCTTTAGTAAATACACCCCATTGTGTACTTAAAAGTGGGGTATGCCTGTACTGTACATATATACAGTATATTCTGTATAAAATGGAAGAGTGACTAAACTAGTAGGGCAGAGATGGAACACACGCCACTATGCATATGCAATCCCGCCACGGCCATCTTGGATTCTGGAATATGAGTTGTTTATATGATATAAAGTGCCTTGTTGTCATCTCTTCAAGTGCATTTACCACATTAAGTTGGTGTTTTAATCGGGATTACACTATAGAAAGAGTATCTTTTTCTTTTTCATGATACTACAGTTTACCCAACTGAGTATATACACACAGCAATCTATTACAATGCAGCAGTACCATCGTTTGACATGTGATTTTGAGGAAATCTGGATATCCTAGGATAATAGGCAAGTGCTGGTTGACCACTCTTAATTGGGGTCTTATGATTCTAGTTAGCCTCCCTCTGTTGTACACCAAGGTGCTGTGTGGTTTATTATTAAATTTGGTGGCGTTTGATATTCACATCTGTCATTTCCCTCATAATCGAACAACCACTGAATTCACAGTTTTTGGCTTCACATTTGGATTTCTTTATTTTATTTTTTCAATAGTTTCATATATTTGCTTTGTACTATTGTATTGCACAACAATTCTTATTTATCTAAGCACCTCACTATTGTTTTGAGATGTTTATTATGCTAAGTACTGTATATCAACATAATACAAATCTCTGAAAGCCCAAAAAACATTTATTAGTGGGCATGCATTTTCTAGCTCAGTTTTGCAAACTAAAACTTATCAACTTTCTAAATGAGCTGAGATTAGTCAAAATATATACAAATGGTTTAAAAAGTAACTTTACAACTTACTAGATTTTGTGAATATTCATTATAATAGTCAGCTATGGGGTTTTCATAAGAGAGAGACTTTGAAATGCCTACAAATTGCACATTGAAACTCATAGCCCATCGTGCACCCTGCTGTTGCAATTTGGCCACTTCTAAGCACACTGCTACTTATTCCTATGAAAATATTTTTTCTTATTTCTCAGAATTCTTTTTTATGCCAAGGTACTAAACCCATAGTTAGATACTGATTTAAATGGCTCTGATTAGAAGTAATGTTAGAGTACTTTTAAATATTTGTACATTTCACATAACTCTTGCTATTATTATACTATATAAAAGCCATGCCATGAGGCTTTTAAGCTAACAACAATAACTGAAACACACATTGTGAACAGAACTCATTGCATATATATTTTTTTCTATGTAAGTTATGTATTCTGAATGAATGGCAAAAGGTTTTTTAGGATATTGGCTGTATAGGCATATAGCAGATTTCTGAGAATGTATCTATTGTAAGAAATAACCTGTGCATACAGCAGATAGTACCTTGTTGCTAGTGAATAAAGGATTTTTTCAATAGAAACATCTGGTGATAGGTGCTTATTATATATGATTTGTATGGAATTTCCCTTTTTATAAAAATAACTTTCCAAATGAAATAGCTTATGTAGGGGTTTTCTGTCATTCTTAGTGTATTTTAAGGGTTAAAAAGGTAACCAAGAAATAATATATACTGTATGGTTAACAGAATTACAGTTATTATAGTTATTTGCTATTTTTCAGTTCTGTATTAATGCAATGGATAGCAAGGAAGAGTCCACACAAAAGCTTCTTAACCCCATTATGTCCAAAGGTAAAACAAACCTTAAAGTCTAGACCCAATTTCACAACTTTGACATATGTTAGTAAAGCTGATTGCAACTACTTAGTGTATCCAGGTGTAATATACCTTTTTTTCAGGATAAATTGGTCTTTCATTTAGTGCTTAAATGGTAACAGATATATCCTGATGTTTTTTTTATTATTATCAAAGGAAAACTGTAAACAAAGGAAAAATTGTAAAAACATTTTTATTTTAATTTAGCTGCATATTTCTTGCTATTACAATATTTTACCACCAAAGAACAATCCAAAATACATTTTCCTGTTCCTGATGATCGCAGTGATACCACATACTTGGATGTTATTTGTTGCTTGTACCCATAGTACAGCCCAGAAACAATGGCGTGCATTTTGTTATTGAATAAAGAGGGTGGTGTTGCGCTGTTCTATAAAATAGCAAGAAGATATATAAAGGGATAATACTAAGTATAAGCAGTATATTGCTGTAATTCTCATAAGACACCAATAATTATAGATATAAAGAGGCACAGAAAAAAGAGAAAAGATGGGAGTTCAGATATATTGCAATCCTAAACAGCCAGCTTCAGTGATTTTTACCTTACTATTTAAAGTGCTACGTGACAACAACATATAATATTGTGCAACCAGTGCAAAAAATGCAGAAAAATTCCAAATGTGCAAATATTGCTAATGTAAACAATAGAACAAAACTTGTGCAAACATCCGTAATAAAGTGCAACGTGAACAAGTAATGAATAATTAAATACAATAGTATATATGATATACTCAAGAATTGTAAATTGGTATCATGCAGAGGCACAGGTAGCAATGTACTGTGCACCTGACCTGTGCAAAATAAACATAAACACCACAATAGTAGCCAATTAATAAATAGATGCCTTACAGAATAAATAAATCCAAATGCATAAGATAGATGATAATATATTTATAAAAAAAAAAAGGGGGGGATATAATTCCTATATGTAAATCAGCATATGAATATATAAGTGTTCAATCCATGCATATAGTGCAGAATCTTCTTAAGTGCAAGTGCTTCACTGTGCAAATTGTGCAATCTTTCCAAAGAAAAGTGACAACATCCAGGTGTTTCTCCACTGGATGTTTCAGATTCTTCTCCCCATATCCATAGGTACTGGTCAAAGTAAAAAGTAAATCCTTATTTCTTTTTTGCGTCTTTGTCTCTTCAAAGGTCGCCAAGTTCCTTTCCTGCAGTCACTGCAACTGCAAAACACTCCACGGGGGGCTCATTGCCTGCTCAAAGGCCTCATTCTAGAGAATTATATCTCCTGATATCCAAGCCTCATTCTGAAAAAAATGAGACCTTTGAGCAGGCAATGAGCCCCCCCCATGGAGTGTTTTGCAGTTGCAGTGCAGGTAAGGGGCCACTACCTATCAGTGTGTGTTTCTAGAGGGAAAAATGTAATTTAAAATTGCTTGCGGCTCTAATGTATTGTTGGATACAGGCAATTTACATAAAAAAATCATTGAAGAAAATGGCGTGGGTTCCCCCAAGTCCATTTCCAGGCTCTTCAGGTCTGGTATGGATATTTAGGGGAACTCCATGCCAACATAAAAAAAAAAAAATGGCGTAGGGGTTCCCCCCAAAATCCATACGCGACCCATTCAAAATCCATACCCCACCCCTTCTGACATCACATGACCCCCCAAAATCCATACCAGTCCCCCCAAAATCCATACCCTGTCACCTCCATTACGTCACTGATTCACCCTGTCCTTGGCTATATAACAGCTGTCACCAGGCTGCAGTCGGCGGGACGCCTCCCATCGAGAATTCGCATCGCAGAATTTTTCCTTTTCTCTCAGAACCGTCAGCACTGTGATGAAAGATGGATGGACATTGCAGAACACTTTTTTTTTAAATAAAGGAACTGCTCAAAAACTGCTGTTGTTTTTACTTTTTGACACTTTTTTGGTGAATGGGTAGGGGTACAATGTACCCCATTCACATGGGGGCGGGGATCTGGGGGCCCCCTTGTTAAAGGGGCTTCCAGATTCCAATAAGCCCCCTGCCCACAGACCCCCACAACCACCAGGCAGTAAAATTTGATTTGCATATTTTAGTGTTAAGTGAAAATAGGCTATCTGAAGGACAAGCTGATGACTTTTTACAAAACTGGATTCAACTCCAAGTGTGCTAACCAATCCGCATCATCTAACAGAAAAGCTAATTACTATTTCACAACCTTTTGCTATCAACATGTGATACACTGACCTGTACGCAAAGTAGTGGTTGGTGTCACCTGGTGCACTGGGTGACATTGAGCAGACTAGCGCACTTACGGAGCTCTCCCCCAATATTGTCCTCAGTGACCCAATTCCTGTCCTATTACCATCCTTAGCCCCCCCCCCAATAATGTCCTCAGTTCCTCATCACTTTCCTCACCCCCCCATAATGTCCTCAGCGACCCAATTGCTGTCCTCAGTCCCCCAATAATGTCCTCTGTCCCCCCCCAATAATTTCCTCAGCAACCCAATTACTGTCCTCAGTCCCCCAATTAATTTTCTCAGTGACCAAATTACTGTCCTCAGGCCCCCCCAACAATGCCCTCAATGGCCCACTTCTGGTCCTCAGGTCCTCAGGCCCCTATTACAGTCCTCAGGCCCCCCATAATATCCTTGGTCCCCCAATAATGTCCTCAGTTACCCCATCAATGTCCTCAGCAACCCCATTAATGTGCTCAGTTACCCCATTACTGCCCTCAGTCCCCCCACATCACTCATTACTGTCCTTGGTATTCCCTGCCAGCGACCCATTACTGTCCACTTCCCCCCTTCACAGCACCCCATTACTGTCCTCAGTTCTACCCTCACTGCTCCATTACTGTCCTTAGGTTTTCCCCCAGTGCCTCATTACTGTCTGCAGCCCCCCCGACAGCCCCATTACTATCCTCAGGTTTCCCCGCCAGCGCCCCATTATTATCCTCAGCTCCCCCCTCACAGGACACCATTACTGTCCTCAGTTCTCCCCCCACTGCGCCCCATTACTGTGCTCAGGTTTCCCCCAGTGCCTCATTACTTTCCTCAGCCCCCCCTCACAGCCCCATTACTATCCTCAGGTTCCTCCCAGTGCCCCATTATTGTTCCTCAGTCCCCCTCACAGCACCCCATTACTGTCCTCATGTCCCCCCACACCCCATTACTGTCCTCAGCTCCCCCCTCACAGCATCCCACATTACTGTCCTCAGCTCCCCAGCCCCCACAATGCCCTCTTACTGCCCTCAACACCCCTGGACCCCCACTACTGTCCTCAGCTCCCCCCACCCCCACAGTGCCCCCATTACTGTCGTCAGTTCCCTCCCAGCTCCCCATTGCTGTTCTCAACTTTCCCCCTCACAGCACCCCATTACTGTCCTCAGCTCCTCCCTGCCCCCATTACTGCCTTCAGCCTCTCCCTCAAAGTGCCCCATTACTGCCCTAAGCTCCCCCTGGTCCCATTTTTGTCTTCAGCACCCCTCCTCTCAGTGCCCTAATACTGTCCTCATCTCCCCCCTTCCCCCATTATTGTCCTCAGCCCCCCTATCGCCCCCTCATTACTCCTCCTCCTGTCTTACTCTACATAGACAGTTCAGAGGGCTGGAGACACAATGGGTCTGGACTGCCCTGCATCCAAACATCCAGTCACCATCTGTTAACTCTGAAAACCCCAACCTCTAACCTCAGCTGTTTTTCCTCCCCTAGACGGCTCTCGCCAGATAAAATTACAGCTGCGCCATGGCAGGTGTCACTCCAGTGCAGTCCGCACCCCCCCCCCCCCCCACTCCCACAGTGACCCCGCTGAAGCAAAGCACACTCTTGTCTTTTATTCTTTTATATTAATGCAAATATTCAAGTGAATCCATGCCCAATAATATATTGCAGTGAATTGATGGTTTCTATTCTTCTGCTTTCCTTTTCAATTCTACCAGAAATCACTGAATACAAATGAAGAGTTAAGAATCAATAGTTTTTAGACTCATTAAGGAGGCACATTGCCCTTGCTAAATGTTTTTTGTTTTCTTTGTGTTAATCTAAAGAAAACAAAGTAAACTAGTGTCTTTTTTCACCGTAATTTTCCAATGGCTAAATCCATAAAATTGTATTTGTCTTTAACTGGTCATACGTCTGAGCTTGTGGAAATACAAGTTAATATGTCCCCTAATTGAAGCAGCTTCAAACATAGTGCAATGTAGATTGATTAGAGTAGAGAACCATATGACAAATGTTTGCAATCCTCTCAGAAGCCCTAAGCCCTTGTACACACGTCGGACATTATGACAACAAAATCCGTCAAAATATGTCCGATGGATTTTGTCCGAAACTGGTGTTGCATACACACGGTCGGACAAAGTTGTCGGAAAATCCAATCGTTCAAAATGTGATGACGTAATTTAGTTACGATGGGACTATGTTCAGGCTAGTAGCCAATAGTTTTGGTCTCATAATTTGATCTGAGCATGCGTAGCACTTTGTCCGATCGGATTTCTCTCCAAACGATCGGACAAAGTCCAATCGGATCATGTTGTCGGAAAATTTTATAGCCCAGCTCTAAAAAAATTTCAGTCGGATATTCCGACGGAAAAAGTCCCATGAAGCCCACACACGGTCGGATTATCCGACAACACGGTCAGATCGGACATTTTCCGTCGGAATGTCCCACCATGTGTACAAGGGCTAAGAGAGGGTACAAAAGTTATGTAAATATACTTTGGGTGGACTTTTTAACTTAAAATCTACATTTGTGTATTGTATAAATCATAGTCTGTATCATTTCAATGTATTTCTTCTGACCACATGAAGGACAGAAGCTGATCTGTGTTAAAATAGCCAGTTTTCGTTCTTGACTTAGGCTGAACAGACTATCAAATACAGACACACTGGAGTTTATTTACTAGATGGGGAGTGCAAAATCAGGCTCACTTCTGCATAAAAACCAATAAGCTTATGGGTTTTGTTGCCAAATCCTAACTGTACACGCTGAGGTTAGAAGCTGATTGGTTTCTATGCAGAAATGAGCCTGATTTTGCACTCTCCTGCTTTAGTAAATACTGTAAACCCCTGTGTGTCTGTACAGTGCCCTGTAACCCTGCCACCCCAATATCAGGAAAAAGAGATGCATGGTCACATGCCAAAACATCTTAAACAAGGTAAGAAGGACCATTTCTGAAAGTACTAGTCATCTGTCTGTGTCTAGCTCCAGAGTCATGGACGTGGAACAAGCATTCTGCAAAACAATAAGAAAAAAATAAGGTCAAACATAATTGTTTCTAATATGTGTTTAAGGTCATTGACTCACAATGCTCATATGCTGTATTTCTTGATATGTTTTCTTGGTAGTAGACCAAGATTTAGAGCAGTAAAAGTCAAAGGCAGTAGAACAAAAATTGTAAGTTGAAATTATGTTAATCCTGTTGAAATGAATACACAAACAGTAAAATTCTTTACATTCTTGAAAAGAATGCTGCTTCAAAGTAACCGCCAGTTCTATGTCACCTAACCAAATAACCAGGCATTTGCTTAGGTAATACCCTGAGGGGAGGTTAGTCTACCTAGGTTTTTAATCATATGATCAGCACTGGTGGAAGCCTAAAGCAGCATTTTCTCTTGGAAAGGACATTTAAGAGCATTCAAGTGATCAGTTATGACACCAGCCATTGGATGGTTTCACAGTTGGGTTCAGCACAACCAATATGAGTGTTACATTCCAGGCATATTCTAAATGAATGAGTTTACTTACACTTTAACCACTTTCAGACCGGACCAATTTGCTGGTCAAAGACCAGACCACTTTTTGCGATTCGGCACTGCGTCGCTTTAACTGACAATTGCGCGGTCGTGCGACGTGGCTCCCAAACAAAATTGACGTCCTTTTTTTCCCACAAATAGAGCTTTCTTTTGGTGGTATTTGATCACCCCTGCGGTTTTTATTTTTTGCGCTATAAACAAAAATAGAGCGACAAAACGCATTATTTTTTACTTTTTGTTATAATAAATATAATAAATATCCCCCAAAAATATATAAAAAACATTTTTTTCCCTCAGTTTAGGCCGATACGTATTCTTCTACATATTTTTGTTAAAAAAATTGCAATAAGCGATTATTGATTGGTTTGCGCAAAAGTTATAGCGTTTAGAAAATAGGGATAGTTTTATAGCATTTTTATTAATAATTTTTTATTTATTATTTTTTTTACTAGTAATGGCGGCGATCAGCGATTTTTATTGTGACTGCAACATTGTGGGGGACCCATCGGACATTTTTGACACATTTTTGGGACCATTGTCATTTATACAGTAATCACTGCTATATAAATGCAGTGATTCCTGTGTAAATGACACTTGCAGTGAAGGGGTTAGCCAGTGGGTGGCAGTGTAGGGGTTAAGTGTTCCTAGGGGTGTGTTACTAACTGTGGGGGGGTTGGGCTTTCATTTAGTGAACACTGATCTCTGCTCCAATCACATGGAGCAGAGATCAGCGTCACTAGTTGCTAGGCAGAATGGAGAAATGCTGTTTACAACGGCATTTCTTCATTTGGCTGCACCGTGAGACAATCGCGGGTATGCCCGCGGCGATCGAGTCCGCGGGTCCCGCGACCGGACTCACGGGGGTCCCGACCAGCGCAGGAGCGCGCCGCCAGCGGCGCGCTCCTGATGGCAGGGCGGCAAATTTAAAGGGACGTACATGTACGCCCATTTGCCTGCCCGTGCCATTCTGCCGACGTACATCGTCGTGCGCTGGTCGGCAAGTGGTTAAGTTAACATGGAATTACATTTATCTGCTGGTGACTAGGGTTTTATTCATAATGTGCAAGCATGCACAGCATATTTGCTAATTTTTGAAGGCTTACCTGCCAAAGAGATCCTTTCAACATTGTGATGGCTGCAATCTCCTTTGTTGCTCCATCAAGGCCACTGACATTTTTGCATGGTCTTCTTCCAGGTTCATTGTCTTCGTCCATCTTGATTGGGTAGCCAGAGATGATGCTACTTCCATGTATGCTCAAATGGTAGGATTATACACTGAGCTGCAGGTCAGGTTCTTTAATTTTGCAGAAGAGACGTATGTAATCCCTTCTTCAATAAAAACCTGCCTGTCAGCAATGTTTTTTAAAAGAAGGGTTTAGTTGCACTTTCAGTTTTGAGCATAGATTTATTTTAACACCCATTCCCATGTTTTCTTTCTGATGAAAGGAAAGTAATAAATAAAATCACTTCCTACAATGTACTAAAAGAGAATCTGTTCTCCCTTCAAAAGGGTCACGTTATTGATTCTGTCATTGGCACGTATTCTTGATGTACAGTAGCAGAAAAAGTTTGGAACGATGAAATCAATCATAGTAGTTTGGAAATTCATTTGACAAATCTCCTTTCAAAGGAAGCTCATCTTAGGTGGATTGAAATGCCAAAGTCAAGCTTTAATTTTCCAATATGTTTCCATGAGAATCACTATCTCCAAAGCCCCAGACTTGTCTGAATATTTTGTTTTTCGCTAAAGGAGATTTGTTAGACAATAATATACAGCATCGTTATACATGCTGTATTACCCCGTGTCACTTATGCCTTAGAAATCCATATTTTAAAGTAGGAGGAATAGAGGTGGTTTTGGGTTTCTAATAATTAATATAGCAGGAGTGCACTGTTTGTTTACCTGTATCAAGGATAAACAGTAAACGTTTCTCTGAATCTTTTTTAATTAATCACTTAAGAAATTAAAATGTAAAATAACTTTAAGTAATTTGTAAAAACTCAATTTAAATTGCACTTACTATGCTTTCAGTTATGTATATGAGAGACAATTAAACTAGGTCATCCATATATTACTAGATCAAACATGCATAAAATAATGGATTGGGTTACACTAACAAGAAAAGAACATTATCTTGACAGTACTTTAATAATTAAAAGACAGTGGAATTAGAGTTTCATTAATACACTATCTTTATTAAGTTGCTGACACTGGATGTGCTTACATTGATCCAAAAAAAACTCATAAAAGTGCATAGGACATGTGTGTCCCTCTGCCTCTTTGCTGTGCCCCCCCTCGCCACACACACACACACACACGCACACACACACACTTGCCAGCAGTCAGGAGTTGCCATGTGAATACAGCAGCTGTGAGAGCCGGTTCACACAGGGGCAACACGACTTCCAACGCGACCTATGGAGGCAACTTGGACATGACTTAAGTATCAATAACAGCGTGACTTGGAGCGACTTCAATACGACTTGAGGCGACTTACAACGTGACTTTTAGTCGCCCCAGGCCAGGCGACTTTGGCTGTGGCCAATCAGAGAATAATCAGCTCTCGAGGGGGAACGCCATGCCAAATTTTAAATGAAAAAACTGCTCTATTAACTAACTTTGATTTTCTCAACAGGGCGACTTGGGGCGACCTAAAGTCGGCTCCCGAGTTGCCCCTGTGTGAATGGGCTCTAATAATTACTGCTGTCAGAAAATGTAACTTCTGACACAGTGTTTATAAACACAGTTCAAATATGAGATAGAGAGATGCAAAGTACCATTTTTACTTTTGTATCTTCTCTGTTTCATTCATCGCAGATCAAAGGGATGCTCTTTATTCTGGGTATGTTGTCAGTTAAAGCAACCTGACATATTAAAAACATTTTTCTTCCCTATTTAACCCCTTGGTAACCCTTAGAGTACCCTAATCAGTGTTAATTAACTACTTCTTTTGCTTCTAAAATTGTGTTTGTTTTTGAGTGTCACACTTAAAAAAATGTGAAATTAAAAAATTGGCTTTCATTTTATTTGTAAAAAATGTGCAGTGCTTCAAGTCTGTGTAAGTTCTCATTTATCCAGGACATGGTGTAGCTCATAACATTTAACTGGACTTGCTCTGTAATGTTGAAGATTTTTAGTAGTTTCTCCAAGCCATTTTATTTTGTTTACGTCCTATGAGTGTCAGGAAAGTACCCCATCATTTATATCTATTCTGGTAGTACAGCCACCAAATTAATTCACCTTGGAATGTGTATATATTGATTGTCCAAAAACAGGATTGAAGGTGTGAATGCTGTGAAACTACCATGTTGTAATTACCTAATCCCTTCCTACATTTCAAAAAGTCTCCATAAAATGAATCCCTGAATTTGCATTGCTAAAGATGTGCAATGTTATCAAAATACTGTGGTAGAGATGTTAAAACAACATTTACTAAAACTGGTGCACACAGAATCTGGTGCGGATGAACATAGTAACCAATCAGCTTCTAGGTTTTATTGTCAAAGCTTAATTGAACAAGCTGAAATTAGAAGCTGATTGGTTACTATGCTCAGCTGCACAAGATTCTGTGTGCACCAGTTTTAGTAAATCTCCTCATGTGTAGAAGACAGATGTTTTGAAGACCTGCATACATGTTCAGGAATGGTTGTTCCATTTGATGTAGGTGACCTCTTTTATGCTTCTTTTGAACTCTTGTGATAAGTGTGTACTGTTCTGGAACTTTGTCTCAACACCACCTATTTCAAGAACATGGATAGCTACTGTACTTCAGATATGGCTAAGCTGAAAAAGGCCATTGACATCAAACTGTAACAACCATCACTGAGGGGGAAGGAGCCTTCAATGCCACTTGTCTTCCTTATATACTGCCATTTTAATATATCTACCCTCGCAATTTGACAACAATTCACACCTAGCCATGTGAATTGAGGAATTAACACTTATGCAGACTTTCTGACAGCAAGGTAGGGGCTTTGTAACTGGAATAGGGTGATTCTAGAAATATGTTTTCACCATAGCAGAACATTGTAGTGAGTTGCCACATCCCTATGTATTGAAAGAAAGAAATACTCCCTGGATGGGACTTTAAATGGCAACAACACTACAAAAGTATAATAAAATGTATGTTTATTTAAATTGAGTAAAAAAGCAATCACATGTGTAAAAAAAAACACATGGACATTTAACAAAAACACATATTTTCTTGCAGTTGTATAAATGTGTACATAAGGTCTGAGTAGTTACTCTCCAATGTCCGAGAAAAATCTTTGGTATCCAACACATTTCAGGTTCAAGCCCTTTCTTCAGGGGTATTTTATATAGGAGAATCTAAGTTCTAGTAAAAAACAAAAAAAATTGTTTATGATGCAAAACCTATATTGGCATAGCATAATGAGAAGAGGCACATCCCACGTTCATGGGAAACCTAACAGCATATAGTAAATGGTGCAGCACTCAAGCATACAATTATTCAGGCAGAGACTAAGTCGTCATCACTGCCAGTGGATGGCCTGGTTGGAGGTCTGGTCTAGCCTCCGTTTCAACCTATCATGCCCCACGGAGGATGCAGTATCAATTTCCCCACACAGTGTATGTGTTGAATTGGTCACAGGAACTGAAAATAAAAAACAGAAAACAAAGAAGGGAAGTGACCATTGCCTACTACACCTTCCCACCAACTTTAGTAATGGGCAGTGATACTGCACAACAGCTCAAAAAAAAAATAGAAGTCTATGGGACAAATAACCTCCTTGATAGTGCGTTCATTAACTTGTAATTGAAGGGAGTGCTATTTACCTTAATTAGTCAAGGAGTGATCTCCCAGTATAGGCCTGGGTGATTCTAAGCCCTTGTACACACAGTGAAAATCCGTCGGAATGTGTCCTATCGGACCGTTTTGTCGGATAATCCGACTGTGTGGGGTATGCATCGGACTGTTTCCATTGGAATATCCGACCAAATTTTCCAACTTGCTGGAAATATTTTGCGACAAACTGGTCCGATCGGGCATACTCCGATCATGTGTAGAGAATTCCGATCGGACAAAGTGCCACGCATGCTCAGATCAAATTCCTACATCAAAGCTATTGGCTACTAGCCTGAACGTAGTCCCATCCTAACGAAATTACGTCATCACGTTCTGAAAGATCGGATTTTCCGACAACTTTGGCCGACCATGTGTATGCAACAGTTTCGGACACAATCCATCAGACAAAATCCGTTGGACAAAATCCGACGGATTTGGTTGTTAAAATGTCCGACCGTGTGTACAAGGGCTAAAACATATTTACTCCTCCCATCCTGTTCTTGGAAAATCTACACCTTCCATTGTGATTAAAATAAGATATCTTTGCTACCTGCACTTATGTAGATGGTAGGGTATACTTCTGACTCTCACTAGAACTGAAGAAGTGGCTTGGAGAAGCTATGACAACATTCAACATTATGGAACATATCCAACTGAATTTAACTGACTGCTACAACCTTTGCAATGGGAAAGGTGTAGGTAGGTGTGGCGCCTTTGCAATGCTTTGTGCCAGAATAGTGATTTTAGTGTTATTTCTAATAGGACAATTGATAGAATAAAACGTATTCTAATTATCTACTGTACAGTAACATTTTAGTTGCATTTTTGGCAATGGATTGCATAAAAATCAAACACCAACAGAAAGCCTTGTTTGTCTTTACAAAAAAAACAATACATGTATTACATTGTTATCTTAAGTAATAAAGTTATTGCCAAATCAATAGACCCATAGCAGAAATGTAAAATTTATTGGTGGTGTACAGAAGTGAGAGTTAAAGTGTTCAATAAATACATAGTAAATCTATTTCCAGATAAAATACAACTATGATAAAACTATAAATCACATCTGTGATTTTAGCTTCCCATACATGTAAGAATGGGCTCTCTGGATCATTTGGTAAATACCTGTTTATCTTGCCAGTAAAACATCTGGGTATTCACATCCTTTGATAGACAATACTCTTCTTACTGCAGTGAAATCAGCCTCAGAGCTTTATTTAATATTGAAAAGATAAGAGGTAGCTTTTATTTTAAGACATTTATCATGCCAGCTTGTAATGAAAATGTCAGTTTACAATTCAGAGAAAAACTAGACACTATAGATTGATGTTAATGCTGGAAGTTAGAGTACCAAAGAACTCCATATATAATCTAGAGTTTATAACAAGCAAAAGGAAAAATTAAAGGAAAACGGTTATGAGGAAAATTCAAAGGCTTCTTTTACTTGCAGTGCCTCTTCTTCTGAAAATGTTAATCCTCTGGTCGTCATGCTGACATTTTGAAAATCTCATTGATTTGGAAAAAGCATGTAGGTAATGAATTTTACATTTCAATCTGGCTGCATAATTTTAGGTCAGCAACTCAGTAAGCATGGATATCAGCATAACTATCAGGCAACCGGAATTTTCAGAAGTGGGTCAGTAATGGAAGCCTACTCATTTTGCATTGCAGCCATACCGCCCAACAGTCCTGGATTGTGCGGAACTGTCCTGCATTTTCACCTGAATCCCACAGTCCAGTGTACCTCTGGTTTGCCTCACATCACCCTTCTTTATCCCACTTTCTGTCTGTTTAACAAGGTAGAAGGTAATTTTACTAGACACACTAGAAGCTTGGGGGTGAAAGTAGACCTCCCACCTGTAGAGGATTTTGTTTTGTGAGTCCTTTGCAATACACAGAGCCATTCCACTGGGACACAGACCCTGCCATGCCTGCCCACTTTTCTCTGGTCCTGATCTGCCCATCTCTGGCCCTCTGATCATGCCTATTTTTCTTTGGTTCCTACTTACCTGTTTTTGGCCTCTGCACAGCATTTTTTTTTTAACGTTGCATGTTGGTAATCAGACACATAAGGGATACTATGACACATAAACCTTACTGATGCACTCTGTACACTATGTTGTACATTGCATTGTTCTGACATCTGCACTATATGTGTTGTATAGCATATTACATACACTTGACCCCTGCACTCTTATTACAGTACTCACAGGATCCTTGCCATGTCCTCAAAGATTCCTTACAAGATCCCTGCCAGGTTTTCCAGGGTTCCTTGCAGAATCCCTGCTGAGAATTCCAAGCTTTCTCATAGAATCCCTGTTGGTTCTCTTGGGTTTGCAGGCAGGACATCTACCTGGTTTTCCAAGATTCCTCTCAGAATTCCTGCTGAGATATTCAGGATTCCTAGGACCTTCACTACCTCCAGAACTTCCCAGGAATAACACTGGGTGTGTTCTCTAAATAGAACGATACTTAAGCTCCAGCCTTTGAAGTGGCTGGTGCTATATCTTGATGCCAGCTACCAGAGCACTAAAAAGCTATATTACTTACCTCTCAGTTGCCTGTTTGTGGTCACCCTGCTTGACCTGAGTACTCTCTTGCCTGTCAGCTACCATGACAATTGCCTGGACTTGACCATTCTCTTTTTTGCTGCATGTCTCGACCTCTGCCTGGACCTGTTTACTCTCCTGCATATGGTTCCATGGGCAGTCTCTGCACCAAAGCCCTTTTATTGCAGCAACCTCAGGGTGGGACAATCCTGGGGTCTGCAACCTGGTGAAGTTTGCAGCAAAATAAATCTGGAACAGCTAAGGTTTCTGACCCATCTCCATAATTAGGAGCTTTGGTAAAGACCAGCTGGTACTTAAACTCAATGCCTTGGGTAAGCCCACATTACCTGCCAGGGAGTACCATAAAAACTCTGTAAGATGTGTTGTGCATTACATAGTCCTCACCAAATTCTTTATTTTCTCAACAGTTGCTTACTGCAACGGACAGAAAGGAGGTGGAGTTGGATTTCTTCTATCCCCACAAAGCACTTTCCAAGTCCTCCCATCCCTTCCTCTCTATCCCTATCTTCTTTTGAGATGCACTATATTCTTCTGTTTTCTCCCATTTCTTTGAGGATTGCAGTGATATATCAGCCTCCTGGACCAGTATCATGTATTTTGGATGACTTCACTGCCTGGTTACCCTACTTTGTCTCCTCTGAAATGCCCACTATCATTCTTGGTGACTTCAACATCCCTGTCAATATTAACAGCCCAGCTACAGCTCAACCTCTCAACTTGACCTCATATTTTGAACTAACCCAATGGACACACACTTCAACTCACTCCAACGGTAATACCTTCGACCTTGTATTCTCCCATCTCTGAATTCCTGCAACCTCACCAACACCCCCTTTCCTCTCTCTGGTCACAACCTCATTAGTTTCACTGTATCCATGCGTCCAACGACCCATCCCTCCAAGCAGCACATTTTTACTGGTAGGAACCTTTGCCACTTTAACCCTTCTCTTCTCTATTCTGCTACTGACCACCTCTTTGACATAATCTCTCCCCTGTCCTTTTGTGATCTGGCCACCCCTGTCTGCAACAGTTCATTCACTGGCTGCACTTGCTCCTCTAACTACATGCAGAACCAGGCCCTGGCTGTTACAACCCTGGAAAACTGACAACACCAGAAACATCAAGAGACATTTTGCCGTGCTCTTGAACAACTGTGGCGTTAAACCAAATGCCAGCAGGATTTCCCCCTATATAAATCTGCCTTTCTAAAATACAATTCCTGCCTCCATGCTACCAAACAAGCCTACTTTGTCTCCCTTATTAATGCCTTGTCATCCAGTCCCTGTCAGCTCTTCTCAAACTTTAACTCTCTGCTTCCTCACCCATCCCCTCTACCCATTAATTCACTCACTGCCCAAGAGATTGCCAATCATTTCAAAGACAAGATTGATGCAATACATGAGGATTCCTCTGCTGTGCGTACATTTTCTCCACTCAACAATCCTTGCATAACAGCACAGTCAACACTTTGCTCTTTTGAGCTGGCTACTACTGAGAAGGTTACAAAACCTTTCTCAGTTGTCCACCTAACCAATCATCCCCTGGATTCCTGTTCCCTCAAAACTACTATGGTCACCCTCTTATTCTATCCTATGCTCCCTCACTCACATCTTCAATCTCCCCCTCTCTTGTGGCACCCCCCCCCCCCCCCTCTAAAACATGTGTAGATCAATACCATAAGTAAAAAGCCCTCACTGGACCCCACCAACCTGAACAACTTAAGACCCATATCATTGCTTCCACTCACCTCTAAACTTCTAGAATGCTTATTCTACAACCATCTTAGCTCCTACCTCAGTTAAAATAACCTTCTTGACCCCTCACAGTCTGCCTTTGTCTCGCAGCACTCCACAGAAACTGCCTTATTAAAACTCACTAATGATTTACTAACCGCTAAAATCAATGGCCACTACTCCATACTCCTACTACTTGACCTCTCTGTGGCCTTTGATACTGTTGACCCACCCGCTGCTTTTCAGTAAACTCCATTTTCTTGGCCTCCAAGATTTTACTCTATCCTGGTTCTCCTCCTACTTATCACAGCGCTCTTTCAGTGTTACCTATAACTCTACCTCCTCCTCTCCATTGCCCCTTTCTGCCCCTTTGTTATTTCAGCCCCACATCTAATCATTGTCAAAAACTTGTAGACTACACCTCTGTAAAACATCTCTAAAATATGCCCCTTTTTAACAAACGAAACCACCAAGTTACTTTTTCACCCTCCGTTGTTATCTCTCACCGTGACTATTGCAACTCCCTTCTCATTATCCTACCTCTACGCTCCTCTCAAGACCACCTACTCTCAAGCTTTCTTGTCTCCTCCTCCCATACTCATCTCCAGGATTTCTCCAGAGCCTCTCCCATCCTCTGGAACTCTCTACCTCAACCTGTCCGGCTATCTCCTACTCTAGCTGCCTTCAGGCATTCCCTGAAAACTCATCTTTTCAGGGAAGCCTATCATGCCTCCAATTAATTTTTTACCACTTCCATCAGCTCATTCCCTACAGTTACAAACTTCTGTACCACCTGCCTCACCCTATTAGATTGTGAGCTCTTTTGAGCAGGGCCCTCTTAATCCTCTTATATTTTATTGTATTTAAACTGTATCGTCTCCCTTTTATTTTGTAAAGCACTGCGTAAACTGTTGGTGCTATATATATCCTGAATAATAATATTTATAATTACTGTGTAGTTTGTAACTAATTAAGATTTTTTTAAAGATTTAAGTCTCAGACAAAGTTAGATAATGGTGTATACTCATTTTTTAATCCTTTTGGTTTATGAGAAACCCTCACTCATAGCACAGCAATTGTGCTAACAAACACATATTGTGCACAGCATATGCAATATGTAGGCTCAGGCTTTTTTTACCCATGCTGCTTTAAATCCCACCCAATATTCGGCAACATTTAATCATGCATGTCTTTTACATCCTAAAGTGTCCCCCTTCCTCAAGTTCCAAAGTTGTAAAGGATGTTACATGTCTATTTTAGGGCAATTTATCCAAAACTATGCTAGTGTAAATGATCAACCCAAAAACCCTCTGAAGCACAATGTGCTAAAGTGTATTCTTCTCTTACATTTCTAAGTTTTTAAACAATTTCCTGTTACTCTTATTAACTTTAATAGCTTGTTAGCCCAGGGCTTGTAAACAAGACATAACAGGAACATTTGAGATGAAATACTACTGTATTTGACATTTATCAGCTTTTCAAGATATCTCCCCCTCCCGTTAAATTGTCTCATTGTCCAAAATGATTCTCTATATACTGGTGGATTTTTTTGTGTAATAAATGTACCTATTGTTTAAAGCAGACCCTAGGTCATGATGTAAATTGCCACAATGCTTGCATAGTATCATGCTGCGTTAATGTGCTGCTTTTTTGTAAGCTACAGCAACATCTAAACTGTTATAGTTTTCTTCCCAGCAGCTAAAAGCATATTCATTTTGGCAGGGTCATGTAAAATAAAGATGGTTCACCACCACACAAAACTCCATTGTGTATAATGGCTAAATTGATGTTTATTATGCAGGCTACAAATGAAGTACATGGCCTTAGGCTTCATTTCCCCTTACTGACCCCAAGGTTAATGGAATATTATTTTTCTTTCTCAAAATGCAGTAATAATGTAAAAAAAATCAGCATTTTTTGTTTTAATTTATGATGCATTTACTACTTATTTAAAAGTAAATGTAAAATTTAAATTTTTTACATTGTTTCTCCATACTGGCACCAGACATAATCTAATATTTTTCTTTCAGCCTTTTTCACACAAGCACCCAATATTACCTCCCAGCAGGAGGGGGCCTGGACTGATATCTGCTGTGTTGGATCAGAACTGCAACAGGCAGTTCTGGCCTTGAAGCCTACTAAGTATGTCACCAGTGCATAGCACAGACCAAAGCTGATTCATTGTGAACAAATGCTGAAGGTTCAAGGCTGGTGCTGGTGTATTGTTTTTAGTGCGGTCACCTGATTCATAGACTTAAAGTGGATGTAAACCCTCTCCTATACCCAGTGAAGTGAACTGGGCGAGCTGGCGGTAAAGCGGTGCTATATTTAGCGGCGCTTTACCGTCGTTTTAGCGGTGCTTTTCAGCCGCTAGCAGGGCAGTTTTAACCCCCGCTAGCAGCCGAAAAAGGGTTAAAACTGCCCGCAAAGCGCCGCTGCAGTGGCACTTTGCAGGCGGGTTTGGAGTGCTGCCCCATTGTTTTCAATTGGAAGGGGCGCTTTAGGAGTGGTAAATACATCGCTCCTACAGCGCTCCAAAGATGTGGCTTGCAGGACATTTTTCAGCGTCCTGCAAACGCACCACTCCAGTGTGAAAGCCCTCGGGCTTTCACACTGGAGAGACAGCAGCGGCTGTTTGAAGGTGCTTTGCAGACGCTATCACTCTAGCGCTGCAAAGCGCCTCAGTGTGAAAGGGGCCTAAGACATGAATCAGTTCAGATGAGAAATCCAAATTAAATCTATATTTGGTGTGTCCATTCTTTGCCTTCAAAACAGCATCAATTATTCAATTCTTCTTGGTGCACTTGCACAGTTTTTGAAGGAACTCGGCAGGTAGGTTGTTTCAAACATCTTGGAGAACTATCCACAGATCTGTGAATGTAGGCAGTCTCAATTCCTTCTGTCTCTTCATGTAATCCTAGATAGACTTGATTATGTTGAAATCAGGGCTCAATGGTAATCAAATCAAAATCGAACCTTCCAGGACTTTCATAGTTGAGTAGCTTAGCCTTGTTTCCATGTTCTATGCATGAAAACAGGAACTGCGGTGCAGAAAAATGGCAGCAGGTGCTCTGGTCTGAAATTTTAAATATTTGTTTGTAGCAGGAGGCAGTTTGTTTGTGAAGGACTGGAGAGCGGTGCATTAATGAGTGTCTGCAGGGAACAGTGAAACCTGGTGGAGGTTCCTTGCAAGTTTGGTGTTGCATTTCTGCAAATGGATTTGGAGATTTGGTCAGGATCAATAGTGTCCTCAATGCTGAGAAATACAGGCATTCATCATACCATACCATCAAGGAGGCATGTGATATTGACCTCAACATCATTGAGTCTGTCTGGGATTACAAGACGAGATAGAAGGATGTGAGGTAGCCTACATCCACCAAAGATCTGTGACTAGTTCTCCAAGATGTTTGGAAGAACCTACCTGCCCAGTTCCTTACAAAAATGTGTGCAAGTGTACATAGAATTGATGCTTATTGGAAGGCAAAGGGTGGTTACACCAAATATTGATTTGATTTGGATTTCACTTTCTATTTTGTTAATTGATAAAAATAAACTATTAACGCTTCTATTTCTGAAAGCATACTTAATTTATAGCATTATTGCACACCTGCCCAAGACATTTGCACAGTACTGTATTTCTAACGTAACACTGAAAAGACTGCATATCTTTTAAAACTGATTTGAATATATAGAGAAAACTGTGGTGCTAAGATACCCGAGATAACAGAAAGTGCTAGTTATAAGAGTAAAATGTTCTTCTTTCTATGTTTTCAAGCTGAGCTAAGTTTATATTGGACAGATTAATTTAGATATTTATATCTTCTGCACATGAACTGCTATTTGATCACAAATATATTAAACAATTTTATATTCCAAAATAATTCCTTGTAAATTTCTCCAACTGACCTGTGAAGCCTTAATAATATATCAGACTGACATTAAGCACAAGGACTTCCTTCAAATTTTTATGAAAGTAATAGGCAGTCATATTTTCATACATTAGTAGCTGACATATGTAATAATGTAGATAGAACTTCTATGAATTATCCTGAGAGGAGAATATTTAAATGTAATATTATTTGCAGCATTTGCATTTGCCAGAACAATGCAGTTTGCCACTATATTAGAATGGAATCAGAGAAAGAAAATGGGAATTATATGCAGCTTTAATTTACATTGGGTACTATAGCTTGCTGCTAAAGCAGTTTCCTCCCATAATGCTAGGTGATGATTTTTTCTTTATTGACGATCATGGTTGGTGAAATGTTTTTTTTTTCCACTTTGCCTCCTGACCCTAGCTAATATGCATATTATTGAGATCTTTGCACATCCTTTACAGAAAGCAGTGCTGTGTGATATGAATAATTAGATAAGGTTGAAATATATGTAAAGTGATACTAAAGTTATATTTTTTATTTCTTAACAAGTATGTTATACTTACCTGCTCTGTGCAATGGTTTTGCACAGAGCAGCCCCACTCCTCTTCTTTTTGGGTCTCCCATCAGTGCTCTTGGCTCCTCTCCCCTGCCAAGTGCCTACAATAGCAAGCCTCTTGCTATGGGGGCACTTGAGCAGGCTCACTCTTAAGTTGTGCATCTGTGAATGGACATTGTCCATTCACACACAGAGTGCAGGTCAGTAGAGATGGACGAACTTCTGACAGGGAGTTTTGCGAACACGAACCGCGAACGCGGCCGAAAGTTCACGAACCACAAAGTTTGCGGCGGGCCCCATTGACTTCAATGGCAGGCAAACTTTAAAAACCTACAGGTCATATTTCCAGCCACAAAATAATTACTAGCTGTGCACACATAGTCCCACTACATGGCCACTGACATAACACATGTATGAAGTGAATCTGGGATTGACAACTACAAGCATTCTTTTTTTATATGTGAAATTTTGACAATTCAGGACTCAGGAGCGCATGAAGGCAATGGAGGAGAGGAAAGGTCAGGGTAGGCTATGACGAGGGTGCAGGAGATGATCACCAGCACAGTGATATAGAGCACTGACACCAGCACCGTGATATAGAGCACTGACACCAGCACTGTGAAATAGAGCAGTGCACCACAACCCTATATATTGTACACCTACACCAGTCCTTACAAGGACTTTTGTGGACCAAGTAGCTAGTGATTTGCAGACTGTACCTCAGTCCCTACACTGATAAAGGACTGCTGCAGAATAAGGCAGCAGTCAAGTATAATATTCCTTCTATATTTGGAAGAAAGTATATTATACGTGTACAACCCTATATACTGTACACCTATACCAGTCCTTAAAAGGACCTTTGCGGACCTAATAGTAATAGCTAGCTAGTGATTAAACTGACTGTCCTTGCTGCACACAGTGACCTGTCCCTCCCTGCACAGACAGGCTGCTGCAATCACCAACACAGCAGTGCACTCAACCCTGTATACTGTACTACACCTATACCATACCAGTCTTTAAAAGGACTTTTGTGGACCTAATAGCTAGCGATTTGTGTCACTACAGTCTCTCCCTGCTCCACACAGTGTCCTGTCCCTACACTGAAATAAGACAGAATGTAAAATGGCCGCCAGATCAGGTCTATTTATAAGGTGGGGGAATGTCCATTGTCCATGTGCTGAAATGTCTCAATTGGCTGTCCTGTACCCCATGATGGATGTGTCATCATGGGTCAAAGTTCTTTCACACTGTAAACACATATGTCTGCCGGGCAAACAGCGGCAATAGTCCGCCGATCGGGCGAATCGCGAACGCGCAAAATTTGCCATGAAACAACCGCCAGGCGAGCAGTTCGGCCATCCTTACAGGTCAACCCCACCCCCACTCTCTCCTGATTGGCTCCCTGCCTGTGATTGCCAATGGCTCCTGCTGCTGTGCGAGCCAACAAGGTGAGAGAGATTTGGGAATGCTCTCAGGCACATCGATGGATTGAGATGGGGCTCAGGTAAATTTTCGGGGGCCTGGGGATGGGGGGAGCATGCATTAAGGTAAAAAACCTTCTGCCTTTAAAACCACTTTAACAAATGTAATGACATTTTAACTTTATATATTTTTTCTTGAGTGACATGCATTAGGTGCACTTGGAAACCCCCGTTTTGCCTCACAGAGAGGGGTTATCTGATTGCAAGATTATCAATAAAGGAAGTGGGGTGGACTAATGTAGCACAGCAAAGCCTGGGTGAAAAGTTAAAATCTGAGCAGCAATGTGATTCTGCCTGTATACACCTCAAGTCTTAAATTTTTTGACAAAATTGCAGCAGTTTGTACATCCCCATGTAGATTTATGTTTAACCAGATCCATGTCCTGTCAGGGATGAGAGGAGACAGATCGTGTGTTCCTAGTATAGTTTCTCCTCCTCTATACAGTCCCATCCCCTTACAGTTAGAGTCACTCTAGGTAACACATTTAACCCCTTGATCGCCCCCTAGTGTTCACTCCTTCCCTGCCAGTGACATTTACACTGTAATCAGTGCATAGTTATAGCACTGATCACTGTACAAATGTCAATGGTCCCAAAAGATTGTCAAAAGTATCCGATGTGTCCGCCACAATGTCGCAATCATGATAAAAATCACAGATCATCGCCATTACTAGTAAAAAAAAAAAATAATAATAAAAATGCCAGAAATCTATCCCCTATTTTGTAGGTGCTATAACTTTTGTGCAAACCAATAAATACATGCTTATTGTGTTTTTTCTTTTTTTTTCTTTTTTTTACCAAAAATATGTAGAAGAATAGATATCAGCTTAAACTAAGGAAAAAATATGTATTATGGGAAAAAGTAAAAAATATTGTGTTTTTTTCAAAATTGGTGCTTTTTTTTGTTTATATCGCAAAAAACAAAAACCACAGACGTGTTCAAATACCACCAAAAGAAAGCTCTACTTGTGAGGGAAAAAAACTATGAAAATTTAATTTGGGTATAGTTTTGAATGACTGCAAAAATACCATTAACAATGGTACAAAGCTGAAAGCTGAAAATTGTCCTGGGCAGGGAGGGGATGAAAATGCCCTGTATTGAAGTGGTTAAAGGTCATACGCAGGAACTTGGATAATAGTAATAGTTACATAAAAAGAGAAGTGTGGGATTATTAGCCTCTAAAACCAAAGACTGAGTGATCAAAGACTGCTTAGAGGGTTGGGGGGTGGCAAAAATGCAAGATTGAGCTATGTTTCTGCAATAGGCAGCAGACAGGGGTGTTTACATGCTGGGGCTGCAATGTTTTGCGCCCATGGCAAAGTTGACCTGACTTGTAGCGATGCCGCATACCGAACGCTACACATTCAAATAAAAGGGGAAGCACCACAAACAGACCTCCAATGTCTCTTTTTTTTAGATAGAAAAAGGGACTGAAGAGAGTTCAGAGAGTGTACAGTTTTAGTGTACAGACTTAGTCAGAGGTGCTGTAGGCATTAGTTAGGTGGGAAATGATGGTACTAAATCAGGGAGGGATATCAGTGTATGTCAACCTCTCCAAGGGATTCTGGGTACCACGGGGCCCCCAACCCAAAGCAACTCCCGTCACATTGTAACAGCGGTCGTAGCAGGTAGGGGATGCACTTTTTTTGGGGAATAGCTCTGATCAGCAGAATGTCATCTGCTGAACCATGGTATACTTTTGTTCAGCAAAGTCTGCTGAACAGTTCTGATATAAGCTCATGGTCACTGAAGTGACAATGAAATTATAACACAGGAAGGAATGTAAGCTCTGTACGGCGTTTGAACCTGGCAAGCTGGAAGCAGTTCTGTAGGTCTGTATGCTAGCAGTGAAAGGGTTAAACATTACTAAAAGAGGAAGACACTTGTTCCTGTTGTGTGAACTTTTTAAGACCCGGGGTGATGACATGACAGCACAATGGACCGCCATAAAAGTATACATAAACAAGTAGCCAAGTCTAGCAGTATGGTATATAATTCAGCAACAAACTCCAAAATTCTCTCAGCACAACAGTCATCCATAGTTGTCAATATATTAATCAACTGCAGTTTCTGTGGCAACCATTTTAGTCTTCGCTACCTGTGGAGACCTGCAAAATTAGAGATAACTTGAGATATATATTGTGTCAATGACTCTATGAACAACTGAACAATCCAGTACCTAATGTTCTTAGTAAAGTATTTTTATTATAACATATACCATACTTTTGAAATTGTTTGTGTAATATCTTGTTATGCATTGGGGGTGTTGCATTAAATGGTTTTGGGGTATTATATATTTTCACTATATTATACAACATTGGCAAAGTGAAGAAATATGTCTCTGACAGCTATTTATGACTTGAGAGACCACAAACAGAAATAGCCGCAAGAGGAAAGTTTGTATCCAAACTCTTTTTAAGTCCCTTGTTTACAATAGAAAAGCACATCATGTTTTGGACTTGGGCCCAATGTCTGCTGGCAAAAACATGAAACAATATTCCATAGGGAAATTCCTCAGAGGGCTATTCTTCATATAAAAAGGAGAACAAAATTTCTTGCTAAATGCAATGGGGCTTTGACTACAAGAGTAAGGGCTCTTTCCTTAGGGGAGTGAATGTTCATTGAGCTTAGGTATTAAGGTGAAGCTGCATTCACTTCAATAATTCAATCACATGCAAGAAAAAAAAAATGTTTTTTAATTGCACATGATTGGGTGATTAAAGTGAACATCACTTCATCTTATTGGCTACGATAAGGGAGCATTCAATTTTGAAAGTAAACAGCTGCTAATGGTAAGGAATGTCCAACCTGGACCACCATGTTCAAATATAGCACTGGATGACATATAAGACAGACTTAGGCAGACCTGGTATTTTTCACTTCCTAGCTGGTAAGTGTACCAGGAAACATATTTTGTTTTTTTGTTTATTGCTCTGCTGTTTGCAAAGTACATCCATGCTCTAAGGGTTCAATTACAGTTGTGGTTGAGGAGCCAGTAAAAACATGTGGTTGAGCCTTGTTTTTACTGCCGACATCCCCTCATATTTAGGGTTCATGCACACTTTTACAGGCGTTTGAGCTTATTTTTTTTTTCTGCCTTTAAACATCCCTTTATGATAACTTATGTGTCCATGCACACTACAGGAGTTTACATAGATTAGAGGCAGAAAAAACATCCATCATTTGTACGTTCAGACGAGGAGCTTTTAAGCATATAAAATGCCTGACACCCCTAAACGTAAGTAAACGCGCCTAAACGCGCATTAATACTAGGTAATTATAGTGCTTGGGCATTTATTAATTATTATTAAGCTGTTTTTTTTCCTGCCAAGAGAAAAGCATTTAGAAGAGCCTCAGTGTGCATGAGACCTTCAGCTGCAAAGACAGTAGATGGGTGTGTACACATGCCATAGCTGCAATGTCACGGCCGTGACAAAAATGTAACGTTTATTAGACAGTACCGCCCGCTGAACACAGCCGATTAAATTGAATGGAGTAATGCCACAACTGCAACCACTGCACACAGCTGTGTGTTATAGAGATATATAGTAAGGGACCCAGGCGCTACCTCTAATAGATGTATTACTAGGTAGCTATATCCTAGATGGCTGGAAAACTCTAGGTTAATATTAGCTCCTAGTTGCTAGTAAAGAGGGGGGAGAAAAAACTTGCCATATAACAGTGTCAAAGGCCAAACAAGCAAAGATGATCACTCAATATACATAAATGGACCAGAGAATAGGTCCTAATGTGTGAGTTCTGTAATCTAAAAAGGGGGTATCTCTTACTCTCTACTGCATGTACATACCAGCATACATATCTGGGTATACGAATGAAACTAGGGAGGTCAGGCTACACGTATAATAGCGCATATAAAGCCATGATCAGAAAATACCACCCCTTAGGAGACCGAATACAGAAGCAACCTCAATAAACACCAGTAATAGAGGTAATCAAATAGAAATGGAAAAAACTTATATAAAAAAGTATATACCGGTATATAAAAAATGTAGGTATCTACTAAATAGTGGCACTTATCACCATTTACACAACATAAATTGTGAAAGGCCCTAACCTAATGGGGGGCACTAGGCCAACTAGATAAAGATTCTACAATCCATTATCATATATCCTCTAGACAATAGTGCAATGTGTGGCGTGTATACATCAATGTTTGTAATACACTGAGGAAATTCCAAATGTGCAAAATACGAAAATAAATTAAATATGTGCAAATATAAGCATGTGCAAAATGATACAATAGGCCGATAACTGAGAAAAATGTACCTCAAATGTGACCAAAAAAACAAATATAATATGTGCTGAAACCAATATAAATAGTACTAAACCAAAAAAATATAAAAAATACAAAGCCAAATCAACCAGAATGTGCAAAAAATATAAAAAAATAAAAAATAAAAATAAAAAATCACAATATGTGAAGGATCAAAAGTGCAAAAAATAGCACAAGGTGCAAACCAGTGCAAAAATCAGTAGCCTCAAAAATACACAAAAATAAACACTACATGTGCATTAAGTCTGTGACTAACATAAAAGTCCTTGAGGGATAAAGTCCACTGAACAAAAAGTAGTCGACAGAAGGTAGTTGTATGTACTCTAAGTCTTCAAACAGGTGAATCTTTAAAGTGACTGGTGCTCATACAAATAATTCGGTGACTTCCGTGCTCACCCTCTCAGGTCCCCACTCACCGGATCCCTATGCCCACAAGGGGCAGAAGTGCGTATCTGTCTCAAGCTGCAGAAGTTGGTCTGCCCAGGGAAAAACGTCCACCTTTTCTTATTCCCCTGATGTACAGGGACTGCAGTAGGGCCGGTGGTAGCGGGTCAGAATGTCCTCAGGGAGATGGAAAAAATCCCATAGTGTAGTAACTCCAGATCACAAAAAACTTATATTCAAAACTAAGCTTTATTTATTTGTAGACCGGGATCCGGTTAGAAATATTAATAAAAAATTATATAAAAACAACTTCCAAGTCTTGCAAGACCATAAACCAAAAAACATAAATCACACAAAATGATATCTATTCAGTCCCGAAGTGGAATAGGAACTACATCCCAGGAACTAATTAGAAATAAAAATAAAAATCTGAATAAAAAAATGTAAAAAATGTATATAAGTTCGGGCCAGAGGCCACACAAATCCCCAAAGGGTAATCAAGTGCAAACAACCAGGGTCATCAATAGAATTTGCCCATCCACAGGGGTCACCATAAAACCTCCAGTGCAGACACCATAGAAAGGGCCACCCTCCGTTAGCACTATAGGGGAACAATAATACTCGTCCACGGTCTGTATACCAAGAAAGAGCTGGGGAACGAGCAGAGGGACAGCATGCGTTCCAAGCGAAGTGACGTGGTGTGCGTGGCTACGTCGCGTGGTGGTGGTTCAGGCTTTTAGGGTAAGTGGTGAAGAGGCAACATAATGTCTGACAAATGCCCTCTTAAAATCAATCCACTGCAGATCACTCTGCATAGAGCTAAGGCTAGTGTAAACTAGCCCTTTAAACTGGTAATGAATTTGTTGTCCATACAGACCTGTCCCTGGTATAGAGATGTAGAACGCTTTCTTTGTGGGACTGATAAAATGAGTGTTATCCAATTACTTATTTGATTATTTATGTTAGATAGAACCCTTTGCATGCAGTAACAGGGATCAGTTGTTTCTTAATTCTTACTAAGCTGCTCTCTGTTCATGCATACACATTTTTTGTGGGAATTATGTCTTAGGCTAGGATTACACTGTCTTTAATGGTAAAACTCAACATTTGTGGGCAGCTGTCAGCATCAATTCTGTCAGGAATGGAGAAATGCGTGTTTTAGTGCATTGCACAGCTAATGTTTTCTTTTCTTTTATTGTTATTTGAAGTGGCACATAGTAATACGTCATTCAAGTTGCTGCACAGCAGCGTGGTGTGTTGCACTTCAATGCAGTAACATGCAGTGGCATCCAGTCCTACTGCATTTTTCTGCACTGTACCATAGCATACCTTACACCAGTGTCGTGGTGTTAACAGAGCACAATAGTTTATCCAGTACACAAAATAATGACTGTATATATATAGTTTATATTTTTATAGGCAGACAACAGGTTGTGCTGCCAGCTCTTTTTCACGTTTTGCTGTTTCCAGAAGCTTTTAATTCTTGGTGTTATAGGGAATATGGAAACACAAAGACTTAGGTTTTAGATACATAAGTAGAATACTAGCATGTGAAGATATACTGTTTTAAAAGAATGTATAATTAGATGAAAGGGTGGCAATTCATTTTGGCCTAGAGTTCAGTTTTAATAGGTGACAGGGTGCCAGTTGACTCATGACCCATTCTTTGCACAGCATGGCTTACTATTTATTTCACTTCTTTTAATTACTATTTCATATTCTTCCATGTTATCATTGCAGTGCGATCTTTGCTGGAAGCCCATGTCATGCCACAAAATTACAACAATTTGATATCATAAAAATGCCATTGTAAATTTCACTGGTTTCCCTTATTACTCTTTCATACATCATTTGCTTATGCAAGCGTTTGATATATTATTTTTTAATTTGATAAATAATATAATTTAAGGTGGTAAAAAAAAAAAAGATTTACTGTTGTTTTGCTGCCTATCAAGAACTATACTCCAGATATGTCCAGATGTGTATGTCAAGTGAAGAGGCCATTTGATTGTTAAAGAAGCCATTTTTGAATATTTGGACCACCATATATGTATATGGCCAGCATTGGTTTAAAAAGTTAGTGCCGATTTGCCTATGAACAAGTGTGTTCCTACAGGGATGGGCTCTCATCCCCCATTCTCAGTGCTCAGGTTGCTCAACTGTCGGTTAATTGTTAGTATTCATCATTCCACAGTGGCTGACCTGGTGATAATTTCCTGCTTATCAGTCCAGCCTACAGTCAGCCCCTTCTGGCTATTTAAACTGTCTGGTTAATTTCGTCCGTGCCTTAGCCTTGGTCAAACATATCTTTGCTGTTGAAGACTTGCCTGGCTGACGTCCCTTTTGGTTCTTCATCCTGGCTGCTGCCTCTGAATATGCTGATCTCTGGCTTCCTGATTTACTAGCTTGTTTTGACTACCCACTTTAGCTACCGTACCCTGGCTATGTTTTGACTAAGTTTACTATGTGTACCATTTTTACAGTTATATTAAAGGGTGGGATTTTTACTGCATTTTCTCTCTCTGTCTGATTCATGGTTCCTGACAGCAGGTGAAGGCCATGAATTCAGAAGATGCAGGCAATCCATCAATTGGTAATATTTTTTCCAGATTGAATGAAGAGGACCACCGCATGGATCAGTTTGTATATCATTACAGATGCTCCTGATTTGCACTGCTCACCTGGATCCTCCCACTGTGGCTGTTCCGGTACAGCCTGTGTTGCAGGCCATCCCTGCTGCTGCTGCTCTCTCTGTGTGGACAACCACCTTGAATATTATCTCTATGAGGTATGTCTGGTTCCCCTCCGCTTCCCCAGTGATTTCTCAACAATTCTAGCCTAGTCTCTGCACTGATGTGACTGCCTTCGTAGCCGCTTGTTCCGTGTGTGCTCAGTGTAAGACACCACGACACCTTCCAGTGGGCCCCCCACAACCCATACCCAATGGAGAGACGCCTTGCACCCACCTGTCTATGGATTTTATTGTGGCATTACCCAACACCCAAAGCAACACAGTTATTCTTATGGTGGTTGACTTGTTCTTGAAAATGTCTCATTGTGTCCAACTGGAAAAGTTGCCCAAATCCATTTTTGTTCAGGACATCTTTCGATTACATGGGCTACTCAAAGTTGTTTTCTCGGACAGGGGTAGCCATTTTGTCTCCAGATATTGGCGAGCCTTTTGCGCACAGTTGGGAATTCAGCTTTCCTTCTGTAATGAACCAGTGCGACCAGAAATGTGTGGACTGCGATAGGGATGACCAAATGCATGTAAAGTAATATGCGTAAAATGCATGTAAAGATTTATTATGAGGATAAGTAATACACCAAAGTAAACGCGCCTCTGATGTGACAAACAATAAAACAAACCAGCACCCAACCACCGACACACAATAATAACTCTCCAAACCAAACGTATATACAGGTGTGAGATATAATCATAAACAACACCAAGCCATGGTCATACACAGGAGATCAATCAGATAGAACAGGGGACAGGATGGGACAGGGAGAGGACAGCTGGAGGAAGGTATCAGTCTGCAAGACAGGAGTCCAGGAATGGATGCAGGGTTCAGGAACACAGGATACAAGGTACAGGTTACAGGCATACAGGTTTCAGGAAAGCAAATGCAGGTCAGGGCTCAAGGAACAATACCAAAGTGATGAGTGTAAGCATCTGCCAGGTATAAATACACCTCCTGCAATCAATCTCAGGTGATGCCTGATTGCAGGAGATTATGTCGGCTCCAAACTGCAGGGAGACATCCACTGGTGGACACCAGTACTGCTGTCCATAGATCTGACAGCGCCACCAGCAAGCGAAACCATTCCTGACACCTCCTCTGCGTATCCTACTATATATTTCTGACCACCATAACAACTGGTCAGACCTCTTACCTTAGGCAGAGTTTGTGCACAATAGTGCCATCAATACCGCTTTCCAATTGTCTCCATTTATGACGAATTATGGTTTCCAACCATCCATGTTGCCTTACTTTTTTGTTTCTCAAAGAATTCCATGAGATGTAACCTACCAGAGTCTGGAAAGGCGTTACATAAACTCCTCTTTAAGGTGTCCTTAAGATATTTCATCCTGTTCTCCCTCTGTGGAGAGGATGAGTTCCGAGACCTTTCATTTGTAACGACGGTCAAGGTGGGTTGCCAACCAATAATGATCCTTCTTGATGCCATGAAATCTTGGGTCCTTTTGCAGGCTTTGAAGAATAAGGGAGGCCATACACTGTAAGTTTGCAGAGGCATGAGAAGCAGAGTCCTCGTGGTCACTGAGGATAACAGTATTTGGAACTGCCTCCTCAGAGCCATGTACCATTCCCAAGGGGTTCGGCGACAGAAAATCATCTCTTAAGATTTAGTGTATGTCTTACTCTGCTTCAGTGCCTCCAAAATTGCCAGAAACCTCCTCCTGCCTCACCTTCTCTGTATTCTATGGAGTCACAAGAATGATGCCTGCATAAAGTGGGCCTTGAGAGGAAAGGAAGTCCTTCTCTTCCTCCCACTGCTCTGCCTTGAGTGCCCTGTCCATAAAGCCATGGAGAGCCTGCTCCAGCAGGAAAGTAAGTGCGATTGTGTCACTGATACATGCACTGTCATGGCTCAGCATGGCATGAACCAGCTCCGGGTCTGCCCCTACAGAGCTGAAAGAATCTCATCTCCGGTGTGGCTCCTATCCCATTGACAGACCAGCTGAGGCACTGCATGTCATCTTTTGGCCTGACTTTTTGAATAGCCCCTTGAACACCTAGGGGGTACTGGTGGTTCATAGGACAATTCAGCAGAGGAGGGCATGGAGGAGGAGGAGGGGGTGGAGCTGACAAATCTTGCATAATCGTATTAATCATGTATCGAGACATGGCAGCAAAACAAGCTAAACAAGCTCCAGCACTGAGCTCTGTCCTGCATCCTTCCTAGTTGCAAGCAGAGTTACTCAGTGTGCTGTGAAGGAAATATAGCACCCCTGATCATGCTTGCTGAACCATGAGTCAGCAATAAGGTGGACCTTGTGGCTGACTGCCTTGCCCAACTATGCCACAACATTGCCTACCAGGGGATGGTACGGAGCTGTAATGGCCTTACGTGAAAAGAAATAGCGACTGGGAACTTGCCATTGTAGTACAGCATATTCTGAAAATTCATGGAAGGGGACAGAATCCACCAGATGGAAAGGCAGGAGTTGTAAAGCCAGCAGCTTGGACAAGCTGGAATTTAGATGCTGGGCATGTGGGTGTCAGTGACTGTATTTTTTTTTACTGCAGCAGCTGGGGCAGAGAAATGTGTCTGCTATACTCTACAGCTGGTGGTGTGCTGCTGGTAGACGTGCTGCAAGGACCTATGACACCCTTCACTTTACCATCATCCCTGTCAGTGGAGGCTGTTGAAAGGTGAGGATGAGGAGGAGAAGAATAGCATTCCTTTTGTGTGGCTTCCAGGTGCTCTTGCCAATGAGTGGTGGGAGGTTAAATAGTAGCATGGGAACATTTGCCTCTCCTTGCTGGCTTTCCAGACATGTTGGGGGGCTTATTACCCAAATGTAATAAAGATGGGGAAATATGTAATTGGATGCACTTTAATCAAAAAAAGTAAGTGGTGTTTGGTGCACTTTAACTTGAGGACTGCCGCTGACAGAATTATCACTTCAGTATACTGCAGTAAAACTGCAAAGTGCACTGACACACTTCAATATACTGCAGTAAAACTACACTGACGCACTACACTAACACACTTCAATATACTGCAGTAAAACTGCACAGACACACTACCATAACACAATTCAATATAGTGCAGTAAAATTGCATGGACGCACTACACTGATGCTGCACTTGCACTATCATTATAATAACACTACACTGACACTCTACACTCACAATAGAATCAAAATAGTACACTTTAGCACACTAACTAGATAGCAGCAATGAACAGACCCCTGTTCTATCTATGTCCACTCAAATATCCCATTGAAAATGGCTCCTCTGGGAAGGAACTTTTTTATAGTATGGGGTGGGTCTATGAGCAATGAATCATGATTGGCCCAAGTCATCATGACTTTCTCCAATCATGATCTGACATTGTTGTGTGCCGCGATTGGGCAAAGCCTTCATTGCTTCAGCCAATCAGGGTTTGGAATGCACTGTGCAGCATGCAGTGCATTTTGGGGTGCTCGGCGGGCTTAACGAGTGGTCAAATGCCATGCCAATTCAGGTTTACCCAACACTACAAGAAAGTTGCTAAGGACATTGCTAAGAGATGCCTATCTGTTATTGTTAAACCTCATCATCACAGGAATGAGCTCTTAAATGCTGAGCTCAGAGCTATGACATCAGGGGAGAAAAAGCCTGTGTGAGGGGGGTTGAATCAAAGAAAATCCTCACTCCTATAGATGAATGTAAACTGTAATAGTTGAGCCTCTCTTAGCAACATCCTATGAGTTTTCCGGTCAGGTTTCATGAGGCATGTAAAAGACTACCCTTCTAGCAAGGGCCTTGTTCAATTTTGATCAAAGCTGCATGGGTTGTTTTTATCTACAGATGTCACTTATCTGCATAGGTAGTTTTTTCAATAAAGGAGAACTATGCTTTTAGAAACATTGACCAACTGGTGTTCCTACCTTCAGGAGTTTTGTGACTTGAAAGTTCAAAGAATACACATATGATTGCTCTCTCTACCTATAAATTCATAAAGAGTGTCACAGACAGTCGTTAAAAATCTGCCTTCCATAAGTGCAACAAATGGTGCAGATTCGTGTAACTTTCAGTAAGGTATATAGAATTGCAAAACACAATACTTACACATGCAACACAATTTACCCCAACACAGAAGAAGTCTTGTTTACCTCCACTTTTCTTATCATCAATGGGGTTTCATAATGAACTTGTCCCAGCCATAGCGCCACCAGAATGTAAAAGTGCTGCACATAAAAAAATACCTAAATGTGCATAGGAAATAACAAGTAAACAGCTGCACTGTGCAGGATCTTGAGTAAATTGGCACACACATTTTCACAGGATTTTTCAATAGGGTCATCATGCCAGAAAAGAGCTGCAAATGCTTTATTGAATCACTCCCAAAGAATGTGTTATGACAAAAAGGGAGCAGATTTGTTCTTTGATAGGAACAATGAAAAAAGTTTGCTTGTTAAGCAGTGGAGTGATCGTTTTTTAAACAATATTGTTATCCTGAAGTCCTAATGACTAGCACTTGATCATAGTTACAGAGAAGGTTTCAGAATACTGTATCAATTTCTGCATGCTTTATATATTCATTTTGCCAATAAATGCCTGGCAGACTTTCTTGCCTGATATGTGGAAATGTACTTTCTGAGTTCGTGTATCTACAAATTTATAACTTCACGTACCATAATAACATTAATGTTGTTAGCTGTTAAAGTTTCCATAATCTTTTAGATGCGGTAGCTTGGACTTTTTTATTTAACTTGCACAGTAGCAACCAGTAGCATGACTCATTCTGTGCTGGTCTGAGCACTATGTGCTTTACTTGAACATAACATTAATTGGATATATTGTGTGCCCAATATGGATAGGTCAATATTGACCTATGCAACACCAGCATGCTTATACACTGGCTCTGAGCAATATTTATTTTTCATTTGCATGAGTATACTGGGTTTCTTGTAATAAAGAAGAACTCTGGAGATACTCAAAACTTGCTTATAAACATACACACTGGGGTTGTTTTACTAAAACTGGAGAGTGCAAATCTGGTGCAGCTGTGCATGGTAGCCAATCAGCTTCTAACTTCAGCTTGTTCAGTTAAGCTTTGACAATAAAACCTGGAAGCTGATTGGTTTCTATGCAGAGCTGCACCAGAGTTTGCACTCTCCACCTTTAGTAAATCAACCCAATTGAATAGATATTGGGATTTGAATTTAGTTCATGGAGCTACCATTTTTAGAAGGTTTTAGGCACATAAAGAGACACTGGGGTTGATTTGCTAAAAGTAAATAGACTTTGCACTTTGCAAAGTGCAGTTGCACTCTGCAAGTGCAGTTGCTCCAGAGCTTAGTAAATGAGGTAAAGCTTTTACTCCACCCTCCCGCTCCGAGCCGAGGGTAGGTGGGGACAGCAGAGATATCAGAACATGCAGCGCTAGCTTTTATGTTCTATGGGCTGCCTGTCACAGACATGGCAGAACACAGAACTAAATGCAAACATTGTACTTGCACAACTCTTTTCTTTTATACAAACAATGGCAGACATATGTAGCTATGGTGTAGCAGCTAGTAACAAACAATCCACCAAATCACCCCACTGCCAGACTTCATACATCACTTCCAGAGACAATGTACAGTGTTTTGCTGGTTTTGTTTTTGTTGCTTTAAATGGGGGTACAACTTGTATAGGGATAGGAATATGGGATGCCCATAGGATTTGTCCTTGCCATCATATTTGTAATATAAGCAAAAAAGCACAATGTTAGGGCCAGAAGATTAGATGCACATGGACAATAAATGTAAATCTCCTTCTGCATCTCCATGGAGACAGTTACTCCTCCTGCCCAAACTTGCTTCTACACAAAATGGTTTCCTCCTGCACACACTTGTACTTACTGAAATGAAGTATGTCACATCTTCTTCTAATGGGTAATAGGGGCCCACTCTGAATAAGTCTCTTTACAGGCTCTGGTTTCTCGCTGCTACAGGGCCTGAGGCATGCAGAACCTCTCCCCGGAGGCCTAGTAGTTTAAACACAATACTTTAGATGGTGGACTACTGTTTCCAGCCAGCCCAACTTGCAAATCATGTGCCCTCAGGCCACATCGACTTGATACAGATCCCCACAGTCTCTTCTCTGATCCAGGACTCCCCATCATCTACCATGTGTTTGAAGACTCTGCTAATGACCGCGTAAAAGCAGAGTTCCCTCACAGACTTCCTGGCACCTCTAGCCCTCCACTGTGGTAACACTCACGACCTTCCTCAGCCCTGAGTCCTTGATGAGGAACTTGACTGGACCATGCATTCAGACAGCTTCACCTGCCCCTCTGCTGCAAGAGTTCCCTGACCCCAACCGTGTGGTGACAGAGACATTGCCAATGATTGTGTAGAGGCAATGTTCCCTCACAGTTCTCCCCGGGCCTTCTCTTGCGATCGGCACACCCCCCCCCCCCCCCAGATGGGGATGGCCTCCTGCTGCTGCTTAGCATTCCATTCCTCACTTCACTCAGCTGACTTCTCCCCCCAGTGGCATATCACCTCAGCTTATATAGGAGGCCCGCCCCCACCAATACTGATTGGGGATTGGTCAAGGCTCCCACATGAGCTGCCTCACTCCAGTTTCAGGCCCAGCCCCTCTTCCAGAATCTTCTCCCCGGAAGCAGGGGAGGTGGCCCAGAACTAGAGCACAGGTGGTCACACCCCCTGCTACTCTGACCACTCTCAGCTCCCAGATCAAAACAGACAGGCCTAGCTTGCAGCATAGGCCTGCCTAAATTTGCCTGTGCTGAAAATCCTAGTAAAATAACCCCTACTAGCACCTACCTATTGGTAGAGGGTGCTGCACATGTGAAGGAAAAGTACAAATGAGCATATGGTTGGGTTGCCAGTTTAGTGAGTCCTTTCGTGGTTACAGTAAAAGCTTGCTTTAAGAGAACAGGAAGTGTTTCTCCTTCAACATCTGTCTCCTTTATAGTAATAACAAAGCTATCTCATCTAAAGATTAGTTTAAAAGGTCAAATTCTCAGCCAGTACATTTGCAAATTATTCTACTTAAAGGCATGCATTATATAATCCGAGCATAAAAATGGCTGCAGGTGCTTATCTACTAGAATATATTGGAATAGTAAATCATAGCATCCTTTCTAAATAATAATGTCTCTTCAAAGTCGCATTATACATAATTTGTCTCATTCCTGTACAAGAACAACCAAGTTCATCATTTCTTAGTAGAATCTATTGGGATGTGCCTGTGTTTATTGTGTCATTTTGTACAGTCTCACAGTATCTTGGTGAAAAGGAGATATATGGGGAAGGATGGATGCACAGGCACCTTAACTTTATTCAACCAAGCGATCCTTATAATTTATTATCACAAGAATTGTCATAGATGTCACAAGCACAGTGTAAGATAGTTACAAGATAGCAGGGGGTTAATGAAAAAACTCCTGGGGTGAGATTTAACTGATATGTATCTTATGTGCGATTGGATTGCAAAAGAAATAAAGTGCTGAGAAAATCTCATTCAATAAAATGTTGTGTTCATAATTCCACTATCAGATCACTGTATGTGTAAACATAAATTATTGCAATTGTGTGCAACATGCTTTCTATTAAATTCCAGCGCACAACGTGTGCTATCTCCTGGATTTTGTAAGCACACTTTCAATGTATTTTAAGCCCTCCCCATTTGGGTCTATTAGTATACTTATTTTTGGCTTCTTAAAGTGGATGTAAAGATATTGTTTACTTTCTAGAATCCCCAGTGTTAGATTAAAATATGTGCCCCAGTGTATGTTCTTTATAAAAGATATGCTGCTTTATACTTTATTGCAGAGCGCTGCTCAGTGCTCACGTGACCACCTGCTGCTCTCCTTACCTGATCTGAGAACTAGAGTGGGAGGAGCTAAGAATCCCCCTATGGCATCATTCAGGGGAGGGGAGGAGAGTAGATGGGCAGTCACGGGAGTGCTGAGTGGCGTTCTGAAATAAGGTATAAAGTGGCATATTTTTTATAAAGATCATACACTGGGGCACATAACATAATCTAGCACTGAGGATTCTAGGAAAAAAAACAGTTTTTTTAGCAGCAGGAAGGGGAGGGGGGGCAGGGAGCAGATCGGCAGAGACTAGCTGACAGGCAGGGAGGGAAGGTGAGAGGGGGAGAGAGGAGAGACAGCGGATGATTAAGGCACATAAACTGACCACAGCAATCATAGATCAGCAGCAAAATGGGTTATTGATTTAAGCCATTTTTATTACTATTAATTAGGGGAGCATGGGCACCACCCCCCGTCCATCTCCGTCTCCCCTATCCATGCTTCCGGCCCCTTTCAGGACACAGGTGCATGGATTCCAATGCGGAAGAGCTGTTTTTATTGAAGCACTGATTAGAGCCAGAGACTGGTGGGAGACAATTGGGGGGCATGAGTGGTTGTTTGCCACCCCCCCAAAAAAAAAAAAACACCAGCCGCCGCTGCTGAGCAATAGCATGCAATCCCAAACTGCAGTAAGCAAGGCCAGCAGACCATTAGCATGCATTAAAAAAGGTATTTACTCAAGAGCCAAATCTATAATTCTACCACTTTACAAAACTCTGGTTCTTCTACATTTCATGTATGCTGTCCAGTTCTGGTCACTAATCCTCAGGAAGGATGTGCTGGAGCTGGAGAGAATCCAGAGAAGGGCAGGAAAGGTAATGAGGGGACTTGGGGACCCCAGGTACAATAAACAACTATAAACATTTAACTTATACTCCCAAGAGAAGAGATGCTTAACCCCCCTGGCGGTGTTCCCGAGTCTGGCTCGGGGTGGAGATTCTGTACCAAAAGCGGTAACCCCGAGCCAGACTCGGGACTGCATCGCTGAATCCAGGAGGAGGTTTACTTACCTTCTCCCCTGGATCCAGCGATGTCCCCCCGCTGTACGAGCGGCTCGTCCTCCGCTCAATTCATCACGGAGCCGATCTCCGTTCCCTGCGAGCGTTGCGACGCACGGAGATGGTGCCAAATTCAAAAAGTGAAACACACAGTATACATAGAGTATAATGTAATCTTACAGATTACATTGCGGTATGTAATTATTTCACATCCCCTTTGTCCCTAGTGGTCTGCTCAGTGTCCTGCATGCAGTTTTATATTATAAAAACTGTTCTTAATGCCTGGAAACTGGAGATTGTCCATAGCAACCAAAACTGTCCCTTTACATCAAAAATTATTTTAGACCAGCTAGAAAACAGCGATAATAAATTGGAATCACTCGCATAATTGAGCGATAGTAATTTGTGGGGAGATCCTTTATCAAATATTGCAAAGTAATGACAGTGACAATTCTGCAACTGAGCAAATTTCAGTGTTTTTGATTTGATTACAATATTGAATAATTTTTATTATTGTTATATTATTATTTGGTATAATTATGTATAGTTATTTATTATATTATAATTTATTATTTAATTTTTCAAACTTTATCATACCAGGGATGTCTACTAGACTCTGGTTTGGACAGATTTAAGTGAGTTATTCCTAAGAATTACAGGACTACAATATAAAACGCCAAATTTTCATGCAAAATAATTGTACCGCTTTTAGCACCTAAAATCCGAAATAATCATACCGCCAGGGAGGTTAAGAAGGAGTATGATCACAATCTACAGATCTTTAAATGGGGACTCTAGCATTGGGATAAACCTATTTAACCTAAGGTCTCTAAAGAAGATATGCAGCCACACAATGAACTTGAATGAAAAGTGGTTTAATCTTAATTTGGATCAGGGGTTCTTTACTGTTAGAGCGGTAAGGCTGTGGGACACCCTTCCACAGTTGGTGGTGGCAGCAGGGAGTGTAGATAAATTTGAAAAAAATGTTTAAATGTGTTGTATGACAACAGCAAAGCATATTGTTATGTTATTTTGTTTGGTGACATGTGGGGAGCTGTTGTAGTGGTGCTTGTACACTTACCTTGTCCGCTGGATTCTAGTGTCACAAAGCAGGGGTCAAGTATCCATTTTGCACCCATGATTTAAATAGATTTCAGAGGTTTCCATACAGTATGTATGTCATTTTACACAATCTATGTTTTTTTAGCAGCTGAAGGTTTCAGATGCCATTTTTACCTTGGAGCATGAGGTTTACATTTGTGTAGACAAATTAGCCATCATAGTATATTCATTATGTTTAGCCATATAAAGTAGACAGTAACAGTAAAAAAAAAAAATGTTGATTAGCTGCAATTCCTCAAAACTAGGGACCAGTAGTGAGGATATTAGATAATACTGACAGCTTAAAAAAAAAAAAACTCAAAAACAATTGTAATGGAAAGATAATAATTGAAAGTATAATATTGTAAATAAATAGCATGGGTTTAAATTAGACAAAACTAATTATACTGTAGGTTTTTCGATTTCAGGAAGGTACAAGAATTATATGGCAACAACATAAAGACATTAGGGGAATTATTCATCTTTGTGCACAGCAAGCAAATACAAAACAGGAGCAATGAGAAAGCTTTATGATGAGATCACTGCTTGAGTTATACATTTCTCCTGCTGCTCAAAAGCATATCTGTACCTACATAGAACATGACCCTGACCACTTCTTGATAGTACTTGTATTTTGAAGAATCTGTCTGCCAAGGACTTCAGCTTCAGGGGGCTGCACAAACATACAAAACCTATTGAAATAATTGACAGCATTGGCTGTTGGAGTAGAAATGTTCCTCAATCTGTCTACCTGCTTGATGAATCCCTCATTGTGCAGCAAAATATACCGTAAATGCTTTATACATAAGACATTGTAACAGTAATTTAGGAATAACTCCTTTTTGGAAGGGACCTCTACAACCAAGCCCAATCAGGGTGGAATGTGTCATAAGGGTGTGTCCAACAGGTGGTGACTGTAGATGAAGCTTTTACTTTGAGCCATGGTTGATGCACGCAGAGTGCTGTACAGGGTATTGTATTAACAAGCCAAAGTAAAAGTAACCAGGGTTATCTGGTGCTTCAGTGTAGATGAGGGTAAAGAAATTCTTAATGAGAAATTGATTAAATCAGCAGCCGCTATATTAATACGATACGTCATAACCCACAAACCATAACATTTGTCTCAAATAGTCCTTCAGGAAAAGCAGCGATTAGTGGACCTCCAGCTGTTGCAAAACTACAAGTCCCATCATGCCTCTGCCTTTGGGTGTCATGCTTTTGTGGCTGTCAGAGTCTTGCTATGCCTCATGGGACTTGTAGTTCTGCAACAGCTTGAGGTCCTTTTAATTGCATATCCCTGCTATACACCATTAAGTATTATGGAAACACCCAGTGAAAAAAATGCAGTTAACGTGCTTAGGTGACAGTTCATATGGGAAATAGTCAGGTGTATGGAGATTCCACCTTCACCGCACCACATGATTCCACTCCCTTAGGAATTGCACTCCTCAGATATATATCAAATCACGCTTTTGGATATGGTCCAGACGGTAAGTATCAAGGTGTCATCTACCAGGATATCTCAAATGGTTCACAGAGACAATCAGTTGGTACACTCCAGGTCCCATTATTCATACTCTATGATTGTAAGCAGTTCCATGGGCTTTACACAGGGCTTTTTTTCAGCTGGAACGGTGTTCTGCCACCTCTGGCAGCCATCTCCTTTCCAGGCTGTCAGTCAACACTGAAGCCAGTAGAGGAAGTTTTCTTAGTATTACTTCCTCCACCGGCTGTGTGCTAGTGCCGGCACTTAGGGCACATTCCTCACACCTGATTATAGGTGCCCCGGATCCAGATGCTGTAACTGTAAGGATTTTTTTAATCTGGGGCTTCTGGAGGCAGCGTCTGGCCACCCGTGCTGCCTATCAGATCTGTGTAGCCTACTCCTTACAGTTGCAGCATCTGGATCCGGGGCCACCTATCATCAGGTGAGAAGTATAATTCAGGGACTTTGCCCAGTTTAGGAAGAACAATAAATATAGCTTGTGACAGGGAAGCTGGGAGACAGCTTCCTTCAAAGCAGCATGCAACATTTCCTGTAGTTTTGGAGCAAACCTCTCAATGTGGGTCTTATAAAATTCATAGGGGAGACAATCCACTCCAGGGATTTTCCTGACTGCAGGGAGTAAATAACTTGCTGGAACTTGTATAGTTTTCATCTTTCCACAACTATATGTCTGTCATTTATAACTCTATGACTTGCACTTCGTTAACTGTTTATGGAAAAATCACAACTTTAAGCTTTAACATTCTGGCCAGATAAATTCAGCATTCTTAGTAATATTAAATGTCATGACATGCCATTGATCACAGTATCCACTTTTATATTGGCATGTTTAAAAGTTTCAATTGGCCTCTCTCTAATTTGCTATCTATCTGGCATTTCTACATAAAACTTCCATAGTGATATTTGACTCTTATTCTATCTCTCTGCAACATTTACTGACCTTCGCAAGCATCTGTTTTGTCTCCATATGGAGAACCTCCTTTAGGTCTGCCTCCTTTGTTCGTTAAAAACAATAATTCAAAGCACTGGAGTCAATTAGAGAATAGCATGTATCTTTCACAGCATTTCCTCTCAGAGACTGAATAATAGGGACTGACATTTACCTTTTTTTCTGATCTATTGTGATCAATCTTCTCTTATATGTTTTGTTTATTTTCTATTATGCCTACATTTAGCATCCACAACCACATTAACAATGACTACATTAATTAGAAAAATAAAAGATTCATGGAATTATACTGGCAGCAATAGACTGTACGAAGATTTAAAAACATAAAAACGATTGCTAACTTTTTATGGGGCACCTGTTTTGTCTATACTGTAAAATAATATGCACAGGTGTGCCTGTCACCACATTGAGAGAGTTTTCATCATTTTGCTTCCAAGTTCTGGGATAGATTATGGACTAGGATCTAAAATAACCACAGAGCTTTTTATTCATCATGTGAAAAGTGCCATGAACATATTTCACAGCTACTAAATATGGAGGCGTAGCTCCTCATTTAATTATTGTATACTAAAATCACACCTTTGCTCAAGATTTTTGCTAATGATTTTTTTTAACCTATATCAAGTTCTGATGGATATTAGCAGCTGGCTGGCCGAATCACAGAGAAGCTTGCTGAAGATCAACTGTGATCTCCATCAAGTGTGTCTGTAAACCTAGGTAAGAGCAATATCATTGAATTCTAAAGAGCCAAAATCTCTTGATAACTTTTTGTAAGCTTTAGGCCCCTCAGCATTACCATTACTTAGGAGAGGGCCCAGTGATATTACCCTTACCTAAGTAATTTTGCTGGAAAGCAGGGTGCAAGCTGAGTAATAAGGATGGTCGAACGATTCGGCCCGAGCATAAGTTCAGGCTAAACTTTTGCTGTTCGGACAGGTGCATAACAGGTGCATTACAGCAAGGCCAATTCTTGCTTTCATCAAGAGTGCCTTAATAGGGTTACAGTGGGAAGGCGGCCCCAACACCCAAAAAGTATTTTTTCTGCACCTGTTTGACAGGTGCATATCATTGCAATTTTTTACAGCAAGGCCAAATTCTTGCTTTCATCAAGAGTCCCTCTATAGGGTTACGGTGGGAAGGTGCCCATGACACCCAAAGAGTAATTTTTATACACCTATTTGACAGTTGCACATCATTGCAATTTTTTACAGCAAGCCCAATTCTTGCTTTCATCAAGAGTACCTCTAAAGGATTAAGGTGGGAAGGCGCCATTGACACCCAAAGACCAATTTTTCTTCACCTGTTTGACAGGTGCATGTCATTGCAATTTTTTACAGCAAGGCCAATTCTTGCTTGCATCCAGATTACCTCTATAGGGTTACTGTGGGAAGGCACCACGACACCCAAAGACCAATTTTTATGTACCCATTACTTCTATCTAGGGATGAGCCGAACACCCCCCTGTTCGGTTCGCACCAGAACCTGCGAACAGACCTAAACTTCGTGTGAACTTTAGAACCCTATTAAAGTCTATGGGACTCGAACGTTCACAATCTAAAGTGCTCATTTTAAAGGGTAATATGCAGGTTACTGTCCTAAAAAGTGTTTGGGGACCTGGGTCCTGCCCCAGGGGACATGGATCAATGCAAAAAAAAGTTTTAAAAACGGCCGTTTTTTCAGGAGCAGTGATTTTAATAATGATTAAAGTGAAACAATAAAAGTGTAATATTCCTTTAAATTTCGTAGCTGGGGGGTATCTATAGTATGCATGTGAAGGGGCGCATGTTTCTGGTGCTTAGAACTGTCCCTGCACAAAGTGTCATTTGTGCAGGAAAAAAAGTCTTTTAAAATCACTTGCGGCTAAATTGTCGGGTCTCCGTAATACAGAGAACACTCAATGAGTGTTCTCTGTATTAGCCGACAATTCATTCATTCATTGATTAAAAAAAAAAAAAAAAAGCGTGGGGGTTCCCCTAAATTCAATTACCAGGCCCTTCAGGTCTGACATGGATATTAAGGGGAACCCCGTGTCAAATTTAAAAAAAAAATTGACGTGGGGGTCCCCCCAAATATCCATACCAGACCCTTCAGGTCTGATATGGATATTAAGGGGAACCCCGCATCAAATTTTAAAAAAAAATTGACGTGGGGGTCCCCCTAAATATCCATATCAGACCCTTTATCCGAGCACGCAACCTGGCAGGCCGCAGGAAAAGAGGGGGGACGAGAGAGCGGCCCCCCTCCCTCCTGAACCGTACCAGGCCACATACCCTCAACATTGGGAGGATGCTTTGGGGGTCTGTGACCCCTCAAAGCACCTTGTCCCCATGTTGATAAGGACAAGGGCCTCATCCTCACAACCCTGGCCGTTGGTTGTGAGGGTCTGCGGGCGGGGGGCTTATCAGAATCTGGAAGTCCCCTTTAACAAGGGGACCCCCAGATCCCGCCCCCCCCCTGTTTGAAATGGTAAGGGGGTACAAAAGTACCCCTACCATTTCACAAAGAAAGTGTCAAAATGGTTAAATAAGACAAACACACTTTTGAAAAATTCCTTTAATAAAAATGAAAAAAATAAAAAAAAGATTCCAGCGGTGCTAATCCACTCTTGCTATCCAGCGATGGATCTCCGGGGTCCAGCGATGGATGATCATATCCAGCGACGGGGGATCTCTCAGTCCAGCGCTGTCCATACATCCTTCTTCTGTCTCCACTCCGGAGACAATGCAGAGAGCCCAGCGCTGACGTTTCTTATATTAGGAGGGCGGGGCCACCCGTCACCTGACCCCGCCCCTCTGACGCTGGAGAGGGAAGCCAGGGGTTCCCCAGTGACGTGTGGGTGACCCCGCCCCCTCTGATGTAACGCAGGTTTCCGTTACATCAGAGGGGGCGGGGTCACCCACACGTCACTGGGGAACCCCTGGCTCCCTTCACCAGCGTCAGAGGGGGTGGGGTCAGGTGACGGGTGGCCCCGCCCTCCTAATATAAGAAACGTCAGCGCTGGGCTCTCTGCAGTGTCTCCGGAGTGGAGACAGAAGAAAGATGTATGGACAGCGCTGGACTGAGAGATCCCCCGTCGCTGGATATGATCATCCATCGCTGGACCCCGGAGATCCGTCACTGGATAGCAAGAGTGGATTAGCACCGCTGGAATCTTTTTTTTATTTTTTTCATTTTTAATAAAGGAATTTTTCAAAAGTGTGTTTGTCTTATTTAACCATTTTGACACTTTCTTTGTGAAATGGTAGGGGTACTTTTGTACCCCCTTACCATTTCAAACAGGGGGGGGCGGGATCTGGGGGTCCCCTTGTTCAAGGGGGCTTCCAGATTCTGATAAGCCCCCCGCCCGCAGACCCTCACAACCAACGGCCAGGGTTGTGAGGATGAGGCCCTTGTCCTTATCAACATGGGGACAAGGTGCTTTGAGGGGTCACAGACCCCCAAAGCATCCTCCCAATGTTGAGGGTATGTGGCCTGGTACAGTTCAGGAGGGAGGGGGGGGCCGCTCTCTTGTCCCTCCCTCTTTTCCTGCGGCCTGCCAGGTTGCGTGCTTGGATAAAGGGTCTGATATGGATTTTTAGGGGGACCCCCACGTCAATTTTTTTTTTAATTTGACACGGGGTTCCCCTTAATATCCATGTCAGACCTGAAGGGCCTGGTAATTGAATTTAGGGGAACCCCCACGCTTTTTTTTTTTTTTTTTAATCAATGAATGAATGAATTGTCGGCTAATACAGAGAACACTCATTGAGTGTTCTCTGTATTACGGAGACCCGACAATTTAGCCGCAAGTAATTTTAAAAGACTTTTTTTCCTGCACAAATGACACTTTGTGCAGGGACAGTTCTAAGCACCAGAAACATGCGCCCCTTCACAGGCATACTATAGATACCCCCCAGCTACGAAATTTAAAGGAATATTACACTTTTATTGTTTCACTTTAATCATTATTAAAATCACTGCTCCTGAAAAAACGGCCGTTTTTAAAACTTTTTTTTGCATTGATCCATGTCCCCTGGGGCAGGACCCAGGTCCCCTAACACTTTTTAGGACAGTAACCTGCATATTACCCTTTAAAATTAGCACTTTAGATTTCTCCCATAGACTTGTATAGGGTGTTCCGGCTTTTCGAATTTGCTGCGAACAGCCCAAATTGTTCACTGTTCGCTGAACAGGCGAACAGGCAATGTTCGAGTAGAACATGAGTTCGACTCGAACTCGAAGCTCATCCCTACTTCTATCCAAAGTCAAAGTGACACCAGAATGTATCCAAAAAATCTCTAATCTTGTTCCCAGTGCACTACATTGTGGCCTCATCATTTACACTCCCCAGCTGTTGCTGAGCAAAATAAAGAAGCTTGTAGGGAAAATTTCATTGTTTTGGCTTTATAAATGCAATTATTGCTGCAGCATATTCTAGACATGGTACAGATATGCCACTTTACAGGTAGACTAAAGGGACCCCCCCAGGCACTATATTGGAAGGAATTTTTCATTTTTATGCTTTCACTTTAAAAATCAAAACAATCACTGCTCATTTAAAAATGACATTTTTCACAAACTTTATTTTATTTATACATGTCCCCCAGGGCAGGACTCAGACCCCTATAACCTTTGTATGCCCAATTACTTGCATATAAGCCTTCAAAATGGGCACTTTTTATTTTTGACGTTTGGGTCCCATTGACTTTAATGGGGTTCGTTGTTCGGGTCTGAACATTTGTGGTGTTCGAAAGTTCTGGTGCGAACTGAACAGGGGTCCATTTGGCCCATTGTTAGTGAATACCGTATATACTCGAGTATAGGCCGACCCGAATATAAGCCGAGGCCCCCAATTTACCCCCAAAAAAACTGGCAAACTTATTGACTCGTGTATAAGCCGAGGGTGAGACATGCCTGTCCATCCCTGTGTGTGTGTCCGTCCATCCCTGTGTGTCCGTCCATCCCTGTGTGTCCGTCCATCCCTGTGTGTCCGTCCATCCATCCCTGTGTGTGTGTGTGTCCATCCATCCATCCATCCCTGTGTGTGTGTGTCTCCATCCATCCATCCATCCATCCCTGTGTGTGTGTGTCTCCATCCATCCATCCATCCCTGTGTGTGTCTCCATCCATCCACCCATCCCTGTGTGTGTCTCCATCCATCCACCCATCCCTGTGTGTGTGTGTGTGTGTGTGTGTGTGTGTGTGTGTGTGTGTGTCCAGCCTACCTTTGTCCCGAGCCTCCGTCCCGTGCCTTGCCTCCTTGCCTCCGTTCCGTCCCGTGCCGTGCCGTGCCTTGCCGTCGTGTCGTGCCTTGCCTTGCCTCCGTCCCGTCCCGTGCCGTGCCGTGCCGTGCCTTGCCTTGCCTTGCCTTGCCTCCGTCCCGTGCCCTCTTCGGCGGCCATTGTAAAATTCAAAAGCCGCGCCTCCTCCTTCGCCTGTGATAGGCGGAACACTGAATTTCCCAGCAGCCTGTGTTCCGCCTATCACTGACGTCGTATCATCCTCGTCCGTAGTACGAGGATGATACGATGTCCGTGATAGGCGGAACACAGGCTGCTGGGAAATTCAGTGTTCCGCCTATCACAGGCGAAGGCGGAGCCGGAGGCGCGGCTTTTGAATAGTAGAATGGCCGCTGTCTGTCTGCTCGACACGCTGATCGAGCGGGCAGACAGCGATGACTCGAGTATAAGCCGAGGGGGGCACTTTCAGCCTCAAAAAAGAGGCTGAAAATCTCGGCTTATACTCGAGTATATACGGTATGTTTACTTTTTTTTTGTTAATCCATCTTTCCTTTTACTTAGCATTTTTACTGGGGTATGAGGGGGCTACAAAAGAAGTAGGCCTTGTATTTTTATGCAGTTTTCAACTTAAGCTAAAGAATATTCTGTTAAATAATGTAAAAACTCCTCCAGGTGAAAAAAAACGTCCTGCTTCTTGTTTCCAGATGTGTTTATTGCATGATGTGCAAGCAGCTTTTTGAGTCCCAGAAGATGTAATTTTTGACGAGGCATGTTGGGCTGAGGGGATGAAAGACACCGCACATCACTAACTCAACAGGTGGAGAAGAATATAAACAGTCTCAGCCTTGAACTCCTCCTAAGCCATGCCCCTCTGATAGCTTTTCCCTCTCCCTCCAGGGGCTTAGTCAAACCTCTATGACTAAGACCTGGTGGGTGGGGTGAAATACATCAGAGGAAGCATAAAGCAGTCTGCACCCTTACATTGCTATGAGACATAAAATTCTTTACTGGCAGAGCATCTTGAGTGCCACTATAGGTGGTTACAAGGTATTGGGATGTAGGGCTGAGCCCACGCTCATGACAACATTGCGTATTACGAAATATGGAAGCAATCTGCATATTCCACTGTGGGCAGTTTGATTTGCACAGTTCTGTCTATGCTTTTGTATATGTGAGTAGCATTGTTTTTAATAGATATTGGATATCATTGATTTTACATTATGTGGCACATTCTAATTTTTCCATGAACCTTCCCCTGAATATTTGCCGATATTTATGCTTTAATAAAGTGACATCATATTTCCAGAATGTGAGACAATCACTTTCAAGCGTTATCTCACTTGTAACTTTGTGGGTCATACCGTTCTGGTAAGCCTCTGATTTGGGTACTGGTTTGGGAGCATGGAAGGTGCTGTTTTTTTCACCTGGAGTAGTTTTTTTTTTTTTTTTTTTACATTATATGAAGATTATTTAATTTACAATTCATGGTGGAGTTCCTTTGTTTGCATCAGCATTCTACTGGACTGATATGAGTTTTGTTTTATGAGTGCTGCACTTGAGTTTGGGTTTTATTTGCTATTACCATTTTTTATCGAATGGTGTGCTAGCTGCTGGCTTAGGGATTTTGCCTTGTAGCACAGTTTTTTTTATTTTAAACTATTATTTTGGATAGCCTATGTCTTACTAATGCCATAGGGTCTATTTATCAAGGATGTCATGGGCAGTTTACCTCACATTCCCCAAAATTTCCCAAAAATCTTTAGTGAAAATTCACCCCATGTATTGAGCCAAATGATAAAATATTTGCATTTGCCCAAGATCTGTCCAGTGAAAATGACAATTACTGACACTCTGGAACATATGTTTTTTTAATAGGAATATTTTATTTTGTATTATTTAATATTTTTTCTGTAACATTTAGCCTATTTAAGAAAAATTACCTTCCCTGTGCATTTACCCGCCATTCCCTCAACCTGTTTATAACTAAAATTTGCCTAGTTGAGCTGTCTAATGCATTGTTTAGTCTAAGGTTTGTAAAATTACTCATTTATATAAGGTGGTTGTAACAGCTATCATTATGATGACTTACCCATTAGACTAGGAATTATTCCAATAATTTTGGAATGGTTTTATTTATTATTTAAGCCAACTTAAATCTCATAACTTTGGGTCAGCCAGCGGTAATAAGAACCACTCGCTCCTGTAGACCTCATTAGTAGAGTTCCTTGTGGCTCTACATTTTCACATTATTGACTTAGGTGTGGCTGTTAAAAAGCAATTTCAGGCAACAAGTGAAACCAATCAGTGAACTACTATTGCAATCCAGCAAGAGCCGTAGGCCTAGGTATACAAAGGTGTCTAAATCTCTTTGCTACTGAAATATTTAACTGCTTGCTGGCAGTTATCTCATTAGCAACACATTGATTTCAGTTGCTGAAAATAAGGTGACACCAAATAAGCAGATAAATATCTCAGCAACAAAGACATATAGTTGCCCAAATAACACTAGCCTAAAGCCAGAATCAGAAAATTGTACGAAAAATGCAGATTTCGGAGCGATCGTACGGTAACATGATTGTTAGTACAGAGCTTTCGAGAGCCAATCAGGACAGTTCATCCGATATTATTTGATCAGTCATGCATGAATTCATTTTTTCATATGATGCCAGATCGTATGATTTTCATTTAATCAATACTGCGGCCATTCAAAAATGCAATACAAATGCATCACAACACATGACATCACTTCCGAATTTTCATTCTATAATAGAGAATTTTCGTGACTTTATCAGATTCAATCTGAGATTAGCTTGCAAGAAAAATGGACGATCATTTGTCTGATAATCTCATCTTGGGTATCGGGCATAACTGTGCTGCAGTCAGAAAGTTCCCTGTTTACCTTAAAGAGGAACAAAATCTTTCAATGTAATGGTTTCCTAAAACAGTTACATTCAAGTAATGCCTTGAATGAAAACTGTCATATTTGCTTGTGCTCTCAACACCAATAGTATGTGTAGAGGAACACTGTTACAGACACCGCTAGTAAAGTACTGATCTAAAGCCATCAATTTAAAGTGGAACTAAATCCTATTAATTTTGGCCAAGGAAGCTGATATCTTAGCTTCTTTTTTTTCAAAAGTATTTTATTGGATTTTTCAGAGTACAAAGCAATACAAGCATAAGCAACTGAACACAAGACAGAATAATAACTATTGTCAGAAATCAGTCTGAACAGGATAAACAACTAGTAATATATCAATGCCTCAGAATTAGGAAAAATAAGCAATGAAAGTAGAGAATGTGTACTTTACAAGCCAAATAATGAGTTTCGAGAAGCATAATAGCCAAAGTTATGAGGAAGGGGGTGGAAAGGTTAGGGAAGGGAAAATTGGGTATCGTGGGAAAGTTAGTTTAATATATACCTGTCTCCGGTCGCCCCTAGAGGGCTCTGACTGCGACCAGAGAAGGGACAGTGGGAGAAAGAGAAGGGCAAGTAGAAGGAGACATTACAAGATGTATCATGAGCATGTCAACTGCAATGTTGGGAGAGCACCTCGAAGGATAATTAACCTGATGACCTATTGAGGTGGTGTTGTCGGAATGTTCAGTGAGCTGGGCATCCCTACGTTCCCAGGATTGACGGGTGACATGGAATTGCGGAAATGCGTCCAACATGCCCATGTTGAACTATAAGCAGTCGGCTTGTCAAGTGCCTGGTGTATAAGATCCTCCATTTCGGCTATAGTATCCACTCTTTTTATCCATTCAGCTATAGACGGGGGTGTTGTGCTTCTCCAGTGTACAGGAACACACAGATTAGCTGCATTAATGAGGTGAATAGTAAGGGATTTAGTGTATGCTCGTTTGGGTGTATGAGTGTGATGTAATAAAAACTGTGCAGGCGAGAAGTCTGGGGTGTATGTTGTAATTTGAGAAATCAATTTGTGTATTTCAGTCCAAAATGTGTGAATGAGTGGACAGTCCCACCATATGTGGAGAAGTGTCCCGATGGGTCCATTGCATCTCCAACAGTTAGGGGGAGTGGAGGGGTGGAATTTATGAATTTTGTCAGGGGTTCTGTACCAACGTGAAAATATTTTAAATCTGTTTTCTTGAGTAGTGGCATTAATCGAGGCTTTGTGAATATTGTAAAAAATGTTTTCCCATTCGGCAGTGGTGAGGTTTAAGTTAAGATCAGATTCCCAACGTTTCACTAAAGCGTCTTGTTTAATAACATGCGAGGAGAAAAGAAGTGAGTATACCAGTGAGATGACGTGTCTTTGGGGTTCTTGACTGACGCATAAAGTTTCGAAGGGTGTGAGGTTTCTATGCCAACACCCGCTTCTGTTGGGATCTCGGAGGAAGTGTCGAATTTGTAGATATTTGAAGAAGGGAATGTGGTATTCCGAGAATCTTGAGGACATAAGGGAATGTGTAAGGAGTTCCCCATTTTGGAAGAAATTGTGTGCAGTTGGTTTGAGTGTAGAGAGGTCTGTATGTGGTAGACATCGGGATATACCCGCTGGGAATTCTGGATTATGGTCCAAAGGCGTCAAAGGACCCGGGGTAGGTGTCAATTGTAGGAATTTGCAAGCTTCCCTGAATCTCTGTATAGTGGCCTGAATGAACGGGTTGGGTAACGAATCTTTCGGAATGAACGATGAAGGTATCCATGGCAGGTGTGTAAGAGGGAGCCGAATAAAGGACTGCTCCAGTCGGATCCAATCCTTGTGAAGCACCTGGGAGTGCCAATCGACTATCCTGTTCAAGTGACACGCCAAGTGATATCTATAGATATCAGGTACCCCCAGACCTCCAATGAGTTTAGGTAGTGTTAACATTTCCCAACGCAGTCTGGGTGCTTTAGACATCCAAATAAATTGTCTGCATAAATTTTTATAAGTTCCAAAGAAAGACTGTGGGAGAGATATAGGGATCGTTTGAAGCAAGTAAAGGATCCGAGGGAGTATATTCATCTTCAAGATAGCCAGTCTTCCAAACCATGAGAAGGGACCTATTTGCCATTTGTGTAAGTCAGTTTGAATAGTGCGGAGAATCGGTAGGAAGTTTTTGGCGTATAAGTCTTTAAGATTGACCGGAATTTGTATGCCCAAATATTTAATGGAATCTGGTTCCCAGCTAAAGGGAAAATTTTGTTTGCATTGATTGACTATGGAAGGCGCAAGGGAAATATTAAGTGCTTTAGATTTAGAGAAATTAATTTTCAAATTAGATAGGGCCTGAAAAAGGGTAAAGTCTTTAAGAAGATTGGGGATGGTAGTAATGGGGTCGGATAAGAAAAGGAGAATGTCGTCAGCATATGCTGCTATCTTATAAATTTTGCCATTAATTGAAAGACCTTTAATGTCTGGGTTGTCCCTCAACTTGCGGAGGAATGGCTCCATAGTAAGAATGAAGAGCAATGGTGAAAGGGGGCAACCCTGACGGGTACCGTTGGCGACGGAGAAGGCGTTCGACAGGCGACCATTTATTCTAAGTCTAGCTGAAGGGGACGAGTATAGAACCATGATCATTTGTAGCAAACGATGAGGTAGTCCCATCATCTGGAGCACCGGCTCCATATAATCGCATGCCACGCGGTCGAACGCCTTCTCCGCGTCGAGGGATAAAAAGAAGCCAGGGGTAGATGAGGTAATCATCCAATGGTGTATATTGAGAGCTTTGGTGGTGTCCCTGGCTTCCCTACCAGGGACAAAACCAACTTGGTCCAGATCAATCAGACGTGGAAGTAGGGGTGAAATTCGGTTTGCTAGAGTTTTGGCAAATATTTTGACATCTACATTGAGAAGTGAAATGGGACGATAATTGGTGATCAGTGTAGGATCTTTTTCTGGTTTAGGAATGAGGGTGATATGAGCTTCAAGGATGTCTCTAGGGACTTCAGGAGAAGACGTGACGTCATTGAAGGCATCAACCAGACGGGGAAGCAAGATTTCCGGGAAAGATTTGTAATAGCTTACTGTAAGTCCGTCAGGGCCTGGACTCTTCCCGGGCTTCATCTGTTTCAGGGCGTTTAGGGTTTCTTCCACTGATAGTGGAGCATCAAGGCCAGTGACGTCTTCATTAGTGAGGGGGTCGGGGGAGTAATCGTTAAGGAATGACTGAATAGCAGCTTTCTTGTCAATCGGCTTGCGTTGGTGGGGGTCAGAGGGGAGATTATAAAGATCAGAAAAGTATTGGACAAATTTGTTCATAATGTCTTCCGTTTTAGACACGTTTTCTCCTGAAGCGGTTTTAATGGTATGGATAGTGTGGGATGCTTTTTTAACCTGAAGGGCTCTGGCTAGCAATTTCCCGGATTTGTTGCTGTGTTCATAGAAGAACTTCCGGGATAGGGCGAAGTTGCGTTTCACACGTTTATGCAATTCCCCTAGAAGTTCTTCTCGAGCCTTAGTCAGATCTGCCATAACGTCTGCAGCTAGGGAGGATTTATGGGCTTTTTCTAGAGTGTATATTTTGTCGGTTAAATCCTTTATGCGTTTTCGTCTAAATCTGTGTCGAGCGGAGGCCATAGAAATAAAGTCACCCCTGATAACACATTTATGTGCTGCCCAAAGTACAACGGGAGGGGAATCCGCTGTGGAATTTTCTGAGAAATAATTGGAAAGATTTTGGGATATCGTCTGTACATTAGCAAGGTCAGTAAGAAGGGAATTGTCTAAGCGCCAAATATGGGAATGGGTAGCCGAATCTGGGATTGATATGGTTATGGAGATCGGGTTATGGTCCGAAAGAAACTGTGGTTCTATGGTCGCTTTAAGTAGTAGAGAAAGGTCATTTTGTGATAAGAAGAGGTAGTCAAGTCTAGAATATTTATTGTGGGGCGGGGAGAAGAAGGTAAAGTCTCTTTAGTTGGGGTGAAGTGTGCGCCACGAGTCGTGTAACAATAGATCTTGAAACTGAATCTTGACTGCGCGAAGGGCCCTGTATGTCAATGTGGAGGTTCCGTTAGAAGTGTCGAGGGGGGGATTGAGGGCGACATTAAAGTCACCACCCACTATTAGGGTACCGGATTGAAATGCAGTAAGGAGTTGTAGAGTGTTTCGAAAGAAAGTAACCTGATGTACATTGGGAGCGTAGATGTTGGCGATTGTGATATGTCTGTTGTGCAGTAAGCCTTTCAAAAATAGATATCTCCCCTGCGCGTCTGACTTAACATCAAGAATGTGGATGGGACAGTGTCTTGAAATTAGTATAGAGACGCCTTTAGATTTAGCTTCACTATTGGGGGCATGGTGGACTGTGGGGAAATGTGTATTGTGTAGTTTCGGGATGGAATCGGCTCTAAAGTGTGTTTCTTGGATAAGAGCAATATCGTATTTGCCATGCTGTAGGTAGGATAACAGATGTTTGCGTTTTTCAGGTGTGTTGAGGCCCTGAATATTGATAGAGCATAACTTAAGTGTTCGTTGGGGAGTAGCCAGGGGTTGCAGCGACGGTGAGGTGGGCATGATGACTATTAGAGGGAGAGTTCGCGTGTAGTGATAGGGGCGCCTATCTAATGCACCCAGGGAAGGGCCCAGGGGGGAAGGGGGGAGGGGGGAGGAGGGTACGTGTAGGGTGAACTACGAAATTAACCGAAGAGACAGTGAGAGAAGGAAGTCCCGCTGTCTCAAAATGAGGGGAATCGGTGTAGGTACGGCGTAGGGACTGCAAACCTATCCAAAATCGGACAGGGTTATCAGGCACCTCCGCCGTATGGGGGTTGAAACCCAACTATGACCGAAAACAGGGAATAAAATATACTGCCAGTAAGCCGACTCACGACTTCCGAGTGTGTGAGGGGTGGAGATGTGTGGCCTCGGCGAGTTGGAGCAGTAAGAACAGCATCTTGTGATTAATCTGAAAACACAGAAATGTAGGAGGGGAGGACGATAGGGCAATTCACAGATATGTACAGCTGTATCATGTGAACTTAAAAACAATATACAGATATTGAACAGTCAACATAGGAAGAGGAGCAAACCATTCGTCAGAGGAGTCCTGCAAACCCCCAAAATCGGGGATCCGGAGGACTCACCCGAGGCACAATAGTGAGGAACATATCGGTAAAATTGTAAAGCCGATAAACGGCTAACTGAACATCTAAACAACCTTGCAAGCAGGAGGACCATTGTAAGCTTGCTAGAAGGACTTGGCTAAGTACTCCGTCGGAGGTGCCATAAGTGTCATGAACACCTCGCGGGGTAGAGAACCAGGCAAGGCTTTTCGAGGAAAAAATATAAGTTGCACATGCCGTGAAGGTATAGCAAAATGTTAAAACATTTTAGGACAAACTGAAAAAGAAACTTTCTTTTGTGGCCCAAAGACAGAGCATTGTAATAAAATATTGCCATATGCGATTAACAGAGAGTCAGCAATCAGCATTGGTATTGGTATTATTGCTAGGCCAGGAAAGGGCTCAGAACAAACATTTCCAGGCCAGAGGAAAAGGGATGTTTCACGTTGAAAAGGAAAAGGAGTTATCACAACAATAGAAGTGAAGTACCTGTAGGGCTACAGGAAATGCGGCAATCGGAATGGCTATAGCCCATATATTATCAAGTGTCCGGAATGTCCAGTCAAGCGTAATAGCATCCCACAATGAGGTGAATGAAGCTACAGAACTACAGCAGTAGGTAGGGACACTTAAAAGGTAGAGCCGCACTACCGCGGGATGTCAGAGCCTCGATCGTTGTCAAGTAACCAGGGAAATACTTAGTGGCAGACGTGTCGCCGGGTAACTTCATGATAACGCCATGTAACTTCCGGAGACAACATCCTGTAGGGGACGGATTTGTAGCCGCAAAGGGTTTTGGGGAATGTAGTTTCAGATGGCGGTTGCAGAATCTCAGAGAAGAAAGATCCGTTGGGTGAAAAGCATTACCAGCCCCCCACAGGGTATGCAGAACAAAGAATAAAAAAGTGATGAAAAGTGCATCGGCCATTTATGCAGTCTGTATTCTATATGAAGTGAATAATGTTTCCGTAGGTAGCGATACCGTTTGAACGAGCAGAGTGCCTAAATAAAAATCAAAAAGAAAAAAGAATTGAAACTCAGGCGTCAGGTAGTTCAGGCCAGCTCAGTGAGAAGCAATATACACTACGGCCAAGAGAATGTATAGGAAGGCCCGGGTGGTAGGTGAAATACCTCCAAGGAGAGTGCAGCTGCTTGGGTCCCGGGGTGGAGTAGTTCGGATGTTCGGTCAGCGGTCTCTTCTAGCCCTCCAGGAGCTCTGGGTGCAATATGGGCTATGGCTGCGGCGGGGTCCCCCGCGCGTGTCTCGAGCATCTGAAGCAGAAGGCGATCTGCGCCGACGTAGGCCACTCTCCTGGGCTTCCATAGGGTACACTGGGTGCGTGTCCTTCTGCACCGCCGAGCGGCGGAAATCAGCGAACCAGTTGGGTACCTCCACAGGTGGAATATTGAGAGTGCGGCAGAACTGAGGTAAGTCTTCAGGTACCCTTAGGAGAGCCGTGCGACCCGACACTGTTGCTGAGAGGCCGAACGGAAATTTCCATTTATAGGCAATGCCATTGTTGCGGAGTACTTCCAGTAATGGTTTCAGGTCCCTTCGATGTTGCAGGGTAATGCTGGAAAGATCTTGATATATTTGGATCGTGGAGCCCGCATGGGTGATCAGTGGTGTCTCCCTGGCATGCTTGAGAATGTCTTCCTTTAACTTGAAATCAGGGATACAACATACAATGTCTCGTGGGGGATCTGAGTCCCTTCCTCTGGGTTTCAAGGCTCGATGGATCCGGTCCATGGGTATGGGGGTCCGAGGAGGCCTATTCAATAAGGTATTGAAAATTTCAGTCACTGAGGGTATGATCTGATCTCCAACGACAGATTCAGAGAGGCCTCTGACGCGAAGATTATGGCGTCTTCCTCTGTTATCGAGGTCCTCCAAATGAATTTGTATTGCCCTGAGTTGCAGGGTGTGAGTGTCCACATGATGAGTTGTTTTGCGGAGCTGCGAGTCTTGTTTGGACACCGCATCCTCTACCACTCCTATCCTTTCAGTCAGGGAGCGAATATCCAAGCGGAGCTCAGAAATGGCCGCCGAGAGCGTGTCCTTGATATCAGCAGCGATCGTCTTAAGATCGTGAATGTTTAAGTGTGGTTGAGAGGATAAAGGAGCTTGTTGTTGTGAACCGTCGTCCTCGGGAGCTAATGCTGGGGAAGGCGGTGAAGACGATCGTGGGCTCCTTGAGGTAGACATTAGATCGTGTGTTGGCCTGTTATTTGCGGTCGCCATATTGCCCCTGTTGGCGCGGAACAAGTCAGGGATCGTGTTGCCGTGGGTCCCCGAATTCCTTCTGGGAGAACGGGACCGGGATGCTGATGAGTTCCGCGAAGCAGTCCCCATGAGAAGATGCACTGTGGGTAGCTAATATCTCCGTTAAGCTGATAGCTTGTCGTGAGTCGGCAGGAGCTATGGAACTAAGCGTCCATCTTCCAGTCAGGTCAGGCCACGCCCCGATATCTTAGCTTCTGGTTGATCTGAGCTGCCATGATGCTGCACATGTGATCATTTATAACATCAGCCATTTGATAGGTTGACAGTTTGGTTATTGCACATGTGAGCATAGGTCAAGGAAATGTGACAGGTAGCATTCCCAGCCAGGATAATAACTGTTTTTTGAAATCAATAATTTGATGGCTTTAGTTGCACTTGTTTCTCAAAACAGTTAGACCCCTTTCACACCGAAGGTGTTTTGCAGGCGCTATAGTGTTAAAAATAGCGCATGCAAACGCCCTCAAACAGCTGCACCATTGTCTCCAGTGTGAAAGCCTGAGGGCTTTCACACTGGAGCGATGCGCTGGCAGGACACCAGGAAAAGTCCTGCCAGCAGCTTCTTTGGAGTGGTGAAGGAGCGGTATGTTTACCGCTCCTCCACCACTGCTCCCCATTGAAATCAATGGGGCAGCGAGGCTATTGCCACTCATTGCAGGTGGTTTTAACCCTTTCTCGGGTGCTAGCAGGGGTTAAAAGCTCACCGCTGGAGGCCGTACTGCACCGCAAATCCGACGGTAAAATGCCGCTAAAAATAGTGGCATTTTACCACGGATGCTGTGGGCGGCGCAGTGTGAAAAGGGTCTAAGGGCTCATTTACACTTGCTTCGGCTTCAACACACATTAACGGCTTGTTTACAATTGCTTCTCTGAACACTAGTTAAAGCTCCTGTCACTAAATAAAATGGTTAGCTTACAGTCCTGTTTACACCTTGTTTTTGCTTTGCTTTGCTTTGGCTTCCCTTCCAAAATTATACCCCATGTAGCTTTAGTTGTGCTTCAAAGCATCTGCAAAGCCTCCATAGAAGTCTATGGCAAAGCTCGCTTGAAGACCCATTGAAGCTTCACTGAAGCCTCATCGAAGCCCCACCAAAGCCCCAAAGGCTCATCAAAGCCACATCGAAGCTCCACCAAAGCCTCACTGAAGCCCCACTGAAGCCTCATCGAAGCTTCATCGAAGCACCAAGCAAAAGCAATGTGTAAACAGAACTGTAACTTTAACCATTTTATTTAGTGAGGGGGCTTTGGTTGGCATTCAGACAGTTTTAACAAAGCCTGTCTGAAGCCATGTTTTGAAGCAAGTGTAAACCAGTCCTTAGGGCTCATTTATACTTGCTTTGGCTTCAAAACACATTAAGGGGCTAGTTTACACTTGCTTCAAAACAAGGCTTTGGACGTGCTTTGTTAAAGCTCTCTGCACACTAGTCAAAGATCCTGTCACTAAATAAATTGGTTAGATTACAGTCCTGTTACACCTTGGTTTTGCTTTGCTTTGGCTTGCTTCAAAAATTTTATCTCATGTCGCTTTAGTTGTGCTTCCAAGAATCTTCAAAGCCTCCATAGAAGTCTATGACAAAGCTCTCTTGAAGCCCACCAAAGCCTCATCGAAACCCCTCGAAGCCTCAACGAAGCCTTATCGAAGCCCTATCAAAGGCTCATCGAAGCCCCACCAAAGCTCCACCAAAGCCTCACAGAAGCCTTGTCGAAGCCCACCAAAGCACTGTAAAATATTTGAAGCAAAACCAAAGCAAAAGCATGGTGTAAACAGTAAGCTAACCATTTTATTTGGTGACAGGGGCTTCGACTGGCATTCAGAGAGCTTTAACAATGCCTGTCCAAAGCCATGTCTTGAAGAAAGTGTAAACTAGCCCTTAGATTCAAAGGGATTCCTTGAATGATAATGGTCACAGTTGCTTGTTCCCTCAACCAAACTGTCAAAACCGTCAAATATCTGGTGTCATAAATGATCACATATGCAGCACCATGACAACTACGAATCATACAGAGGCTAAGATGGCAGCTTCCTTGGCTGTAAATAATAGGAGGGTTTAGTTCTGTTTTATTTTGCGTTTTCTATCGCTCACTGCTACCAATATCCAGGAAGCACCTCATATGATCTATTGGTGTTGTCTCCTAGATAACTTACTCTTTTTGTTCCCTGTACCACCAATCATATTTGAGCGGACAAAGCCAAAATGGATTCTGCTTGGCAGGTGTTTGTTTTAAGTCCAGTCCTTTTTATGTATGAGCAACAGTCTACAATGTTCATAATTGCTTTTCTGCTTCAGAAGCAGGGGGTCACCAAAAGTCGACCGGTCAGCTACAACAATTTCTGGACAAAATCTGAAATACTGAGTAGTTAGGCTTAGCCCCCTTATTTGTATCTTGAGACTTAGACCCAAAACCAAAATTTTAATATATTTCAGCTTACCAATCGTTTGATATGGTGGCTTCATTTGTTCCCTTTTTTTGTTTTTTACGTACCTCTGTTTTCACCTGGTAATCTGGCCAGCAACAAACCTCCTGTTTTCGAGTGATTCCACTCAGTATGAAAAACAAAGACACTTTTGGACACTAGCATTGTTATTCAAGGGGAGGGGGGGGGGGGGTAGTGTTATGCCGCATACACACGACCAGACTTTCCATCAGAAAAGGTCAGACGGAATCATTTCATTGAATATTCCAATCATGTATGGGCTTTAGCAGACTTTTTTTTTTTTCAAAAAGTCTGACGGAACTAGAAATAAAACATGTTTTAAATCTTTCTGATGGAATCAATTTCTATTGGGAAAACCGTTCATCTGTATGCTAGTTCAACGGACCAAATATGACACAAGGGCAGCTATTGGCTAATGGCTATTGAACTTCCTTTTCTAGTCCCGTCGTACGTCATCGTGTTCAAAATGAACTGACTTTGGTGTGATCGTGTGTAGGCAAGTCCATTCGGTCAGAACTCCATCGGAAAGACCGTCAGAGTTTATTCTGACGGAAAGCCCGGCCATGTGTATGTAGCATTAGATGTACTAGTAGATTTAGATTCACTAAACAAAATTGAAGCCAAACCCCAACTCACACCATTTAGGCAGTTTACAGCAAAAGTTGTTTTCTTGGGATAAAGGTTTTAGATAAATGAAAGCTGATCATTGTAAGCACCTCTGTTATGCTTTGTACAAACGGTCGGACATTCCGACAACAAAATCCCTCAGATTTTTTCTGACGGATTTTGGCCGAAACTAGTCTTGCATACACACAGTCGCACAAAGTTGTCGGAAAAGCCGATCGTCAGGAACAAGGGGGCGTTCGTAAAGGCCAGTAGCCAATAGCTTTCGTCTCCAATTTTTTTCTGAGCATGCGTGCCACTTCGTGCTTCGGAATTCTCTACACGCGATCGGAAAAAGTCAGATCGGATTTTGTTGTTGGAAAATTTTAAATTCAGCTCTCAAACTTTTTCCGTCGGAAATTCCGACAGAAAAAGTCAGATAGAGCCCACTCACAATCGGATTTTCCGACAAAATAATCTGATCAGACTTTTTCCATCGGAATTTCCGACCGTGTGTATGGGGTATTAGTGTTAAATAGTTTGTCTCAACCCCCTAACTGCTACATTTGTAGGATGACTTGGCATGTCGAAAAACAACAGACTTACTGGTCTGATCACCAGGTCCATCCAAAAGAAAAGAAGCCTAAAAAAGAAATCGAATGCAGCCATCGCATATAAGAATTGGTAAGCTGCTTAATGATAAATGTTTGCTTTTGGGTGTATTACCTATTTCATTTAGAACTTTGATTGGGGTTTACATTTAATAAGATATTTATGGTGTACCGCTATAGAAAGCCGGTTGGTACTGTCACTTTATCAGTAAATGATGCATTCTTATTACTTTTGATTCAGAGTATAACTTTTTATTTAGTTCCTTCCATTATTTTGTACATTTTCGTTTTATTGTATTTTCCTGAGCTGTGATTGTTACAATAATGTTTCACAACCTGTTAGTATTGTAATACCAGCAGCTCTTCTAGTTAATTTATTTTCTGCATGTCAACACAGAAAGTGTGTTTAGGAATAGCAGTGAACAGTAAATAGACAGCTCTGCGTGATGCTTGGCTTTCCTTGACCTAGACATTCCTTCAATCAGTTCTCTGCCTGACACATTCAGGAACTTGTAGCTGCAATGTCAGAGCAATCCCAAAGAGAATACCATATGATGAATCCCATGTAGAAAGTCAAAACAATAAAACTGAAAAAAGAAACAGCTATATAAAAGTTCTGTTTCGTATGTTTTTCTATTATTTTAAGCTTAAAGACAAAGGTATAAAGTTAGTAATAATGTCAAAAAGCCGTTAAAAAGAATACATGCTCTTCCTTTGAGTAAATCTTCAAGATTTAAATGTGAGCAGCTCATAACAAATTATATATTCTCAGGCTTAGACAATTAAAAATAAAACAACATCTTCAGAAAAGGATAAGCTCCTGTCATGTTGAAAACTATGGTGTTATGTGTTGCATGAAGAAGGTTTAATTATTTCTTGTAAAATATTAGCATAAAGTCAAGATATAACAAGGAAGATTTTAATATGAACGATACAAAAAAGACAAAACAAAAAACACACTGGCTGCTCACAGCAAAGGTCTTAATCAGAATTGCTTTGGCTTAGTACATTGGCAGCTCCTCATCAGAGCTGCTTTTGTGCATAATAATGAGCAGTTTTGTCCTGCTGTGTATTTTACAGGCTCTGTGCGCTGTAGGGAGGTTATGTGACATATCTTCGACAGGCGCTGTGTGACCCGTGGCAAGACAAAAACCACAGGTGTTACAATGAGCCCACGGTACAATATAGCCAACAGGAACATAATAGCTGAAATCCAATTTTTTTTTTTCCTTGATGGGAAAGCAATTTGTTTTCACAAATGTGTTTCCAATATCTGGCTTTGACAACATAACAAACATGTACAACCTAGTTATTCATTTACTCACACATGACCTTCAGTATATTACTAGCACTGTTCTATTATTGTTTTGCAAGACTGCATTATAAAATCCACTAAAACAATATCCCAGATATCTGGCGTCTTAACAGTACATATCTACCAAAGGGCTTGATTCCCTTTGTATTACTTATCTACCTTATCTATACTAACCTGTGCTGCCACCCTCCATTCCTCACTCCCAGAAACTAAGCTTAGCAAGCAATGCTCTCAGACACAAACACAGAATATCATGAAAGCATTACTCATTTTATTTAATTTTTTCTGCATCTTAAGTACAGTATACAAAGCAGGATATGATGGGGCAATATTTCCATTAAACCAATAAAGAATATACACCTATAGTTTACCACCAATAGGGGACAGACCCATGTATGTGGATGTGGTCCATATACCAGTAGCAGCCCGTGCATTGTGGGTACACGGGAGCCAACCCTCCATCCCTGCCGCCACCGCCCCCTAACCATGCTCCCGCCCCATTCAGGATGCCAGGCGAATGAATTACAATTGCGGGGATGGGGCAGGAGTGTGTCTTTTGAATTAGAGTCAGAGGCTCTCATAGGCTTCAAAATAGGGTGGAATCAGGGTGCAGAGAGTGAGCCCTGATACCACCCAATTGTGTGACGATAGCAAATAAATTTTCACTATTGTCACACTAAAGTTCCTCCCCGCCAATCAGGAGGCAGGTCTTGAGACCTGTTTCCCGATTGGCCAAAGCTTCAGGCATTCCTATTGGATGCTTAGTCTTAGAGGAACAGAGAGGAAACAGAAGAGGGCGTAGGAGGAGCGGACACAGGAGCCGATGACTGCACCGGAGGAGAGGACACCCCAGCCCTAGATCGGGTAGGCTGGAGGGGGGGGGGTGATGTCTATCAGTCCAAAGGCACACAGTATTATAAAATATTTCCACTTACACAAGCAAGTTCCTCTTTTTCTATAGAAGGCTCTGGGCATAGTGCCAGGTAAATATCTCAAGCACAAGTTCCTCTTTTTCTATTAAAGCTTTATTGTTACTACATAAGTTTATTGAAATAAGTCATAACAAAGAACAAGCTAAAACCAATGTTAACCTCCCTATTGGTGATCCCGAGTCTGGCTCGGATTTCAGTACCATATGCGGTAACCCCGAGCCAGACTCGGGATCGCATAGCTGGATACAGGGAGACTTACTTACCTTGTCCCCTGGATCCAGCGATGTCCTCCGCACTGTGTGATCGAGCTGTCCTCCGCTCGATTCACACAGTGCCCAAGTGCTGCCGAGCTCCCTTCCCTGCGACGTTATGACGCACGGTAGATCGGCGCCAAATTCAAAAAAGTTAAAACACACAAAACACACACAGTACTGTAATCTTACAGATTACAGTACTGTATAAAAAAATGACACACCCCCTTTGTCCCTAGTGGTCTGTCCAGTGCCCTGCATGCACTTTTATATTATAAATACAATTTTTACTGCCTGGAATTTGGAGATTGTCCATAGCAACCATAAAGTGTCACTTTATGTCAAAAGTGATTTTAGACCAACTAGAAAACAGCGATAATAAATTATAATCACTTGCAGAATTGAGCGATAGCGATTTGTGGGGAAATTCGTCATCAAACACTAAATCTAATGACAGCGACAATTCTGCAAATGAGCAAATTTCAGTAATTTTGGATTTGATTACATTATTGAATAATTTTTATTACTATTTACTATCATTATTTATTATATTATAAACTTTATCATACCCGGGATGTCTGCTAGACTCTGGTTTGAACAGATTTAAGAGAGTTATTCCTATGAATTGCAGGCCTACAATATAAAACGCCAAATTTCCATGCAAAATAATTGTACCGCTTTCAGCACCTAAAATCAGAACTAATCATAACGCCAGGGAGGTTAACTGGGCACACTTATATCCACTATGCAATATTTCCATGTAATTATGGATAAAGTCATTTGCAGAAAATGAATGAGTAAATACACAGGTATTTGCTGCTAAATTTAAAAAAATGGTAACCTAAAATTTACCTTACCAATATATGCACTAATCACGCAAATAGGTGACGTTTCCATTACATCCTTGGGAATGAGTTTCTCATTGCTGGGTTCAAACCTGCTTAGCCATGATAATCTGAGAAATAGGACTTTTTTGGTCAGCATCTCATGGATTGGGAAATTAAAAGTTTGGTCCCCTTACAGTTTGCTGTAAGCTGTCCTGTCAATCATGCATTAATGACATATACACAAAAGTCTGTAGATCAGACTCTAGATCATGGGTGCTCAAGCTATGGCCCTCCAGCTGTTGCAAAGTCCCATCATGCCTCTGCCTTTGGGAGTCAGGTGTGTACCTGTCAGCCTTGCAATTCCTCATCGGATTTGTAGTTCTGTAACACCTGGAGGGCCACAGGTTGAGCACCCATGCTCTAAATGCATCTAGATCTTAACTTTCGCAATCTTAACTTTCGTGTACAATCTCTTGCTGCAAGTAAAGAATATCTAAGCTTTAAATTATATCCTGAAAAGCATGACGTATGCTGGAGATAGAGTTACATCGCAGGACACTTTTTTTTTTAATAAAGGACTTGACCCAAACTGTCATTTTTAAAATTTTTACACTTTTTTGCATGGGGGGGATCTGGGGGTCCCCTTTTTAAAGGGGGCTTCCAGAGTTGGACAAGCCCCCCCAGCCCACAGACCCTCACAACCACCAGGCAAGGGTTGTGGGGGTGAAGCCCTTGTCCCCATCAACATAGGGACAAGGTGCTTTGGGGAGGACCCCAAAGCATCCTCCCCATGTTGAGGGCATGTGGCCTGGTACAGTTCAGGAGGGGGGCCACAATCTCACCCCCACTTTTTCTGCAGCCTGCCAGCTCGGATAAGGGTCTGGTACGAATTTGGGGGATCCCTCTGCCATTTTTTTTTATTTTTGCTTGGGGTTTTCCTTAAAATCCATACCAGACCTGAAGGGCCTGGTATGGATTTTGGAGGGGGGACCCCTACGCCATTTTATTTTTTATTTTGGCCCAGGCTTCCCCTTAATATCCATACAAGACCTGAAGGGTCTGTTGTGAATTTTGGGGGGACCCCCATGCTTTCTTTTTAAAATTTTGGCGCAGGGTTCCCCTTAATATCCATACCAGACCCAAAGGGCCTTGTAATGGACTGGGGGGAGGGGCCCATGCCATTTTTTTTCCATGATGCTGGGATCCGACAATACATTACAGCCACAATCAGACATGTTTTCCTTTTAAAATGTCATTTTGCTGCTCTAATTCATAAAACTTTGTACGGCTGCCTCATAAGCAGCCTTTTATATAGTGTGGGGCGTGGACTCTGGGTGTGGCCATGATTGGCCAGAGGCACTCTGCCTTTGACCAATCATGGCTCTCACAGCAGAGCACACTGTGATTGGCCAAGGTGTGATCACCGTGCATTGACGGTCTCGCCGTTTATTATGGCACGTTCCGCGGGCGCTCAAATTTCCCATGAACACCCCATAAGGTTTGGTATTCGGTGGACAGGCAAACACTCGCTATTCGAGTCTAACTTATGTTCGACTCAAACATCTGGCTCATCCCTATCAATAAATTGTGTGCGTGCATTGAGCTGCATTTACTACTTTGAAAAAAGGAATCATTCAGTACTGTAGATAGCTTTCTATTGATCCTTAGTGGAATTAATACATCTAACAAAAACCAGCAGGAACACAACATTTCGATTTTTATGCTCTGAGTTCAATAAAAAGGCTCCGTCACCATTGTGAAAGACCATTCACGATGGTAGCTAATGTCTATTCACCCTAATTGTAAACAGAACATAGCTCAGATATGGACACAGAAAAAACACCACCTGTGATAGTTCAACTGATGATTGAAAGACAGATCAACAAGTAAAGTGCTAAATTAAACACAGAACTGCTGTTGAAATCCTTACACATTTTAAAGAAAGAAAGAAAGAAAAAAAATTGTTATTTTTGTATATTGTGCTTCAGTGTCGGGACTTTTGCCAGATGAGTTTTGCTGACACAACAGAAAAATGAGCCAGTGCTAAATTATGCATCTTAATATTTGATTACAAGAAACTGAGAGATGCATCATTCCTATTTTTCCTTTTCTTGGAACAGTTTTTCTTCTAATAATATCATCCTGCAGTGTATGTAAAAAAGAAAAAGTTATTGCGAATTGTCATGCTAAATCCATGTGGCTTTTATATCTCACACTAACACACTCCATTGAAAATATGTAAAACAAAGCTAAAATGCAAATATTCAACAATGGGTTTAGTAGTGCTTACCAATAAAAAATGAAAAATGAAATAGTACAGATACTAAATTTACTCATACTGTTCTATTTTTTCCATTTGAAATGTACATAATCTCTCAAAGGCCTAAAACAAGAATGTAAACTTTGACATAAAGGTCAATGTTTCCCATTACAACCACTGCTGCTTTTCACATAGAGTTTAGCGTATGAATGCTTACACCTGATGACAAACACACATTTTGCTTCATGTCATTATTTAAAACATCAATGTCTACCTTTCCTGTAGAAATGTTGTTGCATCACTAGGGTCTCTAGCCTATTACTTGAATTAAAATTATTGTAATTTATTCATCTCCAAAGGATAATCTGAGGTAGTATGTGTACTTTTAGTGCATTTCCAACTATTTTATTCTCTCTGCCCTGCCCCCCCCCCCCCCGCTTTTTAATCTTGGGGCTAGCAGCCCTAGTGCACAGGTTGCCTTACATCATAGTTGGCACTGGCCCATAATCCTGCTGCACAGGAAGTGATGCGATGTGCTGTGACATCCCCTCCAAGCTCACAATTTGTCAGATGGGCCAGCCCTCAGAAGTCCTCGGTGTCATTAAAGGAGGGACAGTGGCCGTGCAGGTCCTCCTTGAAAAAGGGATGTTTATATAAACCAAAACATTGGATTTCTAGTCCTCATTCCTTTACACATGACTATTATGCCAATTGCTAGTTTCTTATGAATCCTTGTCTTTCACATTGTCATTGTAAACTTGCAGTCCTGAGCTTAGTTGTATACATTGTATACTTTGCTTATACTTGCCACTTTATGTTGGTCTATCACATAAAATGCCAATAAAATAAATTTCTGTTTTTGGCTGTAACATGACAAAATATGGAAATTTTCAAATGGTATGAGTACTATTTGAAGGCCCTGTAAGTGCCCTTTGTTAGGTATTTCCATAATTTTAATACATGAAATGTTTTATAAAACGTGTGGGTGTGCTTGTCCTTATCTATTTGATTTTCATTATAGGGTGGTATGATGACACCCTTATGAATTCATAGCACCCCTACTATGCACATGTACTTTAATTTATGATGTGTGAGAACAAACTAACTTCCAGTCTTTTAAGGTCTGTGTCAATTGTGCTTTTGTTTGCATTAAATGAGTTTTGCGTTCCGATACATGTCTATGGCAATGCAAAACCTGCTTAAAGCAAATGCAATTTAGGTCAGAAGGAGTGTTGACTTCTGGGAACCACACAGCTACATGGAAGGACTGGGAACTGTTTCCCTGGAAGGACAAAAAAAAAAACAAATGGCCTTTTCATGGTAGGGACAATTTAACATGGGCTAAAAAACAGTACAAAACACAAAGTCAGTGAAGAGCAGCCTCTCAAACTCTGTAACAGCGGAATCTTGTCTCTCCTGCAGTGCCCCTTGTTGCCCACCCCCACTCTAAATGGTCCAGCAAAATCAATACTCTTTTACAAAACTCTAAGCGGAATGTAAACTCCCAATCTTGTACTGTCTCCTGAAGAGGATTCATACAATGAGGCTGATTTACTAACAGTGGAGGCCACTCCATTAGGAGTGCAGGGACTAGACCATTCCTCTCCATGCAGGGCACCGGAAGGATGGATTTCAATGGAGTTTTTTTAAGAAGCACATGATTAGAGCCGGAAGCTCTAATTGGCTTAAAAAAAGGGAGGGCACTCAGTTGTGTGACATTAGCAAATTAATATTCACTGGCCAAGGAGTCTCAGAACCCATTTTCTGTTCAGCTGGGAGGAGAAGCAATGGCCCTCATCATCAGAAAGTAAGGCCACAGATCGCCGCCTTCTAGTCTGACCCACTGGGAGGGTGGGTTGTGTGCCCCCCCCCCCCCCCCCCCCCAAAAAAAATAATATTGAGCACCAGATGCCACTGTTTAATAATAATGACCAGATTTTGTTGAACGATCCTACTGGAAAACCAGCATTTGATTAGCATTTGCAGCAAATTTCTGCAAGCACTGGTCAGTGTATTCTGATGGGGGAAGCCCCTCTGTTAGAATACAACAGCTCAGCAGGAGAGATCCCTGCATCACACATTGTTGAGTTGATCCACGGATATGTCAGTTTTTTCTTGTTCAATCCAATGGTACACTCTAGTAAAATAGTTTCAATACGTTTTTTTAAAGTCTGCATAAAGTCTCAATAAAACTGCGTCCATGCATGTAGAAAATGCCTTGCACTGGTATGCAGTTAAGCTCAATACACTACAAATGTCAGGGAGTGCTTGATTGGTATTGTGAATATGTGCTGAGCATCCCTTCATGTGACATGTATGTACAATTCTTGAAATGTCAAATGTAGATTATCTATACGTTGGAACAAATCATACGCATCACATTTGTATTGTTCAGTGGTGACCTTGGAAAGCTGCTTGTGTGGCCAGATTTAGATATAATGTTCGAGATAATATAAGCAGCTCATTCTAGTAATGTTGTCATCAGATGATTATCAAGGCATGTGAAACAATGCTCCAGTGGATCTGAATAATGTTTTCTTGGGTTTTCTAGTCACAATAGGAGTCTTATCTATGGTTAAAATGTGACAGTTATCCAACATAAAAAAATATTACTCAACTAGCAGAACATAAAATGACAAGGGGTTATAGTTGTTGGTAGAATGCCACAACGCCACACTCAAAACTGAGAAAGCAGCTTCTTCTTACAGCACATATCCCTTAGCCAGATTAATCCATCTGTTCTTGTAAATTTACCATTGTTTAACAACTGTTCCCTAAAAAACAAGCCTGTCAAACCTTTAAAAAGGATTCTGCCAGATGGCCGGAAATTAAAGCTTTATAAAACTTGAGGTTTGAAATCGTTCCTCTGGTCTATAAACAGAAGATGTAAAAATTGTCAACATCAGCTATGAAAAATTTAGAAGATAGGGTATATAAGACAGCATGTGTTACCGAGTCTTCCTAAGATTAACTAGTCTATCAGAGGAACAAATCTACAGAAACTAGTCTACCAGAGGAACAAAGACTTTAGCAGATGCTCATTTGTAAAACTCATCATTTTTTTTTTTTGCATCATTTAGGAATAATTATATATTTTTATCTTTGGAACGCTGCATAATTTCACAATTACAAACACTTGTTTCTGTGGCACCGAACCACTGTTAACGGTGGCAATGACTGCTGCTAGTTTTATAAACAGCCCTATTAATGCAGGAGCACAAAAATAGGCAAATATGAGTGCCATGATGATGAAGCTTTAACAAAAATCGTTTTATTTCTTAACTTTCATTATTCAGCAATTGGCAGGAAAACCTGCAGCTATAAAAAATTGTTTAAATTTGACTTTTAAAAAGCTTTTGCGTACCGTGTTTTAGTTCAGGTCAATTTAAACACTGTATTTATGCTTTAAAATGCATTCGAAAAAAAACGTAGGAATACATGAAACAGTTCTAAGTTGCTTTTCGCCAAATAAAGGTGAATATAAGATTTAGCTCAAAGTGACCCCAGACTGTAATACCTATGTAGCGCTACCTATGAAAGGACCGCTGTTTTGTGTCCCTGGTTTCCCACTAGTGCAGCACAGCCAAACAACAGCTTTCACCCTTCTGGCTCGAGAAAAAGTCTAGGGGTTGGCTTTTTAATGCAGATCAACTTGAATGGAAATCAGAGAACTGTGGGTTACTCTGGGACACTAAGCAAGAATGTGAGGACACTATACCTTCACAGCAGCCACTTAACACTGTCCTCCAAGTATTAGGACATTAAGTGGACAGCACTGGTACACAATTGGAACTTCACTCTCCCAATTAACATTGATTATTTTAATTAAATTAAATTACATTTCAATTAACATTTTTGTTACTTTTCTTCAGTTACTTCCTGGTTTCTTGCCTAGGCAAATTATGTCATACATTCTAGAAGTCTTCAGTAGGAGAGGAGAGGAGGAGTGGTTTTCTCATCTAAGCTAAGCAAACTCCCCTGCCTGTATGCTTGAGCGAAGGGCAGATGGATTCCAGGATGTAAATGTTTTATTAATCATCTGCCCTTACTCAAGATGAAAATAGCCATAAATGCTAGAAGGTTGTCTTTCAAAGTGATTTCTCAACAAAATAAAGCATAGAGACATGGATGGATGGGGAAGTTTGCTATGAATATTAAAACATGAATTAAATAGTGTTTTTTTGTTTGTAGTGCTCAGATTCAGTGAATATAGGCTTTAACCACTTCAGCCCCAGACCATTTGGCTGGTCAAAGACCAGAGCACTTTTCGTGATTCGGCACTGCGTCACTTTAACTGACAATTGCACGGTCGTGCAGCATGGCTCCCAAACAAAATCAACGTCCTTTTTTCCCACAAATAGAACTTTCTTTTGGTGGTATTTTTAACTTTTTGCTATAATAAATATCCCCAAAAAAATAATAAAAATATTTTTTTTTGCTCAGTTTAGGCTGATACGTATTCTTCTACATCATTTTGGTAAAAAAAAAACGCAATAAGCGTTTATTGATTGGTTTGCGTAAAAGTTATAGCGTTTACAAAGTAGGGGATTGTTTTATGGCATTTTTATTAATATTTTTTTATTAGTAATGGCAGTGATCAGCGATTTTTACCGTGACTGCGACATTATGGTGGACAGATCGGACACTTTTGGTGCGATTTTGGGACCATTTACATTTATACAGCGATCAGTGCAATTAAAAATGCATTGATAACTGTGTAAATGTGACTGGCAGTTAAGGGGTTAACCACTAGGTGGCGCTGTAGGATTTAAGTGTGTCCTAGGGAGTGATTCTAATTGTGGGGGGGGGGCCTTTGTGTGACACAACACTGATCACCACTCCTACAGGGACATTATCAGTGACAGTGTCATTAGACAAAATGGGAAAATGCTTGTTTACATCAGAATTTCCCCATTCTTCCTGTCCGTGAGACTATCGCGGGTATCCCCGCAGACATCGAGTCTGTAGGACCCGTGATCATGCTCACAGAGCTCCCGCCGGGCACACGTGCCCGCAACCCGCCTCTTAAATGGCAACGTACAGGTATGTGATTCTGCCTGTACATGCCCTTCTGCCACAGTATATCTGCATTACTCTGTAGAGTTCCCAGATAAGATCCTTAGTTACACCCCTTTGGCTCCCATGGACTATTAGAAAGATAAGACCCCCAGCTTGGGAAGGTGACCGGAAAGGGCTGGCAGCCCTCTTGGCTGAGAATCTCTCCCTCAGGGAAAAGAACCCTGTTTTCCGGTGCTAAAATCTATGTATGCACTCTAACCATATATGGGCACACCTCCCCAGAGAATGGCTGGAGCTACATAAATATTCAGGATGCTAATTTGACTCTCCCACTCAGGGTCACTGTTAGAAATCATGGGGCCCCGTACAGCCTACCTGGTGGGCCCCCTTTAACCATGCCCTTGACCCCACCCCTGGCCCCAGCTTGAGACAAAATGCAGGTTTGTTGCAGTTTACATATGTGCGTGGGGACAACGTGTGTGTTTGCAATTGCACATAAGTCTGAAAGAGCGGGGGCAGTTTACATTTATTTTAAATTGTATTTTAATTAAAATAGAAAAAAATGTTCACACTGTATCTTTATTATTTTTTCTTTCACAAGGGATGAACAATATTTCTTGTGATGGCATGGGCCATGACAGGTCCTCTTTAGACCCCATATCTGTCCTCTAAAGCATCTGATTAAACCAAGATCTGTTTGATCAGATGCTTGTTCAAGCCGGTAATGGCTCGTTTACATGAGACCCAAAAGAGACGTCATAAAATCCTTGTCACTTCTGGTTTCTGACATTACACAGTGGGAGGAACAACATCCATCCCTTTCACTGTGTTCCAGGAACTGGATGCTACTGGTCGCATCCTAAAATCAGTAAAGGCTGTGCTGGGACTATCTTCCACTGCCTTCTTAGCCACTAGGATTCTTTTTACTTTGTGTAGAATTGCTTAGGCTAAAAAACAATATCTCCATCATTGCTGCAGTGATGACGTGATATATGGAACAAAATCTGGGCAAATGTAAGAAGAGTCAAAAACGAACCCTGAGCACTAAAATATGTGAACAGATCGAAACTTGGTATCACACACATTGAGAATGTGGCTTATAAGTTTGATTTGGTTAGAGTTGGTGGAGTGCCTAAGTTGGGTGACTGCAGTTTTGTAAAGGTCTAAAGCAGTGATTCTCAACCAGGGTTACGTGGAACCCTAGGGTTCCTCCAGAGGTTGATAGGGGTTCTTTCAGTATTGGGCAATTTCTGTCTCTCAGATAAGTTCCCACTCACACTATTGATATTTTTATCTGTAAGGAGGTACCGTATTTATCGGTGTATAACATTCGCCGGCGTATAACATGCACCCCAAGTTTAGGAGGGAATTTTAAGGAAAAAAACTTTTAGGAGGGAAATTTAAGGAAAAAAAACTTGCATTTAAATGCCTATCAATGCAGCCATAGCAGTGTCCATCTGAAGCCTTGTCAGTGTCATTTGCAGCCTTGTCATGCAGCCTGTCCATCATTGCAGCCTTGTCATGCAGCCTGTCCAACATTGCAGCTTTGCCATGCAGCCTGTCCATCATTGCAGCCTTGTCATTGCAGCCTTGTCATGCAGCCTGTCCGTCATTGCAGCCTTGTGCATCATTGTCCCCTCAGTGATAATGTCAGCATTTATTTTTAAAAATGATACACAGGACATCTCGGCGGCACCCGGTAGTTCTCGGCGGCTTTTGGCCGTACTCGGCGGCTTTTGGCCACCTTCGGCAGTACTCGGCGGCTTTCGCCCGCTTTCGACCGTACTCGGCGGCTTTCGGCCACTCTCGCCCCTTTTCCAAAAGCCGACGAGAACGGCCAAAGGCGGCTGAAAGCCGCCGAGAAGGGCCGAAAGCCGCGAGAAGGGCCAAAGGCGGCTGAAAGCCGCCCAGAGCCCAAAAATCTCTCAGAAATTGCGGAGGATCGGCATATAACATGCACCCATGATTTTCCCCTGATTTTAAGGGGAAAAAAGTGCGTGTTATACACCGATAAATAAGGTAATTCTTCCCAATGACCAAAATGTAAGGACCATTCTTCCCATTGACCATCACATTAATGGATCAGGAGTTGTAGATTTCACATTTTTAGCAGGGGTTTCCTGAGACCAGAGAACTATTTCAAGGGTTCCTCTGTGTTGAAAAGGTTGAGAAAGGCTGGTCTAAAGGCTAGCAAGCCTGTCAAAACCTACTCTATTTTATTACTAGGGATATAAAACAAATAGCACATTAGGACTTTGGGGTGGGTCTTATATAGTGCTGGGCATTTAAATAGTGTACCCTTGATCATTAAGTGGGCACTAAGGGGGGGGGGGGGGTTTACTAAAACTGGAGCACTCAGAATCTGGTGCAGCTGTGTATGGTAGCCAATCAGCTTCTAACTTCTGCTTGTTTAATTAAGCTTTGACAATAAAACCTGGAAGAAATTTTACAAATTTAACGTGTATTCTCACATGGTGACACTGTCAATACACTACTAGCAATGTGCCAACGTCTCGATAGTAGATTTATAGAAAACAAAAACTAAGGAGGTGGACTTCAAAGGCACACAGGTAGACCATATAAAAAAATAACTATATTTTATTATTTTGTAGAAAATTATTAAAAGAGGGGGAAATTATTACATATAGACATATATAAGATTCATGAAGCTAGTAGTGTATAGCCTACATACAGACTCTGACACCACTTAACAAAATAAAGAATTACTGTACAGTAATACATCAAAAGAGCAATAGTTAAAATTCCCGTAGTAGTATCCAAGTAAAGGTGTAAACATAGAATGATGTGGGTCAGAATATGAATCCTTGCGCAAAGTATTCGCTAATTCGCTCTGCATGTCTTCAGGGGCATAGAAATCATATCGTAATAAACCACAGAGATAATAGCGTAATGGTTTGCTGGTAAGCGAGGTTGTATGAATATACCAGGGGGGGGTAGTCACTAACACGCAGATAGCGGAACACAGATGGTGATAATCTAGATCAGCCTGTGTATAATTAAGTTACATAGCCTGTTCATACGATGTAGGGAACAGGCTGGAGGCTCAAAAAGCTTAATACCTCAAAATTTAGAACCGCGCTTTGTAGCATGTGTCTATCTCCTAGTGTCCAATTAGCGCCTGCTGCAACCAATTTTATTAAATTTTTTTTTCAATTTGGATATTTACTATAGATAAAAGTAAAAAATATGTTTTTTTCAAAATTGTCACTGCTCTGTTGTTTATAGTACAAAAAATTAAAAGCGCAGAGGTGATCAATACCACCAAAAGAAAGCTCTATCTGTGGGAAAAAAAGGATGTAAATTTTGTTTGGGTACAGCTTCGCATGACCGCGCAATTGTCAGTTAAGGCAACGCGGTGCAGTATAGCAAAAAATGGCTTGGTCAGGAAGGGGGTAAATTCTTCTAGGGCTGAAGTGGTTAATATCTGTGCAGTATCTGTATAATATAGATAATCAAAATCAGAAAAGACAGCTTATTTATTGCCATTTTGCTAAGCCATAATCTCAATTTCCAAATGTTCATTTAGCGTATTAATTATTGTATTTCTAAACATATTTGTATTATGTAAATTATATACCAAAAAAATAGCTGTAATTAGCACTAAATATTTATATATTCAGTTTTTTATTTATTTTCTGATATTAGCACTGCAAAGTGTTATACTGGTTCTGTTATTGCCAAGGCATTAAAATAATGAATGTAATTCCAAGTTACACAACTGTGCCACATGATTTCTGCCAAAACAAAACAACTTCATTATAGGAAACTGTTATATATAAAAGTACTCTGAAAATCTTAGATACCAATTATACATGCATAAATAAATTATAAAAAATCTTATGAAACGACACAAAAATGCATGAGCTTTGATCACTTTTGGGCAAAAACAAAGGATACATAATAACACTTTTTATGTTTTGTTTCATGTGATTTATTATTTATTTATGCATGTATAATTGGCATATAAGAATAATAGGGCACAGTACTTTATGTACAATTTTTTGAAATGTTACTTTTTCATATTAGTTGCGGTGCTAACAGCTCCCAATGTAAAATAATAGGTAAGGGAATAACCAGGGTGCAGGATTTATATTAGTGAGATTTCAGATAACAGCTCAAGGACACCAAAAAGGGCAAGGTACATTTGAGTCTATTACATTTCAAATAGAACGTGTAAGACTTTACTTTTTGCAAATAACCTTTTCCTCTCAGTAAAATGCTGCTTCCTGTGCTAACATTTCAATGCTTTGTGCTAGCTTAGCTGGGTAACATTCACACCCCTCAGCACATGTGTCTCACACCAAATTGCAGAGTACAGTTAGCAATACACATAAAGAAATCCACAGGTTCATCCATCCATGCTTGGAACCAAACATCATGGAAGGATGCATCTCCTGCTGCCAGCTATTGTATTCTGACAGCAACAGGAGCCAGCTGTCAGAATACAATAGCCAAAAGCGGGAGATGCACAAACAGTGACTACATCTTATTGGCTGCTGTCACTGTTCAGCTAGTTTTTTTTCTGCCTTGTTTTGATTTCTTACCCACAAGCTGACCAGACACCGCAGTTATACTGCTTCAACATGGCTCGGCTGTGTGAATCGCCATCATGGTACGTCGGTACCATAGATGGGCACTAGGGGGCGCGTGCATGCCACTGGAGGCTCTCGCGCGCCACCTGCTCTCCCACGGAGCTGATGCGAGTGCCCAGCAGTCGCATTTACCGTCGGGCTCCCACGATCACTATACAGTGATACAGTATGAACAGACGATCTGTCATCTCCCCTGCACAGTCCCACCCCTTTTCATTTAGAACACTTAACCTCTTCACTGCCCCCTAGTGGTTAACCCCTTTACTGCCAGTGACATTTTCACAGTAATCAATGCACTTTTATAGCGTTGATCTCTGTAAAAATGCCAATGGTCCCAAAAATGTGTCCAAATTATTTGACGCGTCTGCCATAATGTCGCAGTCCCAATAAAAAACCTGGATCGCCGTAAAAAAACAAATTAATAATAATTAATAATAAAAAAGCCATAAAACTATCCCCTATTTTGTAGACGCTATAACCTTTACACAAACCAATCAAGTAAATGGTTTATGCCTTGTTGCTGTCAAAGCACTGTGATATAGATTCACAGATAACATATCTGCTTTGTGCCTGCATTGACGTTTTCCACAACAATGGGTTATTTTGGTGCAGCCATTGTATTTTACAGGTGGTATCACTCTAGGTTTTGGGAACTGTGCCAAGACTGCTAGAGAAGGTTACAATCTAGTCAATGCTCACTGGCATTGCTGATACAGCATTACAGTGCAGAGTAGTTTCATGCTGCATAATATAAGAAATGCAACATAGTATATTATCTCACTGTTGAAAAAAGAGACATGGTTAATAAAGAAAATATTTTGTATGATCCTCTATAAGGATTTTGCAGCTTCACACAAACTTTTATTTATACTCGTGTCTTTTGTTCATGTTTACAGATTTTACACTATTTTCTTTCACTGTTGCATAAATATATGATTTATAATACATTTCTTAAATTATCCCTTTCATGACTAAGCCTATTTCTGACATTTGGTGTTTACAAGTTAAAATCCATATTTTTTGCTAGAAAATTACTTAGAACTCGTGGAATGGCGAAAAACGATGGTACCTAAAAATCTCCATAGGCGTCACTTTACATTTTTTTTACAGTTACCTGGTTAGAGTTACAGAGGAGGTCTAATGCTATAATTATTGCAGCCGCTCTGGTGATAGTGGCGATACCTCACGTTTGATTTGAACACCGTTTACATATGCGGGCACGACTTCCGTATGCGTTTTCTTTGCTGCACGAGGGAAAAAAAATGTGATCACTTTTTTTGCTGTCACATGGAATGTAAACATCCTTTGTGACAGTAATAAGTGGTGACAGGTACGCTTTATGGAGGGATCGGGGGTCTAAAAGACCTCCAATCCCTCCTTTGCACATCAAAGTATTTAGATTGCTGAAAATGGCGATTCTGAGTACTGTATATTTTTTTAAATCTGGTGCCATTGGCAGCCGAGTAAACAGAAAGTAACATTGTGACGTCGCTTACGTGTTTGCACGTACCAGTCAGGAAACTGGAACAAAGCCATTTCTGACTTCATGCCAGTCTGTCTCTAGCCGCCCTAAGTGGCGGATCGAGGATCGGGTCTCCTGGTGGGACATGAGGTCCAGTAAGAGCGGCAGAAGGCGGCGGGAGGGGGGAATGTTCCCTCCCGTTCTTTCGGGATAACAATTGAGCGGCTTTTAACCACATTTTTTGTTATCCCTGAAAAGCCAATCACACGCTCTAAAAAAGGTACCCGGATGATTCCTGCAGCTGTGGGCATCATCCTGGTATAACCCTTAAAAGCCAAGGCCGCATATCTGCGTACACTTGGTGGGAAGGGGTTAAAATAGACAGGCTGAAAGCTTTTTTATATTGTATTGCTGTGCTTAAAGTGGTTCTAAAGGTGAAGGTTTCTTTACCTTAAAGTGGAGTTTCTGCGAAAATGTATTTATTTATTTTTGTAATTGATCCTAGCATTATTACAAATGAAATACAAAAATAATTATACAATGATCATGATCGATTTAGCATAAATATAAATGATTAAACTTGAATATTTTCTGCCTCCATTTGTGGCCATTGCCATCATGATTGTGGGCATGTGAAGTCCAATCGAGATCTCTTCCTGGACTCGTTTTGGAGAGGTGCCCGCTGGGTAACCAGCATGTACCTCTCGATCTCGCACATGCACAATTCACTGGCTGTAGCACAGATTGTTTCTAAAGTTGCCATAACAATGGCTGGTGACAGAGGAAGGTCCCACCCCTTTGTTATGGCAACATCACAGAACTGCCCACAGATTACTGGATGACACACTATTTCCCACTAGCACAGGTGAGGGAGGAAGTGACGAGGAGCTCCACGGACCAGGAAGTGGCAGATTAGGAGGACTACATAGCAACAGGGTGATTCTGGTAAGTATGAAAAAAATGTATAGACCCTGGTCTGCAAGTGGTTAACTTGCATTGTGCCTCCTAAGGCCTTATGCATACAGAGCATTTGATGTTCTGCCCTGAATGCCTTTTACTCATAGCAGGAAAATGTGTCCAAGTTCTTCATGGATTATAGTGGCCAGAATATTAATTTACTCTGCCCATTGGAATGCATTAGTGATGAAATTCGCCTAAACATGTATAAGCTAATAGAGGTGCTTTTACAGGCTAAAAAAAGTCAAACACCTGTAACAGCAGTATTTTTAAGAGCTGTGTAATTGAGGCCTAACTTGATTTTACAAAGGTCAACTCCCTAGCACATGCCCCTTCCTCCTTGCACATCATAGCTCTCTCCTCTTCTAGGAATGTCTAATTACTGTCTGCCAGCCAAAAATTATAACCCTTTCCCTTCCTACAAAAATCTTTATGTTGGAGGGGGCGACAGGGAATACTATAGAATAACACTCGGTTGACAGCTCTGATTCTGCTGGGACCGCTAACATCCCATCCAAGATGGTATCTCCCAGCACCAGTCTTATGGCTTTTGAATGTCTAGGGAGGAGTTTACAGGTAAATAATTTGGCTAAATTATGTTAAATGCACATATACATTTATGGGAAGATTATTTATGAAATAAATAATATGGCAACAGGTTCTTAAGCAAATCAAAGCCTGTAGTTCAAAACGCAGCCAAAGTGTTCTAGTTTTGTGGTCAATTTATTAAAGAAAGTTTGCTAAAATACATTCACATAAAGGTTCTCAGAGGGTGTCTTAGTACAAATGTGGCAGTGATCACAACAACGTTCCTTGCTGGTGGTGGGAACTGTTTGGCAGAGGTACCTCAAGTATAGTACTGCATGGAGAGAGCACTGCAGGTGTCTGCAGAGGGAAACAATGAGAGTGCTCTAAGCTTAACCATTTCCAGGTATGGCATAACAGGTTGGGAACCATTATTTCACATTAAGATTTGTTTTAGATGATTAATATTTCAGGTGTACCTCTGCCATAATGATTAAACTGTTATGTATATCATTCCTTGGATACTCATTTTGCAGGATTACTCTTTATTTGATTAATATTTCATTTTTCTTTTTTCTTTGGATTCCTTCTTCTCTCCCTTACCCTAGCACCATAGTATTTTGATTTACCTTGTTCAAAAGAAATTTTAAAAAATGATTATCGTCCCTATATTTGTGCTTGACTTACTCCCTCTCAAAGGACTAAGCACAGAACCTAAAGCCAAATTACATGCAGTTCTTTTATGTTTTATGGTGTTCCTGGCATATAGCTTAGTGTGAACTAAGCACTGGACTGCAGTAAAACACTATTATAACAAATATCTGCTTCAAATATGTCTGCTATTTATATTACAAAGGTTTTCTATAACTTTGATGATATACTTTGGTAAAGTCTTTACATCCAGCTCAGGGCCAGTCTTGTAATGTTTCATATGCGTCTTGGATTAAGTCCTGGGTCGTGGACAAAGTAAGTAGGAATCAGAAATAATATTTGCTGAATCCTTCCAATGTATATGAATTATATTAAAATAAAGCAAGAGTTTTATATTTGGAGAGAAGGGTGGCCTGACCGATGCTGTACTGGCAAAATGACCCATACAAAACTATTTCCTAAAGGGGTCTCTTATATTAAAAGAAAAATAAATGACCTTTCTATATTACAAGGAGGGTGAGAAACAGACAAGAAATCTAGACTTGTAACTGACAAACCCTTGTCCTAGTATATCCAGTTACAGGCTATGCCCTTTACTGGTAGTATTGCCCTGACCTTTTCACTTATGTCTTTCAGGCCAGTCCTCAGAAAGCTCTGTTGGAGAAATTTCGGTTCAAGTGGATATCGTCACTCATCCTGGGAATGGTGAACATAAGATTACAGTAAAAGGTAAGCTGGAAATGAACAACATTCTTCATTGTAACCCAACCTCAGAATTATGTCATCTGGTAGTAGTGGGTTGGAGCTCTGTTTCTCCATGACACTTTACATCCACCGCATGGTAGATTTTCAGTAATCATCCACAATTTAAAAACTTTTGTCTTGTTTTGTTATCCTTTATTTGAAAGGGGTCTTATTATGCTATTAAATAACTTCAATTTTTCAAATCGAACCTGAAAATAACTATAATATTTACTGTTATATTTGCATTAACTATGTAAGCAGGTGGGCCTATTGATTAGCAGTAATGTTGAAATTAGTTTAGGCTAAACTCAGAGGAACTGAAAAAATGACCCTTGTAGTGGGGCTTATCTTTTCAATTGATTCCTCCTTTCATGTGACCGATCCCCGAGGCCTCTTCTCTTTGGAAGCCTGTTTGATAATTGCAGCTGTGATGTCATCACATACTGTACAATACAGGACTAATGCCCTGTACACACAATCAGTTTTCTCATTGGAATAAACTCTGAAGGTTTTTCCAATGGAGTACAATGTAGGACTAATGCCTTGTACACACGACCGGTTTTCTCATTGGAATAAACTCTGAAGGTTTTTCCAACGAAGTTCTGATGGAATTACGTTGAAACTGTCTATTCACGATGACACCAAAGTCTGAACGCCAAGAACGCAGTGATGTACAGCACGTACGATGGGACTAGAAAAAGGAAGTTCAATAGCCAGTAGCCAATAGCTTCTTTCTCGTACTTCAGAGAATGCGTCAGAACACACAGACGAGCGGTTTTCCCGTTAGGAATTGGTTCCGTCGGAAATATTTAGAACATGTTCTATTTCTAGGTCCATCAGAATCTTCAAAAAAAAAGTCCAATGAGGCATAAACAGCACGATATATGCTGAAAATCTTCCGTCTGACTTTTTCTGTCAGACATTCTGCTCATGTGTATGCGGCATAATAGTCTGGTAGTGTAAGTAAGGATGCTGAGAGCCTCTCCAGAGAGAAGTAAATGCTTGCTACTGGGAGAGTAAGGGGTGAGGTAAGTGTAATTCCTTCTTCCTGGTATCCTAGGTAAAAAGGAGCATTTAACCCTTAGAATGCATGAGGAGCCCCACTGCAAGGATCGTTTTTTAAAGGGGTTATAAACCCTCCTGTTTTTTCACCTTAATACATTCAATGGGGGAGGGACGAATCCTGCTGTCTGTGTCAATGGATGCAGCAGGACTCAGGGGCATGGCCGCTCGGGTGTCGGGGGCACTTGAGGAGTTAAGATATGCGTTATATGTATGTAACATGTTTGTTATTTAAAAAAAACAAAACAAAACCAACCTTTACAATCCTTGTAATTTACCTGGAGTACAGCTATAAAAAAACAAGGCTTTCTCTTGGCAAAATTGCCTTGAAAAATATTTTATTTTCTATGCAATCTGTAGATGAAAGATGTGACAAATTAAGAAAAGCAGTGGAACAAGTTGCCTGTTAATAAAAATTGCACATTTTATTTTTTAACTTCTTGTGTGCATAATGACACTAAAATTATGTTTCTATTACAAGCATAGCAAATTATTTACAGATGAAATAAAGATTTTCTTTTTTCTTTTTTCAATCTTGTGCTTTTTTTAAATGTGTCATAAAAAAAGGAATTTAATAATACTAGAAATAAAAAAAAATCAGCAGCAGAACAATAGCTAAAGAGAGAAAAGGGAATGAGTTATGCAAGGCTGATTACCAATAACTAAGAGTTACTAAGCGGTTAAATAGGTACACAGTTTATTTTCTTAATTATTTTTTCAAGAGCATTTCTGGTAACTTGTGTTTAGGGAATGATTTGCTTTAAGATTTGCACACATTTGCAACCTACTAATACAGGAACTGCAGTGGATGTGAGACAGCTATGCAAAGACTTGAGATGGAATTTCAGTTTAAATGCATACACTGTTAAGAAGGGGCCAATAACGTGTTTTATATTAGTGCACTGACATGTTTTAATTGCTTATAGTAAATATGTCTTAAACTTTTCTTATTGTCCTTGTTTCCTTTCTAGCAAGATTGTTATTTTCCCCAGTGAGCTTTTTGGTCCTTTGATTGCACTCAATGGATCCATTATAGGAAAGTGACATGCTTTGTTACTGTCTCTTTAGGTGGCCATCATTTGCAGGCAGTGATAAAAAAAATTTTTTTGTATGAAATACATTATATTTCCTTGTTGATTATAATATGCCTTCTGACCCCATCCAAAAGACTGTATGCAATGAGGCTTTCTCTGTGTTGTGGTGTTGCCACACCCTAAAAAAAAACTATAATGGCTTGTGTACACAGGGCTTAAAAATGCTGCTTTTACTGATACCCTCTATTTTAGCCTATGTGTCCATGCACACATACTGTAGGCATTTAAAGGTGCATTAGTAGAGGAGTCACGTCTAAACATGCTTAATTGATAGACTTGTTTAGCACTTGAGGTTTTTTCAATAAAATTTATATTCTCGCCCGTGGAATCCATAAACACGTAAATGCTTGATGCACCTTAATGCATGTGCAAAACGTGGCTTTATAAGCCACTTTTCTCCTGTCAGGAGCACAGGCGTTCAGATAAGTAAGGCAAATGCCAATGTGCATGACGCCCAAAGAACTCTTTTGTTCTTCTTCATCAGCAGTCTTCATGCCCAGTCTAAGATGCGCTGCCAAATCCCAGATAGAAGATTTGTACTTTTGCTTTTAATTTCATTTTAGTTTAATTTTGGTTTAATATTTAAATTAATATAGTGGACATTCACTAACAGCTTACTGTTCATTTTTTTTTATATCTATAACTCATCACCTAGTATAGTTTTCTGTATTTGTATTTTGTTAGTATAGTTTTATATTTTTCATACAATTTAAATATCCTAAAAAAAAAATCCTGATTATAAATATGCATAACTAAAAAGAAATATTTAGCTTTTGTCTTGAAAGAAATTCAGGAGTTACCACTGGTAACCTCATTCTGAAAAATTAATAGTCCCTTGGCTGTGATGTTACGCTATTGATTTGTTATTTAAAAGAAGACTCCAGCTATTCTTAGATTTACTATTCTTTTTTAATTTCTCAACAAGATACTTCATAATTAAAACATGTTATAAAAATGACCTTTCCATTCAAATTCACAATAAAAAATAATAAATAATGTAGCTGTACATAATTGGCATGCACATGGCATCCACTCAGAATTCTAGTTCCCACTTGTGCAATTGTTTGCGGTGAGCTTCATTTTTACTCATCACATGCAACAGGGGTTTCATTTTTGTTGAGATACTATGTAAGTCTCATGATAACATAAAGGGATGCAGACACTACAGCCTTTCTTATTACAACAGTGGAACTGCACCAGGTGGGTATAATAAAGGCTGACCATTCAGAACTCAGTTTAAAGTCAAACTGTGGCCAGGCTCAGAATAAAGTAGCAACACAAACTGTTAAAATGCTTGCTATGTATGTTTCTTACCTACAAACAGTTACATTTTTACCCAGCAAACTAGAGCTACACTTTAAAATGTGGTTTTGTATAGCATACATAACATGATTTGTGATCCATGTTCACTATTCTCTTTTGTTGCAGTTGTGGCACTCAATGGCTTGATTTGGCAGACTACAGCTATGTTCCGACCTTTTGTTGAAGTCTATGTATTAGGTCCAAGTCTGGCTGACAAGAAAAGGAAATTAAGCACTAAAACAAAAAGCAACACCTGGTCACCAAAATACAATGAGACTTTCCAATTGTAAGTTCATCAGACTTTTTCTTCTTTTTTTTTTTTGCACTGACATCTGGTCTTATGAGTTATTTGTGATTTTATTATCCCGGCATGTGCATTTCAAGTTAAGTGAACAGACCTTCTAGTCTAATACATTGGTATGGCTAATTGCTGGACTCTGGCAGAGGTCCCCATAACCTTAGCCAGATGCAATTCTAATTGTCATCAATTGTTCACAATTAACCTACTCCTCTCCCAGTTTTCTCAAGTTTTATGTCTAATTTATATGCTTTTTGTTTTACTTGTAAAACACAGTTCCTTGTCTATATTTATGTTTTGTATTAACGGAATTATTTTTCATACATCTTACCCAATTAACAAACACATTTTATAACGTAACTCAGTACAGCACTGTAGCTGCACGTAACATGTTTTTCTTAAATGCTTGAAAACAATTATTTCTATACCTTAGGCTAGCTTTCCACTAGTGCGACTTTTCATGCGATTTGGGACTGAAAAGTCACATGACAAGTTGTACCCCATGATTTCCAATGAGTACCGTTCATATCTGTGTGACTTTAAGACGCAGCAACTTCAAAGTAGTCCCTGCACGACTTTGGTCCCACTTTGATGCGACTTGAGGTCCATAGACCTCAAGAAAACACAGGCATTGCTTCAAGTTGTGGCAAAAAATTGCGGTAAAAAATTGCAACAAAATCACACGACTTTGGGGCCGCAATAGTGGAAGCATAGCCTTAATAATTTAATTTCTGAATCCTTATCTCCTTGTTTCTATTTGACCTGTACCTGAATATTCTTTGTTTTTGTTATATTTTGTTGCTCTTTTCAGCATCTCCTGCATATTAGAATTGCTGCTGGAATTTTGGATTTAGGGCTCATGCACACCGGATGCATCTTAAATGAGCTCCAAGTGCTGCCAGCTGTGCCGAGCACAGTGGTCCATTATTAGATAACGGTACACTGGCATGAAAGCTCTGGATGTCTAATCTGTCATGTGTGATCTAGTACACGCTGGGAAGATCTGATCTGAGCACTGCAGGGAGTGGAACATGCTTGTCCAGCTTTCATTTTTTCATTGCCCATTTCTGTGTATATTAAAGCTGTGCTATATTTTAAGCAGTTGGTTATATTTGCATCACTGCTGTTCTTCTAAATTGATAGCATACTGTAAAAAGTTATGGTCCATGTGTATTGGTGAGTGCAAGTGACGTCAGTGCTGCCAATTACTCCCATTGGTCCCATGTCCATAGGAATTTAAAGCATAAAGGTGAACAGGACAAATAAAAAAGGGCGACACTGACAGAAATAAAAACCTTTAGTTATACTTTTATATTTAAAACAGTTCTAAAGATGTGATTCAAGAGCTATTATCAAAGTGCTCATTCTTATTTCAGAGAGAATAGAGAGAATATTTTCAGGCATCTGGAATTTAGAGGACAACCATTAATGAATTATTAAGCTGTACGTTTTTTTCATTAGGTGAAATGTTTTCTTTTTAGCCCTAACATTATTTTTTTACAATTGTGGTTTGAGTAGCTGTCATAAGGAGACAATTAATTTCACTTCATGTAAAATGTAACCTCTTCCCACCAGTAGTACACATACATGTGGCCTCCTGGCAGGTGGGCTTTAATGCAGAGAGGCTGACACATTACTGCGCTGAGAGAGCACGCCCTATGTTCTCCCAGCACAGTTGCTGGCAGGGATTGGGAAGATCCTGATGCAAAGTTACATTCGGGAATTTCTCAAACATGTAACCGCTGTGACAGCCAATCACAGTCGTCACACAACCAGAAAGCCTGCCTCCACCTCCCGGCATCTCCGGCATCTAGAAGTTCTTAAAGAGTCGGGAAGTTGTAGCAGGAGGGATTAACTCTGGTTGGTTACTAAGGAGAACAACTCCAATGTTGCATCCATATTTTTTGCAATTTTCAATCAACTCATTTAACTTTTAACTTGCTTAAAGTGCGTAAAGGCTGAGAGTGCAACTGTGGGTTAGACAAGGTAGCTACTTTACCGAAGGAAAAAACAATATTTAAACTTGAAGTACTGTATCTAAATCCCCCCTCCAAGAAAAAAAGAACAAAAAAAAACAGCTTACCAGTCCTTAGGTGTGATAGTTGCATTTGTTTTGTTTCTCAGATCCTGTTCCCTTCCTGTTACCTTCCTGTTCTTGGGTGATAGTGCTCACTGAGTATGTGGAGGAGCAGTGAGGGAAATTTACTAAAAGTGTAACACTCAGAATCTGGTGCAGTTGTGCATGGTAGCCAATCAGTTTCTAATTAAGATTTGACATTAAATCCTGTAAGCTGATTGGTTTGTAGGCAGGGCTGCACCAGATTTTGCACATTCCAGTTTTATTAAATTTCTGCCAGTGTTGTCATGTTAGGTGAGGAAATATTCACAGCAATGAACTAGAGTTCTGTCAGGATATTATTTATTTTGCCCTTATCAAACAAATAGGGTTAAACCTTTCCAATGTTATATTTAACAGACTAAAAGGGAGAAATTAACAGAAATTTAGTGTTAGGGCTTTTACGTTTTTTATTTTAAAAATTATTAGTGTTGATTCTTTTTTTTTTTTTTTTTGCTCCTGGGTCTGAACAGCATGCATTAATATTACAATAGTTAAAGTGGAACGTAGATCAAAGAGTTATGGAGGGTTATAACCCCTGTCTGTTTTTGCCATATGTGTTCTATTGGGGAATTTTACCTTCACTTCTTGTCTCATAGTTGAAACAGAAAGTAAGAGCTAATCTCTCCAAAGTGAGGGAATCCGTAGTTGTCATCAGGGTCACCAGAATTAGTGTCCTCGTTGGGTGATTCCCCTTTATTCCTGTTCTGGGGACAACCCAACATATGGGATTTTCTCCTACGTTGACTTTCAACAATAATAGTAAACAGGATGAATAGAGCGTGTGAATCGACCCTAATGGGAGCACAAGCAGCAATATTTTTTTTTTTTTAATTGCCAATTTTTTGGTCCTTATTCATCACATTACATACTCTATCCAAAATTATATTACAGTCAGTAATGACACAGTGAACTATAGACATAGGGGACTCCAGGGATACATCTTATCAGAGTTAAGGCATAATGATATTTCATATGGAAAATGTTTAGGTAGGTTTTAATTTTTATTAACAAATGTATTTCTATTAATAAACAATAACTTTTAAATCTGCTCATTGTACCACAAGCAATTGAGAGAGGTTATCTCACTGGTTTTGCTGTCTTAAAGTATTGATGTTGAAAAAACTTTTAGGAGGGAAGTTTAAGGAAAAAAAACGTACATTTAAATGCCCATTAATGCAGGCTTGTCAGTGTAATTTTCAGCCTTGCATTGCAGCCTTGTCAGTCATTTGCAGCCTTGTCAATCATTTGCAGCTTTCCATTGCAGCCTTGTCAGTCATTTGCAGCCTTGTCAATCATTTGCAGCCTTCCATTGTAGCCTTGTCAGTCATTTGCAGCCTTCCATTGCAGCCTTGTCAATCATTTTCAGCCTTGTCAGTGTCTTTGCCAGTGTTCTGTGGCTTGCCATTTAAAAATGGTGCCGCCGAGATACAGAGTGGATGTCCTGTGTATCTCGGCGGCACTCGGTAGCTGTCAGCCATTCTCGGCGGCTTTCGGCTATTTTCAGCCTCACTCACCTGTTCTCGGCTATTTTTGGCAGCACTCGGCCATTCTTGTGGCTTTCGGAAAGCCGAGTGTGGCCGAAAATAGCCGAGAACAGTCGAGTGCAGCTGAAAATAGCCGAGAGCGGCCGGGTGCAGCCGAAAATAGCAGAGAATGGCTGAATGCAGCCAAAAATAGCCAAAAGCCTCCAAAAATGGCAGAGAAGCTTAGAAATGACGGAGTCAGCATATAACACTAATGTTAAGGGGAAAAAGTGCGAGTAATACCCTGATAAAATGGTCTGGTTCCCGGCAGGCAGCTTCTAAACCCCCCAGGATCTCCATGGTCACCTTGGCTTGGTGTAATTAACAAAAGTTGAAATGCACAACACTAAAGCCCCGTACACACGAGAGAACTTATGTCTGACAGACTTCCGAAGGAGTTCTGCCGGAGTTCTGCCGGAGTTCCGACAGAGTTCTGACGGACTTTTCGACTAAGCGGACTTGGCCACACACAATCACACTAAACTCAGACGGATTTGAACGTGATGACGTACGACTGGACTCAAATAAGGAAGTTCATAGCCAGTAGCCAATAGCTGCCCTAGCGTCGGTTTTAGTCAGTCGGAATAGCATACACACGAGCGAATTTTTTGGAGGGACCGGGTCCGGCGGAGTTCCGTCGGAAAAATTTGAAGCAGGTTCCATATTCTAAAGTCCGTCAGACTTTGGCGAATCAAAAGTCCGTTGCAGCCCACACACGATCGAATAGTCTGACGGAATCAGTCCGTCGGACTTTGGATGTTGAAAAGTCCGCTCGTGTGTACGCGGCATTAGAGGTCCAGATACCACTTTATTCCAATAAAAGTCAGGGGGACAATCCAAAGTGTATCCAGCACATTTCGGGGGTCCAAAAGCAATCCCTTCATCAGAGCTAGAAAAACAAAAATAAACATCTTGATTTCAGTCTGATATCAATACAATATCTCCTCCTCAGAGTCCTATTCAAAACAATATACCCAATAGCAAAAAGTATTGGAAGTATAAAAATGTATGTCAGGGAACATTGATAATCAGTATACAAAAACCTCAAACAAATGTGAGCACATGAATAAGAAACCATATCATTTCAGTTCATCAATTGGGAAAAAAGACAAACAACAAAAATAATAACAATAACAATAATAATAATAATAATAATAATAATAATAAATAAAATAAAACATTCTAAATTTAAATATGGACCTAATGAGAATGTCCAAAACGTATATGTGTATATGTGCCTTTAGCATTTTGTTCAACATCCAAAATATCAAATCTTTCTGTTCATTTTGAGTATGTGTCTGCTTAAATTATGCATTCCATTGGTAGGGTTTAGCAGTTTTGTAAATGACGTTTAAAGTAAAAATTGATAAGCAGTTTTGTACAATTATTACATTGATTCAGGTTAATAAAATAATGACATTTCCAATTCTAAAATAATTTTGCTTGTAAGAGATTAACATTCTTATGGAACAATACAAACGATTCTTTTTACTAACAATAGGCTGCAGTAAGTGTAGACTTATATTTGGCAATGGTGACAGCTCTTAAATTCAGGATACCTAGCAGGCCTGTTCTAGCCAGTTTCTATTTAAACAGTAAATATGACACTTATTACTGCTCAGTTTATGAGAAGCAGGTGCTTATCCCTATGGAAGTGTCCCCAGGCTGCCTCCGCACAGTGTTGTGAGAGTTACTGCTGATCTCTGTCATATGTCTGTTGTGGAGCAATGTGGAATTAACCACAATGAGCTATTTTATCAGTAATTTATTGCACCCTTTCTTTTTGTTTCAAATCAAGAAGCTTTAATACTGCCAATTAACTGACTGTGGTAAGATCTCATAAACCAACGTGTATAAAACAAAGATTTTTTTTTTTTTAATCATTCGAAATAATATATATTCCCTGACTAGAGGGAAAAAGCAAATAAAGACAACTCAAACACGGTAGTGCTTCAGGAAGAAATCGAATATCATTAAAGTCCAACTCCAGCCAAAACCTTTTATTTTGTTTTAAGACAAGGTTAGAGGCTTTGTTAGGTTTTATTTCTGTCTGACAAAACCATATTTCTAGTGTAGTGAAATAAGTTTAGAACTTCTGACAATGTTTTTACTACTATTTGCACTTTCCTGTTCCAATGAAGACTGCATCTCCTATTTTGTGCATTTTTCGCACAGTTCTCTGAAAGAAAGGAAGTAAGTGAAATAACCCCTATGGGGCCAAACTATCAAAATAAGACCTGACAGAAATGTTAACGTATATCGAAAGCCAAAGATTTGTTCTCCCCTTCTTAGACAGAGAATGGAATCGTTTTTTGTTTTTCACCATGCATGCTCTAATGTGGAGATTTCCCTTCACTTCCTGTTCTGTAGCCGCAACGTCAAATAAGAGAAAAACTCTCCAAAGTAGCTGAAATCTCCTCTCAGACAGTGGTCACTGCAGTTTGGCATTTGACAGGTGGTAGCTGCCTGTCTTAACCCCTAAAAACCTGCATAACTGTATGTCAACTACGTGTGTTCCACACGGTTGCTTTGTAGCCCCATTTAGGAGAACGCAACAGGGGGCATAAAGCATTCAAGCTTTACAGCTTAACTTGACTGCATGTTTTGCCCTCACCCTAACTGCAAGTGTAAACAGGGCCTTAAGGAGTTCTCCAACTTTAGTTTCAGAATCTAAACTATTTTCTGGAGCAACGAAGCCTCGCGCTTTGTTTAGTACTTTTTTTTTTAAAGATTATGTTTATTTAAATTATAGCTAAAGGAAAAACATTTTGTTTTGCAAAGAGAGGAAAAAGATTAAAATACCTCTCATTTTTATATTGCTATCTTTTCTACGGTTAGAGATTCACCCTCTAAATGTGTCATGTTTACCATTACCATCTAAAGTAAAAGTGAAAGAATCCAAAATTTTGGGTTGTCATCAAAACAGTAATAGAGGAGAAAGCTTCCAAAGAAGACTTTCTTTTGGTGACCCTGGTGATATAGGATAGGAAAGGAAATTTCCCCAATAGGACACAGACTGGGTAAAAAAAAACAAGACATCTTGCTATTTGATTCTGGTAGGGCTAAAAAGCAAGCCATTGTCTAAGAAAATCATTGGGGATATGCCAAAATAAATAGGTGAATAAACATTCTAAAAACAGCATCTCACCCTAGCAGCTGGCAAAATGTTTTTATAGAAAGGGAACTATGTTATTTATTCCTTAAAATTATTGGATTTTGAGATTCAGCAGATCTAGGACAAAGGCTATGCACTATATTTTAGTTGGTCCCTTATTTCTAACAGCGAAGTTGCAAATGCCTCATCCAAAAGTTTGCAGTTTGATAACTTTACTAATCATGTAAATGTACCCAAACTCATGGTAAACCCAGATCTCATCCCTAGTGTCTGAGGCATGGGAGAAATGTTTGTGCAATTTATGGGGCCATCAATACCACCTAGTGAGGATCTTAATAAGCCTTTCCTGAATATCACTAACCATAAAGGATAGATGAGTTGAAATATATGATTTGAAAACAGCATTCCCATTCTGATAGGTAATAAGGAGAGCATGGTGATACATACATATAACAATAGAAGATTATAGTGTTGAGATAGAATTGATGAGGCCTACATTTTGTAAACATTGAGATTCAACGAGATGAGGATCCCTATGTAGGGATACCGGTTGTTGCAAAGTAACCAGTTCACCAGGGAATGGTCTGGTCTTTCATATAGGATGTCACAAGTGTCCCTAAGTTAAAATAACCTTGATAATGATTTTTTGAGGTTAGGTAATGAAAGTTCATTGGTTGGTACCACATCCCTTGAAAATTAGAATCAATTAGAAGAAGGATGGGACTTTTAAGGTACCACAAAAGTATGCAAAGATTTTTAAAGTATAAAAATATAAACTTTATTGACAAACAGAGTTACTTTGAAATGACCATAAAGGTTCAAACATAGCATATCACTTAAGTATCCTGTGCAACCACTTCTTACTCTGCATGTTTCACTCAAAGACTTCCTCAGGAGCTTCTGAAAGTGTTGCATCAAGTTTTTTTTTTTTTTTAAATACTACAAAGGAAACAACAATTGTAAGAGATTATGTTTGACAATTGACATAATAAATCATACAATTGCATACCATGACATGAAAAATTGTATACATATATATTACACAACATTCTTTAATGAGGGGTCGAGAATGCATGCCTACCAGATGCTTGTATTTGACCAAATAATGAATGGTAGTTGATAGATGAGAAGCTGGATAAGAAAAGGTTTGGAGGAAGTCAATTTAAACTGTTTAAAGCAATTCAGACTGGGAGGAAATTTGGGGTATTTTTTTCCCTTTTATTGGTTGAGCTAGATGGACTTGTGCCTTTTTTCAACCAGACTAACTATGGGGTCAATTTACTAAACTTGGAGCATGCAACATATGGTTCAGCTGTGCATGGTAGCCAATCAGCTTCCAATTTCAGCTTGTTCAATTAGCTTTAACAATTAAAACCTGGAAGCTGATTGGTTGCTATGCACAGCTGCACCAGATTTTGCACACTTCAGTTTTAGTAAATCAAACTCTATGTAACTATATGTAAGAATGCATTTCAAACTTTATGAGGTAAAGTTAGCTTTTAAGCTTAGTGAATGCAAAATATTATCTTATTATATAGCTGCTAATGTTATTATTATTTTTGTAATCCACAGTATTCTTGGCAATGAAGAAAAGCCAGCAGCCTATGAACTTCACCTGTGTGTCAAAGACTACTGCTTTGCCAGGGAAGATCGCATCATTGGAATGACAGTCATCCAACTAAAGGGCATTGTGGAGAAAGGGAACTGTGCATCCTGGTATCCACTGACAAAGAACATCTGCATGGATGAAACTGGCTTGACAATCCTAAGAATACTTTCTCAGAGGTCCAACGATGAGGTTTCCAAGGAGTTTGTCAAGTTGAAATCAGACACGCGGTCTCCAGAGGAGGTCTAGAGGGTTGCTGCTGCATGGAGGAAGTGATCTCAAAGAACTCTTTTTAAATACAGACACAAACCATTGATACAGTGTTGTTCTTTGAATAGTGTATGCATGTGAAAATCAGTGGGAATGTTTATTCAATATGTTTCAGTGTTTGCTAGTACACTGGTACTATATTTGCAAGGCGTATTCAAGAAGAACTGTATTTTCTTTTTATATGACTGATATTGGGCAAGGACTTGTTCCCATAAAGTGCCAAAACCTACACCTTAGAATTGAAACATGCTCTTGGTTATTTTTGGTATACATTGTTTTCTTACCAATTTTCAGCCTGATTGAGTAATGAACTATTGATCATTGAGTTGTATTTGTTAAATAAATGTGTGTTGTCATGCAGTCTGTAATACTCAAATTCTTCTGACCTGTTATCTTTTATCATATCATCGTTTATTTCGTCTGCCTTTATTGCATAATCAAATTATTGTTTGTTGCAACAAGTTTTGTACATTGTAAATCCATTCCTGATTAGAACTGTTCCCTTTTCGTAAAAGAAAGGATGGGGCTATTTTATGTATATTCAACACAACCTTTCTGGTATATCACTGTGAAGATAAATTGTAAAGACGCTTGTCCTTTCTTATACAGTAGTTTCTGCTGTGTATTCCATTTCCATCTTATTGCATCTTTCTGCAATTAGTGCTAAACACAATGGCCTCCTTTTAAATAATAACCGTGTGTGTAACCGACAGCCACCAATCAGATTCATGCAACAAAGCAAACCAGAGTGCTGCCATTGCTGACCTCCATCTGAAAATGTCAATAGTCTGTTTGTTATGTTGACCCTTTGGTTTCAAAAACTTCAATGTCATTGACCAAGAACAAATATGCATATCAGAAAAGTCAAAAGTCCTTACTTACATACTTGCTCCAGGTCGGTGATTACAAATACCAAAGCAGGAGGCTGAGCGTGGCAACCAGGTAACTATCATTTTCAGAAGTAGAGTTCAAAAGAAGCAGCCTCAGGGTCATTTTAAGATACTGAGAGTTAAAAAAAAAATGGAAATCTGATTTGCTCAGAGTTCTTGCTAAAGTTTTTTTTTACAATGAAGCACTGAAGAAAATGCAGCTGATGCTAATCGTAACCAGTCAGATTTAACTGCCATCTTCTTGCACTGGTTGATCATAAATGTAAAGAATCTGATCAGTTGGTGTGGACAGCACTTTTGCCTTTTCCTTCCATCGGGATTTGTGTGCCAGCCCCAGTATGCTCTGTAAGTCAAGAGTTAGTGTACATTTGTAAAAAATATATTAGAGGGGTAATGTGTTTAAACCATTCCTTAAGTTTTGCTCATGTCGTTTGTTCAGCTTCTTGCACAGCAAAGGGTTATTTTCCATAAAATTTGCAGTATTTTTGTACTGTGTAGAAAAGAACAGAAAATTTCCTTTAAAATATCTCTAAATCTACCAGAGTGTGTGTGCTTAAAAAACATTGTAATGAATACTAAGGATATTGCCCGGAACAGTGTGCAGCTGGGTGTTGTCTGTATCATTAAGGGAAACGACATGTGGCAAACTGGAAAATGTTGCATTGTACACTTAGCTGCAACTGCAGTCAAATGTCTCTTTTTAAAGAAAAAAAAAATCCTCCAGTTTGTACTTTATGCAACATAAAAAAAAATGTATTGCACTGAGGCAAAAGTCTTGTTATGTAAATATATTTAGTGACATATTGTAAAATAAAATATGAAGAAAGAGTTTGTTTTATTTATTTATCAGATTTAAAGAAAACCTGTCATGAGAGCAATACAATTGCTAATATCCTTTGCAAAACGCTATTTGCCTGGCATTACTATCTGGAGTCATGGCCGGGAACAGATAGGCAGATCAAGTTTCTCTTTATCTGCACACTTGTTCCAGGCTTGTGGCTCAAAGTATTGAAACCAATGGATTAACATGATAGCCAGGCAACCTCTTAGCCCTTGTACACACGGTCGGACATTCCGACAACAAAATCCGTCTGATTTTTTCCGATGGATTTTGTCCGAAACTGGTGTTGCACACACACGGTCGGACAAAGTTTTCTGAAAATCCGATCATTCGTAACATGATGGCATTATTTAGTTATGACGGGACTACGTTCAGGCTAGTAGCCAATAGTTTTTGTCTAGGAATTTGATCTGAGCATGCGTGGCACTTTGTCCGATCGGAATTCCCTGCAAAAATTTTTATATCCAGCTCTCAAACTTTGTAGGCCAGACATTCCGATGAAAAAAGTCAGATGAAGCCCACACACGGTCGGATTATCCGACAACACGGTGCGATCAGACATTTTCCGTCGGAATGTCCGATCGTGTGTACAAGGGCTTGGAGGAAGAAACAACGAATAGAAGCCTTTATGTTTCTCTCATGGCAGGTTTCTTCCAAAGTAAGAACTTGACTTTTTTGTTATATTTTGTTTAAAAAAAAAAGTCCTCTAAGGAGCAGCCCGTGGTGGACCATTCTTTAGAGAGTACTTAGAAAATGGTGAAGATGCATTATTTCTTCTGCTTACTGCCTTTTTAAACTCCCAGAAGCCTTCACCAGCATGCCACAACTGTATGCATTGTATGTTGCCATGGGATGGATGCAGCGTGGCCTCCTTCACATGTATGGGTCACATTCGAGGGTTTAAAGTAGAACTACAGGCAAAAAATGTATTTTTTATTTTGGATAGTGTAAGGGTGGGTCATAACCTCTCTCAGCCCCCGTACACACGGTCGGACATTCCGACAACCAAATCCATCGGATGTTGCATACACATGGTCAGACAAAGTTGTCGGAAAATACAATTGTTCAGAACATGGTGACGTTATTTCATTACGACGGGACTACGTTCAGGCTAGTAGCCAGTAGCTTTGGTGTAGGAATTTGATCTGAGTATGCGTGGCACTTTGTCTGATCGGAATTCTCTACACATGATCGGACAAGGTCCGATCGGATAATGTTGTCGGAAAATTTTATAGCCAAGCTGGAAAACTTGGTCTGTCAGATATTCCGACGGAAACAGTCCGATGGAGCCCACACACAATCGGATTATCTGACAACATGGTCCGATCGGACATTTTCCGTCAGAATATCCGACCGTGTGTACAAGGGCATAGACTTTCTTTCACCATCTGTGTCCCATTGGAGAGATTTCCCTTCACTTCCAAACAGGAAGTGAGAGAAAGTTTCTGCAATTCCTTGGGAAGGCCCAGGTCACCCAAACTAGTGTTCCATTGAAAGATTTCCCGGGGACAATCCAAAATGTAGGTTTTCTTTTAGTTTAACTTTCAATGATAATGGTAAACAGAGTGAGTGAATCTCATTAACGGGGGCACTGGCTGCAATAAATAATGACAGAGGTTCTTATCCCTCTCTACTCTATCCAAAACTTAAAAATAATATGCAAAACAATTGCCTCTTTTATTATTTTCTTCTGCACTTTGTTTTGTAATTCTTTATTTTCAAAGTCAAGGATGACATTACAACCAAGGGCATTGTTACATAGTATTTTGCTGAAAATTACACATTGCTAAAAAGGTTTCAGAATTGCAGGTCCTTTAATGTTGTCCATAAAATGAATAACATAGGCACAGTGTTAACCAGTATGATAAGCATGCAGTAGTTGACCACCTGCACAAGTATATGATATGTTTAGATCAGTGTGAGCACAGTTAAAGCAACATGTACTGTAATGCACAAACTTAAAGAGTAAGAGAGAGAAACGGTGAAGTAATAGAAAGAGACATGTAGAAGGAAAGAAAAGGAAAGAGGGGGGAATAAATATATAAAAAATAGAAAAATAAGATAAGTAAGGTGTGCTGGATTAGAGGGGAGGAGGAAATGACTTGGGCCTCTCTAGGTGTTTAGGAGCACAGGGAAATCTACCCCTGAAAAAGGCTATCTTGTATTCTTGGGAGCACATGAACACCAACAAGTAAAACCACGTGTGTCTACATTTTTCCTCCTGATGTTTGGGGGATGCTGTCAAGTCTCTCATGTATGTGATCTAATTTTTTTCAAAAACTGTAAATTAATAGGGGAAACTGTGCAGAGGGAAGGTATGAATATCATGGCTACATTGAAAGGTGTTTACAAAAAGACCTTGTCTATCTGTTCCTTGAAGGAATAGAGAGGTGGAGAAGGTAGGCTGCAAAATCATTTCCAAGCTTATTATCTTTCAATTTTCAAATGAAGTCCCAGACCCCATGGCAGAAGTCTCTTAGCCTGGCATGAAACTTTTTCCATCTCTTTGCTTTGCTCATTGAAGTGTTTAACTTTAATTTATCGGACTTTGATATTTTTAGGTGTGTATTTTAACTCTAAAATATAGTTACTGTATTTATCGGCGTATAACACGCGCCCCAAGTTTAGGAGGGAATTATAAGGAAAAAACTTTTAGGAGGGAAATTTAAGGAAAAAAAAACCTTGTCAGTGTAGCCTTGCCCCAGGGTCCATTGCAGCCTTGTCAGTGCAGCTTTGCCCCAGTGCAGCTCTGCCTCCAGTGTCCATTGCAGCCTTGGATGAATTTAAAATTGGCGCCACCGAAATCGCTGCCGAGACTGGGTAGAGCAGAGCGAACGCCGCCGAGATTGCAGGGACTGGGTGGAGCCAAGATACACATAGCCGAGTGTACTCGGCTCTTCTCGGCTCTACTCACAGTCACGCCCAGTCCTGCCCTATGATGGACATAACACGGGTGGAATGGTGGGACTGGGCGTGACTGTGAGTGGAGCCGAGAAGAGCTGAGTACACTCGGCTATGTGATTCTCGGCGATGATTGATCCGCTCCCCTCACAATCAGCAAAGATCAACAGGGATTGGCATATAACACGCACCCACAATTTCCCCCTGATTTTAAGGGGAAAAAAGTGCGTGTTATACGCCAATAAATATGGTAACCACTTCAGCCCTGGAAGAATTTACCCCCTTCCTGATCGGGCCATTTTTTTGCAGTAAGGCACTGCGTCACTTTAACTGACAATTGCATGGCCATGCAATGCTGTACCCAAACAAAATGTATGTTCTTTTTTCCTCACAAATAGTGCTTTCTTTTGGTGATATTTGATCACCTGTGAGGTTTTTATTTTTTTGCGCTATAAAAAAACACAATATTTTACTTTTTGCTATAATAAATATCCCAAATTAAAATAAAAGAAAATATTCTTCCTCAGTTTAGACCAATATATATTCTTCTATATATTTTTGGTAAAAAAAATCACAATAAGTATATATTGATTGGTTTGCACAAAAGTTATCACGTCTACAAAATAGGGGATAGATTTATGGCATTTTTATTATTATTATAATTTTTTTACTAGTAATGCAATTTTTATTGGAATTGCGACATTGCGGCGGACAGATCAAACACTTTTGACACTTTTTTGGGTCCATTGACATTTATACAGCGATCAGAGCTAAAATAGCCACTGATTACTGTATAAATGTTATTGACAAGGAGGAGGTTAACACCACGGAGCGATTGAGGGGTTAGATGTGTTCCCTCAGTGTGTTCCAACTGTAGGGGGGACGGGAATGCCTGGAGAAGGAGACCGATTGTTGTTACTATATACTAGGAACACACAACCTATCTTCTCTCCCCTGCCAGAATGTGGATTTGTGTGTTTACACACACACACAAACATTCCCTTTTTTGGCTCTATCAGGAGCGATTGTGGGTGCCCGGCGGACATCATGGCCGCCGGGCATGCACAATGGCTCCTCAGTGACACGGTGGGTGCACGTCCCCTATACCCCTTAAAGCGCCTGCCGTACAGCTACGGCAATTCGCACAGGGGAGCCATTCTTCCGCCACCAAACATTTGATGGTGGGCGGTCAGCAAGAGGTTAAAAAAGACACCTTCAGGCACAGAGCTTCAGAAAAGCAGCTAAACACAGATGAAATTCATATATGGGAATGTTTGCCTACCTTTCCTGCCATGGGTAATTCTGTTCAGCCAGTTGTGTGATCCATGCTTCATCTTCATTTCTTCAGCCCATCATAGCAGTAGCATAGCTTGGTCATGCACAAATCCCTATCATGCTGAAATAAATGAAAGGGAGGCAACACATTGTTTGCTGTATGCTTTCTACCTGTCATATTTCCTGTTAGCATGTGTGCACAATTTATTCAACTTAAACTCACTCTCTTAAACTGCTGCCACGCAGAAGATTATGAGAAGTTGAGACAAATCTAGATACTTACACTGGTTAAAGGTATGATACTTCTATTGTTCTGGGTCAGTGACTCAGAAAGGATTGAAGTCAAAGCATCAATCTGACTGCGAGGCAAGTTACATTTTCAAAATAAGTCAGCAAATTAGCTACAGCAGAGTCTCACATAAATATGTAAATAAATATATGTTTATTAACCTCCCTGGCGGTATATGATTATTTCAGATTTTAGGTGCTAAAGCGGTACCATTATTTTGCATGGAAATTTGGCGTTTTATATTGCAGTCCTGTAATTCTAATGCCGCGTACACACGGGCGGACTGTATGGCGTACTTAGTCCGTCGAAACACATTTCAGCGGACAGTCCGCTCGTGTGTGGGCTTCAGCGGACTTTTTCAGCATGCAGTCTGGCGTACTAAGTATTTCGGATTTTTCGAAATTCTGTCCGTCGTACTTTGGTTTCAGCGGACAATCCGCTCGTCAGTAGGCTAGTTCGACGGACTAAGAATGGCGCATGCCCAGAAAGGATTTACAAGGCGGAAGGGTGCTTTGCTGTGTATTGGACTTATTTCTATTCTATTTCTAGTCCCGTCGTACGTGCTGTACACGTCATCGGGCAAGCTTTCGACGGACTGTTTGGGTATCCGTGTGTGGTCAAGTCCATTCAGTCGAAAGTATGATGGACTGTCCGTCGGATTGTATGACGAACTAAGTACGCCATACAGTCTGCCCGTGTGTACGCGGCATTAGGAATAACTCACTTAAATCTGTCCAAACCAGAGTCTAGTAGACATCCTGGGTATGATAAAGTTTGAAAAATGAAATCATACATTATAATATAAAAAATAACTATAAATAATTATACCAAATAATAATATAACAATAATAAAAATTATTCAATAATGTAATCAAATCAAAAACACTGAAATTTACTCAGTTGCAGAATTGTCACTGTCATTACTTTTCAATATTTGATGACGGATCTCCCCACAAATTACTATCGCTCAATTATGCGAGTGATTCCAATTTATTATCGCTGTTTTCTAGCTGGTCTAAAATAATATTTGATGTAAAGGGACAGTTTTGGTTGCTATGGACAATCTCCAGTTTCCTGGCATAAAGAACAGTTTTTATAATATAAAACTGCATGCAGGACACTGGGCAGACCATTAGGGACAAAGGGGATGTGAAATAATTACATACAGCAATGTAATCTGTAAGATTACATTATACTGTGTGTTTCACTTTTTGAACTTGGCGCCGATCTCCGTCCCTGTGTGTCGTAACGCTTGCAGGGAACGGAGACCGGCTCTGTGATGAATCGAGCAGAGGACGAGACGCTCGTACAGCGAGGGGGACATCGCTGGATCCAGGGGATAAGGTAAGTAAACCTCTCCCTGCATTCAGCGATGCGGACCCAAGTCTGGCTCGGGGTTACCGCTTTTGGTACAAAAACTCCACCCCAAGCCAGACTCGGGAATACCGCCAGGGGGGTTAAAGGATCAGTTCTTAGAACGAAAACATAACTCCTTCCATATTAGAATCTTATATATAATCCTCCCAAGAAAAGGTGCACCAACACTGGTCTTCTGAGGCTGGCAGATTTAACTATATACAGTATAAGTTAAAAGAGGAATAGTGTGGGCTCACCTGGCTTTTCAGTTAGTAAAACATTATATATTATAAAGGATCCCCTTTGTTACGTCTTTTTAAATGAAATGTACGTCGGGGTGGGGCTTGTGCTGACGACTACTGGAGCCAGTACTAGCAGTGGTGAATTTAAATGCGTTGTTTACTGAAGTTCATGTGAGTAGATATTCAGCTTTTAAATCAATACATTTGATGGAGTTAAGCAGTGGAAAGCTGTCATTTGTTTTCCTTTGATGGGTAAGGTCTGTGGAGAGGAACCTCATTGTGCATCTTTCGACAAGATCTGTAATCCAGGAGAGAAAAGATTGAATGCAGTTTGTCCATACACCTCTAAGTTTAGTACTGACCAACTATAGTGTGGGATCTTCATTGTTGGTAAGAGGCTGTGTGTGACAATGTGACGGGAGTCACAGGTGTACCAATGAATACACATGGATGGACAGTTAAAATCTCATGGCATGTGGTGTTAATTTACACAATTTATTGTGGATTTGGTGTTTATTTGTATACATTAGTTGTTCCTTTTTACACTTGGTGTTAAATATTAGCTTATATTATTTGTGGTACACCTGCAAAAAGAGCCCTTAAGGTATTTTTCACCACAGCAGTTTTTTTGATCACGTTGTATCATGGCAAACAAAATTGTAATGACAGCAGGTAGATTGATAGTCTTTCCAAGTTGATGGATGTAGCTCCTAAAGTAGTTGTAAAGGCACATTGTGACTTTCCTGGTATGGAGGAAATCAGAGGGGATGCCAGCAAGAGGAGATCAGCTCTCACAGGGAGGGAGGGTGAGAGGGGAGAGACTCAGAACGCACAGGGGAATGATGGAGGCACATAAACTTACCATGCAGTCAGGGATCAGCAGCCATGATTATCGTGTTCAGCGCACATGGGGGGGGGGCACAGGAGCAGACAGGATCAACCGCATTTTACAACATAGAAAGGGACAAATCACATTCCACAAGCACTGTGCAATAGATCATGCCTTAACCGCTTGCTGACCAGCCTCTGCAGTTGTACTGAGGCCAAATGGCTTGGCTGCTCGAATCGCTGTCATGTTACGTTGCTTCTATTTGTGCCCACTAGGGATGCGCCACCAAAGGTGCGAGCATGTACCCGCTGCCCGCCCCCAGAGCCGATGCGAGTGCCCGGTGCTCATCCCGTGATCGCTCATGAAACAGCGAGAACTAGGATCTCTGTGTGTAAACACAGAGATCCTAGTTCTCTGAAGGGAGAAGAGACTGATTGCGTGTTCATACAAAGTATGAACACCGATCTATCTGTTACCCTAGCTAGTCCCACCCCCCTCCAGTTAGAACACACACTAGGGAACACATTTAACCCCTTGATCGCCCCCTAGTGTTAACCCCTGCACTGCCAGTGACATTTTTATAGTAATCAATGTATTATTATAGCACTGATCGCTGTATAAATGCCAATGGTCCCAAAAATGTTTCACAATTGTCAGATGTGTCTGCCATAATGTTGCAGTCCTGATAAAAATCACAGTTCGCAGCCATTACTAGTAAAAAAAAAAAAAAATTATAAAAAAGCTATAAATCTATCCCCTATTTTGTAGATGCTATAACTTTTGCGCAAACCAATCAATATCGCTTATTGCAATTTTATTACCAAAAATATGTAGAAGAATTCATATCAGCCTAAACTGAGAAAAAATGTGCTTTAAAAAAAATGATTTATTTATTTATTATAGCAAAATGTACAAAATATTGTGTTTTTTTTTTCAAAATTGTCGCTCTTTTTTTGTTTATAGTGCAAATAGGTGATCAAATATCACCAAAAGATTTGTAGGAAAAAAGGACATCAAGTTTGTTTGGGTACAATGTCGCACAACAGCGCAATTGTCCGTTAAAGCGATGCAGTGCTGAATCGCAAAACATGCTCAGGTCATTCAGCAGCCAAATCTTCTGGGGCTGAAGTGATTAAAGGGACAGAATATATATGTTTTAGGGTTACAACCACTTTAAAGTCAAATGCAGGTTTCTCTAAGCACATTCCACCTCAGTGTTAATCAAACACTGATACCAAGAAAAGGCCCACCTTGTCAAGATGTTGGCTAGAATGCACTTACTTTTTGGCATGTAGCACTTTGGGGTTGTCCTACTAAAACTGGAGAGTGCAAAATCTGATGGAGCTGTACATGGTAGCCAATCAGCTTCTAACGTCAGCTTTGACAAAAAAATTGGAAGCTAATTGGTTTCCATACAGAGCTGCTCCAGATTTTGCACACTCCGGTTTTAGTAAATGAACCCGTCTGTGTTTAAAGCCCACATGGCTGGATTCTGCTGAACACATATGAGCAATATCAATATCCAGAAGAAAGGCTCCAAAAGGATTCTGCATTCATGAAAAAACCTTAACGCATTTCAGAGTGGCCCCCCACTTCCACATCATGAGTACACTATATTGTTTTCCTGGCTGATAATTCAGATGAGCCTACATCATTTAACGTTTCTTATTGTACTGAATAAACTGATACTTGTAGAGGCATCTTTGTTTAACTTTTTCCATTTCATTCTTCAGACAATCAGTTATAAACTTAAGTCATTAATTAAAAATGAATTGCAGGGTTGGATTTGGACATCTGGAAGCCAGATGACTGATCAGTGAGTCTTATTATGTACTTTGAGCCATACATAAGAAATGCAGCCAGCTGTGAAATGGTCAAATAGATCACTACTTGAGTGTTTAGTTCCAGTGCTATGCTCAGCCCACTGGTAGTCTCATAAAAATATAACTAGTGAGGGTATACATTCTATTTCATGGAAATACCATTCAGTAGATCCTTCAAGCAAAACAAAGGATTTGCTGTACGTTCTATGATGGAGAGATTTGATACTTGCATGAAGTCTTGAGAATCTGTAATGTGATACTTTCCTAGTGGTAAAATACTTTGGTAAATGAATGCATTTTCTAATTGTATATTTGTCCTTAAATTGGAAGTTAACTTGTTCTTTGTTCAAACGGCTGACAGGCAAGGTATTTATCATAGAAGAGACCCTATTGGTCTCTCCTGCCATAAATGCATCCCTTTGCCTGTCAGCTGTCATGTTCACTTAGTGATCTGCATCCATCTGCAGCCCATTTCCCATCAATGCAGCTGCCTGATTAATGCCCATCTGCAGTCTCACCATCTCTCATCAATGCAGTGCAGGAAATTGCAGAGCCCTCATCTGCTGTTTACTCAGCTCTCAGTTGGCAGTCACATCCTGTGATAGACAGAATACTGGTCCAATGCCGGTGGTGGGGGCGGGACTGTGTATGTGACGTGAGAGCCAGATGAGAGCTGAGTAAACCGGAGATGACGGCTCTGTGAATTTGGGCAGTGCTAGTCCCCCATCTTCCCCTCCGAGGTACACTATCGATTTATAACACACACCCATGATTTGCCCCCTATTTTCAGGGGAAAAAAGTGTGTGTTATATGCTGATAAATACGGTACTTCTAAGCCCTTGTACACACGGTCGGAGAATCTGTCGGAATGAGTCTTATCGGACCGTGTCGTCAGATAATCCGACTGTGTGTGGTATGCATCGGACTGATTCCGTCCGAATCTCCGTCCGACCCAATTTTCCAACATGTTGGAAAGATTTCCCGACCAACTGGGCCGGACTGACCTAATCCGATCATGTGTAGAGCATTTTCATCGGACCAAGTGCCACGCATGCTCACATTCAAATTCCGACACGGAAGCGCTCGTCCAGGTAAAACTACTGCTCGTAAGCGATATAGCACATTCGTCACGCTGCAATGTTAAAAAATCATTCATCAAGCGCATTCTCTTGTTCTTTACAATGCTGCAAGAACCAACTTCTTTTGATGCTCATAGTCACACACACTTCTCCCGAACGGATTTCATTACTCTTTTTTAACCATTTCAGCAATACAATTTTAGTTTGCGTCACATCTACACAATGTTTGATTTGTTATTTTTATTTTTGGGATGTTTTTTTGGGGGGGGGGGGTTCCCTAAAAATCTCCTTTAAAGACACTTTGCTAATTTCTCCTTATTTTTATTTTTTTATTTTTGTGTAAACTTACAACAACAACGTTATTTGATTTTTGAGATTTTGTTTTTCTTTTTTAATCTACAGGAGGTTGTTTAGTGTGAACACCCCTTGTTATTTATTTCACTTTGTTTTTTGGAAATGTACCTGCCTGCTCACAAATAAACTGGCCTTTTTGAATGAAAACACATACGCAAGTATTTCATCCAAACAAAAAATACCTTTATTTCAGTGTCAGTAACAGATAAAGAGGGAGGCAGCAATGTTGAAACTGGGGAGATTTGTGAAGCCTTTGGCCCCCAGGGCACACATCAAATATTTCAACGCAAAAATTGGTGGCCTGAGGAGTACATATCTGAGGGAGAGAAGTCTGGTCCTGATGTCCATGAAACCCGGAACAGCAGCAGATGACATCTATGTTCCCAGGCTGTGGTACTACAACAGGATGAATCTTCTGGCAGACCAGACTGAACCCAGGTCATCACTCTCTGGTCTTCCTTACATGCTTCCTTCCAGGCTGTGGCTGTGGTTCTGGAGGTGTGACAGGAGGAGGAGGAGGAGGAGGAGCAGGGGCATGGGCCAAATGACACAAGTGTGATACTCGTGTCATTTGGCCCAACAGACCTGTGTTGAGGGTTTAGAGAATAACCTGCTCACACCAGATCTGTTACCCCTGCTCCATTTTCTCAAGCTTACACACAATCAAGGTGGCAAGGCCTCTTGGTGTGTTGATTTTGCTTGCGCGTTCGTCGCCTCAGCTTCTCCCTCTGTTCACAGATCGTAAGGACGACACACGTGTGTTACGTTTTATATACAGTGCGCATGCGTGCAACTCCGCCCGCCCCTGACGTTCTTTCCAGAGTCCAGACTATTCCCCGCCCCTTCGCTTCTGGTGCAGTGGGGAGAGCACATGGCGGAGAGAACACAGGTGCGCACTAATAATTACACTAAAGGAGGAGGAGGGTGAGGAAAGGCCGGAGCCTGAAACGTCCCGATCCAGGAAGACAAGATTTAAGGCCGCAAATATGTCTTTTGGAGAGATGTTGGAGATGGTCGACATATTGAACATGACCGACTATGATGGGAAATATGGACCTTACCCAAACCCAAATATCAGAAAGGCCAAGATCATGAATAAAGTTGTGAAGTGTCTTCTGCCTAATTTTGGGGTACACCGATCCATGGATCAACTGAGAAAACGCTGGTCAGACCTGAAACTGAGGGAGCACAAGCAGTACATAAGGATCAAGCGTGTTCTGGACAAAAGTAAGTAGTTGTGTGTTCATATGATTATTGTTGCTTGCAACTGCTCCATGTGCTTTGAGTTCATGTTGTGCATTTTAAAATGGCCACTTTCAAGTTCATGGTTTCATTCGTTTGTAGGAAACATCGTTCTGCAGATAAGTATTCCAGCTGAACACAGTGTCCCCAATAATGTTATGACCTTGAAGCTCGGCCAAAATAAACAATTGAACAACACTTCCAAACAATGTTTCATATTGTTAATTCTGCCCTATGTGTGATAATTATTTAATTTTTACAAATCTCATAGGGGAGAGAAGACTCGGCAAGTATGAGGACACCAGGGACCCCACCCCTCACAAAGAAGGACAACTTCCAAAAGAACAAACAGAGGAGCTGGAGGAGGAGGAAGGAGAGATCGTACAGGTTGTGCAAATTGTCACCACAACAGGTGAGTGTCGGAGAACACAGCTTCCGGTAAGCTCATCAATGTATGTCACCATATTTAAATTACATGTTTTTTTTGTTTTGTTTCATAGGTGATGTGGAAGAAGATTTCCGTTTTGCCAGTGAAAGTGCCCAGATCAGGGAGATAATAGGGTGCAATGGGTATTGGGAACATATCCTGCAAAACATCAATGATGTTAATTTAAATTTTAAAAACATCATTGATGTTTTGGGGAGAGTGTGAAACACCCCAAACTAGATAGGGTCTTATTTTTTGAATTTTAAGACCAAAATGTTGTAGTTCTCCAAATTCGACATTTGGAAGATGCACAGAGTGTGGAAACATGCATTATCTCCCATCATGGGGGATCAATGTATGTGTTTTGTGTTTAGTGTCTGAGATGAAGGGGTTGCAGCCCCAAAACATGTACATTGATCCCCCACGATGGGAGCTAGCACATGTTGACACACTGTGTGCATCTTCCAAATTTGGATTTTTCAGGGGTGACACCCCATGTGATGAAGGCAAGATCAGGCCAGTTTGTACATACTCATGTCTGATATTGTCTTCACTTTTCAAAGTGGAACTTTGTATGTTCCTGTGTTCTGTATTTCACAGTTAGATATATGCCTGTTTACACCAAAACAATAATTAAACCAAATTTTCAAGAAACTCATTTTTTTAAAAACACAATTTATAGGTTGGTTGTACAAACCTTTTCAAAACGCACATGTGAATGTGGTTGGATTAAACAGTTCAATTAGCAACAATGTGTGGCTTTTTTTTTCATGGCACCAAAAATGTATTTGGAGTACAATTTAAGTTTGTGCTGAGAAGGAGTGTGATTTACTAAAGGCAACTCCACTTTGCACTCCCAGGGCAGTTTCAGGTGTACTTTTGCAGTGCACTTGTAGTGCATAGTGGATGTGCCTTTACTAAAAAAAACACCCACAGTGATGTGTAAATTTGGTCAATCATGCCATTTTCCTGCCATGGTGCTGAAAATGAGCACGATTTGGGTCACTAATGCACTACATACTTTAGTTAACAAAAAAGAAGGTGTGTGTGTAGCAGACCCACAACATAATAACATTAGCGGAAGAAGAGACTGTCCCCTCATCTCGCTCTGAACTTGGGTTTGCACTGTTGGTGAAAAAGGCACAACTTGATCAAACCTAATTATACCTACGAGACACATAAAACCAAGCCAAACAGTAAATGAAGGAGTTTCAGATAAAAATGTAATATTAAAATGCTGCTCAGACATTGTCTGGCATATCAATGGCCCCCCTACCCACAAAGTAGCCCATGTATTGTGTTCTAACCTCACGGGCGCTTTGGGGGGGCAAGCCCGGATGAGCATGTTGAAGGCCCGTGAGGTTGTCTGCATTGTCCATCAAGTCTGCTTCTTGTTGGCCAACTGAGACCGCATAGTTTGCAGAAACTTTTTCAAATAATTGTGCAGAACACAGCACGCCAGCACTATGTGATTCAGTTTGTATTCTGCCATGTGAATAGGCGTAAGAAAAAGACGGAACCGGCTGGCCAGTATACCAAAAGTGTTCTCCACCACTCTTCGGGCTCTGGACAGGCAGAAATTAAAAATACTCTGGTCTGGGGTGAGGGTCCTCATGTGGAAAGTCCGCATCAGATGGTTCGTCAGGGCAAACGCCTCATCCGCGACGAAGACGAACTGGAGTCCTTCCTGAGGGGGGTGGCAAGCCCAGACTGCCACTCTGGAGACGCCAGTAGAACTCCGTCTGTGAGAACACTCCACCATCCGACATCCGTCCATTTTGCCCCACGTCCACATACAAAAACTCATATGTCGCAGACACCACCGCCAACATCTTGATACTATGAAACCCCTTATAGTTAAAATAGTATGACCCCGAGTTGGGTGGTGGGACGATGCGGACGTGCTTCCCATCTATTGCTTCTCCACAATTGGGAAAGTCCCAACGACTGGCAAAGTGGGAGGCCACAGTCTGCCATTCCTGTGGCGTTGAAGGACACTGTGGATTGAAACAAGAACAAAAATTATTTGTTTGAACAATCAACATTCCAAGCAGATTAGACAGATTAGATTTTTGTCATTCTGCTATTACATATCCCCATAATTAATAGGTTAAAAGCAAAAAAAAAAAAAAAAAGGTTAAAGTATTGAGGCAGGCCCTTACACTACATGCTTAGGTGAATTTGTCCATAAATGTGAGCATCAAAAAGGTAGGTATAGTGTGTATTGGGTTTGGTAAAGTCAACAGATAGAGGATTGCTATCAGCTGGCCTAGCAGTTGGGGGGAGGGGGGTTCCTAATGAGTTTGGCACACCCCCCCCCCCCCCCAAAAAAAAGAAAAAAAAACACTCTGCATGAATTGAAGCACACACATCACATTTGTAGAGATTTTAGGGGGTGTTAAGGGGAAAGCAATACTATGGAGCTGCCAAAAGACATTGTTAAGTGACTAGACTATAGTTTTATGGGCCAAGAGGAGCATGGTGGTGAAGTTAGTGAGGAAAATATGCCTGAGGACAAAGGGGCAGAGCATCTAAATAAGAGCATATTGCAATGATGGTAATTAGGGAATGAGGAAAGAAATGAAAGACATTAGCAATCATGAAATACATAGAATGTGATGTTAAAGGATAAAACTTACCTTCATATAGTCCTTCTGCAGGACCTGAATGATGGCAGAACAGGTCTCTGGAATAATGATCCCCAGAGTCTAGGGGGAGATGCCTGTAGAGAACTTGAGGTCCTGAAGGCTTCTCCCTGTCGCCAAGTAGCGCAACGTGGCAATGAGCCTCTGCTCCGGAGTGATGGCTTGCCGCATGCAGGTATCCTGCCTGGTGATATAAGGGGTCAGGAAAGCCAGCAGATGGTGAAAAACGGGGTCCGTCATCCGCAGATAATTCCTGAAATCATCAGGATTATTTTCCTGGATCTCACGGAGCAAAGGCATGTGCGAGAACTGGTCACGCTGGCGCAACCAATTCTTGGTCCACAAACGCCTCCCCTCCCTGTTCATGGACCGGGCTTGTGTCAAAGTAGCAACCCCAACACGAAGCCCCCGCACAGCAGAAACTCTACGATGAGTACATAGACGAAACATGGTTTGAAAACGGTCGGATGGTCAGAGCGGACACCAGAAAGCACCGATAAACAGCAAAGCCTTAAAGAACGACCTGAATAGCAGAAGCAAGCAGACAATAAGAATTGCCTTTCAAAGCGTACTATACCAAGATATAGTCCACAATGATCAACAAATACTTACTGACTGCACGCACTGATTATCAGATACGCACCGACAAGCACAAACTGAAGAGCTGTAGCGATCTGAATCACAAATCTGAAAGGCGCGAATCGTCTCTCACCAAACTTCTACTAACACGCGATACACACAAGATCAGCAGAAGGAGCCCAAAGGGTGCTGGAAGTGGAGCTGAACTTCCTTTTTCTAGTCCCGCCGTACTAGGCTTACGTCACCGCGTTCTTGGCCACCTGCGAAATCAGACAACTTGGCCCGACCGTGTGTATGCAACAGTTTCGGACACAATCCTTCGTACTAAATCCGACGGGCAAAATCCGACGGATTTGGTTGGCAAAATCTCCGACCGTGTGTACGTGGGCTAAGTCCTACCTGAAGTTCCAATAATTTTCTGCGTAATATATAAGTGCCAACAATTTGTTCTTCAATTAAATTACTGCAGCAATGTCGCCCCGTAGACAGGTTCATGTAAAATGGAAATTTAGTTTTAGATTTTAATCAAGCAACATTTGTAAAAAAAGGTTGAAACTGCATGCTGTAAATAAAAGCTAAACACTGTATGCTCCCCATTATCAACTTTCAATCTGGACAGCTTGGCTTGCATGTAAAATTAAAAAAAAGGAATTTATTGACCGAACACTCTCTTTTCAGGTATTAAACACATATAATTACCAGAGTACAATATTTTTCAATATTTATTGTGAACCTTATATATAGGGCATTTAGAAGTTAACACACTTTTAATGGGGCCTGTAGTAGAAAATTATTATCTGTAATATACCCATATTTTAATTTAAGGTACTCTTTTGAAATTGCCTGAGCCTACCAGTCTCCTCTGAATGAAATGTAATGCTTCTCTGTGTGTAAAATGAACATATCGTTCTTGCCTTCCTCCTTCCTGCCATGTCTTGTTGGCTAATAAACACTTGATTATTTTATTATGCTAAATTATCAGCTAATGTAAATTATTCACAAGAACAGTTAAATAACAAGAAGCCTTGAGATGACTATTTCAGATAAGTGCTTATTAAAAAAACAGCTTGGAGCAGCTTTGCAGACTTTTCATGAACATGTCCCAAGTGTTTCACATGTGCTATTTTTCCTATCGCCAACATTTAAAAATGTTTTTCTTCTCCAAATAGATTTTATCACTCTCCAATTCTCACTGAATTGATTAACAGTGCTTCAAGTAATGACATTTGTGTGTCTGTGCATACAGTATAGCATTCTTATTGAAAACTGCAACTATTTACTGTTCACCTTTTATATTAGGCTTTTAGATTTTTAGTTCACAGACCCTAAAACCATAATACAGAGACATCTTGAATAGTTTTCAGTAAGAGCAGAGGTTTTGATCTGCAGAAGGGTTATTAAACACACAGCATGGAAAGGGACCACCAGGCTGCCCTTTCTCTGTCCATTATGGAGAACAAAGCTTCTTTTATACAGGTTTAATCACTTACGAGTAAACGTTCTATTATTTACTATCATGATTAGCTATTATTTACAATCATGATTAGCTATTAAATCACTTTCTTGAGATGGCATGTGTAGGTATCTTCCTCCATATAACTTACCTACATAGTCTAGAACAGCCTTTCACAACCTTTTCAACACAGAGGAACCCTTCAAATAGTTCTCCAGTCTCGGGGAACCCCTACTAAAAATTAGAAATCTACAACTCATTATACATTATTGTGATGGTCAGTGGGGAGAATGATCCTTACACTTGTGGTCATTGAGAAGAATTACCTCCTTACAGATAGCTAAAAAGATCAATGGTGTAGTTGGAAACTTATCTGAGAGGCAGAAATGGCCCAATGCTAAAGGAACCTATGGAGGAACCTAGGGTTCCACGGAACCCTGGTTGAGAATCACTGGTCTATAAGGTAAGGAATAAGCAGGAATACTTACCTTGTTCCTTGTCTACTAGGCAGCCAGTGCTCCCCTCTGCTCTCATTATGAAGAGCCCTGGCCACCTTCACCTACAATGCAGGACCTCTGGCTAAGAGTAGCGGCCTTGTGCAAATGATACTACAGCTGGGAGGAAGCATGCAAGAAAATAGAATCAGGTATAATGCTAATTCACTAACCTCTAGGCTAAATAGACATCTAACCCTTGTATGTGTCCATAAATGATAAGAGTGGTGTGGCACTACTGTATCTACATTGTTTTTTTTTTTAGTTTTGACTGGAGTTTAGCTTTTAGGTGCTTCTCTAGTGATTTTCAAAAAGAAATGTGGTTCATTCAATAAAGACAAGCAGGTGGTTTACTTTGCAAGGAAAGTTGCATTTTGCAAGGGGATTCAACACAGTCCTTAGTGAATGAGGTGAAGCTCTACTAACTTCTATAATCCAAACATGTGCTAACAATAATTATTTTTTTTTTACTTTCCTTGTGTTCCAATTTTCCATTGGGTATTCTTTGCAATGTGAAACTTCACCAAATTCACTAAGAATTGGGCCAAGTTCCATTGGAAAGTGCAACTTCCTTTGTAAAGTGAACAACCTATTTGCTTTTAGTAAATCAACCCCAAAAACTTAGAACATTTATGGAATCCTATATGAAAGCATATTTAAAAACACTCATTAGCCCATCCACCAGTGATTTTTTTTTTTTACGGTATATTCACTTATTCACCAACATTCCCCAGAAACATTCACCTTGTTTAGAAATGTGTTGTTTGTTTATAGAATTAATCTTTACCTGATGAATGTAAAAGCTATAAAACAGCACACTTACAGTAATCTGTAAAAACAGCTTTTAACCAGCAAGTAAATTAGGCAGCCTGAGCTCTCCATGGTGCTGATACTGTGTTTTTACGCTCACTGCCTCCTTACCTTGGGGATGTAGCCTGAATTCTCGGGCATGCATTGTTTAATGATACTTTTTTAAATTGTATTAAAAGAAAGTGAAAAAAGTAACACTATAAGTATTGACATTGTGCAGAAAGCACAAGATCAGCACTCCTCATAGGCAGTCAGTCACTAAATTCTAAGATTTTTTAGAAATCAGATAATTATTTTGTGATACCAGGATTGACAACTATGATTCTATATAGATGCTGTAAATGCCAACAAGTCTTTATGTTTTATGAAATAATTAAAAACTGAGCATTAAATATTTTATCAGGAAATATGTTATTATTGGTTGGCACCATAGCTATATGCATACTTTCAAAACTGAAAAATAGTGAGAGCTAAATTTAAATGAAAATTCTGAAAAGTGAAAGAAAATCTCATGAAAACATTTCTTAGATAATTTTACTTTTTAAGCGATTATTGTAATGAATACTGCATAATGCACAGCAAATAGATGAAATCAGATAACGTGCATATTAATAGTCTATTCACAAACAGATATAGAAGCCTCTTTTGATCTGCTTTTCTTGTTTTAATTAATACCTACATTCCTTTGGGTTCTCAATGTACACACATGAGAAAATTAAGTCGAAATACAATCAGTGTGGCTGTAATAAACACCTCTCCTCCCAACCCACCACTGTACATTTGTAACCTAATTAACAAAGATTTACAAGAGTCATACCGAGATCAAACGTGAATGTTGAATCAACATTATTTGACTTTGCCTTCTGTAGGCTCCACCAGTGTTCCCACCAGGCTGGAGCTCAGCTTCCTGAAATTCTCTATTCTTTACCGAGGTAATTTCTCAGGATTGCTGTTTTTGTTTATTTAATACAGTAATTTAATAGCTTTTTTTTTATATCCCAGCAGCGTTAATTACAAATCTTTCTCCTGGCATCAAAGAATCTGATAATAATCAGGTCTGTTAGCATTGCCATAATATTAATTAAAAAGAACTCCACAAAATTCACATAATTCAATAATAAAAATGCAAAATGTATAGCAATCTTTTTTTCTTTTTTTTTACCTTTCTATTTTTCTTTTTCATATGTGCCATCTTTTTTTTAACCTTGGCTCACTAAAAATATTTTTTATAGCATTTTAGATCTACATCAAAAATGAGAATGCATTTTGCTTCTGAGTTTTCAATAATGTACAGGTTCATAAACAAGAAATCCACTGAGCACAGACATATTTTGCCATATTTTTTTCTTAGTCTTTTTGTGTTGTTTCAAAGACAGAAATTGAGCAGAATAATTCACAAATTGTGGGATGGCAAGAATCTATATCAGTATTTTGTTAAGCTCCATGTCCTTTGTGACATTTCAAAGCTGGGTAAAAATAAATAAAAATGACACACGGTTATCACAAATGTAGTGTGAGGGGCTCTAGAGTGTCCGTGTTGAGCTTCCCCCCCTGTTTTGTTACTACCAGTTTGGGTTCTAGAGTTTGGAGGCTTCAAGGAGGCTTAGGAAGGACAAAGCCTCTGACCAGGTGTTCATATCTTAATTGGGACTGGCAGGCTGTGTGTGCAGGTGGACACCACCTTTATAATCATAGGCCTGGGCACACAGAAACCAGGGAGTCAAAGTCTAGAAGATAAGAGTTAGAAGGTCCCCAATCAAGAGGCCGGGGCATGGGCCACACAATGATTAAAAAAATAGTGAGTGACCTGAGAGAGCTGCAAGAAAGAGTGCTGCGAGAGGCACAGAGTTGTATGAGAGCACAGGGGTGTTGTGTAACGGTCTGATAAACCAGCCACAATGCCAAAGCTTGAGGTATGTGCAGTAGTGCTGCAAAAACAAGCAAGGAGGCTTGGCATCATTTTTCTTATGTTTGAACTCATGGTGGAAACCTTGTGAGAGTAGCTGTTTGTGTTGAACTTTATTTTCATTTTTAATAAAAATGCGCTGTCAAACCCTGACTGTTAACTCCCCCAAGATCACCCCATGCTGTGGAAATTCCCCACTCTTGTGTGGTCACTAGGATTGGAAGTAAAGGGACAATTCTAAATGGGCACAAAGACAGCCATAACAATCTGATGGATGTTTTACCCTTTTTACTGGCGTTCCACTAGTCAGAATAAAGGTCTCCTTTAAATTTTATAAGAGAAGTAACACTATCCAACCAGGCATCCTGATGAACTGTGTCCATGTGGCCACCATGTTTCTGTAGGCTCATGGATACAGCTCATTAAGATTACTAACCTCTTAAACATGATGGAGAACAATTTAACCACTTCCTACCCAGGCCAATATTCGGCTTTCAGCACTGTCACGTCACATTTTGAATGACAATTGTGCAGTCATGCAACACTGTACCCATATTAAATGCGTATCACACAATAAATAACTGAAAATAAATAAACAAAACCCTATTATTTTTTTAAATGTGTTTTTCTTTGTTTCTGTTATTACATTTTGCAAATAAATAATCTTTCTTCATTTTTTACTGGTTGCTAAGGATGCCAACGGCTGCCGGTTCCTTAAATATTGCATGCTTGGAACACTACTTGTTTACAGCATGCATTTTTTTTTCTTTTGTGAAATGACTTTAACTCCTGTTTAATGTACTATTTACCAAGCATTTTGCTTTATGTAGTAAATACAGCATCAAGCAATAGTGAATTAAAATTTTCAAGATCGCATGCGGTATTTGGGAAAACACCTAAATACCGCATGCAATCTTTTTTGGAGCCCAATATGCAAAACATTATATTTTTTTAATGGAGCCCATTATGTAAAAAATACACAAATATTTTTTTCCTTTCAAATTTTCTTTCTTTTTTAGAATTTTTTTTTCTTTTTCTGTGATCTTTTTTACATACTGTGACCAGAGCAATACAGTATTACCTTAGTAACACTGTACTACTCTGGGAAGGTGATCAGGATTTTTTATTTTACACACTATGATTGGTTATAACAGTGGATTTCACTGTTAACCGCTTAAGTCCCGGACCATTTGGCTGGTCAAAGACCAGACCACTTTTTGCGATTCGGCACTGCGTCGCTTTAACCGACAATTACGCAGTTGTGCAACGTGGCTCACAAACAAAATTGACATTCTTTTTTTCCCACAAATAGAGCTTTCTTTTGGTGGTATTTGATCACCTCTGTGGTTTATATTTGGCACTATAAACAAAAAAAGAGCGTCAATTTTGAAAAGAAGCATTATTTTTAACTTTTTTTCCTCAGTTTAGGTCGATACGTATTCTTCTTCATATTTTTGGTAAAACCATATTTATTGGTTTGCGCAAAAGTTATAGCGTCTACAAAATAGGGGATAGTTTTATGGCATTTTTATAAATATTTTTTTTTTACTAGTAATGGGGGAGATCAGTGATTTTTTTCATGACTGCGACATTATGGTGGACACGTGGGACAATTATGACACATTTTTGGAACCATTGGCATTACAGCAATCAGTGTGATTAAAATTGGATTGATTACTGTAAAAATGTCACTGGCAGTGAAGGGGTTAACACTAGGGGGCAGTGAAAGGGTTAATATGTATCCTAGGGAGTGTTCTAACTGAAGGGGGGATGGGACTGTGCAGGGAAACTAACAGATCGCTGTTCATACTCTGTATGAACAGACGATCTGTCAATTCCCTGCTAAGAGAACCGGAAACTGTGTGTTTACACACACAGCTTCCGGTTCTCCATGTGCCCTGAGCAATCACGGACGCCCGGCTGTGATTGAGACCTCTGGGCACTCACATCGGCTTGGGGAGTAAGAGGGGGGGGCATGTGAGCGCCACCTTGTGGCCATTTATGCTAACAGCTTAGCATAACAACGATTCACGCAGCCGAGCCATGCTGCCGCAGTACAACTGCGGGGGCTGGTCTGCTAGCGGGTTTTCTGCATGAAATTCATTCATTCAATCTTTAATATTGTGATTAGCTGCGATTGGCCACAGCTAAGCACATGGTACAGATGGGCTGTGATTGGCCCTGTCTGCACCACGTGATCACTGTGTGATCACTGTGACCAACCACAGCGATCCCAACGCACTATTTTCAGTGCACACATTGCTGTAGAAATGGCTGTGTAAATAAGTGGGTGCTGAAGCGACCACTGGATGGAACTGTAAATAGTCAAAGCAAGAAAATGTCACAAGCACACCATGTCCATGATAGGTCAAAATTGTATTCAGTGACCACATAGTTACAGCAAATAGCAACATTTCGGAGCCTCGCAGGACCCCTTCATCAGCCATGTGCATGTGTGGCCACATGCCTGAAGAAGGGGCCCTGCGAGGCTCCAAAACGTTGCTATTTGCTGTAATGATATGATCGCTGAATAAAACTTTGGACTCTATCTGGAGATCCATGGTGTGCTGGTGACATTTTCTCAGTCACAGAGATCAACACAATAGTACACAATGACTGGCATAAATTAAAGCCATCCATTGTGTACAATTGTCATGTGATCTGCTGCGATTGGTCACATTTATCACATGGTACAGGCAGTAGGCCAGTACACTGTACTGTAATCTGATGTGTATGGTGGACACAACGGGTGACAGATTGTGCTGAAGCATGGCCCGATCCTGGTGGGACGTCATGTGGTGTCCACTGAGAATGCTCTCGCCTGGTTATCATTTTCCTATAGGCTCAGCAAGAAGTGGTTAATGTGACGTGTCTGACTATAGCCACCATGATTGTTGTACCACTGTGCCCCCTTAAAATGTTCTTTCTGATTGCCAATATATAAGTAAGATAAATGCAAACACTGTTATATGTGACAAGTTACATCATATTTATTGAAAAAGGTCAGTTACGATATTGCCCTATATTTAGGCTGTATGCAATACAAATGTCATATTACATAATCAAACTCCTTTGAGAATTGGGGCTCTGGCTACCTAGAGGCTGAACACAAAACTTTCTACCTGAAACATTCATTATCATAAACAGAGAATTTCCATCCTGTGTAAGAAATCTTTGTGCAATGGGGACTGTTCCATCCTCTTTATAATTAGTAACTATCTGTGCATTTTTTAGCAACTATAATATTAGGTAGTGTAGCGCTGGCTCCTGACGAGCAGGCGATATATGTTTTTCAAAGTTCAATTTTCCTGAAACTACAGTTGGGTTTTGGGGCTAATTTTCTAAATTTATGGTTTCAGTACCAGTCCAGCTGGGTTGCACTGGGTTCTCCTTGACCGCAGGTGTCACTGTCACCACCAGCAAGAGTAAGAATGCAGTCTAGCTGGGTGTATTGAATGCCACTTTTCTTTCGGAACCAGCCCAGTGGGAGTGTTCTCCTGCTGTGCATTCTGGGAGGTGGTATTTAAGGTACCGACATCCCATGCTTCGGTGTTCTGTTCCGGAGAATATTTTCTGGCTGTTTGGTTCTGGTCCTCCTGACCAGCCCCATGGCCCTCCTGGTCTGGGGTGCAGGAACCTTCATTTCAAGTCTCGAGGCTGGCTAGCCAGAGGCAACGCAGCTGCAGAGACAGGCCTGAATGGATTTCGGGGCCTATTTATCCAAAGGTGGTTCGGTGCCGTCTCATCAGAGGGAGAGGCCCAGCAACTGGAGAAGCCCCAGGGGAGGACTCTTCGGGAGAAGGCTATGCGCAAGGCTGGCTTCTCTGAAGGAGCCTGAAGGCTTAGTTGAAGGACACTACATGGATCTACACTCATACGGTATCGCCAGATTGGCTGAGAGATACTGGTACCGTATGATAGCTCTTTAAATTTGTCTATGTCCCTCAGTGATGCTCAAGTCTGTGGCAGAGACTTTCTCAAAAATCCTGTGCTCAAGTCTGTGGCAGAGACTTTACTTAACACCTTACTGGCTGCTAGGCCTAGTGAGAGGAGGTCTACCCGGGGGTTGTAAAATCCATCTGTGAAACGGTTGCTATTCTCTGGATTTTTCCTATAAGAGATTTTTCATTTTTTGCAGTCTAAAGTACCTGAACTTACCCCTAACCTTCTACCCTAAACTGAGAGACTCTGTTTCTGTTTGAAATAAAGAAGATTCATTGTCAGTTTCCACATTTCTTTGGGCCATCTACCCCTTAGACCCCCCTAGAACCCCTAGACGGAGAAGCAGTCAAGAAGGTAATGGTAAGCCCAATAAAACCACCAGCTCCTTTGGGGGTCAGTGCTACATTAGTTACATTGGTAACTTTATTATTATTAACTATCCATGCACATTTGTCTTTCAGTCAAGTTCCAAGACCCTTAAAGGCAGGTTTTGTTGTATTTGAGGATGTATAGGCATCTCCATTGTTTTTGTTTTTGGACATTATATTGGGTTGAGTTACTGTATGAACTTCAGTAGTTTGTTGCATAATTATTTAGTATATATCAAAGTGTTTCACACTTATAATATTATATCAAAGCCTTTCATTTACATGTAGGTAGAAAAACTAGAAAAAAAATTGAATGATAGGATGTAAATTTCTACCAATTTGCTTGATAATGCATTACATATAAATATGCACTGATGGGAATTATCTGACTACACATACAGGTATGTAAACATAACAAGTAAGTAGGATACTAAATCATTTTATAAATGGGATATAAGTCTTCACAAGTTACCTGAAAGAGTGCACTTATATTTATTCAGTTTTAAATGAATGTTACTCTCAGTTTATGGATTCCCCGTGCTAACAAACTGTGAAGGCCATTATTTTTTATTGTTTTTTGTAGTTGAAGTATTTCATCCAGCAACCATATACAGTAAAAATGAAAAATGAAATGTCCGACAATAATTTCAAACTCTGTGGTGTGCAGCACACAACGAACTTATCTTGCTGTGCTTAACAGCAGAATAAAATAAAATTATTAGATAGATGCTATGTAACATTTACACTCTTGCTTTACACTGAAGGTATTGGTGATACGGTGTTGATCCTGTTTTCTAAAGAGGAATGGTACTGCTATTAAAACATACCCATATGTTTATCAGAATAGATTAAAATAATCTCATAGTGGAGTGCCCAATAAGGTATACAATTGCCATGGCTCTTTGACCCAACCCTAGGATGCAGATTGTGAATTCATGAGCTACTGGATAAGTGTCAATTATATAGTCCAATGAAAACCAAGACACATGGCAGAGGTGTCTTATGAACAGAAAATGGGCATTGATGATGAGGTTTTGGTTAGAAACAAGCCAACATAGAAAACTAGTTTGTAGTTGTTTTATTGTGTATATTGGCTTTTCTATTAATATGCTCTTTTTGTATTGAATCTGTTTTCATGCAGCACTACAGAAAAATTAGAATTGTTATACAAGTCAGTTAGGCCTGTACATACTGTGCATACATTTTCGCTGCATGAATGCATACTTTCAGGGGCCTACTTAAATTAATATTAATGCTGTAACATTAATATATAGTGCCTGATTTGACAGTGATCATACAATTAATTGAGTGAATATGCACTTAAATCATCTAATCACGTGCAGCTGAAATAAGTAAACGTTAATTTTCTCTTCATATGTTTGGATAATTGAAGTGCACACTTATTATTTTGTCAACATTCTCAAATCCTTTAAGGCCTTATTCATACCTATACAGGTTGCAGTTTTCACATTCCTGCCTTTTTCAATACACGCTTTTGATCCATTGAAGTCTATGGAACCAAAAACCTGAAAAAAGTCTGTGGCCCTTTTAATGGGATGTGAACTACATCCATAGGAAACGATGTTAAATAGACTGTAGTGTGTTTCTGCAAAACTGAAAATGCACCAAAAAAAATGCATAGGTGTGAACAAGGCCTCATGCACATTGGATGTTTTTACAGCTGCTGTTTTTGGCTTCAGGTGTTTTTTTTTTGCAGCTAATAAACTGCCCAGAATGTTATCCTATGTGTACATGCACACAGAAACTGTTATCAGCACTTTTTGGCAGTGGCGTTTTCAGGTTGGAAAAAAAGACCCAGAACTAGTGGGTTTGAAGTGTTTTTCAGCTGTAAAAACGCTCTAACTCTGATAAAAGCTGAAAAACACTGAAAAACATGGCTATTCGGCATATATCAGAGTTTTTGAGCCATAAGCCTTTGTGGGAGTATAGTTTTGCTAAAAAAGCTAAAAAACGCTACTGCAAAAACTCTCCAAAACTCATTTTACAGCTACAGCTGATGCTGCTGGCATTTTTATAACGTCCAGTGGGCATGAGGCCTAATAAATCAGCCTCAAGGTGTGCTTTATTGCAGCATACTGAAGCAGACCATGTTTTTTCCAGGACAGAACTTTAATAGCACATATAGTAAAACAGCAAAACCCATATGGACATACATTAAAAAAATGCATCAATGCTCAAAAAAAAACAAAAAAAAACGTGTGTATAGACTGTATGTGAACAATAACATGCAAAACATTGTGTGGTTGATTTCATAAAGGATTATTGGGTGTTTACTTGGCAGTGTGAATTTTTACTTTGAAGCGTCCATGTTAGTAAATTTCACTTATGTGTAGGAAATTATGAAAAAGGACTTTTGCTAGCACGATTGTATTCAAAATGAATACAACTTCATTTTATTTCTCAACATATACTTTTCAAAATAAACAGCCCTTACTCCTTTAGTAAATCAAACCCTTTGAATATGTGAATAACATCAAAGTCAACATAGATCTGATATTAAGGAAGCTATGCGTGAATCCATTTGATCTACAAAACCCAAGTGGTTATGTAAACTGTGGCAAACTAATTTTGCTAACCACAGAAGCTTATTTGTTGGGTTTCTGGTCTCGAAGCAAGTGACATTACTGAAATGAAGGATGATGACCTTATCATTTTACTCTGATATTTCCCCATGACCCCATGTATACTTGCTATAGAGCAGTGTTTCTCAACCCCAGTCCTCAAGGCGCCCCGACAGGTCATGTTTTCAGGATTTCCCTCACATGAAACAGCTGTGGTAATTACTAAGGCAGTGAAACTGATCAAATCACCTGTGCAAAGTAATGGGAAGACTGAAAACATGACCTGTTGGGGCGCCTTGAGGACTGGAGTTGAGAAACACTACTATAGAGTGCTGCACACTGTTGGATTGATTCCACAACATTGGGATGGTTATGACTAACAACATGTAAGAAATTTAAGATAACAAACTACCCTACCGCAGAGCAACCAGATCCAGTCATGGCAGATTGGAATGTATTGGTTGTCTTAACGCAAAAAAGAGAGTCGTCATGAAAGTAATTGCGATAAATGAGGTCTAGACCAGTGTTTCTCAACTCCAGTCCTCAAGGTGCCCCAACAGGTCATGTTTTCAGAATTTACATTATTTTTTACAGGTGATTTGAATGTATTGGTTGTCTTAACGCAAAAAAGAGAGTCGTCATGAAAGTAATTGCGATAAATGAGGTCTAGACCAGTGTTTCTCAACTCCAGTCCTCAAGGTGCCCCAACAGGTCATGTTTTCAGAATTTTCATTATTTTTTACAGGTGATTTGATCAGTTTCACTGCCTTAGTAATTACCACAGCTGTTTCATCTGAGGGAAATCCTGAAAACCTGACCTGTTGGGGAGCCTTGAGAACTGGAGTTGCCCTGGAGAATTACAAAAGGAGTAAAATAAGGGGGCCTTGCTCTGTGACAGTCACTGGTCAAAGCATACATCAACTGGATTATTAGCCATTAGCAATCGTTTGACAATATTATTTTCTGCTTGTATGCACCCTATTATAGTCAAATACTATTTATTACCTGGATACTAACTGAAAGCCAAGGGAGGTTTTGGTGGCTAACACACTGTTGGAGTCAATTCAGACTACTTAGGCTCTTCTCAAATTCAGCAGCTGCATATCCTCATAAAGCATGATGCTTTTATCATTCATTTTTTTAATGTGACTAACAATGAGTTCCCAAACCACTTGAAGCCAGTGATGCCTTCATTTTATATATATAAACCTGAGATTACGGCGTTTATTTTTTCATAGTTGTAATTAAAAACCTTGTCCCAGAGCCACAGAGGAATTGATCTGCTATTAAATACATCAAAACCTAATCTCTGTGGCCCACGCTGGAATCTAATAAGAGTTGCTTTCCTCCTAATTAAATGTCGTTTAATGTGGCACAAGAATGTGGTCAAAATGAATGCATTTCTGTCACATTGTGCTGAAGGGAAGCTCATTTGGAATTAAATTACAGTTGCAGATGTTCAGAAAACCATCTCCCCTGCAATATGCCAATAAATATACTTTATGTTGTAAGAAAACAAAGTATGCCACTTGGAAGCAATTTTTCATTTAATTCCAACTTCAAGCAAAGCTTTTTATCAATTGGGGCAAAGGGAAAGAGAGTCTGCTAAGCTTGTATTGCTAAATTTGACCGATCAGGAAGATTTCCCTCTCTCTTTTTAATCTGTGACATTATGACAGGAAAACAGAAAAACAGGTGTCACTAAGAAAGGAGGATACATCAGAGGTTCTAATGCCCTGTAGACACCATTGGAAATTCTGCCAGCAAAAGTCTGATGTGAGCTTTTATACGGAAATTCCGACCGTGTATATGCTCTATCGGACTTTTGCTGGTGGAATTCGCGCCATCAAAAGATTGAGAGCAGGTTCTCAATTTTTCGGTCGGAAAAAGTTCAGATCAGAAATTTAGATTGTTTGTACCAATTCCGACATGCAAGATTCCTACGCATGCTCGGAAACAATTAGGCCGCGTACACACGGGCGGACTGTTCGCCCAACTTTGTCCGTCAAACAGTTTCGGCAAACAGTCCGCTCAAAATTAGCATGGACGGACATGGCCACACACGACGAACGAACAGTTTGCTGAAACCGCGCGCGATGACGTGAACGGCACGTACGACGGGACGAAAAATACGACGTCCTATACACTGCATTATAACTTTCGGCGTGTAAATCCTTTCTGAGCATGCGCGGAACTTAGTTTGAAGAACAAGCCTACACACGAGCGGACTGTTCGCTGAAACAAGGTTTCAGCGGACAGTTTTTCGGAAATTCCGTAAAACCTTGTTCGTCAAACTGTCCGCTGAAACTGTCCGCTGAAAGCCCACACACGAGCGGACTGTCCGCCCAAACACTGTTCAGCGGACAAAGTTGGGCGAACAGTCCGCCCGTGTGTACGCGGCCTCAGACTCATGCTCTGAAGCATTGAACTTCATTTTCTCGGCTCGTTGTAGTGTTGTACGTCACCGCGTTCTTGACGGTCGAAAGTTCAGAGTACTTTTGTGTGACTGTGTGCATGCAAGCCAAGCTTGAGCAGAATTCTATCGGAAAAAACATCCAAGGTTTTTCAGACGTAAATAAATTCTGCTTGTGTATACAGGGCATAACTCTTCCCTACTCTACTAAGAAAAGCTGTTTTTAATTCTCCCTACATTCTGGAGATTTCCTAAAATTTGCTGTACGTGTGAACTCTTGTGAACAGGAAGTAAGGTGAAATTTCTTCAATGTAGATACAAACCACAAAAAAAAAAAGGTAGAGGAACGAATTCTTCCTAAAACTAGAAAGTCCCCATTCTCCATTTATTAAAGCAATATTTAGAAGGTTAAGCCCTGAACAGAATGGTAATAGGCACATCAGTGTGTATATTTTCCATGCAGAAAAGGAGAATGTTGCTTTAGATACCGGTATGTTAAATTTACTTCTAGAAGGTCAAGAATTTAAGGAACATTATTTTATTTCTTCCAAATGTTGCATCAAAAATAAAATACAAACAGACCTAATACCTGATTACTAATTTAGTTTTGTCTGAATTTTCTTTTTGCATATCTGGGGTGATGTGTATTTTTTAAAAGAAAAGTATAGCCAAAGCCTTTTTGGCTATACTTCACTTGAGGGTCACAGGAATACAATTGCTTTTGTCCTGTGACCCAGATTCTGCTGGCAGTGGGCTATCAGCACGAGGCTAGGAAATGATTTTGGCAATATTGTCAGGATCCACCCCTCTGACTGATTGACAGCTCACTCAGCTTTTCAGTGCATAGCTGAGAGTCAGAGCCAGCTGAGCCTGCCCCCTTCTCATCCTGATGCTCTAGTGAGCACTGGAGGGGCAGAGTGAAGACCAATGACTGCTCTCCGAGATCCCAAAGTGAGTGATCAGTGATCGGTGGTCATGTGATCGCTTAGTACTCTTAGAGCCAGCACAGCACAGCTGCAGCATCAAATAGATTTTTTTTTTAATCCCATACTTCTCCTTTAAGTTATGTGTATTAGTTTGTATTTCTGCTTTAAAGGATAAGTTCACCTTTCATAACATGTTACATATTACACCCATATTTGAGGTGAAACATGTAACATGTTATGAATGCACCGGCCTCCACACCTTCCTGATCCCCTCTGTTCAAGCTAGTGGGGGTTCTTCTCCACCAGCTAGATGTCAAAATGTAAATAAAAATGTAACCATGCTGGGCTCCACCCACCCGGACACGTAATTCATTCATAGCACTCTGTTAATGAAAAACAACAAGGCCCGGCAGCCTTTGCGGGTGTCGGTGTGTAGTTTTCAATGAACTACCATGGCGCTGTGAGCACTGTGCTAGTTCATTCATTCTTCCTGTCAGCATGTATCGGCTTCCTCGTATGAGGTTCGAGGAAGCAGAAAGACTGACTGGTCTGCATGGCATCAGCGATCTGCTGATCGCTGATGCAATGCTTTACAGGCTTCTGCAAAAAAAATGCAAATTTTTTTTTTACCTGCAAAAATAAATGTGCATTTGTTTATTTCTCTGAAAAGATGAATATATCCTTTCAAGCCTTATGCACAGTGGGAGTTATAAAAATACCAGTAGCTTTAGCTGTAGAATGCCGCATTAAAAACGCAAGTTTTGCCACATCTTGCAGCATTTTTGCATTATCGTTTTTTTAGCGTTTGTTAGCAAAACTATACTCCCACAAAATGTTATGGCTCAAAAAGGCTCATAACGCAGAATAGCCACGCTTTATAAAATTTTTCAGTGCTAGAGCCCACTAGTTCTGTTTTTTTTCCAGCCAGAAAATGCTGATAAAAGCCTATGTATGCATGGATATATAGGATAACATTATATATATATATATATATATATATATATATATATACCGTATATACTCGAGTATAGGCCGACCCGAATATAAGCCGAGGCCCCCAATTTACCCCCAAAAAAACTGGCAAACTTATTGACTCGTGTATAAGCCGAGGGTGAGACATGCCTGTCCATCCCTGTGTGTGTGTCCGTCCATCCCTGTGTGTCCGTCCATCCCTGTGTGTCCGTCCATCCCTGTGTGTCCGTCCATCCCTGTGTGTGTGTGTGTGTCCATCCATCCATCCATCCCTGTGTGTGTGTGTCTCCATCCATCCATCCATCCATCCCTGTGTGTGTGTGTCTCCATCCATCCATCCATCCATCCCTGTGTGTGTGTGTGTCTCCATCCATCCATCCATCCATCCCTGTGTGTGTGTGTGTCTCCATCCATCCATCCATCCGTGTGTGTGTGTCTCCATCCGTGTGTGTGTGTGTGTGTGTGTGTGTGTGTGTGTGTGTGTGTGTGTGTGTCCAGCCTACCTGTGTCCCGAGCCTTTGTCCGAGCCTCCGTCCCGTGTCGTGCCTTGCCTTGCCTTCGTCCCGTCCCGTCCCGTCCCGTGCCGTGCCGTGCCTTGCCTTGCCTCCGTCCCGTGCCCTCTTCGTCGGCGGCCATTGTAAAATTCAAAAGCCGCGCCTCCTCCTTCGCCTGTGATAGGCGGAACACTGAATTTCCCAGCAGCCTGTGTTCCGCCTATCACGGACGTCGTATCATCCTCGTCCGTAGTACGAGGATGAGCGGATGCCCGTGATAGGCGGAACACAGGCTGCTGGGAAATTCAGTGTTCCGCCTATCACAGGCGAAGGCGGAGCCGGAGGCGCGGCTTTTGAATCAGAATGGCCGCTGTCTGTCTGCTCGACACGCTGATCGAGCGGGCAGACAGCGATGACTCGAGTATAAGCCGAGGGGGGCACTTTCAGCCTCAAAAAAGAGGCTGAAAATCTCGGCTTATACTCGAGTATATACGGTATATATATATATATATATATATATATATATATATCAATGGCACAACTATCAGTCTGTCCCCACATGCCAGGGTGCTAGGGGTAACCTTAGACTCTGAATGGTCCTTTCAGGCCCACATCCAATCCCTGCCCAAATTATGGCACCTTAGCCTCCGCAACATCTCTAAAATACGCCCCTTTTTAACTAATGACACCACGAGGCTTCTAATTCACTCCCTGGTTATCTCTCGCCTTGACTACTGCAACTCACTCCTCATTGGATTACCTTTGCATACACTATCCCCCTTCAGTCCATAATGAATGCTGCTGCAAGACTCATCCAAGACTCATCCACCTTACCAACCATTCAGTGTCCTCCACCTCTCTCTGCCAATTTCTGCACTGGCTTCTACTCACCCAACAAATAAAATTCAAAGTACTAACAATAATTTACAAAGCCGTCCACAACTCTGCCCCTAGCTACATCACTAACCTGGTCTTGAAATACCAACCAAGCTGCTCTCTTCGGTCCTCCCAAGACCTCCTTTGTTACCTCCTCCCATGTTCACTTACAGGATATCCCCAGAGCTTCTCCCATCCTTTGGAACTCCCTACCCCTATCTGTCTGACTTTCCCCTAATCTATCTATCTTTAGACGATCCCTGAAAACCCTTCTTTTTAAAGAAGCTTATCCTGCTTCTAACTAATACACTGTTTTATTTTCTCCATCAGCTCATCCCCCACAGTTATTAACTTTTGTATCAATTGAACCTCCCTCCTAGATTGTAAGCTCTAGCGAGCAGGACATTTTGATTCCTCTTGTACCAAATTGTAATGTAACTCCAATGTCTGCCTTTATTTTGATAAGCGCTGCACAAACGTTGGTGCTGTATAAATCCTGTATAACAATAATAATATATATTTTATATTTTTTTATGTATATATTTTTTATATCATATATCACCATATATATATATATATATATATATATATATATATATATATATATATATATATATATATATTTTTTTTTTTTTTTTTTTTCTATCTATGACCATACTATTATGTGTATATGCTTTCATATATTTTTTCTGCATATTAGTTTTTGAGATATATATATATATATATATATTTTTAAAAGTATATATTTTTTATTTTAGTTGATGTGAATAATGATTTATGTATGCATACATTCTTCATGCATGTTGCCCATTTTTAACTATTTTAAATGCTTATACAACCAACAACCAACTTTTTGGTTATATAATCAGTGTCCGTGTGAGTGCTGGTGGTGCGCTGTGTGTGCTGGAACTTGTTTTCCCATGGGCGGCCTGATCACATAAATAGCACCTTTCCAGCACTGCCTTGTTAGGCCTGTAGAAGGAGCTGTGGTCCGAGCGCGTGGCCTGCCTATTCTGCCCATCTAGAACAGTCTATCTGTGATATCTGTACATGTTTGGTGATGCCATTTCCCTGTGTTTCACGCTGGTTCCGGTCGACTTCCTGGTGGCCACAGGACTGCCGTGCCGTGATCCCCTGCTATCTCCCTCAAGCCCGGATGATGGTCTTTGACCCCTGGAAAATCACAGATGAGCTTGATTTCTGATTTTATCCTGTGGGTGTACACTGAGGTGGCGCTTCCTGTGTTTTCCCCTCCTTCTTATCAGTTCACAGAGCTGGCTCCCTCTGAGGTTAGCTGCCCCCATTCATTTTAAAAACTGATCCTTTAAGGGCTAATGGACTCACATGATTATTAGCTTATTATCCATTTATACATTTACAGTTACTCCATCTTTTGCACTTACAGTTTCTTTTCCTATATAGGATAACATGCTGGTGGTTTACTGGCTTCAGGAAAAAAATACCTGAAGTCAAAAACAGCAGTCATAAAAACATCCTGTGTGCATGAGGCCTAAGCCCTGGTTCCCACTGATGTGATGCGGGAAACTCCACAAGATTTGCAACATCGTAATGCACTGCATAGTAATCGCACAGTGTCCTTGCATCTGCTGCAGTTGTCAAAGTTAGATTGCAATGGGATTCAGGTGCGGGGGAAAAGAAGGGTCCTGCTCCATATTGGTGTGAATGTGATGCGAGTTGAGCCATACAATATGAACGAACTTGCCCACACACGGAGTAAAGTCTGTTCATTTTGAACGCGGCTCCAGGTAGAGGGGACTAGCGAAGGAAGTGAATGTCACCGCCTCCATTGGCGAGACTAACACCTCACGAGCCCCGTCACCTGTTATGGATTTAAAGGGGAAGCCCTATGCTGAAAAAACGGCGTAGGGGTCCCCCCAAAGTCCATAGCAGACCCTTATCCGAGCATGCAGCCCGGCCGGTCAGGAAAGGGGGTGGGGAGAAACGAGCAGGCCCCCCTCCTGAGCCGTACCAGGCCACGTGCCCTCAACATGGGGGGTGCTTTGGGGAAGGGGGGCCCTGCGGCGCCCCACCCCAAAGCACCTTGTTCCCATGTTGATGAGGACAAGGGCCTTTTCCCGACAACCCTGGCCAGTTGGTTGTTGGGGTCTGCGAGTGGGGGGTTTATTAGAATCCAGGAGCCCCCTTTAATAAGGGGCCCCCAGATCCCAGCCCCCCACCCTATGTGAATGAGTATGGGGTACATGGTACCCCTACCCATTCATCTGGGGGGAAAAAGTGTACATATAAAAAAACACAACACAGGTTTTTAAAATACTTTATTAGACAGCTCTGGGGGTCTTTTGTTCTTCCATCTTTGGGGTCTTCTCGCCGGACTCCTCCGCTATCTTCTGCTCTTTTTCTAGCTCTTTTACTAGTGGAGGAGCCCAGCTTTCTCCTTCATTGCCGCCGCCATCCAGGGGTCTTCTTCCGACTTTAGGATCTTGTCCCACTCTTTGGGGGTCTTGTGCTGCTCTTCGGTTCTTCTTGCCGGGCCTCCGCTTTCTTCTTCCAGCTCTTTAACTAGCGTTGGCCCGGTCTTCTGTCGCTGACGCCATCGCCGCCACCTTGTGTTCAGTATTCTGTTGGGTATTCAGTAATCTAAGGGCAAGAAGCAGAAATTTGAACATCTTCTAATATGCAGAATAGATATTACTAATACCATTGTAAACAAAAAGGTATCAGAGAGAGATTAAATACATTTTTAGAGTCCCAAAATATTACAAGGAAATGATATAGTAGTTATACTATTACCTTCCCAGAGAAACCATATATTCTAATGTCCTTAGTGCCACAAATATTCTGTGGTCAATTTGGTGAGAAGCCAATAAATCAACCAGCTTGTTTTATATGAAACCTTGGTGGGTTTTACCCAGGCAACAGTGTTGCTAATTACTAAACCAAAGTTGATTTTGCTGCCTTTAAAATATCAAATTTGCCGATAGTGCAGCATTCTGCTTTACCATCTACTTAACTCCTTTTATCATTTTAACCACTTGCCTACTGGACACTTTCACCCATTTCCTGCAGGCCAATTTTCAGCTTTCAGTGCTGTCGCAATTTGAATGACAATTGCGACATCATGCAATGCTGTACCCAAACAAATGTTTTATAATTTTTTGAGACAGATAGAGTTTTCTTTTGGTGGTATTTAATTGCAATTTTTTTTAATTTTTTGCTACACAAAGAAAAAAAGACCGAAAACTCTGAAAAAAAAACAGTTTTCTTAGTTTCTGTTATAACATTTTGTAAATAAGTACATTTTCTTCTTCACGTATGTGCACTGATAAGGCTGCACTAATGGGCACTGATATGCTGCACTAATTAGCACTGATAGACTGCACTGATGGGCACTGATGAGGTGGCTCTGATGGGCACTGATGATAAGGCACCGATGAAGCGGCACTGATATGCAGCACTAATGGGCAGAGGCAATGACAGGCAGCACTGATAGGCAGTGACAGGTAGCACTGATTGGCAATGATTGGCAGCACTGGTGGGCACTGATGGGGCTGCACTGTTTATCAGGATACTGATGATTAGTGCCCTGAATATCAGTGTAGATGTCCCCTGTGTGGATTGCCGCTTACTGGTTCTCCTCTCCTCACATGCTGTCAGCATGAGGAGAGTACTGCCAATATCCAGCCAATTCTGTTTAGACTGTGATGAGCTGTGATTGGACACAGCTAGTCACAGGGTAAAGAGCCACTGTGATTGGCTCTTTACCCTTATCTGTGATCAGCTGTGTTCGAAGGACACAGGCTGCAGCATGTTGGCATGCATGCTGCAGTCGGCCCATGAGTGCAATCATGGGAGGATGAAAATAGACTCCCTCCCGGAAATGTGTGACCATGCTGTAGTCATCATTCACCTATAGCACGGTCATGATTCACTCTTAATAAGAGGAGATTAAGGGGGGACATGATCAACATGTACAAATATATAAGGGGTCCATATAGTGAACTTGGTGTCGAGTTATTCACTTTATAGTCAACAAAGGGCACTGTGGCAGGGGGCGTGACCAATGCAGAAGAGAGTGAGGATGAGAGGAGTCAGCGAGTGAGCGGCTGTGCTGTTCTCCCGCCCTGCTCCGACTACCATGAGGCTCACCAGGATGTGACGCTTTCCCTCCCCAAGCTCCTAGATTTTGCTGCCTGGGCATCTGATGAGTGGTGGGCTCATGGCAATCTTTGGTCTTCCCTTGCAAAACAGGAGTAGCTCCACTCACCTCCCATCTTCTTTCCTTCCCACGCTCCTCCTCTCCTTCTCCCCACCCACCGGCGGTGTGCGCTGACCAGCAGAGACATTGGGGACAGACTCTGCTGAGTAAGCATCGGAGCTGTGTGTGCGACTTGAGGAGGAGAGGATCCCACAAGATCTCGAGAGGTGTCTTGGCTTGGAGCGGCGAGGGAGAGGCTGAGCTAGCCACCGCTAGCATTGGATGAGCTGTTGATGCCGTTCCCTGATACTATCTCGAGTGGAGGAGTTGGTCCTTGGGCTTCCTGCCTATACCCTGTGTTGTGGCTTATACCCTGTGCTTTGGATGAAGTAATGCCTGGAGAGGTGGTGAGAAGCGAGCTTATTGTTATTGTATGGCACTACTACAATAATATAGTCGGTTGCGCTTTTCGGACTTTTGCAAGTGGGACTGCACTGCTTGGGGGCATAAGACTTTAAAGCTATTTACTACTTGGATTGCCTTGCCTAAACTCTCTCATGTATATATATGCCTGTGTGCCTGCATGCCTATCTTTTCTTTGCTGCTGCTGAGATTGTTTTGGCTGTGGTAAGAGTAAACAGAGGCAGACTGCTGGTACTCCAAAAGAAAGAAAAAGGGGGAAGGAAAAAATGTTTTTATTTTTTTTTTCTCCCCTCCTGTCTGTAAAGGGACACATCCAATCTGTTAAGCAAGATAGCCATGTCAGGAAAAGACTCCCTGAAGAGCACTTACCACAAGAGGGGTTTCAAGTCACTCACTCGGAAAAGGATAGAACCAATCAAATGGCCTCAGCTGCAGCCACTAAATTGGAGCGATACGCACACTCAGGGCCTGCCTCACCTACTAAGTCAAGTTCTCAGCATGTAACCTTACAGAATAAAGACCATAAAAACTCATCTGCAGACAGAAAGAGCCAAGGGTGCACCTCTTCTAATCCTCCCACCCCACTGGTTGCTAAATCTGGAGGTAGTAAGGGATCGGGGGAGGTAAAACTGTTGCTGCTACCATAAACATGCTATCACCCATATATCTGCGCCTACTATTTTGGAGGGGGAGCCCCGCTACGAGAGGTACTGAATGTGATTAAGGTATGCAAAGACTCAATTTCTAGCTTTGACAGACAGCTAAGATATATTAACCACTTGCTTACTGGGCACTTAAACCCCCCTCAGTCCCAGACCAATTTTCAGCTTTCAGCGCTGATGCACTTTGAGTGACAATTGCGCGGTCATACAACACTGTACCCAAATGAAATTTTTATCATTTTTTTCCCACAAATAGAGCTTTCTTTTGGTGGTATTTAGTTACAGCTCGGAGTTTTATTTTTTGCTAAACAAACAAAAAAAGATGCAAAAAAAAAAAAAAAAAAAATCATGTTTTAATAGTTTGTTATAAAATTTTGCAAACGGGTCATTTTTCTCCTTCATTGAAGTGATTAGGCGGCACTGATAGGCTGCATTGGTGGGCACTGATGGGCTGCATTGGTGGGCACTGATGGGCTGCATTGGTGGGCACTGATAGGCTGCACTGGTGGGCACTGATAGGCATAGTTAAGGCGGCACTAATAGGCACAGATAAGGCGGCACCGATGGGCACAGATAAGGCGGCACTGATGGGCAAAGATGGGCACAGATAAGATGGCACGGATGGGTGGCACGGATAAGTGGCACGGATGGGTGGCACGGATGGGCACTGATAGGTACCACAGATAGATGGGACTGATGGGCACTGATAGGTGGCACTGATAGGTGGCTCTGATAGGTGGCACTGCTGGGCACTGATGGGCGGCACTGCTGGGCACTGATGGGCGGCACTGCTGGGCACTGATGGGCGGCACTGGGGTGCAGCACCTTTGAGGCAGATTTTGGGTGGCACTGTGGGTGACACTGTGGGTGGCACTGTGGGTGGCACTGTGGGCACTGCTGGGTGGCACTGTGGGCACTGCTGGGTGGCACTGTGGGCACTATGGGCACTGCTGGGTGGCACTGACAGGGGGGCACTTACTTTATTTCAGGATGGCACTGCGGGTGGCAGGTGGGCACTGGCAGGGGGCAGGTGTCCGCTGGATATGCTGGCCGTGATCGGGACTGATGTCCCGAACACGGCCGCCGGCGATCGGCTTTTTTTTTTTCTCCTCGCGCTGTCAGCACGAGGAGGAATACTAGCCGATTACCGGCTCCGTTTTATCACATGATCAGCTGTCATTGGCTGACAGCTGATCACGTGATAAGGGGTCGGGATCGACCCCTTACACGGATCGGTGATCAGGCGAGTCTCACGGACTCGCCGATCACAGAGCGCGCCGCGCGCGCCCCTCAGGGGGCGCGCAGGCCGCTCGTAACCGGGACGACGTCAATAGACGTAGTCCCGGCAATCTAGGTCCGCGCTAATGCCGTCATTCGGCAATAGCGCGGTACCCAAGTGGTTAAAGAGGAACTATTATCTATGAGACAAGATTTAATCAGGACTGTATTAAGGACTTCTGACCTTGAAGAACGTGTAAGCTTAGTTGAGGATGAGTTGAGCCCTGTGAAACGTGAAATTGAATCGCTTAAAAATATAATTAACACTCAAGTCGCTAAATTGGATGAAATGGAAAACAGGAACCGTAGAAATAATATTAGGTTGATATGCCTCCCTGAGCATAGCGAGGGTACCAATTTAATAGCTTTTCTAGAGGGGTGGTTTTGGGAGATCTTTGGGGCTACTGTCTTTAGTCCTTTATTCACGATAGAACGAGCACACCAAACCCCTGCAAGAGCTCACTATACGGGGGACCGTCCTAGGCCGATAATAATGAAAATCCTCAATTATAATGACAAAGTGATTTTATTGTGAGGGACCAGGGAGATGGGGGACATTAGGTTTAAGGGGGCCAGGGTCTCCTTCTACCCTAACTTCTTGCCTGATCTCCAGAAACGTAGAGCTGAATTTACTCCTGGTTATGCGCAACATGATAAAGTACAAGATAGATTATGCTCTCCTATACCCGGCTCGCTTGAGGGTGTTGACAGCCGGTAGAACTCTTTTTTTTTATTCACCAAAGGAGGCAGCCCAATGGTTAGAAGAAAACAAAAAGCAACCATAAATCCATGTAATCGGGATGTTTGTGGATTTGAACATGTGATTGTTTACATTTTGTTTATACTTTGAAGGGTAGGGATGTGATATTGTACATGAGATACTTGCACGACCATTTCACTTATAAAAGGAGCCGGGGGGTTAAACAGCAAAGGGTGGGTGTAGAAACAAATGTATGTAGGAATGTGTGTTAGGGGGAAGTTAAATTCCCTAGGCTGGGTCCAGTTTATGCTTAGGGCACTAAGAATGATACTTGCAAGCAAGTGGTGGGAGGGATGTAAGAAGGTCACGGGTGCACTCCTAGGGGGAAGCCCTGATGGGCAACAAGGGAGGGAGAGGGGAGGGGGAATCTTGTAGGTTTAGGATTTAAGAGGGGTAGGGTGGGAAGGGCTGAAAATAATGAACAGACACCTGCATACACGAGATTAAAGATTCACTTTTTAGGAGGTTATAGGAGTGGGTATCACATATACGGTGGTAAGAACTTAAGACAGGAAGGTGGGAGCAGGAAAAGGGCATTTTTTCCTCTCCTTTTTTTTTTTTTTGTCCCGACTTGCCCGATTATATGGTGTTAAGACTGGATGAAGGCTAAAGAAATTTGTATTATGTCATGGAACGCGCGTGGTTTGGGAGACCTGGTCAAGAGAGCGGTGGTACTGTCATCACTGGAAGGAAGAGGCCCCCAGAATGTTATGCTACAGGAGACACATCTGACCGGTGAGACAGTCCCACTGCATGGTCGGAAATTCCAAAAACAAATTCCACTCCGTATTTTCATCATACTCAAGAGGGGGGAGCATCTTGATCGATAGGGAAGTCTTGTTCTCCTGTTATAAGAGCTGTATAGATACTATGGGTCGTTATATTTCTTTTTACATTGCTCAATCGAAAACAAGCCATATGTGATAGCAAATATCTATGTTCCACCCCCATATAATAGATAAACCCAGAAATCTAGTAATAGCAGTAGGGGATTTTAATGAAGTTCTGAATAGGTCCCTGGACAGATTATCTCCAGTAAATTGCCCAGTGGCCGGGGACGAGACTAGATTAGCTCGCTTCTTCCATGAAGTGGGGCTATGCGACTCGTGGCGTACACGGCACCCATTGGAAAGACAATATTCCTGCTTTTCTACTTCTTTTTCTACCTTGTGTAGACTTGACATGGCCCTAGTTAATACTGAGGCCTTGGCCTTGATTGGCAACTTAGAATACGGCCTAAGGGGGATATCAGACCACTCCCCTCTAACACGGAAAATTATTACTGGGAAAAAGTTTCATTTTGGACAATGGAAAATTGATCCCTCGTGGCTGGAGATGATGAACGATCCCGAGGGATTAATGACTGAACTAAAAGCATTTATAATCATCAATACTGGTACGGCGCCGGCGGGAGTTGTCTGGGACTCTTTAAAAGCTTTTTTCAGAGGGCTTCTTATCCAGCAAATTACTAGAATTAAAGCCAGGATGAAGAAATGGGAGGAGGAAGCAAAAAAGTCAGTGTTGGTGGCGGAACAACAGTACATTACTAATCCAACTCGCGCAACCCAGAAAGATTGGCTATAAAAGTAGCAAGGGTATAAAATGATCACAATAAGAAAGATGGACAACAACTCCATCTCCACCTCTGGTAGCTGTACACATAGTCCTCCTGGGTACCTTGCAAGATTAGGACCCTTACGGACCGTTAACGACCAGACACCTCCCCCCTCCTCCCTCCCACCTCCCCCTCCCAAACACTCGTTCCATACCTACTTACTTCATGTTTTCCTCCCACTTCTCCTCTATACCTCCTTTCAAAGTGGGAATAGCTCCCCACCTGCCCACCGACTACCTGGGCCCTCCCCCCACGAGTGCACTGCCAAAGCTCCTGGCCCAGGATTAGGGACATCAGTTGGCGATACCTTGACAACTTTTGGACACAGATTTCTCATCCTTAGTTGGGAAAACATCCATCTCTAACAATGCAACAACAACTATCCCTGAAATGCCTTTCTCTAAATGTTAAAGGCTTAAACCTTCCAGAGAAGAGATCACAGGTACTAACTGCCTTGATGAAACATAGAGCCCATTTTCTGCTCCTGCAAGAAACACACTTCTGTACTAACGCTATCCCCAAGCTAGCGAACCACATTTATACTCGGTCGCTACATTCCACTAACCCTAAAGCTAAAATGAAAGGGGTCTCAATACTCATTGCTAAACATGCCGATTTTCAGTTTAAGGAGTCCAAAATAGATCCGGAGGGGAGATATCTTTTTATTAAGGGTACGTACGCGTCTAAACCAATTACACTGGCCAACATTTATTGTCCCAATGAACATCAGCTATATTTTCCCAAGACAGTGTGTGACTTACTATCTTCCTTCCAAGAAGGCATAGTGATTTTGGAGGGAGATTTTAACATTCCGATGAATCCTCTCCTAGACACCTCTACAGGGACATCTTCACTTCCATACAGGGCCTTACGCCAAATCAAATTACAACTTCAAACCTTGACCCTACACGACACCTGGCGTACTCTATTCCCAACAGTCAAGGAATATACTTTTTTCTCCTCACTGCACCAAAAGTTTCCCTCTTCCTGACCCAATATGACCTGACTTACCTCTCCCAAGCGTCCATTGAACCATGTGGAGACTGAATCCCTCCCTTCTAAAGGATCCGTATTTACTGGCACAGATATGCGCTCGACTTAAACTATATTTTAAAGAAAATCGATCCCCTAACATATCACCCACTACCAGTGGCGTAACTAGAACCTTCAGGGCCACGATGCAAGAAACCATGAAGGGCCCCCCTAAACCCCAGCCAGGGCCCTTCCCTCTGAGTCCGGCGGTGGAACCCCAGGGCGTGGTCACAGGTATGACCTTTGTGAGCCCTGTAGTTCCACCACTGGTATCAGTAGTTTTTATTTATTAAATTTTTTTACATTTTTAGGTGCCCCATTGGGGGACTGTCCCTAGGCAGAATTGGGTCCCCGTCCCCAGAAGAGATGAGGTCCTTTTCTCCAGGGCAGATGAAGTTACTGCCCCCAGGTGAGAAGGGGTCCCTGTCCCCAGGGGAGGTGGGGGTCCCTGTCCTCACGTGATAAGGGGTCCCTGTCCCCAAGGGATTATGGAGGGGGTATGTAATAGTGTGTGCTAGCTGCCTATGCTGCTGCCGGCCATATGTAGAGGGGGCTGCATGGGCCCCCTGCATCACAGGGCCCAGTTGCGGTCGCAACTGCTGCACCCCCTATAGTTACGCCCCTGCCCACTACACTTTGGGAGGCTCACAAGGGTGTCATTAGAGGCAAACTAATCTGGCAACCGCTTCTAAAAAGAAACACCAAGAACACATTAAAACCCTTATTGAAGTAATTCACAGACTCAAACGGACACATAAACAGGCAACTTTCCTAGCAACACTCCAGGAGCTCACGCTAGCCCGATCTGTGCTTTTAGACGAACTAGGGAAATGCACTAGAAGACTATACATACTGGGCCAAAAGGTATTTTATGAGCACGGTAACAAAAGCGGGAGACTCCTAGCACGTACAATACAGGCGGCCAAATCCCAGACGACAATCCATCAGATACGAGACAGCAAAGTTAACCTACTCTCCAGAAACACAGACATTGGCAAACAATTTGAAATGTTCTACTCCAAACTTTACAATCTGACAAGGGACGACTCGGGAGCATCCGGGATAGGTGACCGCACCGACAAAATTAGAGACTTCTTGTCCCAATACTGCCCTAAACCAATTACACCTCAGCGAGCAAAAGCCATGGAGAGCCCCCTCTCTTCAGAGGAGCTCCTCTTGGCAATTAAACAAATGAAACTGGGTAAGAGCCCCAGACCTCATGGCCTCCCGCTTATCTATTACAAAACCTTACCATAAGAACTGACGCCACCCCTACTACAGACTTTCAACGCTCTAGCGAACCCTGGCCGACTGCTGGAAGCACACATAACAGTTATCCCCAAACTATAGGCCCATATCTTTGCTCAATGTCGATATCAAACTGTACGCTAAGATTTTCGCCAACAGACTTTTTCCTCTTATTCCGGACCTCATACTCTCTGATCAAGTGGGCTTCATCCCTGGCAGAGAAGCCAGGGATAACACTATTCGCACATTGAACCTACATCACTGGCTTACTTCAACACTATCCCATGGATTCTTTCTGTCTCTCGATGCTGAGAAGGCATTTGACAGGGTGGCGTGGGACTATATGCAGGCAGTGCTGAAGGTAGTGGGACTCCTTCCACGCATGTGCTCTCACATTGACGCCTTATATGCGAACCCTTCGACTAAAGTAAAAGTCAATGGCCTCCTGTCGGACGCCTTCTCAATCAGTAATGGGACGCGTCAGGGCTGCCCCCTATCACCCCTAAACTTTGTGCTGTCTCTTGAACCCCTACTAAACAGATTAAGAGCCAATCCTGACATAAAGGGATGCTTTATAGGTGATAGGGAGTTTAAAGTAGCAGCCTTCGCTGACGATATCTTATTATCACTCCAATCCCCACGTATTTCCCTACCTAACCTTCTCAATGATAGGAAACATTTCGAGGAGCTATCAAACTTGAAAATCAATTACTCTAAATCATACGCCCTCAACGTCTCACTCCCACCACAAGAGGCTATGCACTGTCAGGAGTCCTTCCCTTTTAGATGGCAAAAAGATAACATAACTTATCTAGGTATCCAAATTACACGGAAAATGCCGGACTTATATGTCCGGAATTTTCTACCCGCGCTTGCCAAAATCCAGACAGAACTTAAAGACGTGGCCAACCTGAATGTCTCGTGGTTCGTTAGAGCGGCCTTAATAAAGATGATTGTTCTCCCCCGACTCTTATACTTGATGCAGACAATCCCGATCCACCTCCCTCCTGCATTCTTTGCTTCTTATAAAAAGACTTGCACCGCCTTTATTTGGAAGAACTCGGCCCCGCATATTAAATACTCCCGCTTGAGGGGGGCGTGACCGGAAGCTGAGGACGACGGACGTGCCTGGGGAGAGCTCCGCTGAGGCCTAGCTCCAATCAAACCCCATCCTCGGCCACCGCACCCTATTTCTGCCCACCGACCTCTCCATCTCGTCGGTGGGCCATCGGGGCTCCGGACGGAGCTGATATTGCTGCTGAGTCCGCCGCCGTTCTCGCTCTGCAGCGACGGGCGGGCGGCGAGGCAGGCCGGACGCCGCCATCTTGCGGCCTACGCCGACACACGGAGCCTCCGGACGGCGCATCCTAGGCCCCATCTCGGCCGGGACTACAGCGGACACTTGGCGCGGATACCTTCGGACAGCCTCTCCTACACCGGACCCCCGCTGGCCGCCGCTCGGATGCCTGAGAGGAAGCCCAGGCCCCAGCTGGAAAGGTGAGCTCCGGCGGCCATCTTGCTCCACCCGAGGCCTTTACCAGCATATCTGCTCTCCCTCCTCTGTGGCCGGATTGCTGACCCATCCAGAACAGGCATTGATCCCTGCCTCTGCTGTGCATAGCAACCCTCCTGAGTATCTGCCTGCCTAAATCTCTCTCACCCTCCTACCCTGCACCTACCCTCGGCCTGCTCAGCGGCCATCTTGGTCCACCCATCTCCTTCTCCTACTACCAGTGGACTGTACCTGCCTGCTAATTGCCCTGGTTCCTGCCTTAACTGGTGCCCTCTCCCCTTATACCACTCAGTGGGGCAGTGGGGTCTGGATTCCCCCCCCTGGTTGCTTGGGACTGCTACAGACTGCCCTCCTACTTCATCTCCCTCCCCTCACAGTTGACTGCTGCGGCCTGCACTCCTGCTCCATCCCCCCCTCCCCCCACGGTTGGTTTGGATCTTCTGAACGGTTGCATACTATCTTGGGGTCTCATCTTGGGTCCCACTTGTTTGACAGCCATGTGATCATCCTACATAGGCCTTAGCCGCCTTCCAATGCTCCCGTGCTACTCGCAGTCGCTACTTTTCTATGGGAAACACCGCATGTAACTGATTATACGCCTAGTCCCAACGCCTCATGGTGAAATACGGGCCGAAACACCTTCCTCAGTCTAGGTCCCCGGATTTGCGGCCCCCACAGACACAGACTCTGGATCGATTTTTAAGCAGGCCGGCCTCCCCAGCCCCTTCTCCAGGTTCCTTCACGTATGCACAAGTGGCTTCCCAAGCACCGGCGCACGACAGTCCACATTCCTTGTCACACAGCCACTCAGACACGATGTCCGCCCCGGTCACGGTTGATGTGCTTGACGATAAACTGCGAGTTCTCCTACAAGACTTGACGAGCAATGTTTCAAAGGAAATGGGTAAGCTGGCCCATGAACTGCGGGGAGAGCTTGCCCAGATTGGAGAACGGACTGATGTCCTGGAAACCAAATTTGATGACCTGATACAATATGTCCACGTTTTGGAAGAAGACAACGCCGGTCTAAAACAATCGGTCTCTCAGCTCCAATCCCAACAGGAAGATTTGGAGAACAGGGAACGTCGCCAAAACCTTCGGATCAGAGGCGTTCCAGAGGCTGTTGGTGAGGGGGAGATCAAACCTTACCTACTCAGCCTCTTTAACGTTGTTGCCCCTAAAGTCCCGGACATAGACTGGAGAATGGATAGGGCCCACAGATCCCTGGCCCCAAAACCGCCTGCCGGAGCCAACCCCAGAGACATTATCGTACGCTTTCATTACTACGATAGCAAAGAGGCTTTGACCATGGCCACCCGGAACAAATCCCGCTTGGAATTTAAAGGAGCCAAGATTCAAATTTTTAGTGACTTATCCCCCATTACTCTTGCCAAGCGTCGCAGCTTTCGCCCCGTGACTGCTCATCTACAAAATCATCAGTTTCCATATCGTTGGGGGTTTCCTTTCCGCCTTTCTGCTACTAAAGATGGGATTCAATACTCTATGAGAGATCTTCAGGAGAGTGAAGCTTTCATACGTAACCTGGGCCTACCACCGCTTCCAGACGAAGACCCCATGCCGCTTCCGACGACGCCCAGACCCTCCTCCATTCCTGCTCGGATCTGGACCCCTGCACGCCAGAAGCCGCAGAAATCCTTCTCTACCCCTCAACGAAACCTGCATCCTAGACTCCCTCCCTGATGGAAGCTTCCAAGTGTCATGTTTGGCTGATCTTGGCCTCGGCCCCTGTCTCACCATGTTTCCTCTTTAACAAGGGATATTTGCAACTTTAGTTACAGGTTACATTTTCCACTGCCCCTGTTCTTTTTTGGTTGTTGGGACTACAGTGTTTTGCTCTTATTTCCTGTAATTTTTGCTGGAAGGTGGCGGGGTCTCTCCAGATGATCTGGAACCCCTGATGTGCCTTCTTTGGTTCCATGGCTACGGCTGTGGACTCCTGGGTGGTTTTCACCCCCCAGGCCTTTTTTCTATCAGTAATGTTTTTTTTTTCTACTTTCTAGGCCTATTTTTTGGCCTTTTTTTCATCTTTTGTTCAATTTGGATGCTTTCTACTACAATTTATAATCACATTGTTGTTATTCTATGTCTTCATTTGCCTTTTACTTCTAGGACACGCCACGAGTCCCGGTTTCTTCATGGTTGGTATGGTTATGTCCGTTTTTTATATGTATATTATGGATGTCTTAAGCTTTCTCTGATTTCTATACGATGGCTTTGAGGGTACTTACTTACAATGTTAAGGGCCTGAACTCAATCCATAAGCGCTGGTTGGCTTTGAAGGAGTTCAGGTCCTCTAATGCGGATGTGGTCCTAGTCCAGGAGACCCACTTTCGCCCGGGGGGATCTCTTAAATTTGCGGCCAAACATTTTCCGGTCTCTTTTATGGCCTCCGACCCCTCTGGTAAAGCAGGGGTGGCAATACTGATTAAAAAGACATGCCCGCTACGGGTTAAGTCCTCATTTATCGATCCTCTGGGCAGGTACATTCTCCTGGACTGTGACTACTTATCTCGTTCTCTTACTATAATCAATGTTTATGCTCCCAACTCAGGCCAGATTCACTTCCTCACTGAGGTCTTGGACAGCCTGGGCACCTATGCCCAGCCTTTCATGATCCTTGGCGGGGACTTTAATATGGCCATGTCTGCTAGGAAGGATAGGCAGACCCTGTTTTCAGACAATCCCTCTTTAAAAACGGAACGTCAACCTGCTGCGTTTCGCAAGCTCATTAGGTCCCATAATTTTTTGGACACCTGGAGGATTAAACACCCTACACATCGGCAATTCTCCTTTTACTCTCCCCCACACAAGATGTACTCTAGATTGGACTACATCTTTGTTTCGGCGCCTCTCCTAACGTCGGTAGTGGCCTCGGAGTTGAATCCCATAACGTGGTCTGATCACGCATCGGTACAGCTTGACCTCGCCCTCACCCTCTCTACACCTAAGACCTGCCACTGGAGATTTAACGAGTTCCTCCTCCGCGACCCGGTTACCGAAGCTCATCTATCCCACGGGTTAGCCAAATTTTTTCAGCTTAATGAAGGGTCGGTGCGGGACGTGTCCACCCTTTGGGAGGCCCACAAGGCTGTTTTTAGAGGATTATGTATCTCGGCTGGCTCTCGCCTTAAGCGGGACTCGGCAGCACAGAGACTGGACCTCCTCTCGCAATTGCAAAGAGCTGAAGCTCTGCTTGTGTCCTCCCCATCGGTGCACGGTTAAAGTCCTTGGATATGCACAAGTGTTCTAAGGCTCTGCTTTGGACTAAACAAAGGTTCTATGAATTTGCCAACAAGCCTCATAGGATGTTGGTGAACAAGCTGAAGCCCCATCCATTTCACTCCTATCCTGACCTCCTGCTACAGCCGGACGGCACTCCAACTTACTGCCCCTTGACGATGACTAAAGTGTTTGGCACTTTTTACAAAAAATTATATAACTGCCTAGCTTCTGACCCCAATCATGAGTTCTCCCAAAGTAGCTTTGATGATTTCTGCGCTTCTTTGAAATTACCAGTGTTGTCTTCCCCACAAGTAGACACCTTAAATGCCCCCGTTACACCGGAGGAGCTAGCTGCGGTTGTAAAAGACCTTCCGTCCCATAAATCCCCGGGTCCTGATGGGCTTCCTTATGTTTATTATAAAACTTTTCTCCCGACACTGAGCCCCCATCTGCTTAATCTTTTCACCTCCCTGCAAAGGGGCAATGTTCCGCATTCTCAGTTTCTCCACGCACATATCACAGTTATCCCGAAACCGGGTAAATCCCCTACACTGCCAGATAACTACAGACCCATAGCCTTACTCAACTCCGACTATAAAATCTTCACCAAAATTTTAGCTAATAGGCTTTCCTTATTGATTCCTGCTCTGATTCATAATGACCAGGTGGGATTTGTACTGGGTAGACGGGCTGGGGATAATACCAGGCGTATCATTGACCTCATAGATCTACTCGATAAAATGTCTCGCCCGGCTATTGTTTTGAGTTTAGACGCACAAAAAGCCTTTGACAGGCTGGGATGGCCCTACATGTTTGCAACGCTTAAGCGCTTTGGCCTTTCTGGTTCTTTCCTATCGGCCCTGAAAGCCCTATACTCGTCTCCCACGTCCCAAGTCCAATTGGCATCTTACAGATCCCTGCTATTCACACATAGTAATGGTACCAGACAGGGATGCCCCTTGTCCCCCTTGCTGTTTATATTATGCTTAGAACCCTTGGCTGCAGCTATACGGGCGGATTCAGACATAAGGGGAGTCTCCCTCAGACTGAAAGAATACAAGCTGTCTCTTTATGCGGACGACATTCGCCTCACACTGACGAAACCCCTAACCTCCCTTCCCAAACTTCACACTCTTTTAGATTCCTTCGGTAGGCTCTCGGGTTATAAGGTAAATACGTCTAAAACCGAAGCGCTCCCTATTCATATCCCCCCCGCACTTCAAGCTTCCTTAGAATCCACGTACCCCTACCGTTGGTGCCCCGTTTCTCTCAAATATCTTGGCATTAACCTGACCGCCAAGTACGGCTCCCTTTATGAAGCTAACTATATATCCTTAATAGCGGAAACGCATGGTCTACTCAGAAGTTGGTCGTCCTGCCCCCTATCTCTCCTGGGTAGGATTAATGTATTGAAAATGGCCATACTCCCCAAGTTTTTATATCTTTTCGAAACATTACCAGTTGCTATCTCCATGCCTCAGCTTAGGAATATTCAGCGAGCCTTTGCTAAATTTATATGGGGGAATATGAGGCATCGGATTGCCCAAACGGTGGTTTTTGCTCCACGATCTCATGGAGGACTGGGAGCCCCCGATATCGTGAAGTATTACTATGCGTCGCACCTAGTGGCGGCTGTCTCCTGGTCGTCATATTTTGCTACCAGTAGATGGTCAGAGCTAGAAATGAGTGTGGTCACCCTGGTCCATCCGTGCTCCATGCTATGGTCTGATCTGACCTCCTCTATGGCTCAGCTTAGGCGTATATGCCTGGGACCGATGCTTTTTACTCTCTCCATATGGAAACAGTGTCACATACGGTTCTCTCTCTCTTCTCCATGCTCACCCCTGCTGAATGTCATTTTTAACCCAGATATGCCTGACAGCCTTTCGGTGAAGAATATGTTTCCTTGGTATAGGTCTGGCGTCTTTCAACTCCGCCATCTGGTGCATCCAGTATCTCGCAAATTCCTATCCTTTCCTGAGCTTCAGGACAAATATGGCATTCCTGATCGACTCTCTTTCTCTTACATTCAATTCAAACATTATTTCCACTCTAGATCTCCTGACCTGACTCTGGCCAATCCTAACACTTTTGAAACTTTGTGCTCACAAGGCCCGTACCAGAAAGGACTTATATCCTCTATTTATAGTGCCCTCCACAATTCAATCTCACCCACCACAGACACACATCTCTATATGAGAAGATGGGCTACAATTTTACCATCCCCCTTAACCATTTCCCAATGGCAGGACATCTGGACCTCTACCTCTAGAGTTTCCAGATGTGTGGAGCAGAGAGAGACGGCCTACAAGATACTAATGTTCTGGTACAAAACCCCTGAAATGTTACATAAATATGATCATTCCGTATCTAAGTTGTGTTGGAGATGCCAACGAGATGAGGGCACCCATTACCATATTTTCTGGAGCTGCCCTTTGATTGTGCCTTTTTGGTCCATGGTCCAATCCCTACTACAGTCTGTCTTGGAGGTAGATATTCCATTAGACCCTAAACACTACTTATTAGGCCTGCCTATCGCGGCGTTATCTAAATACGCCAAGAAATTAACAGCCTATATTCTTCTAGCTGCTAAGAGAACGATTCCCACTCTTTGGTTGTCCACCTCCCCTCCGTCCCAATCGCAGCTAATCTCTGCTATTGCATATATACGCAGAATGGAACATCTGACTGCGCTGGTGCAAGATACTCTACCCAAGTTTTCTAAAATATGGGACAAGTGGGACATTTCCATGGTTAACCCTGAGACTGTACCTTAACTCTTTTGACCATGTGCTCTAGGGAATGGTTTTCTCGGGTTTGGCCTTGGGATTTCTGCCCCACAACCCCTCCCACACTGATATATATATTCTTTGGTTTTTCTATGCATTTTTACTGGTAGACTCGTGGTGTGTCCTTTTTCTTTTTACTTTTTGATGTGATATACTGAAATGTTCACAGTCTATTTCCCGCCTGCGGCGGTTTTCTTTGACGATGTTGCATTATCAATCTTGACTATTTGTATCACTGTGTACGATTTCACCTGTTGTATGAAAATCTTTTTTCTTCAATAAAAATACATTTAAAAAAAAAAAAATACTCCCGCTTGAATCGGGCCAAAACAAAGGGAGGAATTGGTCTTCCTGAACTCCCCAAATACCACTTAGCCTGCCACCTAACCAGGGTGGTAGACTGGTGGATTCAGAAATCTGGGAAGGCGTGGATTTCTCTGGAGGATCACTTTGCAAACAGCAGGTTGCACTCCCTTCCCTGGCTTTCCCCAAGCCATAAGAACCAGTCCGTTAAGACACATCCCCTTATTTTCCCCTCGTTAGTGGCGTTTAACCAAGCCTTACACCTCGCCAAGGTGTCCACGCGTCCAGGTCCTCTGACCCCCCCAATGCAACAACCCAGACTTTTACCCGGGGGAATCCTCCTCATTCTTAAAAAGGGAATGGCCACATGAGGAGGTATTAGCTCACCACTTCTTCCACAACGGTCGACCGCGCTCTTATGAAAACTTAGTTGCTCTCTCCCCAACTCATAGCTTCCCCTTTTTATCTTATAGGCAATTAAGACATTTCCTAGCCTCGGAAACCCCATCCGCTACATGGCATAGACAACTATCCCCATTTGAACGCCTATGTACAAGCAACACCTCTCTGAGACACCTAATCTCTAGCATATATGTACTATTACAAGATGATTCTGACCAGACACAGTCGATTCCCACGCTTAGCTCCTGGGAAAAAGACTTACAGATCCCACGATCCCCAATACATGCTGGTGATGCAAGTCAGTGGTAGGCTCCATGATCCATTTCTGGTGGGAGTGCCCCTTAATACAACAGTTCTGGCAGGAAGTTCACTCTATTATCTCGCAGGTCACCACCTACACCTTAAACTATAACCCCGCACAATACCTCCTCCATAATACAACTCTCCCTAGGCAGATCTACTACAAATCGTTAGCCATGCATATGGTCAACACAGCCAGACTGTGTATTCCTACACACTGGCGATCTACTGACACCCCCCCCCCCCCATTCGGGAATGGCTGACTAAAATCACCAAGATAGAGGAGATGGAGGAGCTGATTTATACCACACAAGAATGACTACAGAAATTCTCGACCATCTGGGCTTGCTGGAAACACTTTCAAACCACAGATAAATACAAGGCTTCTTTTCCCCCCTCAATCAGGGATGCATAATTTACAAAGCAGGGGGGTGCCGGGCACGCCACCCACCTCCCTTCCCCTTTCCCCCCTTCTACTTCTACTTTCTCTATTATTTCCTCCCCCAACCCCTCCTTTCCTCTCCCCTTCCCTCCTATCCAACTAAACAATGATCCCTGCCTGAGAACACTCAACCGACCTTTAGACACATAGAGTTGCAACTAAGAAGCCATCTACATTCCCACGCTATCATTAGAGCCAGGAGCAACACCTTTTTCGGAACCCAAGTTAGACCTGACGATGTTGGTCTCACGGGTGGAGCACTCATATTTAGCACTACTTGACACGACTTGAGTGCATCTCTTGTAATATATAATTATATCGGTTATATGTTTGTTGCTAGGCTATGATTAGCTTTGTATAGCAATGTCCTATCAACCACGACCAATGTAACCTTGTTCTTGTGACACATATGCCGAGATACGAAGGAGTTGTGGCAGCACTGTTTGTACTTGATTTCTACCTGTCTCAAATGTTTGTATAATGTAAATTGGTTAATAAAATCATTTATGGGAGAAAAAAAAAGATGGACAACAAGCGTATATTCCAGCGGCAAGCCAACTTTGCTGAAGGGGAAAAAGGGGGCCGCATGCTGTCCTTATTGGTCAGAGTAAATACTTCCCCCTCAACGGTATTAGCGGTTAGGACCCCAAAGGGAGAGATTACCTCCGAACCTACTGATATTAAGAATATATTTAGGCAATATTATAGTTCTTTATATAAATCCCAGAAGGGGGTGGAGAGGGGAAGAATTGCTGCCTTTACTGAAAATATAAATATACCAACTCTACCAGTAGATGATCGAATGCTTATGGAAGCTCCAATTACCCTTGATGAGCCGTGTGGTGCTATGGCCGGGATGCCAAATTTAAAATCACCAGGGCCCAACGGCTACCTATTGAAGTATATAGTATATTGAAGTATATAAAAGATACAGTGAGATCTTATTGCCAGAATTGCTGGAGACACTGAACCAGGCTTTATTTGCTGGGACTTTGCCTTCTTCAATGCTAGAAGCTATCATAGTGGTTATCCCAAAGGAAGGAAAAGATCTTATGGGCCCCTCTTCATACCACCCAATTTCGTTATTATGTACCGATGTAAAAATCTTAGCGAAAATATTAGCAGCACGTTTAAACAGATGTAGCCACAAGATTATCCATTCTGACCAGTCGGGATTCATCCCGAATAGGTCTACTAGCATTAATATATGAAGAACTTATCTGAATATTCAGATCCCGATGGACAACAGCAACATTTTGGCCCTGGATGCAGCCAAGGCATTTGATAGCCTTGAGTGGGAATATCTGTTTGGTGTGCTTGCAAGATTCGGGTTTGGCTCAAAGTTTATCAATTGGGTAAAACTACTGTATACTAACCCAAGAGCGAAAATTTAAATTAACAATGAGTATTTCCGAAGAGTTCCACCTAGAACGAGGCACGAGACAGGGGTGTCCCCTATCTCCTTTACTCTTTGCTCTTGCAATAGAACCACTGGATATTTCGGTTAGAGCAAACCCTGATTTACAGGGATTTAGGAGGGGTATGGAGGAGGATAAGATAGCATTGTTTGCCGATTTTGCTCTTTCTAGGAGATGTTCAAACCTCGTTAAAACCTGCGATAAGAATGGTTAGAGAGTTCAGTCAAATATCTGGATTGGCTATCAACTGGGACAAATTAGCAATACTCCCAATAGACATGAGAGCTAGCCATATACCACACGATATGCCCAACCTTAAATTGGTAGAAAAATTGAAGTTCTTGGGGGTTTGGATCACTAGGGACGTAAATCTATACTTGGAGGATAATTTAGCTCCTCTTCTATTAAAGCTGAAATATAAGGCAGATATTTGGAGCCACCTCCCCCTGTCAGTGGCAGGACATTGCAGTCTGGTCAGGATGATATGGCTGCCCCAAATCTTATATCTTCTCCATAATGCACCACTATGGATAGGCCTGAAGTGGTTTAAGAGAATAGATTCTCTGTTTAGAGATCTAATTTGGAGAAGAGGACAGTCCAGGATTTGGTTACGGACACTGCAGCTGCCGCTTGAGGAGGGGGGGATGGCGGTTCCACATCCTAGACTTTATTATTTGGCACCCCAGCTACAGCACCTATCAGGGGGGGAGTATTAAATAGGGGTAACCCTAGTGGTAGTTTGATGATGACAGGATGCCCCATAACACACTTATCAAGGCATTAGAGGCAAACTCGTTTGCCATACGTTGTCCAGCGATAAACCAAATAGTTAAACTATGGCAAACAACGAAGGCCATATTATGTTACCAGGGGGTATCTGAATTGGCACCCTTATGGGACAATCTGGTCGAGATTGCCAAAATTGAAAAGTCAAGGGGATGAGTGAACCAAGGGATTAGCCGACTAAGTCAATTATTTACAGGTAATAATATAAAATCATTTGCCAATTTGAAGTTGGAATTTACCTTGTCCAATCGCTCGTTCTATAAATACCTCCCGGTTAGGCATGCAATCCAGACACAATTTGGATCTCAAAAGGTGCAGTGGACCCAAATCCCTGTTTTGTCACAAATTGTGTCTTTGGGGTCACTCAAGGGAGTAATCTCTCGATTGTATGCCAAACTTGGGGGTAAAACCTTAGATCAAGAGGCCTGTCCAAAAATAGGAAAAAATTGGAGAGCGATGTGGGGCTATTTTTCAACACCCAATAGAACTTGACAAACAAACAGGGAACAGGTGTTTCAATTTCCCCTTCGCAGAAAGTTTTGCATCTCTATTTTTTCTACCGAGTATATTATACCCCTAAGAAAATGTTTAAATGGGGATGGCGAGATAATGACCAGTGCCCCAGATGTGGGTCACCTGGAGATTTTATCCACATGTTTTGGATGTGTCCGAAGCTATTTAGATATTGGACGAATGTAACAGATGAGATCAATAGAACCTTTAAGATAACATTAGAAACAACGGTTAAGACCTGCCTCTTGGGTATATTTGAAGGGCGTATAGTCCTGAAACATATTAGCAAACCAGTTATAAGATGCTTATTCCAACCAAGAAAGTTGATTGCCCAACAATGGCAGTCGCACCTGCCCCCGTTAGTTGAAACTTGGCTAGCGAGTATAATATCAACAATTGGTAACGAGAGGGGCTTTTTTATTAAACTGGGTAATAAAAATAAGTTTATAAGGATGTGGGGACCTTGGTTGGGAAGACTGGGAATCCCCCCATTAGCTGTGAGGAGGTTTTATCACTGGTTATAAACAATGGACTTGCCTCCTCCATCTGGGAGTTTTTTTTTTTCCTCTCTTCTTCGTCTTCTCCTTTTTTCCCTTTCTCATTTTTTCCCCGCCTATCCCCACAAGCCTTTTAATAATTAAGTAGTGGGGAGACGTGAGCGGAAACTGAAGTGCAAACTAGGTGTATGACAATATTATGTAGAGACAGTGGGGGGGGGGGGGGGGGGTCACAAGCAATGGGAAAGGAAAGGATATTACTAATATGAGCAACGCATTGAATGGTATCACAAATACTTACCTTGATAACTGCAGATGTTGATGTTTTTACTCTTTTTTTCTTCTTTCCCTTTGTAAAATGTATGAATATTTTTTGATTGTAATATATATTCGCATAAAATAATAAAAAGATTATAAACAAAAAAAAAAAACAGTCAACAAAGAGGACAAGGGGGCACTCTTTACGTCTAGAGGAAAAGAGATTTCATCTCCAAATATGGAAAGGTTTCTTCACAGTAAGAGACTCCCTGCAGAGGTGGTTCTGGCCTGCTCAGTGGATTGCTTTAAGAAGGGCCTGGATTATTTCCTAAGTGTACATAATATAACTGGGTACTAACATTTATAGGTAAAGTTGATCCAGGGAAAATCCGATTGCCTCTCGGGGGATCAGAAAGGATTTTTTTCCCCTGCTTTAGCAAATTGGATCATGCTCTGCTGAGGTTTTTTGCCTTCCTCTGGATCAACTGTGGGTATAGAATTGGGTATATGGGATTGTATGATATTATTATTATTTTTTTTGTGGTTGAACTAGATGGACTTGTGTCTTTTTTCAACCTGACTAACTATGTAACTATGAAGAGGTTAAATGACCATATCTAAACCTTAAAACTGGGTTTAAAGGATAAGATTTTTTTTTTATTGTGAAGCAAACAACAAATAGGACAAAATATCAGAAAAAGTCAATGTGCATAACTATTCACCCCCCAAAGTCAATATTTTGTAGAGCCACCTTTTGTGGCTATCACATTAGTCTCCATGAGCTTGCCACATCTTAACACTGGGATTTTTGCCCATTCCTCCTTGCGAAATTGCTCCAGCACCTTCAAGTTGGATGTTTTGCATTTGTGAACAGAAATCTTTAAGTCTGACCACAGATTTTCTATTGGATTGAGGCCTGGGCTTTGACTAGGCCATTCCAACACATTTACATGTTTCCCCTTAAACCACTCAAGTGTTGTTTTAGCAGTGTGTTTTGGGTCATTGAACCTCCGTCCTAGCCTTAAATCACACGCAGAGTGGTACAGTTTTTGCTAAAGAATATCCCTGTATTTCGCACCATCCATCTTTCCCTCAACTCTGACCAGTTTACCAGTCCCAACTGCTGAAAAACGTCCCCACTGCATGTTTCACTGTGGGGATGGTGTTTGTTGGGTGATGTGATATGTTGGGTTTGTGTCAGACAGCGTTTTCTTTGATGGCCAAAAAGTTCAATTTTAGTCTCATCAAAGCAGAGCACCTTCTTCCATACATTTTGGGAGTCTCCCGCATGCCTTTTTGCAATCTCAAAATGTGCCACGAGCATACGGCTTATTGTCATCCTATGTACATATACTCCAGTCTCTGCTGTGGAACTCTGCAGCTCCACCAGGGTTACATTAGGTCTCTGTTCTGCCTCTCTGATTAATGCCCTCCTTGACCGGTACGTGAGTTTTGATGTGCGGCCCTCTCTTGGAAGGTTTGCTGTTTTGCCATGTTCTTTCCATTTGGTTATGATAGATTTGATGGTGCTCCTAGAGATCATCAAAGATTTAGATTTTTTTTATAACCTAACCCTGACTTGTACTTCTCAACAAAATTGTTCCTTACTTGTTTGGAGAGTTCCTTGGTCTTCGTGGCAGTGTTTGGTTAATGGTGCCTCTTGCTTAGGTGTTGCAGCCTCTGAAACCTTTCAAAAAGGTGTGTATATGCAATGACAGATCATGTGACACTTAGTGCACACTGGTGGACATCATTTTACTAATTATGTGACTTCTGAAGGTAATTGGTTGCACCAGAGCTTTTTATGGGCTTCATAACAAAGGGGGTAAATACATACTGTCAGGAAAAGTTCCATCCACTGATAATATCTGTCATTTGGTATGCAGTACTGAGGTCCACCAGCAAGTGTCTCCTGGCAGTTTGGAACTGTCAGGAGAGCTTTTCCCTGCTGATGTTATGTCACTTTGTGTCATTTTGGCCACAGTACTGGTGTCCACCAGCAGATGGATCCTGGCAGTGTGGAGCAGACAGCACCTTCTGCAATCAGGAGTCACTTGAGGACAATCACAGGCATATACATGTCCAGCAAGCACTCTCATATTTGCCTTGGTTTCGTCCTTATGCCCTGACCTGCTAGCTTGTGCCATGAACCTGTGACCCGTGTATCTGCTCCTGTCTCCCTGTCCTGATCCCTATCCTGTCCCACCTGTTACCTTGCATCCCTGCCCTGCAGTCTGATCCATCCATCCTCTCCCAGTCTTGTGTTCCTTACCCCATCTGCTGATCTCCCTGTGTATGACCTAGGTCTGGCTTACGTTTATGTTTCTGGAACATCCCCTATCCATCTGCTGATCTGCTGTGTATGACCATGGCCTGGCTATTGTTTATGATTCTGGTATTTCTCATTTATAGTACTTATCTGTCTATTGTTATTTGTGGGTCTCTGTCTGTTGGTTGGTTATTGTGTCATATTGGAGGTGGTCGTACTTATATTGTTCACAATGGGGTTGTAAAGGTAAATATTTTTTCACCTTAATGCATTCTATGCATTAGAGTGGAGGGCCACCCTGAAAAAAAAAATACATTAAAAATTAGAAAAAAATCTAAAAAAAAATTGAAAAAAATTTTTTTTTTTTTTACTTACCAGAAATGCCTGTTGCTAGGCACATAATCCTAATCTGCCTCTTCCTCCTCCGCGGAGATCTCCTTTCTTCTCTCCTCATCGCGTTGTCTTCTGGGTAATGGGTCGCGCTGTGTTCTGGGAACTGTGTGTCCCAGAACACAGCGCGTCTCATTCAGAAAGTGCTGCGCGACTTGCGCATGCGCAGTAGGAAACGGGCAGTGAAGCCGCAAGGCTCCACTGACTGTTTCCCTTAGAAAGAATGGTGGCGCCGGGACCCGAGAGCTGAGGGATGGGTCGGCCTCAGGCGGCCGGCATCGCGGGCACCCTGGATAGGTAAGTCGGCTTATTAAGTCAGCAGCTGCAGTGTTTGCAGCTGCTGACTTTTATTTTTATTTTTTAAACGGCCCTCCTCTTTAAGGTGAAAAAACGCCTGACAGTGCCGGCCCCCCAGCCCCCCCCGTTTTACTTACCTGACCCCTTCATAGTCCTGCGCTCGCCTCTGACATCCTTTTCACCGTTCAGCCTGGCCGCTGATTGGCTAGAGTGGATGGATTGAAAGCAGCGCAGCCATTGGCTCGCACTGCTGTCAATCACCTCCAATGACGTGGCGCGCCGGGGTGGGGCCGAGTGATACAGTGAGTGGCTATAGTCGCCGGCTGTATCATGGGAGCTTGCATGAATGTGAGAAGTACTTGTGGGGGGAAGTCGAGACATCCACCAAGGGACCCCAGAAGACCAGGTTTGGGGCCACTCTGTGCAAAACAAGCTGCACAGCGGAGGTAAGTATGACATGTTTGTTATTTTATTTTTTTATTAACTTTAAGACCCCTTTATTAAATCATTTATATATTCACTTACATGTGTTTGGTGTTCCTCTGTAGCTAACCACACAGTTCTGGTCACACCTGGTACATGACACATTTACTTGAATGGGCTGCAATTGCCCCAGAGAAGCTCTAGATCTTTTATGGAGTGGAGCATAGTGCATTACCGCAGTTTTTGGTGCGTTTGTCGCACTTGGGGAGCCTTTAACGTGTAATGACAACACAAACACGATACGCATTTGTAGCATTTCTGAAATGCATGTCAAAGCATGGATTTTCTGTGCAGTTTGCCATGCAGAAAAACAGACAAGTGAATGAAGCCTCATTGTTCTCGTGCAAATGCACCAATTTCACTTTCAGGCCCCATTTACACCTACTGTAGTAGGAGCCTTTTTTTTTTTTTTGGCTTATTTTTTCAGTGACGCACATAGGCCAATCCATTGATTTCAATGGGCTACACTACACCTGGCAAAGTAGCTCAATGGACATTTTTGTAAAAAAAAATGTACTGCATTTGTCACCTGTTCTTTCATGTGGCAAAATGTGTTTGCTTCTATGTTTTGTGTGCCATTAACAATTAATTACACTGAAAGTGCAACTAGGTCATTTTAGCTGTATAAATGTGGCCATACAGTATAATATGTGATTGTACAATCCCTGTACCATCTCCTTTACCAAAACTATATAATAGGGGGACACACCATCTGTCCAATCACTCTTTATCCAATCAGGCCGGCTCTTGCACTACATGAGGGGTGTCCCGTAGGTTGCATGTGGCCCCAGAGAATTTAGCATGTGGCTTGAGCCCATCTGAAGGGATGCTGGGCAAGCCAGACAAATGCACGCATGGAGGAATGACGGGGTGCTGTGAAAACTTAGTTGATGTGTGAAGGTTTGCTAATGAGGTCAGCTGGTAAACTCCTTTCTGTGTCATACTGGCTTCCCTGTCATCTTTGTCCACCAGGAAGTCTCTGAAATGATCTGCAAACTACAGTCATGGACCAAGTAGGCCTTGTTTTCAAAATCAAAGAAAACATGTAATGCTGTGCAACAGAGGTACATTAATGGTATATTGGTACAAAGGGGGGATTTTTTTTTTTTTTTTATGGTTAACGTAACCTTTAAATGTAAAATCTGAGCTAAGCTTACCCTAGATTAATATAATCAAACTCTTCACCTTTAATCAACAATTTTCTATATATGGTTTAGAAGAGAATTTCTTACATTCTTTAAATTAAAATAATTAAACTGAAAAATAGCTATTTCACTTCTAGTATAGCTTTGTGTATTCCAGCACACCTAGATTCAATAATCCATCTTCTGTGGTAACTTTAATAATTGTTGAGCCATCCAGGGAAATAACACGTATTACCTATAGCAGATCCTTGGAAGAAAAGGATAGGAATTGGAATTAGGAATTTAGATGAGGCATTTCATTGTATATAATGAGGATACATATCTGATTGTTTGGTAAAATTAAAATTGATTGAATTGAATGCTTGAATGTTTTATTGAATGTTACAATCCCCTAGGGGTAGTCCTTGATATTATATATACATCAATAATTAATAATATATACTAAATAGTGTAATCATAAAATATTTACTTAATAATAATATTGATATAAAAGTATTTCATATAATTAATCAATGTATATGATTGATACAGTCAATGCAAATAAATCAAACTATGAACATAATTGATACAGTTAATACAAAGGTCAATGAATGAGAATACAGATAATATATAATGATAATTCACATGATCAATCGGTTAAACGATAAGTGATACAATCATCAGGAGTTAAATGCATGTGTATACTAAAAAAATGAAGTATAAAATATCTGTTAGTATATGAAACCCTCTATATAGGGGGAAATGAAAAGGAACAGCGGGTTTCAATATTACTTAAAAACAACCCACAAACTAATCACAACTCCTGAATGGGGTTTAACTGTGGCCTGGATTAAGTAATCTCGCTCAGGGTTGAGGCAGAAAACACCCCCCGAATGTCGAAAATAAGGACCAGGGGAGAGCAGCAGCCAGGAAGCAAGCCGGACCACCCCAACACATTACCACATTGTGATGGATGTGCACACTTGGGTATGCACCCAGTTCTAAACAGAAACTTTAAGGAATGAGTAGAATTGTGAAAAAGGCTGTTATGTGATGAGTGATACTAGTGTAATTGATTGGTAATGCATATATGTATTTCCACCAAAAAGGTGAGTGTGTAGTGATGTAGGACAACCTAGTGAGACCAAGTGTATATGCACTAACCTAAAGATATATGTGTGCAAATCCAATAAAAATGAAATAAAAAAAATGTAAGGGTGCTTAAGGGTGTAAAACTAAAAGGTGCCTAAATTATGATCAGTATCACTTATCGTTTAAACAATTGATCATGTGAATTATCATTATATATTATCTGTATTCTCATTCATTGACCTTTTATTATATTATATTTAATTATGTTCATTGTTTGATTTATTTGCATTGACTGTATCAATCATGTCTATTGATTAATTATATTAAATACTTTTATATGAATATATATTATTATGTAAATCTTTTATGAATACACTATTCAGTATATATATTATTAACTATTGATGTATATATAATATCATGGACTACCCCTAGGGGATTGTGGCATTGCATTAAATTCAATCAATTTTAATTACACTAAACAATCTGATATGTATCCTCATTATGCACAATGACATGCCTCATTTAAAGTCCCAATTCCAATTCCTATCCTTTGTTCCCAATAACTAGGGATGGAGGCGTGTCATTGTTATACAAAGGCTGGGACAGGTCACATACATCCTTAATAAAGCCGATCCTTGTCCTAACAGGTATCTTAGGTAGCATGCTCTGTGATCGCCGAGTCCTTAGAGGGCCAATCACAGCGACCCTTTACCATGTGATCAGCTGTAAGCCAATGACATCTGATCACAGGATTTAAACACAAGACGGTTATTGGCTTTTCTTTCTTCACACTGACAGTGTGAGGAGACAAGAAGAAAGCCAAAAATCAGCTTATGTTAAAGGGACATTGGGACTCATAATCAGGGCACTGTAATTGAATGCCCACTAGTGCTGTCAATTAGCCCCCACCAATGCTGTCAGTCAGTGCCCACAGTGCTTACGATCAGTGCCACCTATCAGTGCCCATTAATTCTGCCTCTCAATACCCATAAGTGCCTCCTTATCAGTGTTACCTATCAGTGCTTCCTATCAGTGCCCATCAGGGCCACCTACCAGTGCCCATCAGTGCCACCTATCAGTGCTGCCTACCAGTGAAACCACTCAGTGCTCTTCAATGCCACCTATCATTGCCCACTATTGTCACCTATCAGTGCCCATCAGTGCCACCTATCAATGCAGCCTTGTCAATGCCTCCTCATCAGTGCCCATCAGTTCCACCTATCTGTGCCCATCAGTGCCCATCATTGCCACCTATTAAATCAAAAAGAGGGGTAAAAATTGGGGACTATACCCCATATTTAGGAACCTATCAGTGCCACATCATCAGTGCCCATCAGTGCAGCCCATCAGTGCAGCCCATCAGTGTAGCGCACATCAGTGAAAGAGAAAATTAACAGTTTGCTACATTTTATAATTTATTTTTTTATTCTGAATTTTCACTCTTTTTTAGTTTGTTTAGCAAAAAATAAAAAACCTAGTGGTGATTATATACTTCCAAAACATTTATTTGTGTGAAGAAAAATGACAAAAATTCCATATGTGTACAGCAATGCATGACTGCTCAATTGCCATTCAAAGTGTGACAGCTCTAAAAGCTGGAAATTGGTCTGGGCAGGAAGAGAAGGAAATGGCATGTAGGTAAGTGGTTAAGATCTGGGGAAAATTAGTGCAACTGAGCTTGTAAAGTGCACTGTATGTTTGCCTAGTAAATTAATCCCATAGAATCATTTATATTTTTAAATTATAATATTATAATCATTTAACATCTAGTAAATCAGTACACCCAAACCTGTCTTCAAGACTCGCTATCAAGTCTTGTGTTTTGAATAGGTAGGTCCACTTTCTGGTTGAATAAATCCCTTCAAAGCCAGGGGCCAATGGAGTTTTAAAAAATCTGTGGAATCAAAGTATCCTATGAGATCCACCATGTTGAAAATGTCTATCTGACATCATGAAATTATGAACATCCTTTTATAAGCTTGCTTATCCACAGGGTGTCAAGAGATGCTGTATATATTTTATGTAACTCATAACAAAGAGGCAAGAGCTCTGTGAAACAGCAATGAAGACTTAACCCATCCTTGACCAGTACTTTCATCCCCTTCCTGCCCAGGCCATTTTTTTCAGTGCTGTCCCACTTTGAATGACACGCAACCCTGTACCCAAATTAAATTTTAACAATTTTTCTTTAGACAGACAGAGTTTTTTTTTCATGTTATTTAATCACTACTGTTTTTTTATTTTTTGCTATATAAAAGAAAGAAATACAGAAATTAAAAAAAAACATGTTTTCTTTTTAGTCTGTGAAAAAAAAAATTGCAAATAAACAATCTTTCTTAATAAGTTTAGGCCAAAGTGTATTCTGCTACGTTTATTTGGTAAAACTAACCCAAATAAGTATATGTTATTTTGTCTATGTTAAAATTATAGAGTCTACGAACTATATATATGAAAATGTATCAATCCTGATGTTCTGACTACTTTTCTAATTTATTGAGGCCTAGGCAGTATAAATACCCCCCAAATGACCCTTCCTTGGAAAGTACTGTAGACAGTCCAAGGTATTTCATAAGAAGCATGAAGAATTTTTTGAAGTTGTAATTTTTTCCCATAATTCTTTGGAAAATGATTAAAGCAAAAAATATATTTACAAGTGTACCCCAAAACATATTTTACTACTCCTACCAAGTATGACAATATCACATGTGTGACACATTTTCACAACCTAGCCATATAGAGGCGCCCAACATCCGAGGAGTACCTTTAGGCATTTTAAGGGCATAAAATATACATCTTGAGCACCTATCATATTTTTGGAGGCCTTGGAGCTTCAAGGCAGTGGAAACATCCACAAAATGGCCTCATTTTGGAAAACAAACTCCTTAAGGTATTTTCTAATGAGTCTTTTGAAAATGTTATTTTTGCCATATTTTATACAAAGTTAACATTTTCGAAAATATTTCTAACACACATCATAGGCATACTTAGAATTACACCTCAAAACACATTCTGTTACTCCTCCCGAGTATGGCAATACTACATGACAAATATTGATGAAGCACTGGGCACACTGACAGATATTGATGGTGCTCTGGGAACAGTGACATATGTTGCTGGTGTGTTGGGGATGCCGACAGATGTTAATGGTGCACTGGGACATTGACAGATGTTGATGGTGCACTGGGACATTGACAGATGCTGATGGTGCACTGGGGACACTGACAGATGTTGATAGTGTACTGGGGACTCTGACATATGTGGATGGTACACTGGGGACATTTACAGATGTTGATGTGCACTGGGACACTGACAGATATTGATGGTGCACTGGGGGCACTCCTTCTCCTTACAGGCATTCTCTGTGGCTGTTGTTTACGTTTGTGATTTGCTGTGATTGGACACAGCGATCACATGGTCAGGGTCAATCACAGCAGCTAAGGGACACAGCCATCACAGATTGCTCTGTTGCACAGCCTCAATGCAAGTCCCTCCTGGCCACTGCACATATGGTTGGTTGACCAACCATAAGTGGTTAAAGGACAGCTAAACCTAAGTAAAACATGGAATATATGGCAGCTTAAGCCCTTACATGTGATTACTGCTAATCAGAATTCCAGTGCCTCTGTAACTTGAAGTGCACACAAAGCGTTATGTGATCTCTCAGAAATCTCCTGTGAACTGCATAGCAGCTACTTTATATGTAATGGAGATGAGGGGGGATGTGTCTTAACACACTTCCTGTCCTAAGGTAACAATGCATCTAGTCAATAAATCTGGCATAGTGAATGATTGTTGTTTCACTAGGAAAGGAAGTGTGTTACTAACAGGATCACAGGGAAATAAAGTAAAAAGTGCCCAAGAAAAGGAAACGAATGCAGCTGACACATATAAGGGATTGTAAGCTGAAATATATTACAATTTTGTTTGTAAGTTTAGATGCATTTTAAGAGAATGGGTCAAATGTGTAGTCTGCTGTTGCTGATATCCTTCTCAAAAAGCTAGTTGCCTGGCTACTAGACATGTGCAATCCTTTTCGTCCGAATGCATTTTCATCTGAATTTCAGGGAATTTTCTTTATCATTTTAACAAGGGATAACGAACGTGCAGAATCCGAAAACCGAAAGATCCGACATAAACAAATGCTTTATTTTCATTTTTGTTGTGAGAACAGTTGGATATAGATAGGAGATTCAACATGATGTTGACAATGCGATCCGTGTCCATCGAACCTGTGGTCGAATGTGCCTAATCTTAGCTCTATTAGTACAAGATTATTATACATAGAGAGAAAACATTCGATATAGAGAGAAAAGATTCAACATTATAAAGACAATAGCAAAAAAGATTGAATGTACCTAACCTGACTCTATTAGTCCAAGATTATTCGACATACAGAGAAAAGATTTCACATGAAGATTTGACGAAGCAGTCGCCGCGAGTGGACATTTATGGTCAAATGCTCCGCCCATAGGCTATAGAAGAATTCTAATTTTGGATGACTAGTAATAATAATTAATAAATATAATTATTACTAGTGTCATACAACATTATAATTCTACAATAGCTTGTAGGCGGAACATTTGCCCGGAAATGTACGATTGCGGCGTCGAACAGTTTAGCTGCTCCGTCAAATCTTCTTGGAAACATTCGACAGACACCATAAGCCTTCAATGACAGATTTTTCCTTAATTATTTTGGATTTTAAGACAGCATCCACAAACCATGTGCTAGGGCTAGGACTAAGGAACATCAACACCACATTGCCATCTTCCATACAAAAAATACTTCAAAGAGAACAACTATTACAAACCGGACGACAACCAGCTCCCAACCACAGGAAGACATCTACTCGACCACTACAATTAGATTGCGCCTTGATTAACGCCAGGTCTGCAGTCAAACATAGACTGGAAGTACACGACTTCATCATCGAGAACAATGTAGACTGCCTCTTCATCACCGAAAGCTGGTTAACCTCTGACTGCAACACCATCCTCACCGAATTGGTGCCGGAAAACTACAGGATCCTAACCGAACACCGATAGGGAAAAAAGGAGGAGGCCTAGCAGTGATCTTTAAAGGTCACCTGGATCTCACTAAACCATCATCTCAGAACCCAGTGTCTTTTATGGAAACCCTGACGCTACATTTTCAACCAACACCCCATGACACCACTCATATTCTACTGTGCTACAGACCACCGGGACCAAAATCCAATCTTCTTTCACCCCTCACGGAATCCTTTGCAATGCACACCCTAAAATTCAAAAATTTCCTGGCACTCGGAGATTTCAACCTTTGGGCAAACGAGCCTAAAGACCCCATCGCGACTGCCTGCATCAATCAACTAGAAGAACTGGGTCTACAGCAACTGATAAAGACTCCCACGCATGGGTCAGGACACACCCTGGACCTCATTTTCAAACAGAACATCGACGTCCACATACTCGACAACATAACTCTGCCATGGACGGATCACCACGCCATCAAATTCAAAATCGCTACCAACATCACCAACGCAAAACGGAAACCTGTAACAACGCACTGGACCAGATCGCACAAAAAACTGTACTCCGAAGCCATCAAAACCACTCTGTCCAAAAAAATATCTACAATAACCTTAAAGAGGAAGTAAACCCTGATGGGTTTACTTCCTCTTTTTTTCCCTGCAAAGGTAAAGCATAATGGACTACTATGCATCGCATAGTAGCTCATTATGTGTCACTTACCTGACACAGGAGCCAGCGAAGTCGCCGCTGATCCCTGTAGTCCGCCGCGTCCATCTTGCTGGTGGCGTCTCGCAGCTCCGACCAATGACAGCAGCGAAGCCGCGATGGCGTCACTCCCGCGCATGCGCACGGGAGTCGCGTCTCGCAGCTCCGACGCTGCCATTCGGCGAAGCCGTGATGACGTCACTCCCGCGCATGCGCATGGGAGTCGACAAATTAGGCAAATCCATTCTTGGACTTGCCGCATTTAGTGCGCCTGCGCGCCGCTGTCTACGGCGCATGCGCCGTAGACAGCGGTGCCCATTTTCGGGCAAATATCTCCTAAACCATATAGGTTTAGGAGATATTGCTTGGACCTACAGGTAAGCCTTAATCTAGGCTTACCTGTAGGTCAAAGTGGTTTGAAGGGGTTTACTTCCTCTTTAAACCACTCTACGGAGGAAACACTCAACTCCCTGAACAAGGCATTACTGCAATCAGCAGACTCGGTAGCACCAAAACGCAGGGCTCTCATCAGGAAGAAAAATGCTGGATGGTTTAATAGCTCCCTCTCCGTACTAAAGCAAGAACGCAGAAGAGCGGAAAGAACATGGAGAAGAAATCCCACCGAGGAAAACCTATTTAACTACAAAGGTCTGACAGAGAATTATCGGAAAGCAATCTTCAAAGCCAAAAAGGACCACTTCTCATATACAATCTCAACGGCCGCAAACCAACCACGGGAACTGTTTAAACTGGTTAATCAATCAATGAATCCGGTGTGCCTAGAACCCCCAGAAAGCGAATCCCAGGATTACTGTGACAAACTGTCAGATTTTTTCATCGATAAAGTCAAAACCATCAGGGAAACAATTTGTCAGAAGAAAACATCCAACCTCAGCCAGCAAATACATAAAGAGGATGTCCGCACCAACATACCGCAACCGCCAAAATTTTCACTATCCCCAATTACCGTAGACACCGCAAAAAACATCATTAATAAACTGCGTGACAGTACCTCACCTATTGACATCATCCCCACAAAACTACTGAAAGAATGCTCCGACATCGTGGCTCCAACCATAACCCACCTCATAAACCGATCATTCCAAGAAGGGATTGTTCCCAGCATCCTCAAACAAGGCATCATCAAACCTCTACTCAAGAAACCAAACCTGGACCCTCAGGATCCAAACAACCGTAGGCCGATTACAAGCCTCAACACCATTTCTAAGATCATGGAGAAAGCTGTAGTACATCAGCTACAACTTCACCTGGATACTCACAAACTCCTGGACCCGCTGCAATCAGGCTTCCGCCCAGGTCATGGAACAGAAACAGCTCTCCTCAAGATTTGGAATGACGCCCTTGAAGCAGCAGATGATGGAGAGCCGTGTCTCCTCGTACTGCTAGACCTAAGTGCAGCGTTTGATACAGTAGATCACAATACTCTACTCGTCCGCCTCACAGAAGTAGCCAGAGTCCAAGACATAGATCTCCATTGGTTCGCGTCCTTCCTAGGAAATCGGTCACAGACAGTGAAACTAGGAAAATTCCTCTCCGAAACTCGGGCAGTCACCTGCGGAGTCCCTCAAGGCTCTCCGTTGTCACCCGTTCTCTTCAACATTTACATTCGCCCACTCCTTCAAATCATCAGATGCTCAGATCTCTGCTTCCACTCTTACACTGACGACACGCAACTTTATTTCCGGATCAATGGAAAAAAAGATCACCAACAACAACTTGAAAACTGCCTCAAATCAATAGAGGACTGGATGACCACCAACTCCCTCCAGCTGAACCAATCAAAGACAGAGCTTCTTATCTTACACCCAAATCATAAGCCCGCAACCAAAACCTCCTGGTCTCCACCAACCGTCTTTGGGCAGACTATCTCCCCAAAGACCAAAGCGAAGAGTCTCGGGGTTATTTTAGACGCACAAATGTCAATGGATGCGCAAATAGGATCTGTAGTCAGTCGATCTCACCATCTGCTGCGCATGCTTCGCAGACTCATCCCTTTTATCCCAAAGAATGACAAAGCAGTGGTAGTTGGAACAATCATTAATTCACAACTGGACTACGCAAACTCGCTTTACATAGGATTACCACAATATCAACTTGCGCGATTACAACTGATCCAAAACACGGCGGCAAGGCTGATAACAGGAAAAAACCCCTGGGAATCCATTTCTCCTTCACTGAGGAGCTTACATTGGCTAACCGTAAAAAATCGGATCACGTTCAAGACCCTTTGCCTCACCCACAAATGCGTGCATAGAGAAGCTCCACAATACCTAATGGAGAAAATAAATCATTACACACCAAACCGCAGTCTTCGATCAGCCAACAAAAACCTCCTCCTCGTGCCCAAAGCCCGGTATAAATCCTAGGGTGATCGGAGATTCGCTGTCCAAGGGCCTCGGCTATGGAATGCTCTACCAATCAACATCCGCCTGGAAGAAAATCACCTGGCTTTTAGGAAAAAACTCAAGACCTTCCTCTTTTAGCAGATGATCAAAGCTCGCCACAGCGCCTAGAGGCGATTCAGTTCGCATTCTGCGCTATATAAGTATTTCATTCATTCATTCATTCATTAAGACGAATGCATTTTTTAACAAAACAAAATAAATAAAAACGAATTTCAGGAGTGACGAAATAAATTTATTTTTCAGACGTAAACAAAATTCCAAAACAAAATATTTCAGTGTGCACATGTCTACTGGTTACCATGCTGACCCTTTGGTATAATACCATTTAATTCACTGACCTAAAAAAGTAGGCAGCGAATTAAAGTGACACTAAGGCCCCTTTCACACAGGGCTGTCTGTATTTAGCATCCGCTTGCTCAGTGGGGATCACTTTGTTGATCCCCGCTGAGTCGGCGGATGACAAGTCTGTCTCTGCACTCTGTGCAGGGACGGACCTGTCAGAGAGTCCGCTCTCCCTTATGGAGCGCTTGTCCGTTTTCATCCGATCTGATACACCAGACGGATTGAAAAGAGGGTCTCTATCCATCTAGATTTTGTGGAGCGGATCGGACATCAGCTGCTCCATAGAGCTGTATGGAGCGCCCATTCAGATCCACCTAAAAAACTGACAGGCGGATCAGAACGGTCCGCATATGTGAAAGGGGCCTTAAGATTTTTTTTTAAATAACAAACATATCATACCTACCTCCACTGTGCAGCTCGTTTTGCACAGAGCGGCCCCAATCCTGGTCTTCTGCGGTCACTCTGCGGCTCTCTTGGCTCCTCCCTGCATTAGATAACCCCCTGGGAGAAGCACTCTCCCAGGGGGTTACCTTGCGGGCACGCTTCCCGAGCAGGATGCATTAAGGTGAAAAAACACGAACCTTTACAGCCCCTTTAAGTCAATAACAAAGAAAAGGCCCCCATCCCCACCTATAACTGGCCTTCACAGCAAGGAGCATATGGATGGGCAAACGCATGAAAGACAAAACCAGAGAAAATTCCAAGCTCAACTTACCAACCAGTCTGCTAACCAACCAAACTAACCTGTCCAACAGTCTACATTAAAAATAGGAGTTTAGTTAGCACGCATTTGCAAACGCATGTGTAAGCTGCAAGGCTTCAGCAAGGCAGCCTGTGTATAGCTTGCAATCCTACCACTACTAAATTTATGAGGGTATCCACAGTGGGATCACATGCATTCTAATGGATAGAGGAGGGGCAATGGGCCAGGAGGCTGCCCATTCCTCCTTAAAGGCACAGTTGCACACTGGACACCCAGCACATAGCAAAATGGAAGTAAAGGTGTCCAGACTGTTCCCTGACCAGATTTACACCAGTAATGAAGCAAATGAAATTGGAGTTCCGCCAAAAAAAAATTTAAGTCAGCAGCTACAAATACTGCAGCTGCTGACTTTTAAAAAAATGACACTTACCTGTCCAGGATACCCGCAATGTCCTTACCTGAAGCCAACCCTTCCCCCAGCTATGAGGGGAGGTGCTGTAAATCTTCAGCAAGGGAATCAGGAAGTGAAGCCTTGCGGCTTCACAGCCTGGTTCCCTACTGTGCATGCACGAGTCTTGCTGTGCATTCTGAGTGGATTCTGCGGCAATCTATTACTGGAAGTGGGAGAAAATACCTGGATTAGACAGGTATCTTCTTCTAACCTCCCCCTGAAAGGTGCCAAATGTGACACCAGGGGGGGGAGGGGGGGACCAGATAAGCAGAACTTCCATTCATGGGTGGAACTCTGCTTTAAGTCAGCATGAAGTTAAAACTCCTGATCTGCATATTTGTTCAAGGTCAGCAATTCCAAACAGGGCAAGGAAAAAGCTGAAATTTCAAACTGTTCTAATTAGCTAGGATTAAATAAAGGAGCATTATAGAGGGTAATGCATCTTTATTAGGTAATGGCTATAGGTTACCTGGAGGATACAGTGGAAAGTGAATTTGCCCTTTAACTTCTTGTAATCAACTTAATGCTGGAAATTCAGAGTGGATGTTTCAGTGCTTCAAAACATTCAAATTGTATTGCTGTTCGCCTCTCATGTTTCAGGCATTGGAGGAAAGAAGGTGGTTTGGTGGGTCTACATTAGCATTGGAAGAACCTTCTCAATGGGTTGGTGCTAATTGAAAGTACAATGTGAAAAATGAAAGTGGTTATTTAACACTGAAAATTGGAGATCCTCAGAATATTAATAGAAGCAGCACCTTCCTGACTTTACATTGATTTCAGTGAATTGTGCCAAGGCTGTGTAACTTGTGGGTTACTGAATCCAATTAAAACATTGGTTTGACTAATAGTCTGGAAAATAAGGCAAGAGCAATACATTATTTTTATTGGAAATCACAGATTAAGTTAAGAATTGCATTGTATATCATAAAAAAATAATTGGGGAAAATGTGTTTGCATTACATAAGACTCGCACAACACACTCTTCAGAGTTTTCTCTAAATATATTTCAGAGCCTGTTGGTATCCTAATGTTTTTTTGTTCACTATTAACTGGTTTTGGATGTCGATTCCCAAACATTAATATTGTATCACCTCATTTATCATCTAGAGCTAATACTAATGAATTTTGTGACAGCCATTTTGAATTCAGGAGTTGCAATAAATCTTAAACAATTGCAAGGAAAAGATTGATGGTTTCATTGTGATTTTAAGCATAGGGCTTGATCAATTCAGTAGAGCACATTTCTTAGTTTCAAAGCAATAGCTTTAAAGCTCCATGCCAAATCATGAAAATTAGATTTTGATTAAAGATAAATGTTATATGGGTTATTATTATGTGTAGGTTGTGGTCAGCAAAGTCACATCATTATCTATATAAAAACAAACTAAAAAAAGACAACTGCTGTTTGCAGCCAGATACATTGACTAGTAAATAACCATTTGAGTACTAGCATATTTATTAAAATCCATTATAAATGTGATTTTTTTTTCAGTTCAGTTTTGGATAGGGATGCAACCTGCCACCCATATTATGGCATTGTCTGGATCTCAGGGAGAAATACTGCCTCCTGTATTGATTTAATATGAGATACAGTTTGTCTTTTATGCACACTATGATGTTTACATGTTGTCCCTGTACATGAATCATTCATGGTCTCGTTTGCCAGATCAATGACATGCATTGGGCAGCACAGTGGTGAAGTGGGTAGCACTCTCACCTAGCAGAAAAGAGTGTCACTGGTTTGAATCCCAACCACAACACTACCTGCTTGGAGTTTGCATGTTCTCCCTGTGCCTGCAAAGGTTTCCCCTGGGTACTCTGGTTTCCTCCCACATTCCAAAGACATGCTGGTAGGTTAATTGGTTTCTGTCCAAAATTGGCTGTGTATATGAATGTGAGTTGGGGACCTTGGATTGTGGGCTCCTTGATGGTAGGGACCGATGTGAATGTGCAATGTATGTGTGGAGCACTTCATAAATTGACAGCCCTATATGGGTACCTTAACATAAAAAATAGGGATAATTGTAGACACTCACTCAGGTTGAACTGGATGGACTGGTGTCTTTATTCAACCTTACTAACTAACTATGTAACTATGCATTCAACGATTGGCTGATGGTTGTTATGGCAGCCAGAGATGAGGTGGGACAGAGCCTGCAATCATAAAAGCTATTCATTGTTTCAGTAACAAAGGTTTCTTAATTTCTGGTGTCCCCAGGAACTCTTCAGAAAATTTAAAGCAATGTGTAAACAGCTGTAGTTTCCTGTTACTTGCACTTAGTAGTTAGTAAGTTTTCTACTTTCACCAAAGATGTGAAACATTTTAGACTATGGCTATATTTCAAAATATTTATGAGGAGAGCCTGTGAAATCCAAAGACATCAAGCAGTATTGATGGACACTGTTAGCTTTGGAGCTACTTGGCAAAGCTAGGTCAACAGTAGATCAATAAGGGTTCTGACACATCTTTAAAGTAGCAGCAGTAGAGTGACAAGCGTAGGGTTTTTCTAATTTAAAGAGATAACATAAGAAGCAAATATCAGTTACATTTTTTTTAAACTGTATACAAGATGGCTTAGTGTGATTTCCAACAACTCATTTGGTAAATGTAGTTCCTCTAACTAACCAGCCAGAGAGGATCAGGAGGAGGACCAAATTGTAGGACAAGGATTTAAACAAATACAGGCTAGATGTTAGAGCAGAAGAGAGAAAGGGGAAGGTAAGAAAAATAGAGTAGTAATCAGAATTTAAGCTATCCTGAAATCAGCAACAGAAGATTAGAACTGGACTTCAATCTGAGTGGTACCCAAGAGCAACAGAAGAGACGCAAATAAACATTATCGCTGTTTCTGGAATTCATAGTACAGGTGCGCTATTTTGTGTGCAGATTTAAGACATCCCCTAGGCATGGTATTTAAAACAATTGTGGATTTTTAATGTTGTGTAGTGGCCATAACCCTTGGCAGGGCGGCCTTGACTTTTGGGCTTACCGGTTACCTCCGCTTGGCTTGTTCTTCCACGTCTAGGGGTTCCCAGGGTTAGTACCCAACACATTGGACGCTGACACCATAAAAGTCCTTTAGAAAGGTTTTTATTTGTAGGGGTAACATCCAACAAACACAGTCTTGTATGGGAACAGAGGGCAAGGGTGAAGAAACTCAGGCACCTTGAACTGCTAATTATCAGAAAGTCTCTAATACCACCCAGAGAGTAGCCACTTGCAGCTGGGCGCTTCAACGCTGAACAATTCTCCAGTAAGAGATTATGACAGTCAGCATTTTAATCCAACACTTGTGAAATCTTTGACCTTGAGCAACTTGTAACAGAAAGTGAACAGCAACCTTTTCCTCAGTACCTGGAACGTTCTCTGTCTCCTTGGCAGTACTGGAAAAGCATGGATTCACTGATGTCCTTTACAACCCATCAACCAGACACTTCTCGGGATGCCATCTTGTTGGCCCTCCTCTGAAGAGTCCTCCCCTGGTCGCTTACACGAGCTGCAGTGCCCCTCCAAGCCGAGAGCACACCCGGATGCCTTGAATCCTCCCTCAGTTACTGCTCCTTGGACCAGCCGGTTCCGAGACTCGGGAACAGACGGATACTTACCCCAGACCAGGCGGGTCTATTGGGGCTAACCATCCGGAGCATGTTGCGGAGCGACAAACGCTCCCATGACCGGGACCCCTCGCGGAGTCTACCCAGGCAGCTATCATCTCACGAATGAACCCTGAACACGTGACTTCAACATCTTAAGTACCCGTCCCCAGACTCCTCAGCGGGGCCAGGCGCACACACTGATTGGCTCCGGGGAAAACTGATACCTAAAGCGTCCAACCAGGCCTGGTTCTGGGCCTGTCATGTGCACCTAACTGTACACATGACCAGGCAGAACTCTAATACAGCCCAGCCAAACTGATGTCAAAGTTAAACCTACATAATTTACCCTCAGAACCCCTTTACTGTTCTGAGGCAAAAACTAAATTTGTACATGACCTTGTCCATCGCTACAGTTGCTTTTTAAGCAATCGTCCTCGTCCTGTCCCATATTTTTTGCCAGAACAAAAGTAGGACTCTGATATGAAGGGAGGATCTCCCCCATTGCCAAGGACAGGGGGATAACATCTAGTGCAGATGTCAATGTCCTTCAGCCCAATAAATAGAATTCAAATGTCAATATCCTTCATCCCATCAAATACAAATAGAGAGGGTGAATTATTTCAGATGAGACACAGACAGCAATACAAGCTTGTCAGAGGGTTTAATCATTCCCAATTCAATCCAAAAATTTAATTTTTTTGTCTTTACATTCTTTAAACTTAAAATAAACAAAGTAATACCTGTATATTATAGTGATTTGGTAATGTATAACTAGTGGTAAACTTGCAGTGGAACAATGGTACTGAAGAATAGCCATTTTACTTTAAGTAGACCTTATTGTTTTTCAGCTTACCTAGGTTTGTTAATCCACCTTTTAGGTATCCCTGGTATAAGCGTAATGGCAATTGACTGAAGCCGATCCCATTTTGTCTTAGCAGGGACTTTAGAACAGAATGAAAAATCAGGTGCAAAAACTGTTTGGTAACAGTTGACCATGTAGCAGAGATACAGTATGTTAACTTATTTTAATTATTTATTGGGCAAAAGAAAGTACTTTATGCACTGTGTGCAGAGTTTATTGACTATAAAATATTACATTTTTCAAGCACCCAGCACTGTTGGCCACCAACAGCCATCTATTTCAAATCTTACTACCAGGGCTCTTCAAAAGATAGTACTTAAAGTGATAACCCAGAGTAACCACCACAATTAAATAATTCTCCCAGCTTTGAGCAGAATGCATCATCATGATTACAACAGTCAGTGAGAAGCCACAGCCTTGCAACTATGATATGAAAAAAGGGCAAACAAAAAAATTAGTGTATCCATATGTAGACAAAGAGGGGGCCTTTTGTATATGGACCTGGCAGCTTAGCAATAAAAAAAGAATTGCATAGACTACACAGTCTGCAAACACTACAGTACATTGTTATAATCACTTTAATTATGTAGTATTACACCTAAATTAATATTTTTCATTAGGTCCTGCTAATTTCTACATGGTCAATTAAAAATCAAATAAAGCTCCCGCTGATGCAGTTATTTTTTCAGGCGTAGCATTAATGGATTAAAAATATATTTATTAATAAATAATTAATATATCAGAATTAAATCTGCATAATCAGACCTGTCTATAATATTCAAATTATGGAAACGTACCCCTAGCAAACCCTTCTCCAGTAATGTGAGGTCTGCCCTTTTCCTTATCCCTCCATTGCCATTTTCTACTTGTATTTTTCCAGATCTAGCATTTTCTTTGTTTAGGCATTGGTCAGCATTTGATAATGGAACTCCCAGGCATGTGCGTGGGATTTCCATTATCCTGGCAAGTAGCTCTTACTCATGCACACACAGTAGGAATGGGCAAATTTTCCTAGGTTCAATTTGCATTTCCTCTGCTTTACCAGAGAAATCATTATCTATAGCCAGGGATCAGAGCAGGTAACAGCAAATATTACATGTAGAACAGTACAGCCATAGACTGTCCCCCTATTTCTCAAATAAACCACGCCAAAAAAAAAAGGCAAAAAGGAGAGGTGCTGCTACATGGAGGTAGTAGAAGTGGTAGTGCAGAAAAATAATAATTTGACTTATTAGACCTCCCCCACCCTTTATTCTTTCTCCCCTTCCTTGTTCATAACCTCCTCCTTCACTTCCTCCCCCCTCCACTCCTTCTTTCTTTCCTCCTTTACCTCTTCCTCCTACCCATCTATTTTCTATGGGAATATGGCATGGGAAGAGAGCTGTTTTTTTTCCCACCACACCAGTGGTTCATCATCTAGTATGCCAGCTCCTTCATTTGAAGACTTGAATCAGAAAAGGGCTGGCGACTCGGATACTCTTTAACCACTTTCAGACCGGACCATTTTGCTGGTCAATGACCAGAGGTCTTTTTACAATTTGGCACTGCGCTGCTTTAACTGGTAATTGCGCGGTCATGCAATGTTGTACCCAAACAAAATTTGAGTCCTCTTTTTCCCACAAATAGAGCTTTATTTTAAAGGTATTTGACTGACTCTGATTTTTATTTTTTGCGATATAAACGTAAAAAGACCGAAAATTTCGAAAAAAAAAGATATTTTCTACTTTTTGTTATTAGAAAAATCCAATAACCTCAATTTTAGTCATACATTTAGGCCAAAATGTATTCAGCTACATGTCTTTGGTAAAAAAAAAAAGTCAATAACTGTATATTTATTGGTTTGCGCAAAAGTTGTCAAATCTACAAACTAAGGTACATTTTCTGGAATTTACGCAGCTTTTAGTTTATGACTGTCTATCTCATTTCTTGAGATGGCAGGGCAGTACAAAACCCCCCCCAAATGACCCCATTTTGGAAAGTAGACACCCTAAGGAAATTGATAAGAGGCATGTTGAGCCCATTGAATATTTTATTTTTTTGCCTTAAGCGATTGAATAATGAGAAAAATATATATATATATTTTTTTTTACACAAAGTTGTCACTAAATGATATATTGCTCACACATGCCATGGTTATATGTGGAATTGTACCCCAAAATACATTCTGCTGCTTCTCCTGAGTACGGGGATACCACATGTGGTCGACTTTTTGGAAGCCTAGCCACGTACGGGGCCCCGAAAGCCAAGCACCGCCTTCAGGATTTCTAAGGGCATACATTTGTAATTTCACTCCTCACTACCTATCACAGTTTTGAAGGCCATAAAATGCCAAGATGGCACAAAACCCCCACAAATGACCCCATTTTAGAAAGTAGACACCCCAAGCTATTTGCTGAGAGGCATGTTGAGCCCATGGAATATTTTATATTTTGCCACAAGTTGTGGGAAAATTACAAACTTTATTTATTTTTCACAAAGTTGTCACTAAATGATATATTTCTCACACATGCTATGGGCATATGTGAAATTACACCCCAAAATAAATTCTGCTGCTTCTCCTGAGTATGAGGATACCACATGTGTGGGACTTTTTGGGTGCCTAGCCGCGTACGGGGCCCCGAAACTCAAGCACCGCCTTCAGGCTTTCTAAGGGCGTAAATTTTTTATTTCACTAATCACCACCTATTACAGTTTTGAAGGCCATAAAATGCCAAGATGGCACAAAACCCCCACAAATGACCCCATTTTAGAAAGTAGACACCCCAAGCTATTTGCTGAGAGGCATGTTGAGTCCATGGAATATTTTATATTTTGCCACAAATTGCGGGAAAATTACAAACTTTTTTTTTTTCATAAAGTTGTCACTAAATGATATATTGCTCACACATGCCATGGGCATATGTGAAATGACACCCCAAAATAAATTCTGCTGCTTCTCCTGAGTACGGGGATACCACATGTGTGGTATTTTTTAGGAGCCTAGCTGCGTACGGGGCCCCGAAAGCCAAGCACCGCCTTCAGGCTTTCTAAGGGCGTACATTTTTTATTTCACTAATCACCACCTATTACAGTTTTGAAGGCCATAAAATGCCAAGATGGCACAAAACCCCCACAAATGACCCTATTTTAGAAAGTAGACACCCCAAGCTATTTGCTGAGAGGCATGTTGAGTCCATGGAATATTTAATATTTTGCCACAAGTTGCGGGAATATGAGAAACTTTTTTTTTTTGCCCAAAATGGTAACTAAATGATATATTGCTCACACATTCCATGGGCATATGTAGAATTACATGCCAAAATAAATTCAGCCGCTTCTCCTGAGTACGGGGATACCACATGTGTGGGACTTTTTGGGAGCCTAGCCGCGTACGGGGCCCCGAAAACCAAGCACCACCTTCAGGATTTCTAAGGGTGTAAATTTTTGATTTCACTCCTCACTACCTATCGCAGTTTTGAAGGCCATAAAATGCCAAGATGGCACAAACCCCCCCCCAAATGACCCCATTTTGGAAAGTAGACACCCCAAGCTATTTGTCGAGAGGCATGGTGAGTATTTTGCAGCTCTCATTTGTTTTTGAAAATGAAGAAAAAAAAAGAAAAATGTATATTTTTTTTCTTTTTTTCAATTTTCAAAACTTTGTGACAAAAATGAAGGTCTGCAAAATACTCACCATACCTCTCTACAAATAGCTTGGGGTGTCTCCTTTCCAAAATGGGGTCACTTGGGGGGATTTTGTGCTATCTGGGCATTCCATGGCCTCCGAAACTGTGATAGGCAGTGAGGAATTTTTTTTAAAGCAAAGGCCCTACAGATTAAAATGGTGGGTGTTTCATTTATTTTTTCACACGGTATTTGCGCAGCGATTTTTCAAACGCATTTTTTGGGGAAAAAAACACACTTTTTAAAATTTGAATGCACTAAATGTTTGATGAAATAAAAAATATGATCTTAGGCTGAGTACATGGATACCAAACATGACATGCTTTAAAATTGCTCAGAAACGTGCAGCTGCGACAAACTACATACATTTTTAAAAGCCTTTAAATGCCTTTACAGGTGACCACTTTAGATTTACGGAGGAGGTCTACTGCTAAAATTAGTACCCTCGATCTGACCTTTGTGGTGCATGGTGCAATTGCTGTTTACATATGACACCAGACCGACGCTTGGGTTCGACGTTGCACCTTACCAGGGGGGACAGGGGTGTTTTTTTTTGTTTTTTTTTATTATTTATTTTGCTTTTTTTTCATTTTTAAACTGTTCCTTTCATTTATATATATATATATATATATATATTTTTATCATTTTTATTGTTATCTCAGGAAATGTAAATATCCCCTATGATTGCAATAGGTAGTGACAGGTACTCTTTTTTGAAAAAATGAGGGTCTATCAGACCCTAGAGCTCTCCTCTGTCCTCAAAGCATCTGACTACACCAAGATCGGTGTGATAAAATGCTTTCCCAATTTCCCAATGGTGCTGTTTACATCCCGCAAAATCTAAGTCATGAAATGCTCGTAGCTTCCGGTTTCTTAGGCCATAGAGATGATTGGAGCCATTCTGGTCTCTGATCAGCTCTATGGTCAGCTGGCGAAACCACCGGCTGCATTCTCAGGTTCCCTGTTGGGACAGGAGAGCCTGAGAAAACCATGGAAGATGGTGCGGGGGGGGGACATTCCCTCCCACTGCTTGTAAAAGTAGGCTAGAGGCTAATTAGCCGCTAGGATTGCTTTTATATAAAAGCCGACCGCTGGCTGAAAAGAATGATACCAAGATGATACCTAAACCTGCAGGCATCATTCTGGTATAAGCACTCAAAGTCCAGCAACATACCAGTATGTTGCTGGAACTGGTTGGGCATATATTGTAATTTTTTTTTCATGCAGCCTGTGGGCTGAACGGAAAAAATATTGATCGGTGGGTATGCCCACCATTAAAATACCTCCCTTCATCCACCCACTTCTAATGGTGGGCATACATGCACCATTTATATATGCCGAAGCATGGGGGAATCCTCCCGCAAAAGGTAGGAGCAAATCGCTCCTCCACCCCTTATGCCCCCATGCTTCGGCATATATGCTCTTTTTTATCTGTGGTGGTGATATCACCTCTGACAGTGCTGGAGTCACGGCTTTATGTATCATGGGAGCATAATGCTGTTGCTGTCAAGATAAATAAATCCACGCTGCAGCAGAATGGCGTACCTGCTAAGCAAATGATGGTTAACAATAAAACAAAGTAACATTACAGTATAACAGTAGGACTTACCATACCTGCAAAGCAAATACAAAAAAAAAGAAAAATAGCAAAAAATAACACATTTAACACAATCTGTGCCTAAAATATATATATGCCGAAGCATGGGGGCATCCTCACGCAAAAGGTAGGAGCAAATCGCTCCTCCACCCCTTATGCCCCCATGCTTCGGCATATATTCTCTTTTTTAACTGTGGTGGTGAAATCACCTCCGACAGTGCTGGAGTCGCGGCTTTATGTATTGTGGGAGCAAACGCTGTTGCTGTCAAGATAAATAAATCCACGCTACAGCTGATTGGCGTACCTGAAAACAAAAAATGGTTAACAATAAAACGTTGCAGAATAGAAGAAAAGAGAATAGAGAGAGCGAGAACAATAAAACGACAACTATTTTTGGTTTTTTTATTTTATATATTTTTTTGGTTTTTTGTTTTTTTACTTTTTTTTTTTTAAACACTTTTTTATGTAACTTTAACACTTCTGTTGTAACGTTTCCAGTGGTTTGGGTCTCTCAAAATGCGATGGCATCTTGGGAGACCCTGTGAACGTGTGCCTAGCCTCTGCAATGCTGTACCCTACGCTAATACTCAACTAGTTCATGGTAGCGTTCAAAACATTCACCAATGCAAAGACCAGGATTGTCAGGACAGCGGGGACAATAATGACGGGTGTCACGACTATATCCGCGCTTTCTGCAGGCACGACATTTTCTTTGGGGGGCTCGTTGGGTAGGGGTACTCGGGAGGACATAAGAATAATGCCTCTCATGCAGCCGGCTTACTGCATTTGGTTGGGGAAGGTGAGGTGGAGCACCGCCTGGATACAGAAGGGCTCTGACGATATCCTCCTGGAATTTAAGGAAGGATCCAGTCCGTCCTGAAGCTTTGTGTAGCACATAAGCATTCAGCATAGCCAATTGGAATAAATAAACAGACACTTTTTTATACCAGCGTCTGGCCTTACGGGCAACTAGATACGGCACCAGCAACTGGTCATTGAGGTCCACCCCTCCCATATTTTGGCTATATTTGTGGACACAGAGGGGTTTCTCCACAACACCAGTCGCCGTAGGAATTTGTCGTGTCTGCATGATGGGAGGTAAGAATGAAAACATTCTTATTATCCCTCCACTTCATAGCGAGCAAATTATTACTCCGCAAGCAGGCTCTCTCCCCCAGCCTAAGACAAAACTCTACAAGCCGCTGGGGAAAGCCCCGGCGATTAGGTCGCACGGTGCCACAAGCTCCAATCTGCTGATCAAACAAGTGACTAAACAGTGGCACGCTTGTGTAATAATTGTCCACATATAAATGGTACCCCTTTCCGAATAAGGGTGACACCATGTCCCACACTATCTTGCCAGCGCTTCCTATGTAGTCAGGGCAGTTCTCCGACTCTACGTGACTATCTTTACCCTCATAAACCATAAAACTACGTGTATAGCCTGCGGCCCTGTCACAGAGCTTATACACCTTGACCCCGTATCTGGAACGCTTGTTGGGAATGTATTGTTTGAATGACAAGCGACCAGAAAACTTAATCAGGGACTCATCAACGCAGACAACTTGATGGGGAGTAAACAAGTCTGCAAAACATTGGTTGAAGTGGTTTATGAGGGGCTGAATTTTGTAGAGCTGATCGTATGCAGGGTCTCCACGAGGACGACAGAGGTCATTGTTGCTGAAGTGCATGAACCGCAAAATCTGCTCGTATCGTGCCCTGGACATGGAAGCAGAGAACACGCGCATATGGTGAATTGGGTCAGTGGACCAATATGACCGCAACTCACTCTTTTTGGTTATGCCCATGTTGAGGGAGAGGCCCAGAAAGATCTTAAATTCGGAAACTGTAATTGGTTTCCATTGTCTGGCAAGGGCGGACTGGGGAACAGTGGCGATGTGTTGACCAGCGTACAAATTGCTTTGGTCCACAATAGATCTATAGAGATCTTCGGTGAAAAACAGTGAGTAAAAATCAAGTGTCGTAAAATCAACTGTTTCCACGTTAATGCCAGGTTGGCCAGTGAATGGGGGAAGTACGGGTTCTGCAGAAGTGGTGGGCACCCAATCAGGATTGGTGAATTCTGCAGGAAGGGCACTATGGGTACGACGGGTCTGTCTTTGTCTTCGTCTTGGTGGCAGCGGGACACTACTTGTGCTTACCACCTCGCCAGCTTGAACTGCACTTATGGGACTCGCCACGTCACCACATGCTACTGCAGTGCTGGATGTACATCCAGGGTGTACTAGGCCGCTGGTGCTTGCCAGTTCACCAGAAGGATGAGCGGCTCTAGTACGTCTCTGCTCCATACGAGGGACCTGCGGTTCCTGCACCTGAACAACAGAAAAAATTCGGGATCGGGTACACCTGCCCTTAACAGGGACCTCATCTCCGTCACCAGAGCTATCTGTCATGGAGCCGCTGTCCTCTACGGGATCGTATTCTGAGCCTGAATCAGACAGATGAGTGACTTCCTCTTCACTATCTGTCATGCTCAAAAACATGTAGGCCTCTTCACTATTGTACCTTCGCTTTGCCATTTTGGGCTCTAAATTTAGGGGTACACTAGTGAGACTCACAGGTAAAAAAGCACCTAGGCTGTCAGCGACTGTATCAAAACGGTACAAAAAAAAACTGTTAGCGATCGCAGGGATCAGGCCTGACTCTGCGAATGCTGCAGTTATGTGTGTTGTGTTTTGTAAGTGACAGTGATCGATCGATACTGCACTTGGGTGGGCTGGGCTGGGCTTGGCGGAGGGGCTAAACGCAGGTGCTATCAGGTATCTGGGTTGATCCCGCTAACAATGCGTTTTGGGAAACCTAAACTGCTGGCGACGCTAATTTAGATCTGATCAGATACTATATTACTAAGGGAGGTGTATGCTTTGCGCGTGGGTGTTAGCGGTACTGGCACTAACCTGACGCTGCCTGGGGTTACGCAGACCTTATCTGAACCTCAAACTTATATCACCCGCCGGGTGATCAGGGGGTTAAACATTTATTAGGTAATAAATGGCGGGTGCCCTGAAACTATAAAAAATAACTAACCAACCAGCGTCACCTGTAACAGTTATATGGTGATCACTGGTGAAAGGGTTAACTAGGGGGCAATCAGGGGGCTTTATGCGGTAGTATATGGGGGTCCCTGACGCTATAAAAAGCTGCGGCGAACCTAAATACCTACCTGCCGAACTAGCGTCACCTGTGACACTAATACAGCGATCAGAAAAACGATCGCTTATTAGTGACACTGGCAAAGGGGGGTGAACACGGGGTTAAACCTTTATTGGGGGGGGGGGGGTTAGGGGGGTACCCTAGAGCTAAAGGGGGCTAACCCTAACTACCCTAACAGTTATTGCAGTCACAAATCACACCAATGCAATAATAAAAAAAAAAAAAAAAAAAAAATGCAATTGGTGTCACTGTGACTGGGGGTGCAGGGGTGATTGGGGGGGGTGATCGGGGGGTGAAGGGGGGGTGAAAGTGTACCTGGCATGTTCTACTGTGTAGTGTAGTGTTAGGTGCAACTCACTGATCCTCTCTCCTCAGTGCCGGAACAAAAAAGACCGACATGAGGAGAGATTACATCACTTCCTCTGCCTGTGTTTACATTACAGGAGAGGAAATGATGTAATTCTGCCATTTCATTCGTCAGGAGCGATCGCGAGGGGGTGGCCATGAATGAATGGCCGCCCCCTCATCCCGGATCGCTCCTGCACGGAATCTGACCGCCGCTGGCACAGGGGGGGGGGGCCCCATCGGGCCCCCCACCCGCGGGAAGGCATGGACGTACCTGTACGCCAATATGCCTGCCCGTGCCATTCTGTCGACGTACATCGTCGTGCGGCGGTCGGCAACTGGTTAATAAAAGTCCTTTATTTGGTTACATGGGTACACGGGTACAGGCTATGCTGATGCATTTCTGCTAAGAAGCCTTCATCAAAGCATCCTTTTAAGAGGTGGCTTGAATGTTGAGTTGTGATAAGGCAGGGATTAATGACACATTCCCTCTTGTTTTCCTCCTAGAGCACACAATGGGGTTGATTTGTGCACTGCACCACTGCCCAGTGCATTGAAAGCCTTGATTGGCCGAAGCAATGAAAGCTTCGCCCCATCATTGGCTCATTGCTCTTAATACCAATTCACACTATAAAAGTATTCTTTCCATAGCAGCCATTTGTAGTGTGATAGCGTAGTGGAGAGAGATAGAACAGGGCTCTGTTTAGTGTGCAGTTAGTGTGCTATAGTGTGCTATTCTGATTCTATTGTCAGTGTAGAATATCAGTTTAATGTTCATCTAGGGATAGTTCAGTGTGAGTTCAGTGCGAACCATTCATCTTTACATCTTTACATTAGTGTGAATGTAGGGATAGCTCAGTTATTGTGATTGTAGTGTGACTATTCATCTTTACATTAGTGTGAATGTGTTCAGTCACTATGAGTCTAGTGACCATTTAACACAGTATGTTTCATTGCGTTACTGTAAGTTTAACTTTGAATAGGTCTGTGCGTTACTGCAAGTTTAATGCCGTATATTTCATTGAGTTACTGCAAGTTTAATTCTGTATAGTTCTATGTGTTACTGCAAGTTTAACGCCATATATTTCTTGGCGTTACTGCAAGTTTAACGCCATATAGTTCTTTGCATTACTGCAAGTTTAATTCTGTATAGTTCTGTGCATTACTGACAGTTTGACACCCTATATTTCATTGCGTTACTGCAAGTTTAATGCCGTATATTTCATTGTGTTACTGCAAGTTTAACTCCTTTTATTTCATTGTGTTACTGCAAGTTTAACACCCTATATTTCTGTGTGTTACTGCTTGTTTAACACAGTATATTGCAGTATATTATAGTGTATTCATGGACTGTGTCTGTGTAGTGAATACTTAAATTAACCACTACAGCCCCGGACCAATAAACACCTTAAAGGACCAGAGGTCTTTTTCCAATTTCGCACTGCGCTGCTTTAACTGGTAATTGCGCGGTCATGCAATATTGCACCCAAACGAAATTTGCGTCCTTTTCTTCCCACAAATAGAGCTTTCTTTTGATGGTATTTGATTGCCTCTGCGATTTTAATTTTTTGCGATATAAATGGAAAAAGAGCGAAAATTTTGAAAAAAAAAGATATTTTCTTCTTTTTGTTATAAGAAAAATCGAATAAACTAAATTTTAGTCATACATTGAGGGCAAAATTTATTCAGCCACATGTCTTTAGTAAAAAAAAATGTCAATAAGCGTATATTTTTTGGTTTGCGCAAAAGTTATAGCGTCTACAAACTAGAGTACATTTTCTGGAATTTACACAGCTTTTAATTTATGACTGCCTATCTCATTTCTTGAGGTGCTAAAATGGCAGGGCAGTACAAACCCCCCCCCCCAAATGACCCCAAGGAAATTGCTGATGGGTATGTTGAGCCCATTGAATATTTATTTATTTTTGTCCTAAGGGATTGAATAATGACAAAAAAAAAAAAAATTTTTTTACAAAAAGTTGTCACTAAATGATATATTGCTCACACATGCCATGGTTATATGTGGAATTGCACCCCAAAATATATTCCGCTACTTCTCCCGAGTATGGGGATACCACATGTGTGGGACTTTTTTGGAGTCTAGTCGCGCACGGCACCCCGAAAACCAATCACCACCTTCAGGATTTCTAAGGGTGCAAATTTTTGATTTCACTCCTCACTACCTATCACAGTTTCGAAGGCCATAAAATGCCAAAATAGCACAAAACCCCCCAAAATGACCCCATTTTGGAAAGTAGACACCCCAAGATATTTACTGAGAGGCATGTTGAGTCCATGGAATATTTTATATTTTGCCACAAGTTGCGGGAATATTACAAACTTTTTTTTTTGCACAAAGTTGTCACTAAATGATATATTGCTCACACATGCTATGGGCATATGTGAAATGACACCCCAAAATACATTCTGCTGCTTCTCCTGAGTACAGGGATACCACATGTGTGGGACTTTTTGGGAGCCTAGCCGTACGGGACCCCGAAATCCAAGCCCCGCCTTCAGGATTTCTAAGGGCATACATTTTTTATTTTACTCCTCACTACCTATCACTACCTATCACAGTTTTGAAGGCCATAAAATGCCAAGATGGCACAAAACCCCCCAAAATTACCCCATTTTGGAAAGTAGACACCCCAAGCTATTTGCTGAGGGCCATGTTGAGACCATTGAATATTACACCCCAAAATAAATTCTGCTGCTTCTCCCGAGTACGGGGATACCACATGTGGGGGACTTTTTGGGAGCCTAGCCACGTACGGGACCCCGAAAACCAAGCACTGCCTTCCGGATTTAAATATAAAATGCTACCAAAAAAACTGTTAGCGATCGCAGGGATCAGGCCTGACTCTGCGATCGCTGCAGTTATGTGTTTAGTGTTTGTAAGTGACAGTGATCGATCGATACTGCACTTGGGTGGGCTGGGCAGAGGGGCAAAACGCAGGTGCTAGCAGGTATCTGGGCTGATCCCGCTAACAATGCGTTTTTTTGGAACCCTGAACTGCTGGGGACGCTAGTATAGATCTGATCAGATCAGATATTGATCTGTTCAGATTCTATACCACTACGGGAGGTTTATGCTTTGCGTGTGGGTGTTAGCGGTACTGGCACTAACCTAGCGCTGCCTGGGGCGACGCAGACCCTGACCCTAAAACCTAATTGATATCACCCGCCGGGTGATCAGGGGGTTAAACCTTTATTGGGTAATAAATGGTGGGTGCCCTGATGCTATAAAAAGCAAACTAACCAGAGTCACCCGTAACACTTATACGGTGATCACTGGTGAAAGGGTTAACTAGGGGCAATCAGGGGGTTCAAATTTTTATTAGGTAGTATATGGGGGTCCCTGGCGCTATATAAAAACCTGACGGGGAACCTAAATAACTAACTGGCTAACCAGCGTCACCAGTGACACTTATACTGTGATCGCTGGTGAAAGGGGGTGAAAGGGTTAACTAGGGGCAATCAGGGGGTTAAAACCATTATTGAGTAGTATATCGGGGTACCTAGCGATATAAAAACCTGGCGGTGAACCTAAAAAATAACTAGCTACCTAGCGACAGTAGCGACACTAATGCAGGGATCAGAAAAATGATCGCTTAGTGACACTGGCAAAAGGAGGTGAAAGGTTTAACTCTAGGGACAATCAGGGGGTTAAATCTTTATTGGGGGGTGATAGGGGGCTACCCTGGACCTAACACTAACTGCCCTGACAGTTTTAACTGTTACAACTGACACTGAATGCAGTGATCAGTAAAGAAATGATCAATGCAATCAGTGACACTGTGACTGGGGGGGGGGGGGGGGGCGGGGGGGATCGGGGGGGGGGGGGTTTGTGTGCCTGTGTGTACCTACATGTCAGTGTAGTGTTGGTGCACACTTACTTTTAGTCTTCTCCTCGTAGTCCGGTCAAAAAGACCGCCCCAAGGAGAATGACATCACTTCCTCCTTCCTGTGTAAACAATACACAGTGGGAGGAAGCTTCTCATTGGCCAGGAGCGATCCAGAGGGGGTGGCCAGAAACCAACGGCCATCCCCTCATCACGGATCGCTCCTGGAGTGAACCGGACCGCCGTATCCAGCGGGAGGGGTCCGATCTGACCCCCCACCCGCTGGAAGGCAGGCACGTACATGTACGTGCTTGTGCCTGCCTGTGCCATTGTGATGACGTACAATGGCAATACGGCGGTCCTTAAGTGATTAAAGTGCACCAAACACCACTTTGATTTTATTAAAGTGCATTCACGTACACATTTACATATCTGTATTACATTTTGTTAATAAGCACCCCCCACTCCCCCCATCATGTCTGGGAGGACAGCAAGGAGAGGCAGATGTTTCCATGGCACTGTAATGGGGCCAGCAGCGTATGGGTCCACAGGCAAAGGTGAACGTGGTCAGTCCTCAGGCAGGGCATAATTTCCTCTGTTTAGTGATGTTCCTCATGCTATCCAGCCACAGCATGCAGAGGAGGTGGTGGACTGGCTAACTAAACCGTCCTCATCCTCCGTCACCCAAGCAGAGACTAGTGTGCTGTCCTCTGCAGCTGCCAGAGTGGCAAAAACTGCCTCTTTGTCCACAGCTATTCCTGCCATAGCCCCAGTATCAGGCATGGAGGCATCAATGGTTATTTGAACACAGCATCAGCCACTTGCTCAATGACAATGCACAGCCATTACTCAATTCAGATGTTGGTTCTGAGGTTGGAGAAGGCAGGAACATGAGCCTGCAGAGAGGAGAGGACACCGATACACAAATTGGCATTTATGTTCCTCCAACCATAGTGTATTGCCAAGTTGTCTCCAGTGGTAATGAGGATGGAGGAGAGGATGATGATGAGGTCACTGACTCGAATTGGGTGCCGGATAGAACAGAGGAGGAAAGTGAGGTCAAGGCACAACCCCAACGAGGCAGCCATCATGGAAGAGTAGAGAGCAGCCACCCTATTCCATCACATTGTGGAGCTGTTATCTTCTGGCCCACTTCCCACAGCTCAGCTGTCTGGGCCTTTTTTAGTACATGTGCAGCTGATCGTACTGCTAATAAAGCATGGCAAAAATACCAGCCATTTGGGTACCACGTGCTTGACAAGGAATTTAACCTCCCACCACTCAGCCCATTGCCAAGAGTACCTAAAAGCCACAGAAAAGGGGCAAAAATATGTCCCTCCTCCTTACTCACTTCAGTCTGTCCCTGCTATACCTCATGACCTCTCAGTAGCCTCCACTAACAGGGATGAAGGTATAGTGCAGGGTGTCCCATGTCCTTGCAGCACACGCCCAGCTTTAGACTATAGCCGGCAAATTTCTCTGCCCCATCTGCTGCAGCAGAAAAAAAACAGTCCCTGCCACCCACATGCCCAGTGTCTAAATGCAAGCTTGTCAAAGCTGCTGGCTCTACAACTTCTATCTTTGTGCCTGGTGGATTCTGCCCTGTTCTGTGAATTTGCAGCATGTGCTGTACCACAATGGCAGGCTCCCAGTCACTATTTCTTTTTACGTATGGCCATTCCAGCTCTCTACCATTATGCTCATGTGGAAGATAATGTTGTGGCATTGTTGGGCAAGGCAGTCAAAGTCCACATTGATGCCGACACGTGGTCCAGCAAGCATGGGCAGGGATTATATATTTAGTTCACAGCACACTGGGTAACTCTGCTTGCAACTTGGAAGGATGCAGGACAGGGCTTAGTGCTACAGCTGGTTGTGCCCCCGCATGTCCATACAGCTGGTGATGATGCCAGATTTTTTAGCTCTTCCCCCTCCTCCATGCCCTCCTCTGCTGAATTGTCCTATGAATCTCAAATACCCCCTAAGCATTCAAAGGGCTATTCAATAAGTTAGGCTAAAAGGTGCCATGCAGTGCTTCAGCTGGTGTGTCTAGGGGACAGGAACCACACCGGACCAGAGATTCTTGCAGCTCTGTAGAGACAGGCCCAGAGGTGCTTCACACCATGCCAGCTGGAGCCAGGAATGGTGGTGTGTGATAATGGCACAAACCTCCTGTCTGCCGTTAGCCAGGGAAAGTTGACACATTTGCCATGCCTTGGACATGTCCTCAGTTTGGTGGTGCAGCGTTTCCTAAATAGGAACCCGGGGTTGGGAGATCTACTAAAGCAGGCCGGAAGAGTCTGTGGCCATTTTAGGCGGTCATTCACAGCCAGTGCTCGCTTAGCTTAAATTCAGTGGGAATTCCACCTGTCCATAAACTGCCTGATTTGTGAAATACACACAAGGTGGAACTCAACTTTGGCAATGCTGCAGTGGCTGCACATACAGCAGAGGGCCGTTAAGGAGTACCTGTGTAAGTATGGCGCTACATCAGGCTCAGGCCAGCTCGGATTTTTTTTCCCCACACCAATGGCTTCTCACAAAGGATGCATGCACTGTACTGTCACCATTTGAGGAGGCCACAAGGATGGTGAGCTGTGACAATGCATGGATCAGTGACAAATTCCCTGATGTTTTCCTGCTGGAGCAGACTCAGCATGGCATTATGGACAGGGCACTCGAGACAGAGCAGTGGGATAAAGAGGAGGACTTCCTTTCCTCTCAAGGCCCACTTTATGCAGACACCATTCTTCCTATGCCACAGAACACACAAGAGGAGAGAGAGGGGGAGAAGGAGGATTCTGGAAGTTTCGGAGGCATTGAAGAAGAGAAAGACATATGTGAAACAGTAAGAGATGGTTTTTCATCAGTAGAACCCTCAGGAGTAGTACGTAGCTGATAGGAGGCAGTCCCAGATACTATATTCCTCAGTGACCCCGAGGAGTCTGCTTCTCATGCCTCCGCAAATTTGCGGTGCATGGGCTCCCTCATGCTTCAAAGCCTGCGAAAGTACCCAAGAATATGTGGTGTAAAGGGGCCACTGTTATTAGGGGAAAGTCTCAGAACTCATCCTGTCCCCACATAGAGTGCAGATAATGAAATCTGTTGAGGACACCTTCAAGAGAAGTTCATCAAACACTTTTCCCGACTCTGTCAGATTACAGTGCCATGGAAAACATACTTTTGAGGCTTCTGTTGGTCAAGAGAGGGGGGGGGGAGAAGGCAGCTGCCTAAGTGATGTATTTCTCAATTTTTTTAGTCCTCACTGCCTAGGGCTGACAGATTCCACATCCCATTGCCAGTGTCTGCATCACATGGTGGACGATTATCTAGGGGCGAAAACAGAGATGGATAGAGTTCCAGTTGATGATCCACTGACTTACTGGGTCATGAGAATAGACCACTGGCCAGAACTTGGCTAGTATGCTATTGAATTGCTAGACTTCCCTGCATCCAGTGTTCTTTCTGAATGGGCATTCAGTGCTGCTGGAGGTTTTGTTACTGCTCATAGAATGCGTCTGACAGACTCCGTGGACTGTCTGACTTTTCGCAAAATTAATCAGTACTGGATTACTAGCAGCTATGAAGCCCCTGATACCGATGTCGTTGATTAAGTGTTTAGTCCTTTGCTCCTGGAGAAACATTGCGATTCATTCCAGCCAGCTGGTCAGTCCTTTCCAGCTATCTGGAACAGTGATGGGAATTACAGAGCCATGTGGAATGCCAGGACTGCACTTTACTTTGACGAGCATGCATCGTCTATCATCTTGTAAGCATTTTTAATCTTATCCTATTGAAGTCATCATTTTAATACTACACTCAGGTCAGCACCTCCCTCTCCCTGGTTTTTTCTTACATGTCTTGCAGAGTTCTGGACACACTCTGAAGGATGGCTACCTTCCTTTTTGACTCTTAATACCCCTTTCTATGGATACATCACCATCCAGCTATTACAGCCACAGACTCCATCTGGAGCGCCAGATAAACAGTGACTATACTATTAAGTGTTTTTGGGATGTGGAATCTCTGAAGGACTTCTAGGCTGCCTAGTGTTGTGGATTTTGATTTCATCTGAAAGAATGTATTTGGTGTAGGTTTCATGGGCACAATTAACACCCAAAGAACATTTTTTTCACATCTGTTTGACAGGTGTATGTCATTACAATTTTTGACAGCAAGGCCAATTCTTACTTTCATCAAGAGTACCTCTATAGGGTTACAGTGTGGAGGCGCCACTGACACCTAAAGAACAATTTTTCCACACCTGTTTGACAAGTGCATATCATTACAGTTTTTGACAGCAAGGCCAACTCTCACTTTCATCAAGAGCACCTTAATAGGGTTACGGTATGAAGGAGCCACAGACACCCAAAGAACAATCTTTCTGCACCTGTTCACAGGTGCATATCATTGCAATTTTTGACAGCAAGACCAATTCTTCATCAAAATTACCTGTATAGGGTTACTGTGTGAAGGCGCCACCGACACCCAAAGAATAATTTTTCCGCATCTGTTACAGAAGTGGAAATCCAAAGTCTGTCGTACAGACACCAGAATGTATCCACAAAATCTCTAATCTGTGGCCTCATCATACAGACTGGCTCTTCAAGCCGTTGCTTATAAAATAAAGAAAGCTTGCAAGGAAAATGTCATTTTTTGGGCTTTATAAATGCAATTATCGCTGCAGCAGCTTCTATACACAGTATAGATGGGCCACTTTGCAGGTGGAAAAAGGGGACCCCCCAGTCACTATATTGAAAGGATTTTTTTATTGTTATACTTTCACTTTAAGCATCAATAAATCACTGCTCATTTAAAAAAAAAAATGTTTTCATTGCTACATGTCCCCCAGGGCAGGGCAGACCCCCATAACCATTTAACCATTGTATGGCCAATTACTTGCATATAAGCCTTCAAAATGGGCACGGGTTTTGTGGGTTCACCAAATTTGGTGGGTGACTCCTTTCAATCTCCCGTTAGTTCTGATTTGCCTCTTTGTGAACCTTTTTCCAGGGACAAGAGGGGAAGCCGTGGTACAGAAAAAAAATTAACTTACAACTCTACACCCATAGGCCTCCTGCCCTTCCAGAATAAAGCCTTGAAGCTCAAAACAGCACTGTCCAAAACCTACCCCACCATCTCCAGTACCAACCGTCTCATGCCCCTCCACTGGTGGAGTAGAAGAATAAATATCTCCAAACCATCTCTATGCCCAACACCTAAATGCAATCTCCCCATTTCAAATAATTTCTGCTTGAATGACTGAGTTAAATTTCATATATCCTCTGCAATAGGAGATTTGTTTTGGGTAGCATTTTCTTTTGACTCATTCTTACCTAAATGAATGCAGACACTGCAGCTTTTCTTTACTACATTATGCTTAATGTGATTGTAGCAGTATTAGTGCACTTGTTAGAAAAACAGTTGAGTACTGTCCTTGACACTTTTTTTTGTTTGCACTAACATCCACATTTTCAGGACAAGCTTTGGGGGCATGCCCCCTTCTTCAAGCACCACTTGGACCTTTAAGAAGGGGGGTAAAGCCCAAAAGCTTGTCCTGAAATTTTTATTTGGATGTTCGTGCAAACAAAAAAGTATCACAGACGGTACTCAATTGTTTTTGTCCTCATTCCAATACTGATACTGCATCAGGTAAAAAAGAAAAACAGGATAGATAAATCTTCACACTGTGAGTGTTAATTCTTAATCATCCACAGCAGACAGAAAATGCTGAGGGGGGTTTCCAGCAATAGATTATATATTTCCATATTCATCACAATAAAATGGCCACATCACTTGTATAGCCATACTCTGCTCACATATTCAGAATTGCTTACCTGATAATTTATTACTATACAGGTTTTGAATTGATCTTTATTTATGGCCAGGACTAAAAAAAATAAAACAATATATGTTTTTTTTTTTTCATTTGTTTTTAATGATCTATTTTAAAGAAAAGTAATTAGACATATAAATAGACAAGAAGGGAAGAAAAGGATAATTAATGGATAATATGACTAGCAAGAAAAAACATATGAGCATAGTACGGTAAATCTGTATAGTTCATGTGAATATTATATATTTATTTTGTCCAACCAGTAGCTGGAGCTTTTAGATCAATTGTGTTTGTTTTCTTTTATTTCCTTAGCTCCATTGTTACTAGATGCATGTTAAAAAAAACTGAGTTCAACAGCTCAAGCTGAACCTTACACATGAGTGAGTCAGAGCAATGACCCATTTCCTCCCTCCTGCCTCCCCTGTGTGGTTTCATTTGAGGATTCAATTATAGGCAGCCTTTGTGAAATAGGATAACTGGTACTGTTCTCTTTTTTAATAAATCCATAGAGCTCTGGAATCTTTTGTCAGATGGAATGTTTATATTAACATACAGTGATATAATACATCAATTTAAAAACAAGTTAACCTAAAGCTGAAGTTGAGCTATAAAAAAATCCCTACAGCTTTAGTCGCCTCACTTACCTGTTGAAGTATGTCCCAAGTTGTGCAGGCAGCTAGATCATGGAGATGCCTCATCCTCTTCTGGTCTCTGAACTTCTGGCACTGCAGTATTTATCATATTTAGGTCTTTAGGCAGAACAGCATTACAATTGATCTATCGGGGACATGCCCCCTCCTCCAACCTCCTCCATTGGGAAAAGTTATTTCTTTGATTACACTTTCTGTACATACAGTGCATTTTCTTTTCCAGGACATAAAACTGTATTGAGATCCAAAAATCTCATTCCAAATCTCATGGGACTACCTATCACCGACAGTGCCTCTTACACTGCATATATACAACTATGACTTTCCAGCTGCAGGCCGGAACGGCAAGATACATTTTTCAGGATACTACGTAGGAACAATTATCATTTCTAGATGTTCTCTATAACATGGCAAAGCTTCACTTGTTGAATTCAGGTCCACTTTAAAAGAGATGATATACAGCAGAAAAGCCAGTACAATTTCAGATTTAGTTCGTACTTTCTTTTGAAAGGCATTTATTGAATTGTTGCATACTTTCATATTAAAGTTTAGTGGAGTAGATGTAGGCTTATCCCTCTCTGTTTATTTCCATTCAATACAGATCATTTCAAGTGTTTTCTAATAATTCTGAAATATAGACTATACTTTCTTTCATCATAAAATTACTTCAATATTTTCATTTTGTAATCATAACACCTACTGGGTAACACTATTTAAAGCCATTTTGTTCAATCTTTGAGTAAAATATATTTGTCATTACGGCAATGCTCATGCTAATTCATTTATTTTAATTTATTGTATTTATATTATTTTCATTTTTATCTTTTTATTGTACAGGTCCAACTTGAAATGGAAAATATACAGAAATGGTTCGGCAATGTTTGCACAGAGAAGCACAAAAATCAATACAAATAAGAAAGAAAAAGCTCCTTCTCAAATGTGGTTCATAAATATAATAAACTTGGGAAAAAGTTTGATGGAATGCAGTAAAAATCTATACAAAACACCTTAGCATTTATAAATGAATATACATGTAGCAAACTCTCACCTGTCGGTTTGGTGTATTTCTGAGACATTTCTCTTTCATTTAAAAAAATTTAACCATAGCTGGCTGCCCGCTGGCCATTGTGCAGAGGGGAAAGGCATGTGCCAATTGATTGGTACATGTCAGCTGCCGTTGCACCTCCCCCCATCCACCGGTCATGGTGCAGTATGGGCACTGTAGTATTCCCGCCTGATGACGCGTTGTACATGCACCGTGTCCTCTGCATGTCTGTGATCGGCCGGTGACGTCAGATGCTGGCCGAGCGTCGTGCACTTAAAAGCACACATATTGTAATGGCTGACTAAGGGTGACCATGCTCGAGAATCGCTCCACTTGAGGTAAATAAAAGTGAACTTGTTTAATGTTCTCTGCTGCAATATTTGGCATTCTATCCTATTCTATATAAAGCCTGTTATAATAACCTCTGGCTGTTTCTATTTATACCTGCTGCCATCTGTTCTATTTTTTCTAGTTTTTCCCCTCCTCTTTTCTTTTCCTTTTTGCCAACATAATTTTTAAACCCCAGTCTGTGCAGTCTGAACCTAATTAGATCCTCTACTACGCTACTTTGCAGCATTTTCATTGTCTGCGTTTACAACTGAAACCACAGTTTCTATTTTGGCACCCTTGGTTTATCTTCATTTTAGCAGCCTCTGTTGTAAGTATCCCATACTTATGTATGGTTTATATCCATATATTTATATATTTTCTCACTTATTTTGTGTTTTCTCACGTTTTCTATATATTCTATATATTGTTATACATTTTATTCTCTATATTCTTAGTCAATAATTATTCCAAATGGATTAATATATTATACTGATGTACACACAGATCTCAGCCTGGCCTGTTCTGGCATTGATTGGCCTACACGTGTGCTACCTAGTTCATTGTAATATATTATTGTCAGGGCTGAGTTCAGTCCTTCCTTCTCTGAGCTGGCCGCTCAGCTGTTGGCTAATTGCCAGCTCCAATCTCTCCACAGTTACTCAGCTGTTGTTCAAATCCTGCTTGTCAGTCCTGCCTACTTAAAGAGGAGTTTCCATAAAAAAAAAATTAAAAGTCAGCAGCACTTACCTGTTCCAGGGTCCAGTGATGCGGGGGAATGAAGCCCCGCTGGTCCCTCCACTCGGCTGCACTGACATTGTAACTTTGGGCACCGGGCTGTGGCTTCACAGCCGGGCAACCACTGCGCATCTGCAAGTGGCGCCGTGTGCCGTGATTGTCTGTGCAGTCATCTGGGACCTGTCACATGTCCCAGATGACTGACAGGAGGGAGGGGACAGAGCCGAGCCCTTCAAGGCGCCGAGAAGTGATATCACCAGCCCAGACACTGAAGGAGGCAGACTACGAGGGGCCCCCTAGCAACAGGCATTTAGAGGTGAGTAAAAAAAAAATCCAAATGTTTTTTTTCATATTTTTTTATGAATTTTAATGATTTTTTTTTTTTTTGGTGTGCAACCCCACTTTAAGTCATCCAGTCTAGAGGGTCTCTGCCTTCGCCTTGGTCACATCACAAGAAACTTTCTCCTGCGTTCCTGTTTAAAGACTGGCTTTGCTGACATCCCTTATGGCTCCAGATTCTGCTTGCTGTTCCACTACATTGAACCCTGTCTTCTGGCTTGGCTGACTATCCATTATCCGTTACTGAACTCTGGCTATGTTTTGACTACGTTTGTTGTTTTTACTTTTATTATTAAACAAGAGTGATTTAACTGTACTTCTGTCTCGGTCTGATTTCATGGTTTCTGACAGACACATTACAGAGAGAAAGGCTTGACTAAAGTATCCTTTAAATCCTTAAAAAGTTATTTAAAGGGGGGCATGGCTTGGATGGCTTCCAGAGTGGACGTGTCTCTCTGACGCTCCCAGCCCGGCCTGCCTGCACATCGCTGATGCCTGCAAAATGGCGGGGCTAATCATGGGCAAACCCCACAAGAATAAGGAAACTGACCCCTGGGGACACTCCACCAGGTCCTCCTCGGTGCCCCTGCCAGTCATCATGGAATATTTTCGGCACGGAGCTCCGGCGAGACCACATGCGATAAGATGGTGCCGGCGCAGCTCCATGCACAGCAGCCCACTTCTGTCCTCCACCACGAGCCTCTCCAGGTCACAGAACTCACAGGTATGGCTCTGAGGGGGGAGCTCCCCCTACTAGCTCCCTGATCAGGGCCCCCACTCTCTCTGGAAGATATCTGCTGGAGAGCCTCTCGCAGCCATTTCCCCCTGCCTTGTGGAGCCCCCGCCATCTCCATCTGCATTTACGGCCCAGTCATCCCTCTCCTGGGACTCATCTATCCCTGAATGGAACCCCCGATCCCTCCCATAATGATCCCAGGCTCACAGGGACAGAGCCCCATCTCCCTCTCTGCATCAGAGGGATCCATCCTAGGCTCCAGTACCTCACCAAGCCCCACAGTCACCAGGGCTCCAGGGAGCTCATTCTCATTCACAAGCAGAGTACCCGCAAGGATCCTCCAAGAAAACAAAGCTTAAAACTGTCATTCCTCCCCAACCACCCCAGGGAGGCTACCCCCTGTCAACACCCTATGTGGCCCCAGTGCAGGACTTTTATGCTCACATCGCAATGGACTCTGATGCTAAACCCAAAGCGTATACATCCTGGCGAGACTATGTCCGCTGCATGCCTACAAAGCAGGACTTCTGTATGCTCATCCAAGAAGTAAGCGAAAACTGAAGATCTGAGATTAACATGCTGCTCACTGATCTCCACCAGCTATCTACTAAAGTCACATCTGTGGAGGAGGAAGCCTGCGACAATAAGCATGAACTCTCACAAATACACAAGCGCCTGGCCTCACAAGCCTCTACTCTTAGGGACTTTCAACGGCATCTCGAGGACCTCGATAATAGAGGCAGGCGTAACAACATCAGGGTCTGCGGTCTCCCAGAGGTGACCCTGGATGAAGATTTACCTACAACTCTGCAAGATATTTTCAACAATATACTGGGCCACCTAGAACCCCAAATAGTTAAATTAGACAGAATCCATCGCGCCCTCCACCCACGCGGACCAGGGTCCAGACCACGAGATGTGATCTGTAGGGTACACAACTACACCCTCAAGGAGGATATCATGAGAAAAGCACGCAACATGCACACCATTGACTTTGATGGCACCTCCATACAGCTCTTCCCAGATCTTTTGTGGATTATCCTCCCGGAACGACGCTCCTTACAACCACTTCTTACTTCACCAAGAGAACATGATTTCTGATACCACTGGGGTTTCCCCTTCAGCCTCACTGCAAAGAGAGACGGGAGGTCCACCACCTTAAGGTACCCTGAAGATCTCCAATCTTTCTGCAGAGAACTGGATATCCCGGTCCAACCTACTCATGGCTGGGACCCCCTACCGGTCCCCCGCCTCGTCCAGATCCCTGGATCCAAGTTATTGGGAGAAAGCGCCCAAGGCCGCATCCCACTGGCCTCCACCCGCCACTCCACCAGAGATAAACCTCTACTTCTCTGAAGCCCCTTTTCACATGGGCGACTTTTTACCTGGCTCTTTTCACCCTACTCTCCCCATAGGGTTCCTGAATGGGATCTGCTAGCCCCCTTACTCAATTGCTTGGACTCATCTAACAATATGACTATGATCTCACTTTGCATATTGATATGGTTACAGGCAGGGCTCAAGTCCTGTGGGAACGAATGGGAACGGAGTTCCTGTACTTTTTCCACAATAGGAACTCCCATTAGCAGCAGTGTCCTGCAAGACTTTGAAGTATGTGAGCTGTGTGGCAGGTGCTACACCAGCAGCTGCCGACACAGCTCGCAATAGTAAGTGCCGCACACCAGGGGTGGACTGACCATTCAGGCATTGCCAGTAGAGGGCCCCATAACAGCTTCCTCTTCAATCTACCTGTTAATCACAGCAAGCTGACAGATAGATCAGGTCCCTGCTGCTAAGAGATTGTATTTAGTCAGACCTCTCGTGATGCTCTACTCCCCGCCGGCCCCTCCTGATTTTCTGTCTCCTCATCCTCCCCCCAGTCTCCTGCATACTTGCTCTGTGTGTCGCGCTGACTCCCCCCTCCTCTATCTTCAGTGCCATATGCTGAGAGAACCCAGAGGAGGAGCACAGCTATTCTGCTCACAGGACATGCAGGGAGAGAGGTGAGCTGAGGGAGGAACATCAGTTTGGGGTGGTAAGCAATACCTGGCAAAGTTTAATGCCAGGAGGGAAGTTTATGTGGAAATATGTGAAGGGTTGGAATAGCAGCCAGTGTGTGTTGGAGCCCTGCAGAGTTTGCAGCCCCCCCCCAAGCTAACATACATCTCCTAAGCAGGAAAACATCACTATCTCCCCAAGCATTCTGTCCAGATAATGTGCAGTTAATTTATGACCTTTCCGTTTAACCCTGTGTTATCCAAACTCCGTTCAATGAAAAGTGTAAACTCACCACATAAACACTCTATATACAAAATAACATTCCCCAATAAAGATCAGAACATGATGTTCACATTTGCATGGAAGCACAATTGAATGAATGCTGATTATTAAGAGAATTACTATACTTATGTTTATTGAGGATTGTTTTTTTTTTATGTACTAACAGTTAAGCTTCATACAGACAATACGAAAATTGGATGAAAAATACCACTTTTGAAGTGTTTGTGCATATGAGCGTATCATTTTTTTTGGGTGGGGGAGTGGATCTTGGGTGGGAGTTCCCACACTTTTTCCCCAGGACTTGACCCCTGGTTACAGGTACTCAATGGGACCCCCCAGATTACAGATGTATCCCCCCCACCCATCGTCCCCCATCCCACTCCCTCTCCCTCCTTTCCCCCCTTCCTCTCCTCCCCACCATACAAAACGGTGATACACTAAGCCTGGGAGGACCTCCTCCACCCAGGTGCTCTTTTGAGGAGCACCGGGACGGAGGATATGCCTGTGCTGAATTCTGAGGCCTCTAGATCACACCCCCGACTACTGATTCCCCCGAGCAAATGGTTATATCAGTTCATTTCTAATTGCAATTGCAGGCAGGCCAGGGAGAGGGTCACTCCTAACCTGGATCTCTTTATTCAAGAGACACATCTCACTAAAACCGACACCATGGCTTTCGCCCTTAAATAACTCCCTCAAACATACCTGGCCTCCAACCCACGTAAACGAACAGGGGTAGCAATCCTTTTTAAGCAGGGCTCCCCCTTCCAGTTACAATCCCTGTATTCAGATAGATTAGGACACTATCTTATTCTTAGAGGTTCCTGGAAGTGAGCCAATCTCACTTTATGTAACATTTATGCCCCAAACACCAACCAAAATGATTTTCTGTCCAAAGTTCCTCTGAAGCTCCTCTGAAGTCTCTACCTCCTCCCTGTGGGAGGGTCATAAGGTGGTCTTCAGAGGCCAGTGCATATCACGAGCGGGCGGCGACTCCTCACCCACCCACCTTAAAGATGAAAATGGCATCCTTTCATCCCACTCCACTAAATATGCCCAACTTTTTCATAACTACTATTCAACTTTATATAACGACTTGAGTGTCCCACACAACCCTCCTCCCCCTGACCTATCTCAGGACATCCATTCCTACCTGGTGGACTGTGATCTTCCTATGCTCTCCTCTTCTGCCCTAATGAGACTCAACTCCTCTATTACAGAAGAGGAAGTAACTGACACAATTAAATCTTTGCCCCGATGGCTTACCATACCTCTACTACAAAACCTTCCAACCACATCTGCTTCCCCACATAACAACCCTGTTTAACTAATTTCTATCCAACACACCTATCCCGAGGGATATGCAAACTTCCTTCCTTACGTTGATTCCCAAACCGTGAAAAGATCATACCCTGTCCTCCAGCTATAGACCTATTGCCCTCCTCAATACAGACTTAAAAATCTTCACGAAACTATTAGCAAATAGGTTGAACAACTTCATGCCATCGCTAATCCACAAGGATCAAGTGGGATTTGTTCACCTTTGCCAGGTGGGGGATAACACTCGGAGGGCCATTGACCTCGTGGAGGTTGCAAAAAGGACCAGTTTAGAGCCAATATTGCTCAGTTTAAACGCGGAAAAAGACTTCTATAGGCTGAGTTGACCCTTCCTGTTTGCCACTCTCCTCCGGGTTGGTATTGAAGGCCCCTTCCTCTGAGCCATTACTCACCTATATTTGTCCCCCTTGGCCCTGGTCCGTACCTAATTCGCCTCCTCCTCCACTTTCCAGATTTATAACGGGACTCGACAAAGCTGTCTACTTTCCCCTCTTCTATATGCCCTATGTATTGAACCCTTAGCAGCCCATGTCAGAAGGGACCCAAACATCCATGGTATCCCAGTCCATATTAGAGACTTTAAGATTTCCCTATTTGCGGACAATGTCTTCCTCACCCTCATGCAACCCCATGTTTCTCTCCCTAATCTATACATAGAGCTAGACCAGTATAATGCCCTCTCAGGATACAAAATCAATAACTCAAACCTTGCAGTTTAAGAGACTCCAGGATGACATGATAATTTTTTCTGGAACTATAAGAGGCAACGGATCGCTAGAACGGTCTTATACGCTCCCCGCAATCAAGGCGGCCTTGCATTCCCTAACATAGCCAAGTATTATTTAGTTGCCCAGTTACGCCCTGCAGCCTCTTGGTGCACTCTCCATGTCTATAATCAATGGACACAAATTGAGAAATAATGGTTAGCCCCTGTCCCCCCAAATTCCATGCTATGGAGTTCTGATGTAGTGTCTGGTGGTTACACAGCTACTAGGACCAATGGCGCTTCTGTTCCTGCTATTGCAGCATGCAAAATTAACATACCCTCTAAGCAACACCTCTTCCCTAGTCACCTCATTCTTATTCACAACCAATATCCCATGTAGCTTGACCTTGCAGATGTCTCACTTATGGATGGATAAGGTCCTCTTTCGCTATGGTCAATTGGTAGACACCAGAACCCTAAGATCCTTCCAAGATCTGCAAAACATCTTTAACTTTCAAAGTATTTATTTCATAGAGTAACTGATACAATCGATAAGCATAACAGTTTTAGTTTAACATTGGTGAGGTGGAGAGAGAAAAGCAGTTACGGGCTTCTGCAAGATTACACGTGACCCTGAATGTAAAAACATAGAATAAAGAGTAACAAGACAAATTTCACACACAGAGCCTCCGATAATGATATGATTAGAGGCCTTCAAAAGAACCTAAGGTTTGTCACATATAACAAATATCCCAAGATCAACCAGAGGGCTACCGGGGTCCACCGGGGGAGGGATAGATGGGGGGTCAACCTCTCGGTGCCCCTAAAGGGAACAAGCTGCACCCGAAGGTGGAAATCCCCTCCAACCCCTAGGGAAGTCTCTGGAAAATTCTCTCCGGCACCAAAAGTAGTTTTTGGTAATATACTAATTGAGCTGGTAGGGAGCTCTGTGGGAGACCCAGTGTCACGTGCCTAGTGGAAGAGCCTGACCTGCAGGGAGAGACCTCTCTTGCGGCTCCGACTCGAGGGCCCTGGTGGAGTATACAGGAAGAATAGGAGTCTGGAGTGGCACGTGTGCCTGGCAGGATCAACAGCAGCGGAGGGGCCTGGAACCCAGGAAGTACTGTGTAGCGGAACCTCCAGCAGGATCAGGAGACAGGCTGGGACTGGGAAGGAGCTGGTTCAGCAGGCAGGTGCAGCACTCTGTAGATCAGACAGCAAGATCTCAATGTGACAGACCAAGTTAAATAGCCCGTCTGGCGCCAATAGGTGCACGCACGAGCGCACACGTGCGCACACGCGCCCGCGCACACGCGCATGCACACAACCGAGCGCACACACGCATGCACGCAACCGGGCGCACACGTGTGCACGCAACCAGGTGCACCCGCATGCGGGCAACCGGGTGCACCCGCATGCAGGCAACCGGGCGCACCTGTGCACACCCATTCACAGGCGCGGCGGAAGGCCCAGACTGTTATTCGCTGGCAGGATCTTCCTGACATTGCCCTACCTCAAGGGGCAGCCTCCGGATGCCCAACCAGGCCCATCTTTCAGGCTGAGATATCTTAAAATAATAGCTTGGATTAAACTCTTTGCGTGGATGTTCTCCTCGGGCTCCCAAGAGTTCTCTTCCGGGCCATAGCCTTTACATTTGATTAAGAATTGGGCTTGATTATTCCTTTTCCTACAATCCAAGATAGCCTCAATTTCAAAATCTTCCTCGCCATCCACTATTACAGGGTCAGGAGGATTCACATTCCAGTTAGAAAAAGAATTAGGGACAAAGGTTTTCAGCAGGGAGACGTAAAAAACAGGATGGATCTTGAGTGAATCCGGAAGCTCTAGATCATAAGCCACCTCGTTAATTTTCCTTTTTACAGGAAAAGGGCCCAAGAATTTGGGACCCAACTTCCTGGAGGGACAAGTCAGTTTTAGATTTGCAGAGGACAACCATACATGGTTACCAGGTTCGAGCACCAATTCACCCCGCTTCTTCCTGTCGAACGCTTCCTTATTTTGCTTCTGGGATCTTGCCATGGTCTTCTGTAATAACTGATTGTTAGAGGAGAAAAAATGTATTGTTTCCAGGACCGCTGGCACAGAAAATTGAGGAATGGAGTTGGGAAGAAAGGCTGGATGGAAACCGTAATTACCAAAAAACTGACTTCTAACTGCGGTCAGAAACTGTATTGGCCAGGATTCCATGGAGTCTAATTATTTCTCTGACAAACATTTGAGCTTTTTCAGAAGCTGAGGGAGTACCCTTCATCGGGGTGTAATGGGCCATTTTAGACAGCCGATCTACCACCACAAAGATGGCAGTATGCCCATCCGCCGGGGGTAGGTCGACAATAAAGTCCATAGACAACATTTTCCATGGCCTGTCTGGAATGGGAAGGAGTTTCAATAATCCCCAGGCTCTGGACCTACAGACAGGTCTTATTCCGAGCAAAGGTGGTGCAGGACTCCACGTAACTCTAAGGCCGCGTACACACGCGCGGACTGTTTGCCCAACCTTGTTCGTCAAACAGTTTCGGCAAACAGTCCGCTCAAAATTTGCATGAGCGGACTTGCCCACACACGAGCGGACTGTTTCAACGAACTGTTTGCCAAACAGTCCGCTCAACTTTTGAAATGAACGGACTCGCCCACGTAAGGCGGAGGCAAATCCGCCCATTTCGAGCGCGTGTACAGGTAGGCGGGGCCCGCGAAGGAGACGTCGCGGGCTCCGCCGCCTGGAATGGGCTTAAAGGGGAACCCCAACGCCGAAAAAAATCGGCGTGGGGGTTCCCCCAAAGTCCACACCAGACCCTTGTCCGAGCACGCTACCCGGCCGGCCAGGAAAGGGGGGCGAGCGAGCGCGCCCCCCCTCCTGAGCTGTACCAGGCCGCGTGCCCTCAACATGGGGGGGTGCCTTGGGGAAGGGGGGCCGCGCGGCCCCCCCACCCCAAAGCACCTTGTCCCCATGTTGATGAGGACAAGGGCCTCTTCCCGACAACCCTGGCCGTTGGTTGTCGGGGTCTGCGGGCGGGGGGCTTATCGGAATCCGGGAGCCCCCTTTAAGAAGGGGGCCCCGGATACCGGCCCCCGACCCTATGTGAATGAGTATGGGGTACAATGTACCCCTACCCATTCACCTGTGAAATAAAGTACAAAAAAAAACACAACACAGGGAAAAAATATTTTATTGCACAGCTCCGGGGGTCTTCCGTCTTCGGGGGTCTTCTCGCCGGACTCCTCCGCTATGTGTGTGTAGCTCTTTTACTAGCGGAGGAGTCCGGCTTTCTTCCTCCCCGCCGCCGGCCTCTTCTCCCGACTTCGGGGGTCTTGTCCCCCTCTTCGGTTCTTCTGCCGGGCCACCGCGCCTTCTTGTAGCTCTTTTACAGGCGGTGGCCCGGTCTTCTGTCGCCGCTGCCTTCCGTTCTTCTGTCGCCGCCTTCGGTTCTTCTGCCGGGCCACCGTGCCTTCTTGTAGCTCTTTTACAGGCGGTGGCCCGGTCTTCTGTCGCCGCTGTCGCTGTCGCCGCCTTCCGTTCTTGTTCTTCTTCTTGTTCTTCTTCTTCTTCTCCAGGCGATGTTGACACGTCGCTCCCTCCGGCCGGAATGCCAGGGACACGCTCCGCTGCCACTTATATAGTGACAATGGGGCGGTGTCACATGGTATATGTCACATGGGTTGGTCACATGGTGACCCCGCCCCCTTATGATGTCATAGTCCCCATGTGACATCAACCCATGTGACCAACCCATGTGACATATACCATGTGACCCCGCCCCATTGTCACTATATAAGTGACCGCACAGCGCGGCTCTGGCATTCCGGCCGGAGGGAGCGACGTGTCAACATCGCCTGGAGAAGAAGAAGAAGAACAAGAAGAAGAACAAGAACGGAAGGCGGCGACAGCGACAGCGGCGACAGAAGACCGGGCCACCGCCTGTAAAAGAGCTACAAGAAGGCGCGGTGGCCCGGCAGAAGAACCGAAGGCGGCGACAGAAGAACGGAAGGCAGCGGCGACAGAAGACCGGGCCACCGCCTGTAAAAGAGCTACAAGAAGGCGCGGTGGCCCGGCAGAAGAACCGAAGAGGGGGACAAGGCCCCCGAAGTCGGGAGAAGAGGCCGGCGGCGGGGAGGAAGAAAGCCGGACTCCTCCGCTAGTAAAAGAGCTACACACACATAGCGGAGGAGTCCGGCGAGAAGACCCCCGAAGACGGAAGACCCCCGGAGCTGTGCAATAAAATATTTTTTCCCCTGTGTTGTGTTTTTTTTTGTACTTTATTTCACAGGTGAATGGGTAGGGGTACATTGTACCCCATACTCATTCACATAGGGTGGGGGGCCGGTATCCGGGGGCCCCCTTCTTAAAGGGGGCTCCCGGATTCCGATAAGCCCCCCGCCCGCGGACCCCGACAACCAACGGCCAGGGTTGTCGGGAAGAGGCCCTTGTCCTCATCAACATGGGGACAAGGTGCTTTGGGGTGGGGGGGCCGCGCGGCCCCCCCTTCCCCAAGGCACCCCCCCATGTTGAGGGCACGCGGCCTGGTACGGCTCAGGAGGGGGGGCGCGCTCGCTCGCCCCCCTTTCCTGGCCGGCCGGGTAGCGTGCTCGGACAAGGGTCTGGTGTGGACTTTGGGGGAACCCCCACGCCGATTTTTTTCGGCGTTGGGGTTCCCCTTTAAGCCCATTCCAGGCGGCGGAGCCCGCAACGTCTCCTTCGCGGGCCCCGCCTACCTGTACACGCGCTCGAAATGGGCGGACTTTCCGAGCGGGAACAGTCCGCTCATTTCGAAAGTACAGCGGACAGGCCCACACACGGGCGGACTGTTCGCTCAAACACAGTTTCAGCGGACAGTTTTTCGGAATTTCCGAAAGACTTTGTCCGTCCAACTGTCCGCTGAAACTGTCCGCTGAAAGCCCACACACGAGCGGACTGTCCGCCCAAACACTGTTCAGCGGACAAGGTTGGGCGAACAGTCCGCCCGTGTGTACGCGGCCTTACAGTCTGTCAGGGAAATAGCCGCAATCTCACGAGGTACGTTCGTGTTAGCGCGCGTCGGCGCCCACGTAAGCGCAAAGTAGTTTCAAGACGAATGATCGACGCTACGTCTAACCGGGCGGGCATACACGGTGATGCTACGAATACACAACGTACTCGACGTAGCCGCACGATCGCCCCGACGCGCTCACGACGTGACCCGGTCATCTCGCCTATTTAAACGTTCACCTGACAGTGCCGCATCGCTGGATTATCGTCAGCTCTCCTGTGAACCTGTACCCGTGTTTCCTGTTATCCGACCTCCTGTGTACCGACCCGGCTTGCTTGACCTGCTCCTGTTATTCTCCTGGCTCTGACTCCTGGCTTGTACCCGACGCTCCTGATCTGCTTCCTGCACCCGATCCCGGCCTGTCTTGACCACTCTCTGGACTTCCGCTGCCCACTCTCGGACTTTCTAGCACAGTTGCCCCTAGAGGCTTGCTTACCCGGTACCTGACCTCTGCTGCTGCTACCTGGCAACCTGTGCTACTGTGGGCACTGCATCCCTGTGTCAACTTCAGGGTTGTGCTGCACTCGGCCGCAAGGGGAGCCCTCTCAGCATCTCGGCCTCACTTCCGACCGTGACACAGTCTTTAAATACTTGGGGCCGCCAGAAAGTGCGCTGGACAAGATCAGCAGTTTTAGTGACACCAAAGTGCCCTGCCAGTGCATGGTCATGGCAAAGTTCAAGAATAGACACCCGTAAGCCTTCAGGTACAAAGATTTTGCTTCCGTACCATAACAGTCCATCCCTAGCCTGTAATTCTACTCCAATGGCAGGTGCCAATTGAGGCTTGCTTAATCCGCGTGAGTAGGTCTTCCTGTAGCAGGAGGAAGTTCCCCGGGACCAAGATAGTGTCAGGGGGTGAAGTTTCCTCGGATTTGTGGAACATCCTGGAGAGGGCATCGGGTTTCGTGTTTTTGGAGCCTGGCCGATAAGTGACATGGAACGAGAACCTGGAAAAGAACAGGGCCCACCTGGCTTGTCATGGTCTCAGCCTCTTTGCTGACTTCAGGTATTCCAGGTTCTTGTGGTCTGTGTAGATCAGGATAGGATGAGCGGCTCCTTCTAAAAGGTATCGCCATTCTTCCAGGGCAGATTTTATGGCCAGTAATTCCCAATCACCTACATCATAATTCCTCTCCGCGGGTGACAGTTTGTGGGAAAAGAAGGCAACTGGAAATAGCAAGGCTTTGGTCCCTTGTCGCTGGGAGAGGACAGCTCCAACAGCGATTTCTGAGGCGTCTACCTCCAGGACAAATGGCAGGGAAGAATCAGGATGTTTCAAGACATCAGCGGAAGTGAACAGTCTTTTGAGGGACTCGAAAGCGGCTTGAGCTTCTGGGGACCAATGAAAGTGCACCCCTTGCTTGGTCAGTTGCGTAATAGGGCAGATGATGGTGGAGAACCCCTTGATGAATTTCCTGTAAAAACTGGCCAAGCCAACAAAACGTTGGACCCCTTTCTTGTCTGTGGGAGCTGGCCAGTCAAGAATTGCAGAAATCTTCTGTGGATCAATCCTTATTCCCTCCACAGAAATGATTAGGCCCAAAAATTAGATGCTTTCTTGCTCAAAAGCACATTTCTCAGCCTTTGGCGTACAGTCCATGTTGTCGGAGCCGGGCTAGAACACATTTAACATGTTTTTACGGTGAGAGTCCAGAGAAGGGGAAAAAAATAGGATGTCGTCTAAGTAGATTATGACTAACAAATCCAAATAGTCCCGGAAGACGTAATTTATGAAATACTGAAAGGCAACATAACTACTGTCAGAGAAGTGGTGCTGGAGGCAGAAGTGGATGGAAGAGGAGGCCCCTGAGTGGAAGTGGATGAAGTAAGAGCTTGAACCTTTTCCTCTAGACGAGTGTATCCTTCCTGGAGACTCTTAACAGCCTGGGTAAGGCCTGTCAGATGCAGACAAAGTTCATCCATGGGAGAGGCTCCCTGTGCGGGCTCGGTCATGGCTGTCTGATACTGTCACATACCTAGTGGAAGAGCCCGACCTGCAGGGAGAGACCTCTCTTGCGGCTCTGACTCGAGGGCCCTGGTAGAGTATACAGGAAGCACAGGAGTCTGGAGTGGCACGAGTGCCTGGCAGGATCAACAGCAGCGGAGGGGCCTGGAACCCAGGAAGTACTGTGTAGCGGAACCTCCAGCAGGATCAGGAGACAGGCTGGGACTGGGAAGGAGCTGGGTCAGCGGGCAGGTGCAGCAGGCTGGAACAGAACAGCAGGTAGGCAACTGGAACCAGGTCTCAGAAGCAGGAACTCAGGCTGAAGTTGGACTGCAGGCAGGGGCTGAACCAACAACTGGAGGCAGGACAGCATACAGGCACCAGGAACCAGGATCCTGGAAGCAGGGAAGTCAGACAGGCCGGGTCGGAGGTCAGACGGTCAGCGGAGGTACCAGGCAACAAGCAGGAGGATGGTCGGACAAGCTGGGTCGGTAATCAGGCAGACAGCAGAGGTACCAGAGGATTAAGCAAAAGGGTAGTCAGGCAGGCCGGAATCAGGTGCAGGCGGATAGCAGGGATGGTAGGTAGACAAGTTGGGTCAAAGGTCACAGAAGGCAGGTTCTCAGGGTCAGGATACTCGCACGTTGTAGATCAGACAGCAAAATCTCAATGTGACAGACCAAGTTAAATAGCCCGCCTGGCGCCAAAAGGTGCACACGTGCGCCAACAGGCGTGCGCACTCATCCGCGCATCTGCACGCATGCAACCAGGTGAACACGCGTGCGCAACCGGGCGCACCCGCGCGCACACATGCGCGCACCCGCGCACAGGCGCGCACATGCGAATGCGCAGCGGAAGGCCCAGACTGTCTTTCACTGGCAGGATCTTCCTGACACCCAGCCCTCCGCGCTTCCGCGATAGGTTTAGAGTTTGATGTTTTATCCTATATCCGGAGTTTCCCCAAACAAATTTTAGAATTGGGATGGGAAGGGCTCAGAATAGGTAGAGAATCCTGGCCAATAGGGTCATCTTTATTGCGTTTATTTTTCCTAGCCAGGAAAGGTTTTGTTTGGACCAGGATTTTAGGTCTCTAGTTTATGATACGGGGGGGGGGGTCGTTTTTGGAGTAGAGGGATTACCCCCCTAATGTCTGGATGCAAGACATCTTTAATATGTTGGCGATGCTGTAAGGATAGGGGGATGCTATTTCATATCTAATGGACCTGACATCTACTCACCCCCTATTGGCAGAGGATGCACTCCCTGCTTCAATCCATCTTTGATACTGGGGTGCGCTTCGATCCGAAAACTTTTCTTCTGGGCCTCCCACCTACCTCCTTCTCTAAACTGTCAAAAAAGCTCTTAGCCCACGTGCTAACTGCAGCGTGGTGTTTGGTGGCCCTGAAGTGGAAAAAGAGGGAACCCCCCTCACTATTTGAGCTGCACTCCAGGATCAGAGATGTTAAAAGAATGGAGTATCTGACGGCCTCTCTAAATAACACTCTTGATAAACATAATTGCGTATGGGAGCCCTGAGTTCTGTTGGAGACTCATACGACCTAATGCTCCATAACCCTTGATTTCGCAGAGACTACCAGTACCTATGATTGATGCCTCCCAGGTGGTGCGAAGCTTTTGGGGCGGGTGGTTGTCCTCTCTTCTTTTCCCTCCTTCACTACTTTCTATCCCCCTTTTTCTTTTTTTCTCTATACACCTGACTCTCTTTATCCTTTTCATTATACCTTTCTCCTCCTCCATTTGTCTATGCACCTTTATACAGGCTAAATTTTGTTGTACTATTTAATTAACACGATAATTCTACAAACTGCCAATGGTTGTAAGTTGTGCTCGTCTGCATCAAACTATGTCATTGGCCAAAATGTTTGTTGATTTTATGCCAGGAGTACTTTTATTACAATAAAACGTATTTTCCTGTATCTTATGTTGGAAATTCCTTTTTACTTGAAAATCAATAAAAATTGTTAGTTCTCCAAAAAGTTATTTAAAAGTAAATAAATACATACAGCTGAGTCATAGATGTCTAGCTTGTCATAGATGTCTAGTCTCAGGGAATCCTTGAACTCTTCTCCTTGTCTCCTCTGATCACATGATATGTTATTTTCTCATCATGTGATTTTTGCCAATGGTGCTTGGGGAAATGACGATCAGGCAGAGTTGGCCTGCTTTGCCTGTAATTTGTGGTCTGCTATAGGTGTACATTTGTACACTTATACTCAGAATTAGGTCTGCTTTTAAAGAACACTTTATTTAAATCTATAGGTCCATTTTAATCTTCATACTGATATTTATTTGTTAGGCAGGCTGTTTAACGTTTAACCTTTACACTTTAGTCTTTTAACTGATTAAAATTGTAAACGTTTATATTAAATTTCTATTGAAGACATCATGTCTAATAAAGAAATTACAGTTTCTAGAAAGCTCTTCTCTCCTATTCGTTCCAATTCATTCATTTGACATGTTTTAATTTGAGATGTGAATAAATTGATACACACAAGTTACCATGGAAACTGGAAAAGTGTTTCCCATTCAGCATTCCAGATTGAAAGTACCTGGCAAAATGATGAAGGTAGAGGGAGAAAGGTTTGTTGTTTTGAACAGAATGAAGAATGTCCCTACTTATTACAAATTTGTGAAAAATTGATTTAAATCAACCAGTAATACTTTAACTAAATTAAATAATTTCTAAAAAAGTAGGGAGCATTAGTCAATGAATGCCAAATAATCTGTTTGTTTATAATTAATAAAATTCCACTCTTTCACTGAATGTAGTATGCCCATTTTGGGCCTGAAGGGAGATAAGAGAGAGGGTGGGGTGGGAGGGTAGGAAGAATATTTCGATTTATACACAATTCTCTTTTTTCTTATCTTACAATATAATTAAAACCATTATCATATTGAGATGGTCTGTAATTTCACAATACAAATAATAGGGAAATAGTTGGGAAAACAGTGGGAGGAAGGGGGGGGGGGGTTAAAGGATATAGGGAGTAGGTGGCAGGGCCGGGTAATATTTTTTGCATTCCAATTTAGAGGATCTCCACCCCTTTCCTATTCCCCCCTTTCATTTATTTAAGAGGGGCAAGGTAGCACATTATGAAATTAGAATGGGGACTTAGGACATGCACCTTTGTATATGTTTGTTTGTGTGTTTTTTTTTCTCTCTTCAAGTGGTGAGTACGAGTTTTCAATGTTTGTACAAATCAGTTTTTTGGATATCTGTTTGTAAACTATTTAAAATGAATAAAAAAGATTTAAACCAGGGAAAAGAAAGAAAAGAAAAATTAAATTCCCAGTAAAATTCTTTAAAGCTCTGTAACTATAGAGATTGACAGGGGTGCAGCTGCTTCTGGACCCAGCACTCAGCAAATGAGCAGCTGTGTAATGCTTTTTCTAGCCTGCGTTGGCTGAAAAATTCCAAAATGCTAAGGCTTCTAAAATGTACACAAAGGGCCATGGGAGAAAAAATATGCCTGTAATTGTAGGCAATATCAGCTGTCACTTATTGAACTTAAAGGCAAAATCTAGCTCAATTTTGGGGAAAAAGTGCTTAAGTCAATTAAATGCATTCTAGAATCTCTACCAAGCTTTATTACAGATACATTATTGTACAGTATTGCTGTTTTTTTTTCTGTAGATATTACACAAATTTAATATGGTACATTGAAAGTAAAAACCAAGTGTTTCGATCAGCTTACTATAATCAAATGAGTAGTCTCTGAGTAACAGTTATGCAGACATTTGGTAAAATCAGTTAAATACATAGTTACATACAACACAGTTGGTAACATCGAATAAAGACACAGGTCAGTTTATTGTGTGTGTATCACTATCATATCCCTGTAGATTGTGTTTGCTAACAAACACATCTATAGGTTTTTACATTTATCTACGTTTCCTGTTGACACCGCCAACTGTAAAAGGGAGTTCCCCATTTGTACCGTTCTATGGTAATAGTAAAAAAAAATATTACAAAGTTTACGATTGAACTGCTTCTTATCCATGTTTATTGTGTGGCCCCATATCTTCTTTAAAGACCTTAATTAAATGTTTTCCTCCCACATTTAAAGATTTGTATAATCCGATAAGTGCATCTTTATTAAAAGTCATCAGTTACAGTATTTGAATTTTTATTCTAGACCAAAGATCTTCCTTAAGTATTTCTTTTCCAGGGAGAATACGTTTCATTTTTTCTGTTCCTCATAACTGAGTTCCTCAAGCCCTCTAATTAAGCTTCTTGACAGTCTCTGAGTTCCCTTATACAAGGACATCCTTCCTGAAGATTGGTAACCAAAACTGGATGGCATACTTGAGATGTGGCCAAACCAGGGTTTTGAAAAATGAAGGGAGGATATGTACCGTTAAGTAACTGAAACACTGGATATTTGCCCCGAAGAGTAAATAATGGAGACTGCTATTCTGAATTACTAGCAAAGCAGATTTATCATTTGGACAGTTTTCCCATCCCTTCCCTTAAAGTGATTGTGAAGGTAGAAGGTGTGCAGCAGCCCCCCAAAAAGGTGTGCAGCAGCCCCCCCCCCCAGCACCCCCTAATATTTACCTGTGCCCCTCCTGATCCAGCAATGTCCACATGTGCCTCAGCTGTCCTGGACTCTTCCTCCTGATTGGCTGAGACATAGCCATTAGCTCCCACTGCTGTCAATCAAAGAAGTTAGCAAATCAAGAGAGAGAGGGGGCGGTTTCGAACCGTGGGTTCATGTCTAAATGGGTACATGGAGCTGTGGGCTCAGCTCGGGTGGCCCCATAGCAAGCTGCTTGCTGTGGGGGCAAGCAACTGGAGGGAGGGGCCAGGAGCACCGAAGAGGGACCTGAGAAGAGGAGTATCTGGGCTGTTCTGTGCAAAACTACTACACAGATAAGTGCATCTTTATTAAAAGTCATCAGTTACAGTATTTGAATTTTTATTCTAGACCAAAGATCTTCCTTAAGTATTTCTTTTCCAGGGAGAATACGTTTCATTTTTTCTGTTCCTCATAACTGAGTTCCTCAAGCCCTCTAATTAAGCTTCTTGACAGTCTCTGAGTTCCCTTATACAAGGACATCCTTCCTGAAGATTGGTAACCAAAACTGGATGGCATACTTGAGATGTGGCCAAACCAGGGTTTTGAAAAATGAAGGGAGGATATGTACCGTTAAGTAACTGAAACACTGGATATTTGCCCCGAAGAGTAAATAATGGAGACTGCTATTCTGAATTACTAGCAAAGCAGATTTATCATTTGGACAGTTTTCCCATCCCTTCCCTTAAAGTGATTGTGAAGGTAGAAGGTGTGCAGCAGCCCCCCAAAAAGGTGTGCAGCAGCCCCCCCCCCCAGCACCCCCTAATATTTACCTGTGCCCCTCCTGATCCAGCAATGTCCACATGTGCCTCAGCTGTCCTGGACTCTTCCTCCTGATTGGCTGAGACATAGCCATTAGCTCCCACTGCTGTCAATCAAAGAAGTTAGCAAATCAAGAGAGAGAGGGGGCGGTTTCGAACCGTGGGTTCATGTCTAAATGGGTACATGGAGCTGTGGGCTCAGCTCGGGTGGCCCCATAGCAAGCTGCTTGCTGTGGGGGCAAGCAACTGGAGGGAGGGGCCAGGAGCACCGAAGAGGGACCTGAGAAGAGGAGTATCTGGGCTGTTCTGTGCAAAACTACTACACAGAGCAGGTCAGTATAACATGTTTGTTATTTTTATTTAAAAAAATGAGACTTTAGTCTCTAGCTGCTGCAGCTGAAAGTCATTCATTTTGTGTAGCTTCCGGCTGCCCAGTGGCTAGTTTCAATTTGTAAACAGCTGGTATCCTCAGTCACACTATTGACCAAAAATGGTGATGACCATATTTGATTAATAACGTCAACCAAAAGCTGGCATTCAGCTGTTGGCTATGGAGCTGTGTTTTGTGATAACAGTCCAGTGGGAGAGGATCGATGGTGCAGTGATGAACACGCTTGTGTCGTTGGGACATTGTGACATCATTCATTGTGCTTGACAATGGATCTACTTCACTGGACAACATGACTGACATTGGATTTTTTTGTTTCTTTTTTATAAAATATTTTATTCAATGGTGTGAGTTTATTTACTATTTACATTTTCTGTGAATAAATAACAAGGGGTACTATGTAATCTTCACTTATGAAGGATGAGCAGATATCTGGGGCACCCTTATTTTAAAGAGAGCTACTACATTCTTATAAACCCCCACTCAACCCACTCAATCCAACAAGAGGACAGGAGACCTTTTGAATTTGTATGGGGTACCCCCAATATCCACAGCAGACCTTTAACCAGGCATGCAGCTTGTCAGGGGAGGGGGATGCAATGAGTGTGCCACCCTCCCCCTCTTTCCTTTCCACCTTCCTTCTGAACCATACCAAGCCACATGCCTTCAACTTGCAGAAGGTACCTTGCCAGGGGGTCTCATCCACACATCCCTGACATGGTGCATGTGGGGGTCCAAGAGGGGGAACTTATCAGAGTCTGAGAACCCACTTTAACATGGGGGGTCCAGATATCCACCCCCTTGTTACTCAGTCACAAAAGAGTAAATAATAATAACAATAAAAACAGACTCATTTGAAAAGATATTTTATTAAAAACAAAGATTCATGGAGTAAATCCAATGACAATCACATCATCTAGAGATGAAGATCCATTGGCATTCATGATAAACAATACCTCGTTAACCAGCCCTACACAAATTTGATGAACTTCCCAGACTATCCCCTCCTGCTGGACTCCCATCACAAATGGTTACTCCCCATGGGGCAATTGAATGCCAACAAACTGGCCAGGGATTCTGAAAGACACATTGACCCAAAAAAAGTCAATGAAATCATCCATGATGGCTGTCAGCCAGCTGTTTGCAAATTGTGGCAGGCCTGGGATCCTTTAACTGCTATCGTTTTTTTTACTGTTACTTTTCTTGCAGTACATCCTTCAGGTGCACTACTTCATGCACAGGTTTAAGGCATCCACTAAGTATGTTATTTGAAGTTAGTTGTGTTTTTAAATCTGTGACTTCGGTGACTTTGTAGGCACCGAAGTACAACACTTTAGAGCCGGTTCACACTGCGGGCGATGCGAGGCGACACGACTCGCCTCGCTCTCGCAAGTCGCCCCCGTTCTGTACAATGGAACCGTTCTGAGAGGAGCGACTTGAGTCGCTCCGAGTCAGAAAAAAGATTCCTGTACTACTTCTGGGTGACCTCGGGGCGACTTGCATTGACTTCTATACAGAAGTCATCTGCAAGTTGCCGCTGAGGTCGCGGCAGGTCGCGGCAGGTCGCGGCGAGGCAAGTCGGTGTCGCCTCGCCTCGCCTGCAGTGTGAACCGGCCCTTACTTTAAAAAATCATACATTTTATTACAGTGTTTTTCTAAAAAAATCTAAATACTTTTAATATCATACAATTAACTTGCTATCCAAATTGAGATAATATCACTAAGCCCTTGTACACACGGTCGGACATTCCGACGGATTTTGTCCGAAACCAGTGTTGCATACACACGGTCGGATAAAGTTGTCGGAAAATCCGATCGTTCTGAATGTGATGACGTTTTTTCGTTACGACGGGACTGCGTTCAGGCTAGTAGCCAATAGCTTTGGTCTAGGAATTTGATCTGAGCATGCGTGGCACTTTGTCCGATCGGAATTCTCTACAAACGATCAGACAAAGTCTGATCGGATCATGTTGTCGGGAAAATGTTATAGCTCAGCTCTAAAACTTTGTCGGTCGGATATTCCGACAGAAACAGTCCAATGGAGCCCACACATGATCGGATTATCCGACAACACTGTCCGATTGGACATCTTCCATCGGAATGTCCGACCGTGTGTACAAGGGCTTAGTGGAACATCATAAAAAACCCTGTCCTAGTCCATAATGTAAGCGCCAATAGGGTATGGCTGCCAGTGTCCAGGCAAGCTTGGTGTAGGTTGATGTAGCTTATTTAAGCTCTACCTGTTTTGCGCAACTATGCTTCTTCAGGAGCTTAAGCAAGAGTTTCTGAATGAATAAAAATATATAATGAGTTTCTATATTATCCAGAAACAATATATAATCAGCAGTGTCAAAACTAGCATCGGTCAGCATCTCTCTAGCCGGTACATAGGCCCAAGCATGCATCAGTGCAGGAGGGACAGCATGTGGATTTAGGGGCATGTGCAATAGTAGCAATGAGTTCAGTGTGGCATACAGACCAGTTGTAAATTGGTAGTACACAATGCTGTATAAATATAATAGAAAGGGGTCTAAATTTGTATTGGCCGATGGAGATAACACTACTTAAAGTATAACAAGGAGTGATATAGGTGATATATAGAGAGACTGTATTATGGGATAAAGGATTACGCTTTATAGTAACAAACTGTAGAACTGTATTATAGTGTTAAAAAGCCAACAGGAGGAGTAGTAGATACGGAGACAACCATCCAAATTATCAGGTATTTATATATTATGTAAGATAGAGGTAATCATTAGTAAAATACGGATTAGACCCCATAATAGTCTCCACTTCCAGAGCATAAATCACTCACCCAAAGAAAGATAGAGGTTATCGTGATGTAATTAAAGCTTAGCCCTAGTAAAGAGCATGGGCTAATTTGTAAGTTGAAGAGGTGCAGATTGAATATGTGTTATTCCTGAGATACAGTACAAGGTAACCCAAATAGGGGCCTCCCCAAATTTTATAAACCATGGCTTCAGTGAGTAGATGTCCCAAGAGCAAGCCAGATAAAATTCAAGCATCCTAAACAATAAAGCAAAAGTTATAGATATGCAACAAAGTAAATGAGCCCATCTAAAACGCCACTAATACATCTTGCTAGCCTTCCCACACAAATATATGAACACATAATGTGATAGTAGTCCATTTAGTATGTCTACAGCCTCACAGGACACTCACCTAGGTGGCATGTACCACTGGATTCTGACCTGTGCCTTTATATGCGAGCGTTCTAATCAGGATACCCAACGTGAACTGAGGGTAATGATGACATCATCCAGCCCCACCGACAGTGGTGCACATGCACTAACTCCAGCTCATGTGCCGACTGTCCACTATCAGATGGATGTTGGGAATGTGGAAGAGACAGAGCTATGACACACTAGGAGGAGGACAGGTAGGGGGAGGTAATGCCCCTTGGTTGCATCCTCAATCGCTGCAACCATCGCACAGACCAAGGAAGATGCTCCGTCAATTGAGTAAGAGGTTGAGTGATCATATATATTTCTCTGCCAATGGGAAGACGCTAACCCCTGTAAGTATACATCCAGACAGATAGATAAATATTATACATTTGACACCTCCTATGTCTCATTCCTGGTCTTAGAGGTAATCCCTAGGGATCCAGGGGTGGCAACTGGGACAACTGGGACAACTGTGACAAAAAAGTTCTCCAGAGGGAAACCTTATGGATCAAACGTCTTAATACCATACACCTACGTGGTATTAATGAGGTACATTAATACAGACCTTTCCTCAGGCTGGATGATGTAATCGCCAACCTCCATCAGCGCTGGGTGTCCAGACCCAGACACGTGCATATAAAGACACAAGTCTGTGTCCAGTGGTACACGCCACCTAGGGGGGTGTCCTGTGAGGCTGCAGACATACTACATGGAGACTACTATCACAATATACAGTATCTCACAAAAGTGAGTACACCTCTCATATTTTTGTAAATATTTTATTATATCTTTTCATGTGACAACACTGAAGAAATGACACTTTTCTACAATGTAAATTAGTGAGTGTACAGCTTGTATAACATTGTAAATTTGCTGTCCCCTCAAAATAACTCAATACACAGCCATTAATGTCTAAACCGCTGGCAACAAAAGTGAGTACACCCCTAAGTGAAAATGTCCAAATTGGACCCAAAGTGTCAATATTTTATGTGGCCACCATTATTTCCCAGCACTGCCTTAACCCTCTTGGGCATGGAGTTCACCAGAGCTTCACAGGTTGCCACTGGAGTCCTCTTCCACTCCTCCATGATAACATCACGGAGCTAGTGGATGTTAGAGACCTTGCACTCCTCCACCTTCCATTTGAGAATGCCCCACAGATGATCAATAGGGTTTGGGTCTGGGGACATGCTTGGCCAGTCCATAACTTTTACCCTCAGCTTCTTTAGCAAGGCAGTGGTCATCTTGGAGGTGTGTTTGGGGTCGTTCACATGTTGGAATACTGCCCTGTGGCCCTGTCTCTGAAGTGAGGGGATCATTTTCGGCATCAGTATGTCACAGTAAATATTGGCATTCATGGTTCTGTCAATGAACTGTAGCTCCCCAGTGTCGGCAGCACTCATGCAACCCAAGACCATGACCCTCCCACCACCATGCTTGATTGTAGGCAAGACACACTTTTCTTTGTACTCCTCACCTGGTTGCCATCACACACGCTTGACACCATCTGAACAAAAACAGTTTATTTTGGTTTCATTAGACCACAGGACATGGATCCAGTAATTCATGTCCATAGTCAGCTTGTCTTCAGTAAACTGTTTGTGGGCTTTCTCGTGTACCATCTTTAGAAGAGGCTTACTTCTGGGATGACAGCCATGCAAACCAATATAATGCAGTGTGTGGCATATGGGCTAAGCACTGACAGGCTGACCCCCAACCCCTTCAACCTCTGCAGCAATGCTGGCAGCACTCATATGTCTGTTAGGTTGCTCGGCTTCTGTAAGTAACCCCTGGTAGCCTAGGCTAGGATTGAAGAGCGGAGGTCCCTTTCACCGGTGGACAAAACATTACACATACACGCTATTGTACGTGAATAATGAATGTGCCTATTGAAGCACACACAACAATTTTATTTAGTTTGAACAGAAGGACAGCCCTGTGGTTTAACCAATCAGGGACTGCCACATAAAATATGCAAGATAGTATATTTTACTACGTCATCATGGTTTTTTGTACAAACAATTTCTGCCTAGAAACAAAAAGCTAAATATATATATTCACAGTTTAGAATGTTTCTTAGATGTAATCCAAGATAGGCCTGTGGTCTAACGCCATAAAGTTACTTCTGCTCTTAAAAGGAAGTAGCTTAACCACATCCAACTGTTCTGAACAGATAACTAACCTTGTGATAAAATACATTGTACAAGTAAAAAACACATATGACCTTAAGCAATAGATTTCTATGTCATGCTAACAGTAATTTTCCAATACCCAAAATGGATGTCTTCTAACAAGATGGTTCCCTCATTTACCTTATAATCCTTCCTTTGATCATTCTGTGATTTACATAATGATCATTCCTTTTCTAATTTAATAGCACAGGCTTCATACTCCGAACCCTTGTGCTCTTGGTTTCTATACCATACCGTTGGATCCTTAACAATGGAAGTGAGTTTCAGATCCTTCGGAGCGACCGTGTTTCCCTTTTTACATAAACATTTGATTATCTTATAACAGGCATATAAAAATAGAATGAAGAGAATCACAGTGACAATTGTCATGGCAGCATTTCGGAGCCAAGATATTAATCCCCCAAAACTAAAACTGCTCGAGAAGGGATCCCAGTTTTTTCCTATGTTCCTTGCCTCTTTCTGTAGTTTATTTACCTCTTCCCTGTGTTGAGCAATAACGTCATAGTAGTCTGGGACTTCGATGCTGGTATTATGAATCCAGGTACAGCACTCATAATCCTCAGTAGTCTCACAGAGGCCAGTAAGGGCTGCACTCATACTTTCTATAGCCAACTCATGTAGTTCTAGTTGCTTCCTAATTGCCCTAGTTTCTAGATTTAGTTTGGTTATGTCATCAGAATTTTCCTCCAGAATCTCATCAATTATGCCAGTGTAATTATTTAATCTTTTCATTAGGTCAATTCCCCACCCTGTCCAGGAAGGGAACCATGCCCAGGCCATATCTTTTTCTAAAAACAATTCTCGTTTATTACGGTGTCTAAGGGGATATCTAGGATGCATGCTGGCTTCAAGGAGGTGACTTCCCTTGTTATCCCCTAATACCCCCATAATAGGAACCAGGGCTGCAAGGTAACACCACCCCTGGGGTTTGGTTGGGATCCAGGGGTGACAGAGTTTGCCGCAGCATATATATATGGTATTTCCTAGAGCTAGGGGTCGTTTATGGAACACGTTCCTAAGAGTATCAGAAAGGCCAGAGAGCACCAGAATTGACATTAATTGGTGTATTGTAGTCTTGGTACTGGAGCTAAGAAAGTCTAAAAAGGTGGCATTTAGGGTGGGATCTGAAGTATGGAAGAAAGAAGGACTGTTAAATGATGTCATTGAAATGTTAAGTTTTGCTTGTTTGCAAACCTCGGCTCCATCTGTGGTGTTTCCCAGTCGGAAACACCAGTCTGGGAAGTGGCTTCTACCTATAATTTGGAAAGTGAGGGTTTTATTTGGACGGGTCCTAGTAACATTCGTTAGGACGATAGGGGGTGTTCCATTAAGGAGGGGGGTAAAATTCAAGGGGACTGCCATGAGAGGGATTCTAGCTGTACTGGGATGTAGCTTGCTGCAAATCCAGCATTTCTCAAAACCAGATTTTTGAGCATAGCTATATTTGAATTTTAGTAGTAACATCTTGTTAGTCAGTCCCTTAGGTGACTCATTAACGGGTACAATACTTCTACTATGTCTTTGGCCGGGGGTATTATTCATCTTAGGTGGTCCACATATCCCTTTTAATAAACCTAAATCTTCTGGATGATATATACAGTTGGCTATCAACCATGTGGGCAGGAATACAAATAGTACCAGACTACCCCAAAGGCATACAGCCTTCCCTGACACTGATGGAGAAAGCATCTTTGTTTTTTTAAAGTTCTGATTATTTGTTATCTAAGAGTTCTGTTCTTCTTCTTCGTTTCTCATCCCGGCAGTTGTTGGCTCTGTTTTGTCCTTTTGAGGGGGTGTGGGATCTTCCAGGGAAATTTGTTCTATGCCTCTCTGAACTTCTTGTAGATCTTGTTCTTGGGAGTTGCTGCTCTGTCACTGCCAGGGGCTCTGGAGTCGAGGGAAGCTGGGGACACTTTTTAAGACGGCTGGCGTGGATCCAGGTGTTTCCTAGGTCTGTTAACACTGCGGTCCTGGATACCTTTTCCACCTTCCATGGTCCTGAGAAAGCCGGTCCGATACTCTTTCTTTGTGCTAATTGTTTGATCAGCACTTTATCCCCAGGGATGAAGGGATGCGTTGGTTCTGTGGGAAGAGGGAAAAAAGGTGACAGAAACGTGTTCGTTCATTTCATGAAGCATACTTACCAGGTTTTTCACGTACATTTCCTGTTGGGAATAAATGTCAATATCAGTGTCTTGGTCTAATGGGGGTAATTCTATGTTTGCGGGGATTCCCATGAGGACCTCAAAGGGTGATAGTTTTGTTCTTGCATGTGGATCTTCCCCTCTTTTGACCAAAGACCTTCAGGGTCTTTGGTCAATCCTTCCTTTGTCCAAAAATGGACATCATCTTCTGTGGCCATTGATTGCATCTGTGCTATGACAGTTTTAGTTAGGTGCTGCGAAGTGTTCCTTGAAAAACATTGTTGTGGGGGCAGGTGGGTTAGGGGAAAAGGCAGCAGCTCTTTTAGCTTCTCTGTCAGCAAGAGCATTCCCTTTTGAAACACGACTGCTGTCAGAGGAGTGTGTCTTTACTTTAATTATGGCTACCTTTTCTGGAAGAAGAATGGCTTGGAGGAGAGCACTAATCTGTGTGGTGTTGCCAATTATTTTGTTGTCTGCTGTTTTAAAACCTCTATTGGCCCATATCACACCAAAATCATGCACCACTCCAAAAGCATATCTACTGTCTGTGTAGACGTTCACCTCTTTACCGGTGAATAGAATGCAGGCCCTAGTGAGGGCTTCTAACTCTGCTACCTGGGCTGAAGAAGGAGGTAATGATTTTGCCTCCAGTATGATGTCTGGTAGTTGAACAACTGCATAACCGGTTAAAAAGGTGGAGTCAGAGGGACGTGAGCAGCTACCGTCAACGAAAACATCCTCTGCACCTGAGATAGGGGTGTCAGTGAGATCCGGTCTGGGACTGGTAATAGCAGCAACCTTTTCCGAACAGTCATGTATGTCTGGGTCATGTGGTAAACGCAACATGGAATGCAAAAGGCGCACAGCGGGGTTGCTGGCAGGCACATATTTGAGTGTGAGGTTATCAGTGTTCATCAGTGTTATCTCATAACCACTAAGTCTTTGCGAGGTCATATGTTGGGTATTCATGTTCTGAATAAGATGCGTGACTGAATGAGTGGTATAGAGAGTCAATGGGTGACCTAGCACTAATTTGTTTGCATCTTGTACAGCCATTGCACAGGCAGCAAGATTTTGGAGACAGAATGGCATTCCCTGTACTTGGATGGGGAGTTTTTTTAGATAGGTAGGAGACAGGGCGGTAGCCTGTTCCATGCTGTTGTGTTAGCACGGCGGCAAAAGAGGTCCCCGAGACTACACAGTATAGTTGAAAAGCTTTACCATAGTCTACCAACCCTAGGGCGGGAGCATTTGACAGACTGTTTAATAGAGCTTGAAAAGCTTGTAGTCTGTCTTCAGTCCAATCTATTAATTTAGGGGCTGTCGAGCCAGTAGCCTCTCTTAGGATACTATCACAATGAGAACAGTCAGGGATCCATTGGCGGCAATATACAATTGCACCCAAAAATGAGAGTAGGGCGGCCTTGTCTTTTGGGGGACTGAGAGCTCGAAGGGCTGCGGCACGTTTGGGGGACACTAGCCTTGTCCCTTCCTTTAGAATGCACCCTAGGTATTCTACCTGTGGCTGGCACCATTGTATTTTCTTCCTTGAGGCTAGATGCCCGGCGTGAGCTAGGTGTTGTAACAGTGATGTTGAATCGACCGCACATTCTTCAGCAGTTCGACTGCACAGGAGCAAGTCGTCCACATACTGTATCAGTACCGACCCTCGCTCAGATGTCCAAGACTTGACAGTCTCGTTGAGTACCATAGAGAAGGCGGCTGGACTGTCTACATACCCTTGCCAGGTTAGTTGGCCCCCGGCCCAGGAGAAAGCAAACATAGGTTGGGCTTCCTCTGCAATGGGAATGCTAAAGAAAGCATTCGCTAAATCAATTACTGTGTAGCATAGAGAGTCTGCCGGTATGCATGAGAAAATAAAAGTGATGTCTGAGACTAGGGGTGGGAGGGGAATCACTTGTTTGTTTACTGCTCTGAGGTCTTGGACGAGTCTCCACTCGCCACTGGCCTTCTTTACAGGGTAAATGGGCGTGTTCCAGGGACTGATGATTGGTCTCAGGATACCTTTTGATATGTAATCATTAATTTGAGGGGAGATGCCTTTGACTTTCTCTGGGGGTAGGGGATACTGTTTTTGATATTGTATCCCTGCATCTGATCGCATTTGGGGTGCATATGGTGTGCAATTAATAAAGCCCACACTACCTTTGTTTTCTGCCCAAATCGTGTGATGGTCAAGGGAGGAAGGTATCATTAGAAAGAAACTCCTGTGTGCATGTCTTTTTGGGAACCCTCTGTGTGCATGTCGCTTAGGGCCATGTAAGTCACATAATGGTGAACTAGCGGTAAGGGAACCTTCTCTATTAAACTTAATGATAATACACAGTTGTGCCAAGAGGTCCCGTCCCATAAGGGGCACAGGGCATGAGGACAAGACGGCAAAAGTTTGGGTACATAATTTCTGTCCTTCTGGAGTGGCTACAGTCAGTGGTGGAGTGATGGGATGGGTGACAGGTGTCCCATTAATACCAACAGAGTTTCCCTCGGTGCATTATTTGTGGCTGTGTAGGATATTGGGGTAGTGGTTGACGAGGGTTCTGGTATGGCAGATAACGGGGATACTGTGGGCGGGTCTGGGGGTTAAATCCCTGCCTCTGCCTCTTGCTCTAATCTGTCCAGTCCTATAAGGGCACTGGGATTTCCAATGTCCTTGCTGTCCACAATTGCCTATATTTTCCAAGGCATTTGTTCCATGCACAGAAACAATCCTTCATGTATTGTGGGTCAGCCCCTTTGCAGGGAGGATAAGAATGCTTATGTACCTGACAAATTTTACTGACTTCTTGCCAGTCTTCCTCAGTACAAGGACCATATGGCCCTGGGTCATGTATCCCCAATTGCTGACACCTTTCTCGGACTTGTGTCCAAAATGGTTCTACCTGGGGGCCAGGGATCATATTACTGACAAATTCATAGGGTGATGGGGTGGCCATGGCTTGGGTTGCTGCAGTATTCCCCATCTAGTAGTCTGGGCAGTGTGTGTCTAGTGGCAGGACACAGGTGATAACACCCGGTTTGTCCAACAATCCGGTCTCTGGTCTGGGAGTAGGATCCCTGATCTTTTTTTGGGGCAGATGGACTTATATAAAACTATGAAGATTTACCCTTAATATACGATGAAGGGTAAATTTTTCCTGGTGGCGGGATATACCCCTCTTACACCAAGTCTGCAAGAGAACCCCCCTGGTCTGGTGGTCAGTAAAATCCACTTGTCATCTATTCTTAGGAAGAGTAGACCTAACGTGCAATGGGGGCAGGCGGATACTATGTCACTACAAGAGGGCTCCTTATATTCTGCACTTATTTAAACAACAACAATTATTTTCCTTATACTCTATATTAAAACTTATACTCTATATACTTACACGTGTACCTAGAGAGAAACAGACATATTCTTAATATACTTTAAGACATGACATAACCGTATTGCAATACATTTATCAATTTATAGTGCACTTTTTTTTTAAAAAAAAAAAAATTTTTTCAAATGGGCGTCCACTCCACCAATCCCTTTGTCACGGGCGTAATCTACTACTTCCCGTGTTAAAAATACTATCACCAATAGTTTTAAGTCAGACCAACCTAGTCGGACTCCCCTAAACCTATAAATTCCTTGCGAGCCCTTTTAACCTCCCGAGGGACCAGCCTAGTTCCTCGCGAAGGCACAGTTACTTCTTTTAATTTTAAACTAAGTTCGTAGCGGCCGCCTGGACAGAGTAAGTGTTTACACCATTCACCAATCAGGTAAAAAAGAGTAAAGTGACTTACCTGTCGCAAGACGAGACGAACCCCACTTTGCTGGTACCAAAACTGTTAGGTTGCTCGGCTTCTGTAAGTAACCCCTGGTAGCCTAGGCTAGGATTGAAGAGCGGAGGTCCCTTTCACCGGTGGACAAAACATTACACATACACGCTATTGTACGTGAATAATGAATGTGCCTATTGAAGCACACACAACAATTTTATTTAGTTTGAACAGAAGGACAGCCCTGTGGTTTAACCAATCAGGGACTGCCACATAAAATATGCAAGATAGTATATTTTACTACGTCATCATGGTTTTTTGTACAAACAATTTCTGCCTAGAAACAAAAAGCTAAATATATATATTCACAGTTTAGAATGTTTCTTAGATGTAATCCAAGATAGGCCTGTGGTCTAACGCCATAAAGTTACTTCTGCTCTTAAAAGGAAGTAGCTTAACCACATCCAACTGTTCTGAACAGATAACTAACCTTGTGATAAAATACATTGTACAAGTAAAAAACACATATGACCTTAAGCAATAGATTTCTATGTCATGCTAACAGTAATTTTCCAATACCCAAAATGGATGTCTTCTAACAAGATGGTTCCCTCATTTACCTTATAATGTCTATTTCCCAAAGACAACCTCTGGATATGGCGCTGAGCACGTGCACTTAACTTTTTTGGTCGACCATGGCGAGGCCTGTTCTGAGTGGAACCTGTTCTGTTTAACTGCTGTATGGTCTTGGCCACTGTGCTGCAACTCAGTTTTAGGGTCTTTGCGATCTTCTCTTAACCTAGGCCATCTTTATGTAGAGCAACAAATCATTTTTCAGATCCTCAGAGAGTTATTTGCCATGGGGTGGCATGTTGAACTTCCAGTGACCAGTATGAGAGAGTGAGAGCGATAACACCAAATTTAACAAACCTGCTCCCCATTCACACCTGGGACCTTGTAACACTAATGAGTCACATGACATCATGGAGGGAAAATGGCTAATTGGGCCCAATTTGGATATTTTCACTTAGGGGTGTGCTCACTTTTGTTGCCAGCGGTTTACACATTAATGGCTGTGAGTTATTTTGAGGGGACACCAAATTTACACTGTTATACAAGCTGTACACTCATTACTTTACATTGTAGCCAAGAGTAATTTCTTCATTGTTGTCACATGAAAAGATATAATACAATATTTACAAAAATGTGAAGGGTGTATTAACTTTTGTGAGATACTGTATGTGTTCACACACTTGTGTGGAGAGACTAGCAAAATGTATTGGTGGCATTTTAGATTAGCTTATACACTTTATTGCATACCTGTAATCTTTGTTTTATTGTTTTGGATGCTGGAGTTTTATGTGGCTTGCTCCTGGGACATCTACCCACCGAAGACTTGGTCTGAAGGATTTGGGGAGGCCTCTATTTGGGTTACCTTGTTTCTCAGGAATAACATATTTAATATGTGCCTCTACAACTTCCAAATGAGCTCATGCTCTTTACTAGGGCTGAGCTAATATTCCACCACTATAACCTCTATCTTTCTTTGGGTGAATCATTTATGCCTCTGGAGGTGGAGAATATTGTGGGATCTAATCTGTATTTAATAATGATTATCTCTATCTTACATAATATATAGATACCTGATAATTTGGAAGGTTTTCCCCATATCTCTTTATTTCTCCAGTTGACTTTTTATCTCTATAATACAGTTCTACAGTTTGCTACTACAAAGTGTAATTCTGCATACACACGATCAGACATTCCAACAACAAAATCCTGGGATTTTTCTCAGATGGATGTTCGCTCAAACTTGTCTTGCATACAGACAGTCGCACAAATGTTGTCGGAAATTCCGATCTTCAAGAATGACGTACAATGCGTACATCTTCACTATAAAGAGGAAGTTCAATAGCCAGTGCGCCACCCTTTGGGCTCCTTCTGCTAATCTCCTGTTAGTAGAAGTTTGGTGAGAGACGATTTGTGCTTTTCAGCCTCGTGCTTTTCAGATCATTACTGCTCTTCAGTTTTCTGAATTTCAGGTAGCTCTTCTCATGCCTTTCTGATTTTCATTGTATTCTGTTAGTTCGTTCTGACCAGCTGACTGTTTTGAAGCCATGTTGCAGGTACATACTCATCGTGGAGTTTGTGCTGCACAGGGGCTTGGTGTTGGGCTTCTTATTTTGACCCAAGCCCAGTCCATGGACAGGGCGGGGAGGAGTTCATGGACAAAGAAATGGTTGCTCCAGCGTGACCAATTCTCACACATGCCTTTGTTGTGGGAGATCCGGAAGAATAATCCTGATGATTTCAGGAATTATCTCCAGATGACGGCCCCCGTTTTTCACCATCTGTTGGCTTTTCTGCCCACTTATATTACGAAGCAGGACACCTGCATGTGGCAAGGCACCACTCCCGGGCAGACGCTCGTCACCACCTTGCAGCACTTGGCAATGAGGAGAAGTCATCAAGTTCTCGACAGGCATCTCCCCCCAGGCTCTGGGAATCATTATTCCAGAGACCTGTTCTGCCATCATGGGAGCGTTTTACTGAAATCCCGGTCGGATGAGGGAAGCCTCTTTTGAGTGGAGAACGAGGGCCCTTCCCTGTAGCGTGGCTCTTTACTCTTCCTGGACTTTGGGAGCAGGTGCTCTTCCCACCTGTGACATTCTTAATAATGTCATCCAGGCAAGGCTCAAAATAGCCGCTCACCAAGGAAGGGAAGATCCGTAAAGGCTTTCTCGATACCAGGTCCGCAGACCAGCATTTCAGGCAAATCAGTAGCAGCAGTGGCCAGAACTGGTCGTATCGCTGACCCCACTACCGTAAACAGGGAGTGGCCCACCTCCTCGGCCTTCCTGTTAGTAGGATCCTTAAATGCAGGTGTCCCTTCTATCGGGATCATGGTTACTTTATTTAACCTAAAAAAAGAAAATTGAAAAAAGTTTTCCTCTGTAGAGGGGACTTTCAAGTAGGATGAGTCGCCAATGAATTATAAAGCGTATATTAAAAAACATAATTTTTACAGAGGAAAACTTTTTTAAATTTTCTATTTCTTTGGGATGAGGCTGAGTCTAGCCCCTTTTTTCTATGACTTGTAGCACTTTTTTTCAATTTTTTTATTTTTTTACTTTATTTTACCTGGATACTGGGGGGAGCTGACCATTTCTTAAGAAGGCTCTCCTCAAAGGTGTAACGCACCGCCATTCTTTTTGGGACCAAAAAGGTCAGTTGCGGGCTTCCCCATTCCTTGTATATGAACTTATTGAAATAAGTCGGATACGGAAACACCTTAGGTGTACGGGCTGGCTTACGGGATCCAAAAGGGACCACTACTTCAGCAGAGGATCCTGCTGTATCCTGAATTTTCAGGGTATCACACACAACTGTGATAAGTGCTCCAACTAGCACTTTCTCTTGTACAGACCCAGACGCGGAATCATCCTTACTGTCCGATCAGTCCTGGTCAGCATCCTCTGACACATCAGAGCAGGGGCCGCCAGTCACTGCGGGGCCCGAGTCTGAGTCAGAACTTTCCCCGGTGGACGGGGGCAGAGGCCAGTCTTTTACCAACTTTGCACCTGCACACTGCCTCCACCCTGGCAACGAACATTTCAAGGACCGCCGACAAAGCGTCCAAAGGCACTGCACTGTTTGCAGATGAGCTTGTTGCAATTGCAGGGAGATCTGGGGAAGAAACACCAGTTTCTGATGCCATGCAGACCCACCCTGTCTGCCACCCTTTGGGACTTAGGACAAGGTGCTCAATCCCACCCTCCTAGCTGCTGCAGACTGAGGGGCCCCCACCCTGAATGAACGCTGTGCCGTGCTGTTACAGGTGCCTGTGTCCAGCGTCAGCTCCCAGGTGTCCAGAGCAAAAAAATGCTCTGTTCTGAGGTACAGGAACCAGCGCTGAGGAGAAAAACCGCAATGAGGCTACAACAAAAATGGCCGCCGGGCGCCTTTGTATAGAGAAAAATCACAGGGAAAATGGCTGCTGAACTTAGGGAAAATGGCCGCTGGCCATGCTTCCCACAGAGACTCACAGAAAATGGCTGACAATTAACTGTACACAGTGAATTAACACAGATAATGGCGGCAGACAGCGATATGGTGGCAGCACATACCGAGCCCACAGACACCAGCAGAGAGATCACAGACAGCTCAGAGACACAGACAGCCAGCGCAGCCCCCATACAAGGATCAGAGCCCCCCAAGGACCCCTAGCTTAGGTACACACACCAATCAGCAGCCTAGTAATGCAGCATCCCCCACAGGGGGAGGTAAAATAGGGACAGGGAGAGAAGACAGGGAGGAGAGGGACCCCCTAATCGACCTCCCAGGGAATGCCCAGCTGCTCTGTCCCACGAGGCAGGAAGAGCTGTACTTACCATCCGGGCCAGCTGGGGACATCCCATCACAGACCCACACCCAAGCAGTACGGGGTGGCTGCTGGCCATGGCACACTGTGACAAAGACATCTGTAGTCCGGTCATATGTGTGCCCTGGAGCATTGCACTCACCGGCCACCCCTGGAGCCTGAGTGGCATGTCGTGGCCAACCCAGCACGTAGCTAGGGTCTGCACACGCTCGATGGCCAGGCTGGGGGGACTACAATGATCTATATTATCCAGCCTGTCACAAAACTGGCTGTTGATAGCAGATCACAGGATCTTAAAATCTTGCGCAAAAAGGCAAAAATAGAAAAAAATCCCCAGGGCAGGGACCCTAGGTCCTTCTCCTTCACTAGGCAGAAAAAAAATGAGCTGCAGAAAGCAGACTGAGGAGTCTTTACCAGAGGGACCGCCCCCTGGGTGGAACTGTAAAGTTCTGTTGCTTTTCACATGTATTACATGTTCTGCCTAGTCCTCTCCTGAAGGTGGCGTAATAATGCTTCAGTCAAGATTACTGGAGCTATGTCCGTCAATGAACGAAAGAGAAATTTAGATATACACAACTCAAAAAGATTAAAGGAACACTTTTAAATCAGAGTAAAGCATCAAGTCAATTAAACTAATGGGATATTGATCTGGTTAGCTAAGTAGCATAGGGGGTGGTTACTGGTAGCATGAGGAGATACCTGGACCCTAGATGGTGCACGTGCAGTCCAACTCCTCCAGGATGGCACATCAATACGTGTCATTGCCAGAAGGGTTGCTGTGTCTCTTAGCGCAGATGTAAAAGCATGGAGGAGATTCCAGGAGACAGGCAGTTACTCTAGGAGAGCTGGTCAGGGCCGTAGAAGGTCATTAACCCATCAGCAGGACTGGTATCTGCTCTTTTGTGCAAGGATGATCAGGATGAGCACTGCCAGAGCCCTATAAAATGACCTCTAGCAGGCCACTGGTGTCAATGTCTCTGACCAAACAATCAGAAACAGACTTCATGAGGGTGGCCTGAGGGTCCTCTAGTGGGCCCTGTGCTCACTGCCCGGCACCGCAGATCTTGATTGGCATTTGCCAATGAACACCAGAATTGGCAGGTCCTCCACTGGCGCCCTGTGCTTTTCATAGATGAGAGCAGGTTAACCCTGAGCACATATCAAAAAACAAAAAAAAACAAAAGCCACACTGTAAATTTAGAAAAATATTATAGTAATAGTCTTAATAGGACTCAGGTGGCCGCCACAATCAATCATACACAGCTCTCATCCACCCCACACAACAGATTCTTCTCAAAACAGTCTCATAAGCTAAATGTATAGTTATCAGAATGTTTTTTTTAAATGATGATAATGTTATCTGTGTTGAGAGTTTGTTTATTGCTCCGATTGAATAAAGTGCACTTGCGTTGTATGATGTTATCACTTGCCCACTTCAAAGTAGAGACAACATAGTGGAATTCATTGCTTAAGGAATCTGCATGAATACACTAGATGGTTGTTAGAAAAGTTGGTCCGTAATCACGGACTAGTAGCTATAGGAATGACAATACTTAAGGAAACAAACCGATTAAAATCTGAACATACATCCCCTTTATTTACATGGGGGCAGATACAGCTCACCATTTCACGTATTGCTTCAGGTCGTTACTCCTTATATTTCAAGTTCATGTATATATGACCCCGTTGCCTCAATGATGAGGAATAGAAACCGGTCATTAATATGAAGTCATCGTGATCCTCACTTTTCAAAAATCTGTATTCATAAAGTCAATTTGCCTTATAGCAATTTATCAAAGAGTCTGTGTATCAAGCAGTCCATGCAGTGTTGTCTGCCCCGGCTCCCGTCAGACACTCGGGGCACAGGCTAGTGGAGACTTGGGTTGGATAGAGGCAGTCCGTTGTATGGATGAAAATGCTGCTTTGAGAAGAATCTGTTGTGTGGGGTGGATGAGAGCTGTGTATGGTTGATTGTTGTGGCCACCTGTGTCCCATTAAGCCTAATGTCTTCATTTTAATTATATGTGTTGGAGGTGGGTGTATATAATATTTTTCTAAATTTACAGTGTGGCTATATGTGGATATTCAACAAAGAAATTTAGTTCTATCCGGTTGATCCTTTTTGAAGAATACTCTTTGGGAATCCTCCAGGGTTTTCTTATAACCCTGAGCACATGTAACAGACGTGAAAGGGTCTGGAGAAGCCATGGAGAACATTGTGCTGCCTGTAATGTCATTCAGTATGACCAGTTTGGTGGTGGGTCAGTGATGGTCTGGGAAGGCATATCCATGGAGGGACACAAACCTCTACAGGCTAGACAATAGCACCCTGACTGCCATTAGGTATCAGGATGAAATCTTTGGATCCATTGTCAGACCCTACACTGGTGAAGTGGGTCCTGAGTTCCTCCTGGTGCACGACAATGCCTTGCCCCATGTGGTGACAGTATGCAGCCAATTCCTGGAGGATGAAGAAATGAATACCATTGAATGGCCCCCATGCTCGCCTGACCTAAATCCAAGAGAATACCCCTTGGATATTATGTTTCATTCCATCCGACGGTGACAGGTTGCACCTCAGTCTATTCAGGTGCTCAGTGATGCCCTGCTCCAGATCTGGGAGGAAATACCCAGGACACCATCCACCATCTCATTAGGAGCATGCCCTGACATTGTCAGACATGCATACAAGCATGTGGGGCCATACAAACTACTGGGCACCATTTTGAGTTGCCGCAAAATGGACTAGCCTGCTGCATAATTTTTTTCACTTTGATTTTTGGGGTATCTTTCAATTCAGCACTCTGTAAGGTGATAATTTCCATTTCCATCAAATTATGTTACAGCCTTTCAATCCTAACTCATTACCTGGTCCATAGTAGTATAGATATCCAGCATGATACTTTTCCCCATTCAGATCTGATATGTTTTCAAAGTGTTCCTTTAATTTTTTTGAACAGCGTATTTATAATGTGTACTACCAATTTAAACCTGGTCTGCATGCTTGGGTCTATGTATTGACTACAGAGACATGCTGACAGATGCTAGTTGTGACGCTGCTGATTATATATTGTTACTGGATATTTTAGATACTCATTATATATTTGTATTCATTCAGAAACTCTTGCTTAAGCTCCTGAGGAAGCGCAGTTGCACGAAACATGTAGAGTTTGAATAAGCTACATCAACCCACACCAAGCTTGCCTGGATACTGACAGCCATACCCTATTGCTGCTTACACTATGGACTAGGACAGGGTTTTTCATGGTGTTCCAGTTGGTGACATTGGTTCAATTTGGCTAGCATTGTATGATTTTAAAAGATTGGCCGTAAAAAAAAGTCAAGAAAAATGACAAGATTTGGCTCCCATAAATGTTAATGGGGTTCAGGTGCTATTTTCAGGATTTGCAAATGTTTTCAAGTGTTAGGAAACCGTCCAGTAAATCAAACTTTGCTTGGCTCACTCATCTCTTTGGTACTTTATAACAAGACATATTCTTCCTCTACAGTGGACATTAAATATATTTTTAGAAAAACCATATCAGATTTAAATAACAACTACAGTAAAAGCAGACTATTATCATGAATAAAAAAGGTATCTACTCAAGAGATAAGACTATAATTCTACCACTGTACAAAACTTTGGTTAGGCCACATCTTGGGTATACCATCTAGTTTTGGTCACCAATCCTCAAGAAGTATGTGCTGAAACTGGGTCCAGAGAAGGGAAACAAAGCTAATATGGGGGCTGGAGGCCCTTTAGTTATGAGGAACGACACACTTTATACTTATTCTCCCTGGAGACGAGACTCTTAAGAGGAGATATGATTACAGTATACAAATATCTATATGGCGATTCTAGCATAGGGAGAAAACTATTCAGTCTTAAATCTGTTAAGAAGACACACAGCAACTCCCTTATACTGTTGGTGGTGTCAGCAGAGAATGCTGATAATTTCAAAAATGTTTTGTATGTGTTTCTTAGTGAACACATTATACAAGGATATGGGAAATCATAGTGGCATAGACACAGGCATAGACACAGAGACACAGACACAGTTACATACCGTATTTATCGGCGTATAACACGCGCCGGCGTATAACACGCACCCCAAGTTTAGGAGGGAAGTTTAAGGAAAAAAACTTTTAGGAGGCAAGTTTAAGGAAAAAAACTTACATTTTAAATGCCCATCAATGTAGCCTTCCACTGCCCCCCTACAGCCCTACACTGTTCTCCTGCAGCCTTCCACTGTCCCCCTGCAGCCCTACACTATCCCCCTGCAGCCCTACACTGTTCTCCTGCAGCCTTCCACTGTCCCTCTGCAGCCTTCCACTGTCCCTCTGCAGCCTTCCACTGTCCCCCCGCAGCCCTACACTGTCCCCCTGAAGCCCTACACTGTCCCCCTGCAGCCTTTCCCAAAATTGCAGCATGGTTAGTTTTAAATTTACCGCCGCCGCTGAGATCTTCGGCTCCTCCCGCCGCTGCCATCGAGATCTTCGGCTCCTCCCGCCGCCACCGTCGAGATCTTCGGCTCCTCCCGCCGCCGAGATCTTTGGCTCCTCCCGCCGCCGACTTTGGCCCGAGCCGAGCCGAGGGTACTCGGCTACTCGGCTCTGCTCGCAGTAACGTCCCCATCCCGCCCCTTGTCCTGGCTCCTGTTATTGACACAACACCGGGCCAATGGTGGGACGTAAAGGCTAGGAGGCGGGACTGGGCGTGACTGAGAGCGGAGCCGAGTACACAGTACACTCGGCTCAGCTCGGTAAATGTCGGCGGCGCTCCACAGACAGCGCAGATCGGCAGATCGGCGGTGGGATCGGCGTATAATACGCACCCAGGATTTCCCCCCGATTTTAAGGGGAAAAAAGTGCGTGTTATACGCCGATAAATATGGTAGTTTATATTGCAACCCCCATCCAAAAAAATAAAAAATAATGTTTTTAAAGGGAGAATTAGACAAGAGATGCAGGAAGAAAGAGAAGGAAAATAGTTATATTAGTAACAACTGCTGCACATTATAATGCAATATTTAATGTCAATTAGCAGTCTTAAAAGCTCTAGCAAAGCTGTTTGCATAAGTGTAACAGTGTCAATTGAAGATACTATTGCTAGGACCAAAAAAGTTAAAAGGCATTTTTTTTTCATTGTTTTAACTAGGTATTAGTGTATATTCCCTTGCATTATTTATTTATCTTATCTTGTAACAATGGGCTCATACTGTATATTGTGGCTGCAGTTTGCAGTGTCATGGCTGATCAATTTGACTATGTCCATGTATTGCTTTGGCTTCCCTATCCTTATCCACTAAAGGGACAAGACAACTTCCTGTTCTGGGCCACGCAGCATTCAGTGTGTACCTCGCTATCAGTTCTGTGTCACATCACAAATGTGGGAGTGCTAATGTGATAAAAAAAAGTCTTCCAGTTGCATGGTAAGCTCTTTTTTGTGTCTGTGAATGCTCTGCCTGTTTGTGTCTGTGTCAGACCTAATTACTGTTTAGCTCTTACCTGCACAAGCACTAGACTGAGAGACCCAAGGAATTGTGGAATATGTAGAATGTTCACAAGAAATGTCACATCTCGCACTGTAGACAGAGTTCATGCCTGAACCAGTACAGTGACATGCTGAATACCTGAATATATGTTTCTACACAAATGGACACTGCTGCTGACACAGGAATGTAAAGATTTACTCCACTATAAGCTGTGGGTACAAAGCAACAAATTACTCCATAAAGCAACATGATCAATGCACATCTTTTGCAGGGGAAAAACACAAGGCACAGGTAGGAATGTTTACAACATCTTTAAAATTGGGTTGTTGTTTGCATGCCAATGATCTAGAATCAGTCATTAAATTCAGCATGCTTCCACTCTGTAGCCACTAATTGTTGGGGAACGCCTCAAAAATACCTGCAGGGCTGATAGGGCTGGCAGTAGCTATTGGCTCCTGTTGCTGTCAATCAAATATGGCATTGGTAGTTCCTCCCCACATCGTATAACCCCCTAGGAAAAGCGCTCTCCCGGAGGTTACCTTGCGGGTGCGCTCCCGAGTCTATTTACGTCCATGGCCTAAATCGACCCCACTCCCACATCATTGGATTTGATTGACAGCAGCGAGAACCAATGGCTGTGCTGCTATCAATCTATCTAATCAAGAGCCGAGACAATGGGCAGAGGGGAAGAGAGCGTCTCCAGCGTGGGAATTACAGGGCTCAGGTGAGTAAAACGGGGGGGGGGGGGGGGGGGGGGCTGGTAAAGTGACAGAAGTTTTTTCACCTTAATGCATAGGATTCATTAAGGTGAAAAAACATGAGGGTTTACAACCCCTTTAACTCTCTTGGGCATGGAGCTCACCAGTGATTCCCAGGTTGCCACTGGAGTCCTCTTCCACTGCTCCATGATAACATCATGAGCTGGTGGATGTTAGAGATCTAGTGCCCCTCCACCTTCTGTTTGAGGAGGCCCCACAGATGCTTAATAGGGTTTGGGTCTGAGACATGCTTGACCAGTCCATCAGCTTTTTTAGCAAGGCAGTGGTCATCTTGGAGGTGTGTTTGGGGTCGTTATCATGTTGGAATACTGCCCTGTGGCCCAGTCTCTGAAGGGAGGAGATCATGCTCTGCTTCAGTATGTCACAGTACATGTTGGCATTCATGGATCCCTCAATGAACTGTAGCTCCCCAGTGCCGGCAGCAGTCATTCAGCCCCTGACCATGACACTCCCACCACCATGCTTGACTGTAGGCAAGACACACTTATCTTTGTACTCCTCAACTGGTTGACGCCACACACACTTGACACCATCTGAACCAAATAAGTTTATCTTGGTCTCATCAGACCACAGGACATGGTTCCAGGAATCTATGTCCTTAATCTGCTTGTTTTCAGAAAACTGTCTGCGAGCTTTCTTGTGCATAATGTTTAGAAGAGGCTTCCTTCTGGGATGACAGCCATGCGGCCATACAGACCAATTTAAATCAATGTGCTGCATATGGGCTGAGCACTGATAGGCTGACCCCCCCACCCCTTCAACCTCTGCAGCAATGCTGGCAGCACTCATATGTCTATTTCTCAAAGACAACCTCTGGATATGACGCTGAGCACCTGCAGAAAACTTCTTTGGTCGACCATGGCAGGGCCTGTTCTGAGTAGAACCTGTGCTGTTAAACCGATGTATGGTCTTGGCCATCATACTGCAGCTGAGTTTCAGGGTCTTGGCAATCTTCTTATAGCCTAGGCCATCTTTATGTAGAACAACAATAATTTTTTCAGATACCCAGAGAGTCAAATACCAATTTAGAATTTTTAGAAATTGTTTAGGATCATCATCTACTAAAAATAATTTTCACCCATGTAAATCCTGGTGCCTGTGTGCTAGCATGTATTTTCTGGGCAGGGATCTGCCCCTGCTGCCTCTCACTTTGTGACTTGCTATTAAGCTACGCTACTAAATGATGACTAATGGTCGGTGGTCTGAATAAATGTTTCTATCTGCATTTTATATTTCGCTTTCAGACACAAGCCACTTGTCCGGGTCTCTGGGACTTCCTCCAAATTATAAAAGAAACTGAATTTTTAAACATTGTTTACCTGTAATGGGTGTCATTTTTATTTGGTGAGTAGGATATTTGCTCATTAACCAGTGGAAGACAGCAATTCATTTATTCTTCACATTACAAGGAACATTTCACATCACTTGATTTGAGACATCTGGTGTTGGTTTATGGACTTTATTATTACTATATTTATATATGGTATGTGTTCTCAGGAGCGCAGTATGGAAATATCATTTGTATATTTCTTATTTCACTTTCCATAGTTGCTAGGACTGAAATGTCAAGACAGCATGAGCAGCACCAGAGCACACTGAGCAGACTACACTAGCCGATCACCACTCTCTGTGAAGCAGACAGCAATTAAATTTGCCTAGCTGTCTGTCTGTTAAGCAGAGAAACCAAAAACTATTATACACTAATCCCAGTACCCACCTAAGAGGGTGTTACAAACATATAAGCATAGATTTCAAGAACTTAAAGAAGAATTTCAGGCATGGATAATTTATACATGGATACATTGGTCTAACTCGGAAACCACATAACTATGTACAGTATATACCACACGTGGATGATGCTAGTGGAAGCTGGAAATCACTGTTAGACATCGCTACTCCAAAGATCTCCTCTAGCTTTTAGGTCCCGCGCTTAGCTTCTGAACTGCTGCATTCTGAACACAGGGTGTCAGTCACTCAGCATGAGCACCATTCAGGAATTGCTTTGCATTTTATGAATTACTGCAAAGCTTTCTTTCATTGTACAAGGTGGAGAGGTGGGGCAGTGAAGTCATACTCTCCACCTTGTCCAATCAGGGAACTCTTTCCATTCATTTAGGAAATGTAAAGCATTTTCTGAATGGCAACCATGTTGAGCGGCTGACCTCCTATATGCACAATGCATCAGGCAGGCCGCTCAGGGACCTGGAAGCAAGTGGAGATCACTGAAGTAGTGGTGTCTACTTCAGTGATTTCCAGCCTTCAGGGGCATCAGCCAGTATTGGTATGTACATAGTTACATCGGTATAAGCTGGACCAATGTAACTTTGTATAAAATATCACATTTTTGGAATTCTTCTTTAATATGCACAGTCTGAAGGAAAGAAGGGAAAGGGGGGACATTACTGAAAATTTTTTATATATTTAGAGTGTAAATAGGGTTCAGGGAGGCAGCATTTTCAATATGATGCTAAGGTCAAGAACACAGGGACATGACCTCAAGCAAGCAGGAGGGGAATCCAAATGTTATAAAGTATTATTTTACTGAAAGAGTAGTTGATGCTTACAAATTACAATAGACTTACAAAAATGTATAAAATATGTATAACAAAATAAAAAAAAAATAGGGCAGACTCAATAGACCACCTTATTTTTTTTTCTGCCATCATTCGTCTATGTTTATAATGATGATTTCAGACCTGGTACCCACATAACAGAAACGTTTTCTATAACTATACTTTAAGATTTTTTATTGTATATTTTTTATCACCACCTAGGCTGGTTCCCGACTATGCCCTCCTAAGCCGTTCCACCCCACCGGTTGGAGGGGTAGCCCTGTACACACCTTTTTCCAACTTGAGAGGCGTCTTTTTCATTGGACGGTGGATTTGAAGGGAGGGTAAGCCCCCATGAGGCCCTAGATGTGGCAATAAAGTTATTAAGCTGTTTCTCTATACTGAATGTATCAATAAGCGTGGACAATTATATTAATTGTAAATTTGCTTTTTTTATTATCTGTTATTAGCTTGCATATCCCCTGAGGAAGCTGTTGCGAAACATGTCGGGATAGATGACTGCAAGCTTTTTTCCACCTTCTGTATTATGTGGACCGGTTTTCTTTGTCACTGTGTAACTATGCAACGACTGCAAATGTGCAAATTTTAACAATTAATAATAAAATTAACTGTTTTATGTATTGATTTTTCTTATTGTTGTACTTTCAATATATCAGCAATGTAAAAATCCCCCTTTTCCTCTCTCATATATATTTTTCTTTATATTTTGAACTGGGATGAGGTGCTGTCTAAAAAGGTGCTGATGGAGATTAGAGTCAAAATAATAAAATAAAATACTTTAAGTTTGTTTTCAAGAGAAAGAAAATGTCTCTTGCCCTGTCTGTGAGGTCTGTGATGTGTGGCAGAGCTGCATAAATCTGGATGGACAGCAGTACAAATTCTTTGGCAGGTAAAACAGCTTCCATATACAGTGGTGTGAAAAAGTGTTTGCCCCTCCTCATTTCCTGTTCCTTTGCATGTTTGTCACACTTAAGTGTTTCGGAACATCAAACCAATTTAAACAATAGTCAAGGACAACACAAGTAAACACAAAATGCAATTTGTAAATGAAGGTGTTTATTATTAAAGGTGAAAAAAAATCCAAACCATCATGGCCCTGTGTGAAAAAGTGATTGCCCCCTAAACCTAATAACTGGTCGGGCCACCCTTAGCAGCAACAACTGCAACCAAGCATTTGCGATAACGTGCAATGAGGCTTTTACAGCGTCCTGGAGGAATTGTGGCCCACTCATCTTTGCAGAATTGTCCTAATTCAGTTACATTAGAGGGTTTTCGAGCATGAACGGCCTTTTTAAGGTCATACCACAACATCTCAATAGGATTCAGGTCAGGACTTTGGCTAGGCCACTCCAAAGTCTTCATTTTGTTTTTCTTCAGCCATTCGGTGGTGGACTTGCTGGTGTGTTTAGGATCATTGTCCTGCTGCAGAACCCAAGTTCGTTTCAGCTTGAGTACACGAACAGATGGTCGGACATTCTCCTTCAGGATCTCTTGGTAGACAGCAGAATTCATAGTTCCTTTTATCACGGCAAGTCTTCCAGGTCCTGAAGCAGCAAAACAGCCCCAGACCATCACACTACCACCACCATATTTTACTGTTGGTATAATGTTCTTTTTATGCAGTGTTCCTTCTACGCCAGATATACTTGGACACACACCTTCCAAAGAGTTCCACTTTTGTCTCATCGGTCCACAGAATGTTGTCCCAAAAGTCTTGGGGATCATCAAGATGTGTTGTGGAGAAATTGAGACGAGCTTTGATGTTCTTTTTGCTCAGCAGTGGTTTTCTCCTTGGAACTCTGCCATGCAGGCCATTTTTGCCCAGTCTTTTCCTGATGGTGGAGGCATGAACGCTGACCTTAACTGAGGCAAGTGAGGCCTGCAGTTCCTTGGACGTTGTTGTGGGGTCTTTTGTGACCTCTTGGATGAGTCGTCGCTGCGCTCTTGGGGTAATTTTGGGCGGCCGGCCACTCCTGGGAAGGTTCACCACTGTTCCATGTCTTCGCCATTTGTGGATAATGGCTCTCACTGTGGTTCGCTGGATTCCCAAAGCTTTGGAAATGGCTTTATAACCCTTTCCAGACTGATAGATCTCAATTACTTTCTTTCTCAATTGTTCCTGAATTTCTTTGGGTCTCGGCATGATGTGTAGCTTTTAAGGATCTTCTGGTGGACCTTACTGTGTCAAGCAGCTCCTATTTAAGTGATGCCTTGATTGTGAACAGGTGTGGCAATAATCAGGCCTGGGTGTGGCTAGAGAAATTGAACTCAGATGTGGACAACCACAGTTATAGTATGTTTTAACAAGGGGGGCAATCACTTTTTCACACAGGGCCATGATGGTTTGGATTTTTTTTCACCTTTAATAATAAACACCTTCATTTACAAATTGCATTTTGTGTTTACTTGTGTTGTCCTTGACTATTGTTTAAATTGGTTTGATGTTTTCCGAAACACTTAAGTGTGACAAACATGCAAAGGAACAGGAAATGAGGAAGGGGGCAAACACTTTTTCACACCACTGTAGGTATTTTATCAGTGTATTCAGCTGTTTGTCTGGAGTTCAGCTTTAATTATAAGCAAGGGGAATTCATATATTCTTAGATTCACCTACATATGGCTAGGTATTTAAAACAAACCTGCCGGATTCACCAAAAACCTGTGATATCAGCTGAATCTTAACCTCATCCCTTTTTATAGTCTGTACCAGGGGTAGGAAACCTTGGCTCTCCAGCTGTTTTGAAACTACAAATCCCATCATGCCTTTGCCTCTGGGAGTCATGTATGTGATTGTCAGGGTCTTGCAATGTCTCATGGGACTTGTAGTTTCAAAACAGCTGGAGAGCCGAGGTTCCCTACCCCTGGTCTATACTCTGCTCCACAACATCTCTTGTGGGTATGGAGTGCAGTAACCTGCAGTATCCATAAGTATCTTCTGCTAGTTTCCATTTGTGTCCAATGTTGCAGGGTAGTTATAGATTTTTGTTATTATAATTTAACTTCTAACGTTAGAAAAAATGTTTTCTATTTATTTCTATAATCTCTATGGCAATTATTAGATTAGTAAATACTCTGCAGCACATATATGTTTTCAATCACTTAACAAAAAATAAATAAAAAATTTCATAAACATATATTTTTGCTTATTTTTTTTCTTAAAATTATACTTTATGAAGTGACAGACTGACTCCTGGCAGACAAAAGATCTACCCAACTCTTCCATAGTTATGTAATTATTTTATATTGCTTTACTGATGAAAAAATCACTATTTTTCCTTGTACAGTCAGAACCCTGTTATTATCACAGTTACCCATGGAGCCTATTATTATTCTCAAACTCTTCCTAGCCTGTTCATTATTCACAAACTTAGTAAAGTGGGCTCCATGGGACATCTTAGTGAGTGGGGGTCCAAAATGTATTACATTCTTAACCTTGATAATGGTAGTTAAACATGTATTTCCTAGACTGTACTAGAGGTAATGTGTTGTATCATAGCAACAGCCCTTAGAATGTAAAACTTGTTGAAATACACAAAATGAGACATTTCGGGCATGTATAAAGTAGAAAAAACGTAATTTAAAAGATACAATGTCAATTTTATTGTACAATTTTACAAGAACAGTATACATAAAACATTATGGCTGATATATAATACATATACTGCTTAGTATGCCACCATATTCTCACTACTACCCATACTACTATATGCAATCTTGACCTAAGTGAGTAAATCATCAATTTTACATTTTTGGAATGTGAATTTACCAATGCATTTCAAATCACTTTCTTAATCAGGGGAAAAGGGGTGAATACTTACCTGAAAAATGGTCCCCCGTCGGCATTGACATCTTTTGGGTCTCTTCAATGGCTGGCAGAGATGAAGTCACTCCTACACATGCACAGGAGCTAGTCATCCCAGCACTCAGAAACCAACCAATGTAAGATGAGCTGCATGTGCAAGAAGGCAGGTAGGGGCATTTTAGTGCAGAAGAGACAATGTATGCCCCTTCTTCAATAAAAGCCTTCATTCTCACTGTCACTTACAGCAGAATATCAGTTCCACTTTAAAGCAGATGACCAAGAACAATTATCTTCCACATGGAGGTTTACAATCACATCCCCAGTAATGCAGTCACAGCAAACACACCAGATAGCTGAGGAAGGAGGACATAGACCACAAAGACCCAAGAATGTGTGCTGACAAAGTGGTTACTTTAGTCTGTATCAGATTTGCTTATCACAAGCATTATCTTGTGCTCCCTCCCTAAATTTGAAAAAAAGAAATAAAAAATTGATGGCTTACACAAGAGTACAAATGGGAATATATGGTGACATACTAAGCAATATACCATACAGTGCCTTGCAAAAGTATTCACCCCCTTGGTATTTTTCGTGTTTTGTTGCCTCACAACCTAGAATTAACATGGATTGTTTGAGGATTTGCATAATTTAATTTACAGAACATGCCCACAACTTTGAAGATTTTTTTTTTTTTTACTGTGAAGCAAACAATAAATAGAACAAAATAACAGAAAAAGTCAATGTGCATAACTATCCACCCCTCTAAAGTCAATACTTTGTAGAGCCACGTTTTGCGGCTATCACAGCTCCAAGTCGCTTTGGATAAGTCTCTATGAGCTTGCCACATCTTACCACTGGGATTTTTGCCCATTCTGCCTTGCAAAACTGCTCCAGCTCCTTCAAGTTGGATGGTTTGCACTTATGAACAGCAATCTTTAAGTCTAACCACATATTTTCTATTGGATTGAGGTCTGGGCTGTCACTAAGCCATTCCAACACATTTACATATTTCCACTTACACCACTCAAGTGTTGCTTTAGCAGTGTGTTTGGGGTCATTGTCCTGCTTGAAGGTGAGCCTCTGTCCTAGCCTCAAATCACACACAGAGTCGTACAGGTTTTGCTCAAGAATATCCCTGCATTCAGCACCATCCATCTTTGCCTCAACTCTGACCCTTTTCCCAGTCGCAACTGCTGAATGGTATTCTTTGAGTGATGTGATGTGTTGGGTTTGTGGCAGACATAGCGTTTTCTTTGATGGCTGAAAAGTTCAATTTTAGTCTCATCAGACCAAAGCATCTTCCTCCATACATTTTGAGAGACTCCCACATGCCTTTTTCGCAAACTCAAAACGTGTCATTTTGCTTAAAGTAATGGCTTTCTTCTGGCCACTCTACCATAAATCCCAACCCTATGGAGTGTACGGCTTTTTGTCGTCCTATGTACAAATACTCCAGCCTCTGCTGTGGAACTCTGCAGCTCCTCCAAGGTTACCTTAGGTCTCTGTGCTGCCTCTCTGATTAATGACCTCCTTGACCGCTCTGTGAGTTTTGGTGTGCGGCCATCTCTTGGCAGGCTTCCTGTTGTGCCATGTTCTTTCCATTTGGTTATGATAGATTTAATGGTGCTCCTAGGGAACATCAAAGATTTGGAATTTTTTTTATAACCTAACCCTGACTTGTACTTCTCAACAACATTGTCCCTTACTTGTTTGGAGAGTTCCTTGGTCTTCATGACAGTATTTAGTTAGTGGAGCCTCTTGCTTAGGTGTTGCAGCCTCTGGGGCTTTCAAAAAGGTGTGTATATGTAATGACAAATCATGTGACACTTAGGTTGCACACAGGTGGACATCATTTCACTAATTATGTAACTTCTGAAGGTAATTGGTTTCATCAAGCTTTTTATGGGCTTCATAACAAAGGGGGTGAAGACATATGCTCATGCCAATTATCAGATTTTATTTCTGAAAAATAGTTTTATGTATATTTTTCTGTGTAAAAATGTTTTTCTAATTTTACTTCACCAACTTAGACTATTGTGTTCTGATCCATCACATATAATTCAGTTTAAAAAAACAGTGAACTAAAGGCTGTAATGTAACAAAATAGGTAAAAAGCCAAGGGGAGTGAATATTTTTGCAAGGCACTGTATATCAGCCATAATGTTTTATATAGAAGCACTGTTCTTTTAAAATTGTTTCATGTACAATAAAACTGTCATTGAGTCTTAAAAATATGGTTTTGTTACTTTGTACATGTCTGAAAAGTTCCATTTTGTGTATTTCAATTATATGTAGTTCCAAGTTTTAAAATGGTGAACACTAACTCGAATATGAGTATTTAGGTTGAAATACTAGTTTGATTACAACAGGCATATTTTTTATATTTATTGACAGATGAATATAACCACATGGTCTTGTTTTGCTTTTAATCCTTCTAGTTTTGCTCTATATTTGCCTTGATGGTTAGAACATACATGATTACATTTTAGGACCCCCTCTTTGTATGGGTGCCTATGTTCAACTCGGGGCACTGATACACATGTGTTGCTTTTGAGTTGCCATATGCATGGTTGTTATTTTAGTAAGTCGGACATAGTTTACTGTATGATTATCTGTTTTCATTTGTAATTTTTAAATTATGTTTTTAACATTTGTGTCTGTATACATCCAAAAAATGTTGTTATGATATTGCCATCCTCCTGTAGAAGCCATGATCCACAAAACTTGTTGAAGAAGAAAATGGTGGAACTCCCCATGTAGCTCCAGCATTTCTATATGTTTTGGAGCCTTTTTGTACACATTGCATTGATCTACTACTAGAAGGGGGTAAACTTGAGCTTAACAATTTGTATTTTGATTCACTTTTTGTAACTTGTATGATCTTAATTGTGTTACTAAAAAAATGTTTTGTTGTGTTCCTTGGGGTGCCAATAAAATCCAAAACATTTCTAGCTAAAAAAAAAATCTATCCCCAGTAAGCCCTTGTTTTCCCACTGGTGGAAATTATGTGGATGTAACCCTAGAAGAAATTCATGGTTATTTATTAGTGGGACAAGAGGAGTATGAGTTGCATGAATCTTTTTCTTTGCTCACTGTCTGTCCCTGATCGCAAGTGTATAAAAGAGGATAGGATATTTAATAAGAGTTTGAAATCTGCTAGGGATCCACATCATGGCTCTAAGTGAACCTATTGGGCAAGATAGCTCTTCCATAGGTACACATAGGAGACAAGATCTATCTCTTGTTAATGCAATAGGCAGTGACAGATACTCTTTATGGAGAGATCTGGGATCTATTAGACACCAGACGTCACCACTGCCCTTAAAGTGGTTGTATACTCGATTTTTAAACTTTTACCTACAGGAAAGCCTATAATAAGGCTTACCTGTAGGTAAAAAAAATATCTCCTAAACCTGTACGGTTTAGGAGATATCCCCCTCGGTATGCGCCGCTGACTGCAGCGGCGCATGCGCACAAGGGGATTCTCGGCCTGAAAATCCGGCAGTGGCTGGCGGCCGGAATGAAATCTCCCGCGCGCATGCGCGGGAGTGACGATATCGCGGCTCCTGCCACTCACAGCGCCGGAGCCGCGATACCCGGAAGAAACGCAGAGGGAGCATGTCAGCTCCCTCGGCGTGGATCGGGCCAGATGTTGGGGCCTCGTTCTAAGGTAAGTATTTCATAATGAGCTAGTATGCGGTGCATACTAGCTCATTATGCCTTTTGCTTTGCAGGTTTAAAAAAATAAATAAATAAATGTGCGGGTTTACTACCGCTTTAAAAGCATTTGATCACACCAAGATCAATGTGATCAAATGCTTTTCTATTTAAATATTGTGCCATTTACATCTTATATCATTTAGGCAGCCAAAGCAATTTACTTGTAAATCCAATATTAAAAATGAAAGAAAAGAAACTATTCATATTGTTTTAGGGTTGGCTAGCAATATATAGAACAGGTGTAGCAATCAACCTACTGTATAGTGGGTTAAGAGGGATAACTTGGGGAGTCAAAACAAGGCAGTCTGCAGAGGAGGCTTTGGTTTTTAATATGACTCACTAATAATCGGATATGTAACAATTGAGATCTATATCTATGTTAAGTCTGAATGGATACAAAGAACCAATCTGGTGTATTCACCATGTCTCATTCTGGGAAACATGCTTTCAGAGATCACTCCCTCTCCAGTGGCTGAAGACCCTATCTATACCTATAAATTTAAGGCCTGAGGGGTCTCTATTGTGTATGATTCTGTAGTTATGGGAGACATTATGTTTAATGCACCCATTTCTGATGGTATTAACATGTTCATTGATTCTCTTAAATAGGGGCAGAGTGGCCCTTCCTACATATTTTAACCCACAGGGACAAGTGAGAAGGTATTTAAAAAATCTAGTATGGCACATAATGAACTTATCAATTTTATACTTCTGTCCAGAGCAGCCAGAAAATTCAGTAAGGATATCCTACTTCTTTCACAAGAATTGGTGGTTGATAACGCCATGATACTGGCAACAATTGATGTGGAGTCATTATACACCAATATTAGACAGGGTGATGCCATAATAGCTAACGAATGGGCTCTTCATAAAAATTCAGAGCTAAAACAGGAACAGATTGATTTTATTTTGGAGAGACTCAACATGGCTATGACTAATAATTATTTCTGGCACCATGGGGAAAATTTTAACCAAATTAAAGGTACAAGGGACAAGATATGCACCAAGCATAACCAACATCTTTTTAAACAAATGGGAAAAGGAGGACGTTTTTCCAATGTGTTGGTATGAGCTAGGTAGCTACTATAGATTTATGGATGATATTTTGGTAGTATGGAAAGGATCAGAGGAAAGACTTAAGGAGTTCCTGACATCATTAAATCATAATGCATATGCTATTGAACTAATAGCAAATTGGAATCCATTGGCTATACAATTTTTGGATTTGGAACTGTGTAGAAGTGAAAATAATTTATGTACACATACTTATTTCAAAGAAGTGGACAGAAACGGATATGTCTCCACCAGGAGTTTTTGTCACCCTAGGTGGATTGGAGCAATCCCTAAGGGTCAGTTTATAAGGATTAAACGCAATTGTTGAGATGAAAACGAGTAGGTTCTTCAAACCAATAAATTAATAGAGAGGTTCCATGAAAAGGATATAAGAAATCCAACCTATTGAAAACTAGAAATGAGGTTGGCCAAATAGAGAAAAGACTTACTAAAAAAATCAAAAAAAGAAAAATGGGGTGAGATGGCCTTTATTACAGGCTATCATACCCAATATAAAAGTGTAGAAAAGATTGTATGCAAGTATTGGCCAATACTTCTAAATTACCCAAGTCTGAGGAAAACACTCCCAAAAAAGCCTGTGTTCACATATAAGAAAGCCCCTGGATTACAAAACCAAATTGCCAAACCTGTATTGAATCCCCCTAAAAAATGCATCACGTTCCCAGAAAGAATTTTTTTTTTTTTTTTTTTTAGATGTGGTCAGTGTATCTCCTGCATCATGAATGATAAAATAAGAAAAATAGAAGAATTTTCTGGCTGCTCAGAACAGAAGTATAAAATTGATAAGTTCATTATGTGCCATACTAAATTTGTTACATGTCTTCTCACTTGTCCCTGGGGGTTAAAATATCAATTCAGAATAATGCACCATAGAGACCTCTCAGGCCTTAAATTTATAGGTATAGATAGGGTCTTTAGCCACTGAGTGAGGGAGTGATCTCTTCAAGCAGGTTTCCGAGAATTAGACATGATGGATACACCAGATTGGTTCTTTATTTCCATCTGGACTTAACATAGATATAAATCTCAATTGCTACATATCCGATTATTAGTGAGTCATATTAAAAACCAAAGCGTCCTCTACAGACTCCCTTGTTTTGACTCCCAAAGTTATCACTCTTAACCCACTATCCAGTAGGTTGATTGCTACACCTGTTCTATATAGTATTAGCCAACCCTAAAACAATATGAATAGTTAGCTTTTCTTTCATTTTTAATATTGAATGTACAAATATTTTTATGGTTAATATTAAACATTTATTATTGTCACCAATTTGATAAAAAATTATTATATTTAGGACCATTTATGAATTCATAGAGTCATTATTTCTTGAGCAAATTTTAAAAAGGCGGTTTGTCGATATTACTTACTAGAGTCTAGAGAGGATTTGGAGAGTGAATATGGAGGCACCTAGAGTGTGGTGCCTAATTCCAGCCACTAGATGGTGCTATCTAGATACCAGTGCCGTTCTTTATAAATTTAGTAAATATCAATTGAAATGATCTATTTAATATAGAAGTTCACCAATGTTCATTTATTATACATCGATGTGAAGGAAATCATTATCCTATGAATATTTTTTCATTTTTATATGTTGTTGATTTATTTAGTTAATTTATACTTATTGTTGATTGTAAAAGTGTTTTATTGTTTTACATGATTGCTTGTGCTACAGTCATATAGATGAGCACCTGGTATGTACAATTGCTATGTATTTAATTAAAGCCAGAAACCTCTGGGGATTTTGTAATATAAAGTGACACATGATGAGTGCAAACCAATAAGACTGCTTTGCCTTGTCCCTTTGGGATATAGAAGGCCACAATAAAATGGCTCAGAGCAAGCTTCCTTAAGACGTGAAACCACGAAATGCATTGAGGCTGCACGTTCTTTCACACTGACGTCACTTCCAGTACGCCTGGTTCCAGTCTCTGGAGTGTTGGAATGCACACCAAGAGTTGGAGGAACGGTATCTTTTCCTTGCTATTGAGCTGTACATGCCAGTGCTAGCCTATAGCACTGACAAATGTAAGTGCACTATCTGGTTACATTATCAATAAACCTGCACAGGCTATATTGCGCTATGTTATATACTCTGTTTTTTTTTTAGCATTTGTCTGCATAAGAACTGAAAGGCTCAGCAGCTGATGCCAATTAAGTTATGGATCATGTCTCTCTGATGTTGCCCATCCTTCTATGAATTTGAATTTGAAATGTGAAATTTGAATTTGAATCCCATGCAATTTTCTATCTAGCTAATTGCTATTTGGTGAGTTTTTTTCTTCTCACACGAGTGTTAGTGGAGCACGGACACTTAAAGAGCACCTATCTCACATTATTGAACACTTTCTTTTTGGATATGTAGACTTTTTCTTTTCTTTGAATTTATTATATAATGATTTATGGTATGATGAATTAGCACCGTCCTTTTATGTCTATTTTCTTTTACAGGTTTAGGTCGATTAGTCCACTTGAGGGGTGCATTTTTCTGGATTTTATTAATATCTTTGGTTGGAGCCACTACTTGTTAAAATTCATATCCCATAAATTATGCATTCACATCTATGCTACAATCCAAATTGTCTCTTGATTCCCCTATGATTTCAAACAATGTGCAACCACCACTTTCCCCAGTGAACACACTCTCATAGACCTTCACATCATTAAAGGTCTAGATGCAGGGCAGGACTTAGGGTGGTGGGGGCCCTGGGCTTGAGTCACTTTCGGGCCCTAACTTGTATACATTACCATATTTATGGCGTATAACACGCACCGACGTATAACACACACCCCAAGTTTAGGAGGGAATTTTAAGGAAAAAACTTTTAGGATGGAAGTTTAAGGAAAAAAACGTACATTTAAATGCCCATCAATGCAGCCTTATCAGTGTCCATCTGCAGCCTTGCCCATCCATAGGCAGCCTTGGCCAGTGTCATTGCAGCCTTGTCAGTGTAGCCTTGTCATTTTCAGCCTTGCCACAGTGTCATTTGCACCCTTGTTATTTGCAGCCTTGTCATTGCAGTCTTGAAGTTTAAAAATGGCGCTGCCGAGATATAGAGTCCTGTGTAATCTCGGCGGCTCTTGGGTCCCCTCAGCGGCTCTTGGGTCCTCTCGGCAGCTCCCAGGTCCTTTTGGTGGCTCTCTGCAGTTCTTTGGTCCTCTTGGCAACTCTCTGTTGCTCTCTGATCCTCTCAGCAGCTCTCAGGTCCTCTCGGCGGCTCTCGGGTCCTCTTGGCGGCTCTCAGGATCTCTAGGCTTGTCTCGGGTCCTCTTGCAGTCCCAAGTGGAGCCGGCTCACAGTCACTCCCAGTCCCTGTGTTATGTTCATCATAGGGTGAGACTGGGCAGGACTGTGAGTGAAGCCAAGCTGAGTACACTCAGCTATATATCTCAGTGGGGCCCGCGGGCCCCCTATTGGGTGGGACCCATGGGCTTGAGCCCAGTGAAGCCCAATGGAAAGTCCGGCCCTGTCTAGATGTAATTTTCACTACAACTTGGGAACAGCTATACCACAATGTTAAAGATTACCTACGTTTTCTTCTCAGAAACACTCAAATAAGGGTGTATTCACACCTATAAATTCACGCTGCCTTTGATTAGTTGTGAGAACCTCAGTGGGGGTTCCCATGATTAGCTGCAAGAAGCAGCCCCAATGATAGAAATGGGAGGCTGCCAGCTTTCACATCTAATTGTGGTTACCCGCATGTAATCAGCCCTGGACGTTTGAGTCCAGGGTCAATCACTCACATGTGCTTGCTGCATGAGAGATTACATGCAAGTGGCCACTTTGAGATGCAAGCAGCCTCACATGGCTTTCCCACAATACATGCCCAAGGACCTCAAACCTCTGTGTAGAGAAACACCAATTACCACGCTTACTAGCTCCACACTATGCATTACATCATAGATGGTTTCTCACATGATTTGCCATAAATATTTGGTTTGATCAATGGGGCTTCAGCTGTCCATAGATGGATCAAATCTCAGGTGGTTCAGCAGGGACTGGTTAAGATCGGATCCATCTATGGGCAGGCTGATTGTACAAAAGTCGATCCATCGAACAGCTTAGGTAAAACCAGCATGTTGCATTTTTAGCATGCAATTATTCACATAGCCCCTAGCAGTAATCACTATATTCTCCTGGCAAGTGCACCTCCGCTCGCCCCCCAGCCGGGAGAACACAATAGCACCGTGTGTTGATTGGGTAATCAATCAATATTCTATCCTGTAACAAGTGGTTGCAGTAAAGAAACTCACATAATCTATGGCTTCCTTTACCCTGGTCTGTGATCCAACTAAAACACACATCATACAAAAAAATATATAATGTAAATACTGTATTTATTGGTGTATAACATGCACTTTTTCACCCTGAAAGTGCAAAGAGTGTGTGCATGTTATATGCCGATATTGCAATTTGGGCTGCCTAGGAAGGAATGGGGAGGAGGGCAGGACAAAAGCCATCAGATTACATACAGCGAGAATATACTGTTTAGTCAGCTACCCCTGTAATAGGAAGTCCCATCTCCTGGGGCGGCATTGGACCAATGATCTGTCTATCATAGAAGCCGGTCCAAGAGGCGGGGCTTTGTATTAAAGAGGTCACAGAGTCAACAGGAGATTCTCGCTGTATGTAATCTGACTGTGCTTGTCCCATCCCCCTCCCAGTCCCCTCTGAGGTAGCAGTAATCTCAAGTGAGGCTGAAAATGGGCACTGATCAGGCAGCAGATGGGCATTGATCAGGTTGCACTGATGGCAATGGTGAGGCTGCAGATGGAAATTGATCATGCTGCAATGATGGGCAATTGTGAGGTTGCAGATGGGCATTGATCAAGCTGTATTGATGGACAATTGTGAGCCTGCAGATGGGCATTGATCAAGCTGCATTGATGGGCAATTTTGAGGCTGTAGATGGGCATTGATCAGGCTGCATTGATGGGCAATTGTGAGGCTGCAGATGGGCATTGATCAAGTTGCATTGATGGGCAATTGTGAGGATGCAGATGGGCATTGATCAAGCTGCAGATGAGCAATGGTGAGGCTGCATTGGTGGGCACTAACCCTTATTTTGCTTCAAAGATCTTTATTTAAAATGTAATTATTTTTCCTGAAACCTCCCTTCTAAAATGAAGGTGTGTGTTATACGCTGATAAATATGGTAATTGTAATGAATAAAAAAATTATTTGAATGCATGTTACCCCAAAAAATTTGACTGGATTACAATTCGCATTACATTATTTTGCATGCCAACTCTTACTCGTTTATGAATACAAACTCTATCTGGAAGCCAATCTTCTACTGCCAGCCGATACCTCTGCTGGAATATTTAAAACTGTAGGTGAGCAACAAATCCACAGTCATACTCAAACAGAAAGTTCAAGTGTCAGCCCAGGCTTGTCATTTCTCTTTTTTTCCTTCAAACTTGCACTGGCTGAAATGTAAAAAGTATTCGTCTGCTAAAGGATGACTTAATAGCAGGCACATAGCAAATAAATGCATAAGGCACAGTAAAAATATAATGAAATATTGTCAGCTGGTCAAATGATATAGTTACACGCCATAAAATTGTCAGCATGTGCATATGTTGAAACAAATCATAGATGGAACTGCGGCTTTCCAAAATGAATCATAGATTTTATATCCTCCCTTTCTAAATATCAACCTTCCAAGAATATTTTAACAATAATATCCCATCTACTTATGAGCTGAAAATGTATTAGTATAAAAAAGTAGTTTTAGCTCTTGGGTCTAGTCTAGTCCTAGCCCACTATATCTTAGGTAGGAAGATAAGAATAAATGCCTATTTCAAGGGTTAGACCAACCTAATATGATTTTACATCTACTGGTGGAGACTAGTGGGCTAATTTACCTGCTGGATTCTATATGTTGTGGGAACTGTTTGCAGTCTTCTTACTGTGATTTCTGTAATATAAAGTACATTTTCAATCCAACGTAGAGGGTGAAGCAAACATCCTCACCTCTATGGTGCCTTGAAAAAGTAATCATACCACTTGAAATTTTCCACATTTTATCATGTTACAACCAAAAATGTAAATGTATTTTATTAGGATTTTATGTGATGGACCAACACAAAGTGGCACATAATTTTGAATTGGAATGAAAATGATAAATAGTTTTTATTTTTTTTTATACATAAATATGTGAAAGGTGCATGGCGTGCATTTGTATTCAGCCCCCTTTACTCTGACACCACCTTAAGAAGTCACCTAATTTGTAACTGGAGTCCACATGTGTGTATTTTAATCTCAGTATAAATACAGCCGTTCTGTGAAGCCCTCAGAGGTTTGTTAGATGACCTTAGTGATTAAACAGCATCATGAAGGCCAAGGAACACACCAGACAGGACAGGGATAAATCTGTAGAGAAGTTTAAAGCAGGGTTAGGATATACAAAAAACATCCCAAGCTTTGAACATCTCATGACTGTTCAATCCATCATCCAAAAATGGAAAGAGTATGGCACAACTGCAAACCTAACAAGACCTAGCCATCCATCTAAACTGACAGGCGGGGCAAGGAGAAGATTAATCAGAGAAGCAGCAAAGAGGCCCGTGGTAACTCTGGAGGAGCTGCAGAGATTCACAGCTCAGGTGGAAGAATCTGTCCCAAGGACAGCTATTAGTCATGCACTCCATAAATCTGGCCTTTATGGAAGAGAGGCAAGAAGAAAGACATTGTTGAAAGAAAGCCATAGGAAGGCAGTTTGCAAAAAGTCATGCGAGGGACACAGCAAACATGGAAGAAAGTGCTCTGGTCAGAGGAGACCAAAATTGAACTTATTGGTCTAAAAGGAAAATGCTATGTGTGGCAGAAAATTAACACTGCACATCACCCTGAATATACCACTGTAAAACATGGTGGTGGTAGCATCATGTTGTGGGGATGCTTTTCTTCAGCAGGGACAGGGAAGCTGGTCTAGGTTGATGGGAAGATGGATGGAGCCAAATACAGGGCAATCTTAGAAGAAAACCTGTTAGAGCCTGCAAAATACTTGAGACTGTAGGACAACAACCCTAAACATACATATATTTATGTTAGAATGGCCCAGTGAAAATCCAGACCTAAATCCAATTGAGAATCTGTGGTAAGACTTGAAAATTGCTGTTCCCAGACACTCCCCATCCAATCTGACAGAGCTTGGGCTATTTTGCAAAAAAGAATGGGCAAAAATGTCACTCTCTAGATGTGCAAATCTGGTAGAGACATACCCAAAAAGACTTGCTGCTGTAATTGCAGCAAACGGTGGTTCTACAAAATATTGACTCAGGGGGGCTGAATACAACTGCACCCCACACTTTTCACATATTTATGTTGAAAACTATTTTTCATTCTATTTCCATTTCACAATTATGTGCCACTTTGTGTTGGCCTATCACATACAATCTCAATAAAATACATTTACGTTTTTGGTTGTTACATGACAAAATGTGGAAAATGTCAAGGGGTATAAATATTTTTTCAAGGCACTGTATGGAACTTGCCAGCACTAGTATCAATCACAAACTCTTCAAACCATAACTTTAAAAAAAAAAGGCCAAATCCAGCCTCCCAGAGAGTAGTGTTCTCTGCCTGAGCAACTTGTGACAGCAGCAGTCTCAGATAACTCACCACTGTCACCAAAATGGGACAAATGTACTCCAAGTTGTGCCTAATGCTGCCTACATACATAGCAGACTATCCGGCGGACTTAGTCTGGCGGACTTTCCGCCAGACTGTCCGCCGGACTTTTCCGAATGAGCTACTTGCCCACACACGGCACTTTTTCAGCTGACTAATATGGCGTACTAAGTCCGCCGGACTATCCGCCGTACTTTTGAAATGAACGGACTCGCCCACACATGCGGAGGAAAGTCCGCTCATTTTGAGCTCGTCTCCAGGTAGCCGGGGCCAGCGAAGGAGGTGTCGCTGGCCCCGTCACCTGGTATGGAGTTAAAGGGGAACCCCTACACCGAAAAATTGGCGTGGGGGTCCCCCCAGGTCCATATCAGACCCTTATCCGAGCACGCTACCCGGCCAACCAGGAAAGGGGGTGGGGACGAGTGCCCCCCCCTCCTGAGCCGTACCAGGCCACGTGCCCTCAACATGTTGATAAGGAAAAGGGCCTCTTCCCGACAACCCTGGCCGTTGGTTGTCGGGGTCTGCAGGCGGGGGGCTTATCGGAATCCGTGAGCCCCTTTAATAAGGGGGCCCCCGGATCCCGGCCCCCCACCCTATGTGAATGAGTATGGGGTACCCCTACCCATTCACCTGTGAAAATTTTTTTAAAAAAAACCACAACACACAAGGGTTAAAATAGTTTATTGCACAGCTCCGGGGGTCTTCTTCCGTCTTTGGGGGTCTTCTCGCCGGACTCCTCCGCTATCTTCTGCTAGCTCTTTTACTAGCGGAGGAGCCCGGCATTCTTCTTCGCTGCCGTCATCCTCTTCTTCCGACTTCGGGGGTCTTGTCCCCCTCTTTGGGGGTCTTGTCCCCCTCTTCGGTTCTTCTTGCCGCGCCAACGCGCCTTCTTCTAGCTCTTTTACATGTGGTGGCCTGGTCTTCTGTTGCTGCTGCCGCTGTCACCGTCTTCTGTTCTTCTCTTCTTCTGTTCTTCTCTTCTGGAGATGTTGCCTCGTCGCTGCCTCCGGTCACAATGGCAGGGACGCGGCGCGCGGCGACTTATATAGGGACATCGCCGGATGATTTCCCCACCCATTATGATGTCACAGTCACAGAGGAAGGTTGGGACTGCGACATTACGGCAGTCACGACAGACAATTTTGACACATTTTTGGTACCATTGGAATTTATACAGCGATCTGTGCTATAAAAATGCATTGATTACTTTAAAAATGTCACTAGCAGGGAAGGGGGTTAACACTAGGGGGAGATCAAGGGGTTAATTTTGTTCCCTAATGTGTGTTATAACTTGAGGGGGGAGGGGACTGTGTAGGGGAGCTGACAGATTGCTGTTCATACTTTGTATGAACAGACTGTCGGACTTTGCGCCAACAAATGTTTGCTAACAGGTTCTCAAATTTTCCGCCAACAAAACTTTGTTGCTAGAAAGTTCGATGGTGTGTACACAAGTCCGCACACAAAAGTTCACGCATGCTCAGAATCAAGTATGAGCCGGAAGCTCTCGGCCTTCTAAAACGAATATTCGTAATGGAGATAGCACATTTTGAAATCGCTCAATGCAACGCATTCTCCTTTTCTTTATAATGCTATAATAATGAATTTGCTTTGCTGGTGATATTCACAGTTCTGACAAACAGATTTTTTATTCTTTCTTGTGATCTCCTGAATAATCTTTTTTTTTTTCTTTTTTTTTTTTTTGCAATCACCATATTTATTTATTTATTTTCTTGTGATTTCCAGAATAATTTATTTAATTATTTATTTTTCTAGTGATCTTCATAATATGTTTTGTCATTTTGTGTGTCAAGTTACCACAACACCATTATTATCTTGTATTTTCTAACCTGAAAGGGATACAACTATGATTGTGTCCTTTGTTAATTTGACATTGTATTTTTGAAATGTACCTGCATACTCGTAAACAAATTGTCCTTTTTGAAGCAAAACACATAACCAAGTATTTGCCAAAACAAAAATTAGAAATTGAATAGGGGTCATAACAAAATAAAGAGGAAGGCAACGCTGGAGAAACAGTTGGAATTGATGAAGCATTTGTACCCCAGGGCAGACATTAATTATTTGACCCTAATGTCAGGCTAAACTCTCCTAATCTTGTCCTAATATAGGCCTCAATCTATAAGCAGTAAAGGCTACTAACCACTCATGCTCCAAATTACAACCGTACTTTCGTTTGAACAATCGTCCCTCCTCCACTCACAGATCGTACGTACGTTGCCCGCGTGTTATTCTTTATATACACTGCACATGCGTGAAATTCTGCCCCTGTCCTTCTTTCTACTGTATTACCTGCCTCTTCTCTTTCGGGGCAGTGGGAGAGCACATGGCGGAGACAGGGCAGATACCGGCAGAGAACAGCAATGACGAGGACGAGGAAAGCCTGGAGCAAGGCAGTTCCACATCCAGGATGAGATATAAGGCCTCAAATATGCCCTTTGTAGAGATGGTGGAGATGGTGGACATCTTGAAGAGGGCAGACTATAATGGGAATTATGGATTGTACAGAAACTGAAATGTGAGAAAGGCCAAGATCATGACTAAAGTTGTGAGAAGTCTGCACAGGAAATTTGGGGTACAATGATCCAAGGAGCAATTGAGGAAACGCTGGTCAGACCTGAAATTGAGGGAGTATGATCAGTATAGAAGGATCAAGAAAGTGCTGCAAAAAAGTATTTGTCATGTGTTCCTATTATTATTATTATCTTTTGTGCTGCTACATTTGCTTTTCTTTACTGTTGTATAGATTAAAATGCCAAGTTTGAGGTTCATGGGCACAGGAATAGTTCATATTAAACAGTAATACAACGTCTTTGGCAGATGCAGGTTAACTACATTTGTTCATGCCTATTTGTATTAAACAAAGTTTATCACATTGTTGTCCAGATGTGTTTGCAACTATAATGAAATGCAAACTTGTTTCAGTGTAAGGAGAGGACACTCAGCAGCTGTTTACACATTTGGACACAGGAGCACTAGTGTGGGACACCGGAAAACAACCTTTTTATAGTGTCCCATGCAGGTGCTCCAGTGGATACTAGGGGTCTCTCCATGTGTGAAACTTGCACAAAACAAGTAAGTATTCCAGCTTTTGAAATTGAAAAAAATCAAGTCTTCAGCTTGGAACTCTGCCAAAACAGACAATTTGACAACACTGCCAAGCAATGTTTCATATTACTATTTCTAGCCTAAAATATCTGTTTGCTAAGTATACCTTTTTCGTATTCACATAGGGGAGAAAAGAATTGGAACATCTGAGGACACCGGGAACCGCACACCTCCTAAAGAAGGTAAACTCAGCCCACAACTTGGGGATGTGGATTCCGAGGTTCAGGTAGTGGTCAAAATGGTGACCACAACAGGTCAGTGTCTGAGACTACAGCTTCAGGTAATAGATGTATGCCTGCATATTTATAATACATGGTGTGTTTTATTATTTTTAGGTGATGTGGATGTTGTAGAAGAAGACACTAACTCAGTGAAATAATGGTGTGCAATCGGGATTTCCAGACGGTCAAGCAAAACATCAATGATGTTCAAAAAGACTGACCAACATCATTGATGTTTTATCCTAAATCTAAAACCCCCAAAAATGAAAAATTTCTCCTTATAGTTTAAAGTTTTTAAAAATAAATGAATTGCAAAGCCACATTTTGAAGATGCACACAGTGTGTAAACATATGCTATCTGCCATCATGGGATATCAATGTATACGTTTTGTGGGTGCAACCCCTTCCTCGCAACTATAGTAGGTGAGAGGAAGGGGTTGAACCCCCGAAACATGTCCATTGATACCCCATGATGGGACCTAGCACATGTTGCCACACTGTGGCTTATTTCAAAAAAGCAAAACCACTTTACACTACAAGTGTAATGCAAGTGCACTTGTAGGGCAAAGTGGATTGTCTTTTCTGAATTAAGGCCCAGTGTCAACATATGCTAGCTTCCTTTATGGGGGATCAATGGATGTGTTTCAGGTGTGCAACCCCTTCCTCTCATCTACTTTAGTTGCGAGGAAGGGGTTGCACTCACAAAACGCATACATTGATATCCCACGATGGCAGATAGCACATGTTGACACACTGTGTTTTGTGGCTTACGAAAAATTGATGTAGGGAAAAGACACACATTTTAGGCACTGAATCATGAGGGAAATCTACATTTGGAGTCCCAATTTGTGTGCATCTTCAAAATTTGGCTTTTACAGGGGTGAGATCGCCCCAACTGATGAAGGCAAAATCAACACAGTTTTGACATACTAATGTCTCATATGGCCTTCACTTTATCAAAGTTGAACTTTGTAAGTTCCTGAGTTGGGGGGTGTGTACATTATTGTTCTAAACATGCCTATTTAGTCACAAAAAGGTTATGTACTGTCAAACATACATGTTATACACCAAAGATGTTGGTTTGTTAAAAAAAACTTTTATAACGCACACGTGGATGTGCTTGGAGTAAAATGTTTTATACTTAACAATGTGTGGCTTCTTCTTTCAATGCTCAATACCAGTTTTTAGTAAGTTGGTGTAGTTACAGTGGCAATGGGGGTTATTTACTAAAGGTAAATCCACTTTGCACTACAAGTGCACTTGTAGTACAAAATGGATTTGCGTTTAGTAAATAACCCCCACTGTGCTGTAAAAATCAGGCCATTTTAGGAACTACAAGCAATTCATTCTTGGAGTTTAAAAGGAGGAATATTGTTATGCATTACATACATTCACAACAAAAACATTGTGTGTGTGTAGCAGACCCACAGCACAACATAATATTAGCTGAAAAAGATATTGTCACCTCATGTATCAAATAAGTTATGTTTGCACTATTGAAGAAAATGGCCAAAAATAAAAGGCCATTGGAGAACCTCGGAGACAGATAAGAAACACAAGCAGTAAATCAAATAAAATATTAATTTTGTTTTTCAGAAAAAATGAATCAGAAAGAGCTTACAGATTCTCTGGCATATCAATTGCACCCCTACCCACGAAATCCTCAAGGTAGCTTTCTCGTACTTTGCGGGGGCTTTGGGGGGGCAAGCCAGGATGGCAAGTTTCAAGCTCCGTCATTATTTCTTCCTCATTCGCAACTGAGGCCAGATAGTTGGCTGTATTTTTACATATACAATTATGTAAAATGCATCAGCATAAAATGATATGGTTCACTTTGTATTCGGCCATATTTATGGATGTTAGAAAAAGACGGAACTGTCTGGCCATTATGCCAAAGGCATTTTCCACCAGTTTTCTGGCATGGGCCAGCCGGTAATTAAAAACGCTCTGGTCCAGGGTCAGGGTTCTCATGGGGAATGGCCTCATCAAATGCTCCCCCAGCGCAAAGGCCTCATCCACCACACAACACATATGGTAGGCCCACCACATTATGCACTGTAGGTGGAAACCCCAAGCTGCCATTCTGGAGATGCTTGTAGAATTCAGTCTGGGTGATGACTCCATCTGGCATATGGCTATTCTTCCCCACGTCCAGATACAGAAACTCATAAGTCGCCAACACCACAATATTACTGTACCCCTTGTAGTTGTAGTAGTACAACCCTGAGTTGGGGGGTGGGACGATCTGGACGTGTTTTCCATCTATAAAACCACCGCAGTTAGGAAAGTCCCACTGCTGAGCGAATTGGGAGGCCACAGTCTGTCCTTCCTGTGGGTTGGAAACTGTGGAGTCAAACAAGAAAAAAAAATAGTACTTTTTAGACATGTGCATTTGTTTTCATCCGAATGCATTTTTGTCCGAATTTCAGCTATTTTCCTTTACGTTTTGACAAATGATAACGAAAGCACAGAATCCGAAAAACAAAAGATCCGATATAAATAAATGCTTTATTTTCGTTTTCGTTGTTACAACAGTTCGATATAGAATAGGAGATTCGACGTGACTCTGACAATAACAATCTGTGTCTATAGAACCTGTGGTCGAATGTGCCTAACCTTACCTCTATTAGTCCAAGATTATATAGAGAAAATATTCGACAGAGAGAAAAGATTCTGCAAGTTACTGTCCTAAAAAGTGTTCGGGGTCCTGCCCCAGGGGACATGTACCAATGCAAAAAAAAGTTTTAAAAATGGCCATTTTTTCGGCAGCAGTGATTTTAATAATGATTAAAGTGAAACAATAAAAGTGTAATATTCCTTTAAATATCGTACGGGGGTGTCTATAGTATGCCTGTGAAGGGGCGCATGTTTCTGGTGCTTAGAACTGTCCCTGCACAAAGTGTCATTTATGCAGGAAAAAAAAGTTCTTTAAAATCATTCGCAGCTATTATGAATTGTCGGCTCCGTAATACAGAGAACACTCATTGAAAGTCATTGATAAAAAATAAATAAATAATTAAATAAAAAAGCGTGGGGGTCCCCCAAATTCAATTACCAGGCCTTTCAGGTCTGGTATGGATATTAAGGGGAACCCTGCGTCAAATTAAAAAAAAATTGACGTGGGGTTCCCCCTAAATATCCATACCAGACCCTTCAGGTCTGGTATGGATATTAAGGGGAACCCCATGTCAAATTAAAAAAAAAATTGACGTGGGGGTCCCCCTAAAAATCCATACCACACCATTTATCCAAGCACACAACCTGGCAGACCGCAGGAAAAGAGGGGGGATGAGAGAGCGGCCCCCCCTCCCTCCTGAACCGTACCAGGCCACATGCCCTCAACAATGGGAGGATGCTTTGGGGGTCTGTGACCCCACAAAGCACCTTGTCCCCATGTTGATGCAGAGAAGGGCCTCATCCCCACAACCCTGGCCGGTGATTGTGGGGGTCTGGGGGTGGGGGGCTTATCAGAATCTGGAAGCCCCCTTTAACAAGGGGACCCCCAGATCCCGGCCCCGCCCCTGTTTGAAATGGTAAGGGGGTACACAAGTACCCCTACCATTTCACAAAGAAAGTGTAAAAAATTGTTAAATAAGACAAACACACTTTTGAAAAATTCCGGTGTGTATGGGCTCTGGATATCATGCTGAGGAGGTAAGTGAATGCAAATATGCATGAAGGACAAAAAAGGAGCATTAAACGCTTACAGCATGCATGAGGATAAAGAGGACATTCACAGCATATTCCAATCATGGTAATTAGGGAATGATGAAATAAATACAATACATTAGCAAACATTAAATACATAGAATGTGATGTCAAAGGATAAAACTTACCTTAATATAGTCCTTCTGCAGGACCTGAATTATGGCAGAACAGGTCTCTGGAATAATGATTCCCAGAGTCTGGGGGGAGATTCCAGTCGTAAAACTTAATATCCTGGAGCCTTCTCCCCATCGTCAAGTACCGCAAGGTGGAGACGAGCCTTTGCTCGGGAGTGATGGCTTGCCGCATGCAGGTGTCCTGCTTGCTAATATAGGGGGACAGCAAAGCCAAGAGAAAAACAGGGTCGGTTATCTGGAGATAGTTCCTGAAATCGTCAGGATTATTCTCCTGGAGCTCATGCAGCAAATGCATATGAGAGAATTGGTCACAATTAAGTAACCAATCACTGGACTTGGGTCAAAGCAAGAACTCCAACACCAAGCCCAACGACAGCACGAACTCTACAATGAGTACGTAACCGCAACATGGCTAGCTGCTCAGAACGAACTGACAAAACGCACTGAAAATCAGAAAGGACCTGAGAAGAACGAGCTGAAAATCAGAAATGGGCGGACAAGAACGCGCTGAAAAACAGAAGCAAACTATAAATAGAACAAACTGAAATGCAGAAACGAACTGAAAAGCAGGAGGTTGAAAAGTGCGAATCATCTCTCACCAAACTTCTACTAACACGAGATAAACACGAAATTAGCAGAAGGAACCCAAAGTTTGGCGCACTGGCTATTGAACTTCCTTTTTATCAGCTCATCGTATGTGTTGTACATCACCGCATTCTCACATTCAGAATTGTTGGCCAACATTTGTGTGACCATGTGTATGCAAGACAAGTTTGAGCACACAACCCTCGAACAAAAAATTCACAGTTTTGTTGGTGGAACATCCGTTCATGTGTACGTGGCATTATTCAACAAGGCACTGCAAATGAAGAATAATGATGTACTAAGTGGAGTAACCTACAAAATCCAGCTATCAATATTCAATTCAGTTAAGAGATGAACATACGCTATTTAACTACATAGCAGCTGGAATTACCACATGATAAATATAGGGATGAGCAAAACTGCATGGGCTAGATTCATGAGTATTTCATTAAAGCGTGTTTCAGACTTTTTTTGTCCAGCGAGCCCACGATGTGCCCCCCCCCCCCCCCCCCGAGGGGCTGATCCGTCAATTGGATTGGGTGCCAGCACCGCCATTGCAACTAAGGGCAACCGGCAGTGGAACCTTGCGGCTTCACTGCCCGCTTCCTACTGTGCATGCGTGAGTTGCGTAGCCCTTTGTGAATGGCCCTGTCATCTTCTGGGACACACACGGGTCCCAGAAGATAACGAGGGAGCTCGCCAAAGGCAGAGGCAGGAAGAGGAAGAGGCAAATTAGGAAGACTGCCTAGCAACAGGGGTTTCTGGTAAGTAAAAAAAAAAAAATCTATGTTTTTTAATTTTTTCAAAGACAATTTTAATGTATAAATGTTTTTGGAATTGGCCAGGAGAGTTGGCAGGAGCTCTTAATGTTGGCAGGCATTTTTTTGGGGGGGGGAGGGAGCAGATGATATTTAAAAGTTTAGTCTGTTGCATTGAAAAACAGGTTTTTTGTAGTCATTGTCAATCCTAGAGAGAGTGGTTCATTTAAATCAAAGTGAGCTGGTCCATACTATCAGGGACCTCTTTGTAACAAAAATTTCTGCTACTATGAAGGCCCTCTCAGAGAGCACAATGGCAGCAGGGCACATATAGTGAGGGTGATAGTACATAACAAATCCTCTATTCGGGTTGGTTCACACTAGTGCGATGCCAGACATTGCATGTCATTCGCACTGCATTGCTTTGCAGATCAAATGCGATGTCTGTGCGATGCAAATTCAGCCATACAAACTGTATGGCTGAATTTGCATTGCATTTGGACCAGACTCGTGTAGGACCCTTTTTTTGTCCACACCAGAATCAGATCGCATGGGTGTTCACAATTGCGCTGCGTTTTGAAAACTGATTTTGAGGTGCCATTAACTTAGCACTCCACAACCAGTTCACATGAACGGGTTTGCGATTTAGATGTGGTGCAAATATGCAGCAAATTCAATTTAAATTTGCACTGCATCTATTGTGAACTGGACCTTAAGCTGGGTTCACACTTGTGCAATGTGGGAACCAGTGAGATTCCTGTGTGGGTTCCAGCATCGCACATAAATCGCCAGCAGTAACACACTGACATCTGCTAACTGGTGTCAATGTAAAGTTAATAACAACCCAGATCAGTTCCCAGATTGCAGTGTGAACTGTGAAAGGGTGCAGGAATCGGATCGAATGGGTGTGAAACTATGAAAGGGTCCAGCACCATTTTGGTGTGAATGTGATGCAATTTCAGCCAGATTGTATGGCTGAATTTGCATCGCACAGACATTGCATGTGATCTGCACAAGCAGTGTGAATCACATGCAATTTCTGTGATTGCACAAGTGTGAACCCAGCTTAAATGACCCTTTGAAGCAATTTGATCTATGTTCAAAGGCTGTGCAGTGATTTATGTTTACAAAACATTTGGTTTGACAAATTTCCCCAAGAATTCACTGGGTCCAAGAACCTTCCCTGCAAACCCAGTGTAGCAGCAAACCCCAACCTTATCCCTAGTTAGATAGATATGAAAGATGTAGTATTTATCAAACACGCTGAAGAATAGTTTAAAATTAAACCATTTTTGGAAAGGGAAGACACAGTAAAATAATAAGAACAGAATAAGATGAGATATATGCAAAATGTAATGAACCATTGAGTTTAAAATAGTGATTAATTATTGTTGAACAGGCTCCAGAAAAAGGGAATTCAGGCATGCACCCATGAACTACCTAATGTATTATAGATGCCAAGCAGAAAAGCAACATGCACATGCTCATGTATATACACTCTTGGGGCTATAAAGATGTACCGTAAATGTTATTTGTTCCTAGAAGCAGCTTGGACATATAAGAACATAAATCAGGCTTCCCCTGCTGCTGTCCATGGTACTGAATCATTTATAATACTGCTAGACATACTGTACATAGAATATGTACAAAATATGAAGATAAACCACTACACACAATTTGCCTAAATGGGAATAGTATGGGAATAGTACAGCACACAATAAAGCACCCAATGCTGAATATTTGGGAACAATACACAAGAATCTAAATCATAAAATAGCACATACATTAGTATGTATTATAAGACCTCTGTGTCTTAAAATACTTTAAAATGTGTCATGGCTCAATTTATTTTAACTAGCATTATTCATATATTGCACATTTGCATCTTAGGAAAAAATAATAAATACTGTATTTATTGGCATATAACACTCACTTTTTCACCATGAAAATTGGGAAAAATAGCATGTGCGTGTTATACACCAATACAAAAATGTAAGTTTTTCCATGAAACTTCCCTCTTAAAATGAACGGGCGTGTTATACACGTGTGCGTGTTATACACCGATAAATACGGTAAATATATATATATATATCTTCTATAGCAGACTTCAATTACTACCTATAATGGGTGTATGGAATTTGTTTCTTGCTACACTCGTACCTATTTATACCTGTCACACCTTGAGCTTGGAGAGGTGCTATACGGACCATAAGCATTCTCATTTACATTAGGGGAATAAATAGTACAAATTCTTGACATTACATTGGTGAACTAGAACAAAAGCTGGGAGAGGAGAGGCCCTTCAGTGGGGCTTATAAGAATGAAAAAGGGGGGGTATGGACTTTCTAGGCACAGTTATAAAGACTTTAAATTTAAAAAGATATAATTGTATTTACACACACACACACATATATATATATATATATATATATATATATAAATTCAAAAACAACTTTAAAAGTCATAAACAGTCAATAATTCATCCAAAAGATGTTACTGCTATTATACTATAGCCATAATATACTTAGTGATAAAGAAAAAAGTTCTCTTAAAAATTAAGCAGTCCAAGACATAGTATAGGAGCAAAATTGCGGAACATCAAAGGTGATTAAATGCTGGTGCTCTGCTTGACATGTTTTGCGTGTCTTCACACTTCTTCCGGAGCTAATTATGACTAATTAATAAAAAAAGAAAAAGGATTTTTTTGAAAATACAAAAAACACAGCAATATATGTTATATAATTAAAACATCAGATAAAGAATGCAATATGAACAGTCTGGTCTAGAGTGATATACCGGTGCAAAAGGGAAACAGTTTATAAAGGGCACCATGGGGGCATACGTAACATGATATAGAAAGTAGGGGAAAAAAAACAAAACAGAAAATTGTTATTGAAGTTAATAATAGATAATAATAAGAGATACTTACTAACTATAATGACATGGGAAAAATTTATGGTGATAATTAAATACCACACACTATATAAATATGCAGGATCCCAAAAAAAAGAAATACCATATATATATTATTTTCCTTCAGCCAAAAACAGTCCAAAAGGGGCTTAAGATAGGAGGCGTTTTAATTGTAGCAGGCTGGAGCCAAGGTGGATGATAATGGAAAAGACCTGGAAAAAAAGAAAAAAAAAGTGGGGCTCACAAAATGTTTACAAAATGATGCATCCAATGCATAGGTTGTGAAGTGGGCAAAGGGATGGTGTAGTAATATCCATTAAGGACTCTGCAGACTGCCTCTTTGAAGTCTCACAGAACTCTCACCTTAATGTTAAGAAGAAAATTGCATCAACGAGTAATGTGGGCTCTCCACAACCTTCTATTAAAACCTTTTCTTATTTGCACACTGCTGATGGGGCCTCCACTAAGCCGTCCTAATCCACTCCGATATGATGACACAGAGAGGGTGGGGGGAGAGAGAGAGAATGCCTCCAATAGTGTAGTATGTTAGGGCTTAAAAGTATTTATTAGGTGCCAAATGTGTGGACTCTTACATTAAACAAGTAAAAACAACAAAAAAAGCAGAGAACAACATTGTTCAGAGCCCTCTTACGTCACTTCTGGTATGCATCTGGTCTCGGCCACTCCCTACGCGTTATGTCACGTCACATGTCTTCATCCGGGTTCCCCATGACGTAGTGTAACGTATAGGGGGAGGCCGAGACCAGACACATAACGAAAGTGACATAAGAGGGCGCTGAACAACGACGTTCTCTGTTCTCTGCTTTGTTCTTACTTGTTTAATGCAAGAGTCCACACATTTGGCACCTAACAAATACTTTTAAGCCCTAACATACTACACTATTGGAGGCATTATCTTTCTCTCTCTCCCTCCCCCCCCCACCCTCTCTGTGTTATCATATTGGAGTGGATTAGGATGGCTTAGTGGAGGAACAATAGAGCAGAGTGGCCCCATCAGCAGTGTGCAAATAAGAAAAGGTTCCATTAGAAGGTTGTAGAGAGCCCACATTACTTGTTGATGCAATTTTCTTCTTAATATTAAGTGAGAGTTCTGTGAGACTGGAATTCGGAGCGGCAGTCTGGGGAGTTATTTATGGATATTACTACACCATCCCTTTGCCCACTTCACAACCTATGCATTGGATGCATAATTTAGTGAAAATTTTTTGAACTTAGTACTACCTTTTTTCTCCTATAGGACATTTTTGGTCCTTATTTTTGTTCATGTTACATCACCTTTGTATTCAGGATTTCTATCATATTTGGGCATTTATTGCACATACTTAGGATTATGTTTTATATATATCTTTGCAATCACCTCCCGTGGAGACTTTTTTGTGCACTTTACTATTATTGTATATCACTGCACTTTATTTCCATACATCATGATTGCTTGAAGTGGATACACACTATGTTTGTGCACTTTATATTTGCACTTTATTTCTGTGTTTTATTTACTCTTTAACCACTTCCCACCCGGCCAATGCATATATACGGCCGGGTGGGAGCCGTCTACTCCTGATAGGACGTTCAGGAACGTCATTCAGGAGTAGCGGGATCGCGCGCGCGCGTGCCCACGCAGCGGCGCGATCCCGATGTGCTCGTGTCACCCGGACACGGCACATCTCAGATCGGCAGGAGGGCTCTGTGATTGGCCCTCCTGATCACATGACGGCCGTGTCCAATCACGGCCGTCATGTGATGTAAACAAACAGCCGGTTGCTAGGCAATCGACTCTCCTCTCCTCACACGGAAGTCACCGCTGAGGAGAGGAGAGCAGAATGCTGCAGCCGGCTGATGATCAGTGAGTATGGGCTGCTTTTTACAGCTTTTTACTCACTGATCATCAGTGTAGTGTAAACACACAACACACCACACAGTACAAACACAGTCCCCACATATGTCCCCAAAACACACATGTCCCCAAAACATACATGTCCCCAAATAATAAAAACACATGTCCCTAATAATAAAAACATGTCCCCCACATATGTCCCACTAAAATCACATGTCCCAATGATTATCTGCACACATATGTACGTGATCACCTGCACACATATGTACATGATCATTTGCGTACATATGTCCGTGATCACACAAACCAATTATTATACACTTAACGGAATTTTTTTTACCAAAAACATGTAGCAGAATACATTTTGGCTTAAATTTATGACAAAATTTGATTTTATTGGATTTCTTTTCAAATAGAAAAAAGAAAATATTGTTTTTTTTCCAAATTTCCGCTTTTTTTGCGCTTATATCGCAAAAAAAAAAAAACGGAGTCGTGAATAAATACCACCAAAATAAAGCTCTATTTGTGTGAACAAAATGATAACAATTTCATTTGGGTACAGTGTAGCATGACCGCGCAATTGTCACTGAAAGCGCTAGAGCGCTGAAAGCTGAAAATTGGGCTGGGAAGGAAGGGGGTGAAAGTGCCCTGTATTGTAGTGGTTAAGAGAATAGTTTCAGTGTTTTTATAGTCATTTTTATTTATTTTCTTGCGCGAGATCACTTTATATTTATCTATGACTATATACTAATATTATTTGTGACTAGTTCAAAGTCTTAGGCTGGGTTCACACTGCTGCGGGGGGAGATCCGGATGTGATTCGCACCGCAAATCACATCCGATCTCCGTAGCGCTGCGAGTTCAGCCATACAGATAGTATGGCTGAACTCGCAGCGGTCCCGCAGCAAACTCGCACGGGACCCTTTTTTTCGTCCGCAACAGAATCGGATCGCATGGGCGTTCACACCATGCGATCCGATTCTTGTGCGAGTCGGCAGATCGCACTGCGATATGCGATCGGATCTGGGGGTGTCATTAACATATCATTGACACTCCCAGCCATTCGCATAGGGCAGTGTGAACTGCCGGCCGGAGTCGTGCGATGCGGGAAAACGCCGCGGATTCGCGGCGTTCCCGCATCGCAGCGGTGTGAACCCAGCCTTAAGCCCCATACAGACTATCAGTTTTTCTGCTGAGTGTTTCCTTCAGGTTTACCAAAACCATGTAGCGCAGGCCTGATTGCATACAAATTAAAACTCCTAAGGTTTAACCTCATATTATATGGTTTTGGTAAATCTGAAGGAAAAACTCAGCAGAAAACGAAAAGTATGTATGGAGATTTATAAGTATACAGCGGCTTATCCAATGGCAATGATCACACGTGCCCATATAAGTGACAGTGAATTTATCAATAACAGATCAATTTGGATAAAGACTCAAAAATTCCCTCATCCCTATTTGCTTATTTAAATGGATAGTAATACATGATCTAATGCGCACAATCTAACATTTTCCCTGACATGTACCAATTGTAGCTAAGATAGACTCTACATGACTGTAACTGTAATTAATTTGGAACAGTAAATGTCCTGTCCACATATAATAAATTAAAAAAGGCATATAAGTGGAATATCTGCCTTTCAGAGAACAGTAGTTACTTTCGCAAACATATATTGTCAAAGACTAATCAACGAATGTTTAAAAGAAATTAAATATTTTATAGACTTAGCCTTTAACTTGGATTCCAAATTATTGCTCTAAAACTCATCCAAACTTTTAACCATTACTTAATCTCAAATTCTCCTCAAGCTCAGCCATAAGTAGTGATATTATCACAGGACATAATATATTATCAGAGTGATCAATGCCAACAGAAAAACACTAAAATAAAATAAAATAAATAATAAATAAATCTATGCTGCGATATATCAACCTGGAATATTGGTATTTGTTATACAGTATACTATATATAGAGAGAGTATGAGGGGATCAATCATAGGAAAGGAAAGTATGGCATCAAATATCAGAAAATGTACTACTTTTCTATCTATGAAATATAGAACTCCCTACCAAACTCCCTACCGAACTCCCTCCCTACCAAATAAGACAATGTTTTGTGCATTATCTATTTGAAAATACATTGTATTTGAATCAGCTCTTATGTATGTATGTTTGTTAATGTATTTGATTTTGGTATAAATACATTTTAAGCACATTAATTTGTTATACAATTGTTTTTCTATCATCTGCTTATAGCTCAAGGCTTACTGAATGGCAAGTATTCTTTTTGTGTTTTGCATTTCACAAATTAAATATTTGTTGGGAGCGGAATTCTGCATTCTTCCCCATGCTGTTGGTAAGCAGAATTACAATGTGGAAGGTTTAGCTTTTTTATTAAAGTCTGCTTTCAGGACTTTCGGTCACAGAGGAGATACTGTGAGTGACTGTTCATAATCCACTAAAGTTTCAACTCTTTTAAGCTGAAAGGCAGACAAAGGCAAAAATAAAATCTTTTTTTTTTTCATACCACTTCTGAAAAGGGGTAACTTTGATGTTGAATTTGCCCTGGCAAGCTTGCGTTTAAAATTAATTCTAAACTCAAGAAGACGTTTAATATGTATAGCAGCTTACCAGTCTTGCATGTGGTAGCTGCAATATTTTTTTTTTTCTAATATTTTCTTCTGCTCTTTTCTTCTAATACCTTATTTTCACTTGGTGACACTGCCAGACTGGACCACATTACCCCTTGATCTCTAACAAGGGGGTTTTACTGATATGAGTTAACCAAGGATTTGTCTTTCATTTACCATGCACCTTGGAGTACTTGGACCTTCCATTATTGTTTGATTAGGATACCATTACTGGATGGGTATCATGAACTGAAGTCTACATGCATAAGAACTTACTTATGATCATTTCCCAGTTCTATCCATTACCCTTTGTCTGGGATCACCAGCCCCTATTCTATTAACATATGTACATATACACTATATTACCAAGCGTATTGGGACGCCTGCCTTTACACGCACATGAACTTTAATGGCATCCCAGTTTTAGTCTGTAGTGTTCAATATTGAGTTGGCCCACCCTTTGCAGCTATAACAGCTTCAACTCTTCTGGGAAGGCTGTCCACAAGGTTTAGGAGTGTGTCTATGGGAATGTTTGACCATTCTTCCAGAAGCGCATTTGTGAGGTCAGGTACTGATGTGGATGAGAAGGCCTTGCTCACAGTCTCTGCTCTAATTCAACCCAATGGTGTTCTATCGGGTGGAGATCAGCACTCTGTGTAGGCCAGTCAAGTTGGTCCACCCCAAACTCGTTCATTCATGTCTTTATGGACCTTGTTTGTGCACTGCTCCAAATCATTTGGTGGATGGCTGATTGTAGCGTGGGGTTATTTTTTTCAGGGATTGTGCTTGGCCAATTTAGTTCCAGTGAAGGGATACCAAGACCATACCAAGAGACACTTTGGACAATTTTATGCTCCCAACTTTGTGGGAACAGTTTGGGGATGGCCCCTTCCTGTTCCAACATGACTGTGCGCCAGTGCACAAACAAGGTCCATAAAGACATGAAAGAGTGAGTTTGGGGTGGAGGAACTTGACTGACTTGAACTGAGTCCTGACCTTAAAGGGGTTGTAAAGGTAAATGTTTTTTCACCTTAATGCATTCTATGCATTAAGGTGAAAAAACATCTGACAGTGCCTGTGCCCCCAGCCCCCCCGTTTTACTTACCTGACCCCTCGAAAGTCCCGCACTCGTCCTCAACTTCCTCTTCACCACTCAGCCTGGCCGCTGATTGGCTGGAGTGGATGGATGGAAAGCAGCGCAGCCATTGGCTCGCGCTGCTGTCAATCACATCCACTGACGTGGAGCGCCGGGGGCGGGGCCGTGTGATACAGCGAGCGGCTATAGCCGCTGGCTGTATCACGGGAGCGCGCTCGCAGATGCTTCTCGCCATGCGAGGGAGCTCGCATGAACATGAGAAGCACCTGCGGGAGAAAGCAGAGACAGCCGCCGAGGGACCCCAGAAGAGCAGGTTCGGGGCCACTCTGTGCAAAACGAGCTGCACAGTGGAGGTAAGTATAACATGTTTGTTATTTAAAAAAAAAATTGTTTTACTTTATAATCCCTTTAACCCGAAAGAGCACCATACAAATTATCTTATTCATCTATCTTATCTTATGTTACCATATAACATATATCTTATACATTTATTTATACTTGTATAAGGAAATTATTCATCTTATCTTTAAATCTAATTTTTGTTGTGTTAAAAAAAAAAATCCAGCCTCCAGCCTCCCCTCCAAGTGCACTCCTTTATGTCTACATTATAAAACAAAAAGAACAAAGATAAACATAACTTATCTTATAATATACTTTCTATCCTATCCATTTGTCTTATGTTATCTTACCTTACAATATAACTTCCAACTTATCTATCTACAGTATATTGTATATGTATATAAGGTTATTATATATCTTATCTTTATGTTTAATTTTTGTTTTTGTTTTTTTGCTTTAACCTTCAACCTCCCCTTATAGCCGACCAAGCACACTTATTTATTTCTAGATGGCAAAACAAAAAACAAAAACAAACATACTACAACTTATAATGCACTTTATATCTTATGTTATTTTATATCTTATGTTATGTTATCCTATCTTTAATTTAATATTTTTTTTAGCTATCTCATCAGTACTTCTATCCTATGTAAATAATATGGACATACCAACTTACCTACATACTTACCTACAAAACTCTACACACATACCTTTGGGGTGAGTGGGGGTTTCACTTATCTTATCCTCCTCTATGCAATATATTATCTTATCTAATCTTACAATATAACATTTATATTATACATCTATCATATACTTATATAAGGAAATCATTCACCTTATCGTTAAATCTAATTTTTTTGTTGTTTAACCACCTCAGTACAGTGCAGTTACACCCCCTTCCTGACCAGACCAATTTTCAGATTTCAGCGCTCTCACAGTTTGAATGACAATTACTCAGTCATCCAACACTGTATCCATATGAAACTTGCGTCCTTTTTTCCACACAAATAGAGCTTTCTTTTAGTGGTATTTAATCACTAGTGGGTTTTTTATTTTTTGTGCTATAAATAAAACGTAAATTTTGTGAAAAAAATGCCTTTTTCTTCGTTTCTGTCATAAATTTTTGCTAATTAGTAATTTTTCTTCATAAATTTTGGCCAAAATTTATACTGCTACATATCTTTGGTAAAAATAACCCACATTAGTATATATTATTTGGTCTTTGTGAAAGTTATAGAGTCTACAAACTATGGTGCCAATCACTGAAAATTGATCACTTCTGATCAGGCCTTCAGTACATCAGGTGTATGTCATTTCTTGAGACACTAACAAGTCAGGAAAGTACAAATACCCCCCAAATGACCCCTTTTTACAAAGTAGACATCCCAAGGTATTAAGTAAGTAGCATGGTGAGTTTTTTTAAGTTGTCATTTTTTCCCACAATTCTTTGCAAAATGAAGATTTTTTTTTTTTTTTTTTTACTAAATTGTCATATTATCAGGTTATTTCTCACACACAGCATATGCATACAACAAATTACACCCCAAAATACATTCTGCTACTCTTCCCGAGTACGGCGATACCACATGTGTGAGACTTTTACACAGCCTGGCCACATAAAGAGCACCAACATTGATGTAGTACCTTCAGACGTTCTACGAGCAAAAATTACGCATCTCGTTTCTCAACCACCTATTACACTTTTGAAGGCCCTGGAGTACCAGGACAATGGAATTTCCCATAAAATTACCCCATTTTGGAAAGCAAACACCCCAACGTATAATCTGTGAGGCATAATGAGTCTTTTGAACAGTTCATTTTTTTCCAGAAGTTTTTGGAATATGTGGAAAAAAATTAAAACGCATTTTTTTTTACACAAAATTGTCAATTTATAAGATATTTCTAACACATAGCATGTATATAGCAAAAATTACACCCCAAAATACATTCTGCTACTCCTCCCGAGTATGGCAATACCACATGTGTAGGACTTTTACACAGCCTGGCCACATAGAGAGGCCGAACATTGAAGTAGTACGTTCAGGCGTTCTAGGAGCATAAATGACACATCTCATTTCATTCCTACCCATCACACTTTTGAACGTCCTGGACCACCAGGACAGTGAAATTACCCACAAAATGACCCCATTTTGGAAAGCAAACACCCCAACGTATATTCTATGAGACATGGGCTGCAAATAGGTACTCGGGTACTCTGATGGGCTGGAGATAGGTACTCGGGTACTTTGATGGCCTGGTGACAGGTACTCGGGTACTCTGATGGCCTGGTGACAGGTACTCGGGTACTCTGATGGCCTGGTGACAGGTACTCGGGTACTCTGATGGCCTGGTGACAGGTACTCGGGTACTCTGATGGCCTGGTGACAGGTACTCGGGTACTTTGATGGCCTGGTGACAGGTACTCGGGTACTCTGATGGCCTGGTGACAGGTACTCGGGTACACTGATGGCCTGGTGACAGGTACTCGGGTACACTGATGGCCTGGTGACAGGTACTCGGGTACACTGATGGCCTGGTGACAGGTACTCGGGTACTCTGATGGCCTGGTGACAGGTACTCGGGTACTCTGATGGCCTGGTGACAGGTACTTGGGTACTCTGATGGCCCGGTGACAGGTACTCGGGTACTCTGATGGCTTGGTGACAAGTACTCAGGTACTCTGATGGCCTGGTGACAAGTACTCAGGTACTCTGATGGCCTGGTGACAGGTACTCTGATGCTTTGGTGACTGGTATTTGGGTACTCTGAAGGGCGGTGACAGGTACTCATATGGACTGTGACAGGTACTCGGGTACTCAGATAAACTGTGACAGGTACTCGGGTACTCAGATGGACTGTGACAGGTACTCGGTACTCTAATGGACTGTGACAGGTACTCGGGTACCCTGATGGACTGTGACAGGTACTCGGTACTCTAATGGACTGTGACAGGTACTCGGTACTCTAATGGACTGTGACAGGTATTCGGGTACCCTGATGGACTGTGAAAGGTACTCGGGTACTCAGATGGGCTGTGACAGGTACTCAGGTACCTTGATGGACTGTGACAGGTACTCGGTACTCTAATGGACTGTGACAGGTACTCGGTACTCTAATGGACTGTGACAGGTACTCGGGTACCCTGATGGGCCGTGACAGGTACTCGGGTAACCTGATGGGCCGTGGCAGGTACTCGGGTAACCTGATGGGCCGTGACAGGTACTCGGGTACCCTGATGGACCGTGACAGGTACTCGGGTACTCTGATGGGCCGTGACAGGTACTCGGGTACTCTGATGTGCCGTGACAGGTACTCGGGTACTCTGATGTGCCGTGACAGGTACTCGGGTACTCTGATGTGCCGTGACAGGTACTCGGGTACTCTGATGGGCCGGGACAGGTACTCTGATGGGCCGGGACAGGTACTCTGATGGGCCGGGACAGGTACTCTGATGGGCCGGGACAGGTACTCGGGTACTCTGATGGGCCGGGACAGGTACTCGGGTACTCTGATGGGCCGGGACAGGTACTCGGGTACTCTGATGGGCCGGGACAGGTACTCGGGTACTCTGATGGGCTGGGACAGGTACTCGGGTACTCTGATGGGCTGGGACAGGTACTCGGGTACTCTGATGGGCTGGGACAGGTACTCGGGTACTGAGATGGGCTGGGACAGGTACTCGGGCACTGAGATGGGCTGTGACAGGTACTCTGATGGACTGTGATTGACAGGTACTATGAGGGGTGGTGACAGGTCCTCTTTATTGGGGGGGGGCAATCAGTGTGATTGGTGTACACTGTAGGCGGTAACGAGATGTTACCGCAATCTCCTCCTCACACACGATCGATGTGTGAGGAGGAGAACCCGGTAACATCCCGTTACCGCGGTTTGTTTACATTTTAGTGATCGGCTGTGAAAGGATCACAGCCGATCACGTGGGTAAACAGCCGGCCAATGGCTGTTTACCAGTGTCGGTGACGAGCAGTGTTCCCGGGGAACACGCCGCCACCGACGTGCACGCGCAGCGCGCTCGCGATCGCGCGCATGCGCCGTGCACGTTCGGGGTGTGACCATCTGTGATCGGCCGTGACTTCATCACGGCCGATCACGTGGTAAACAGCCATAACGAATGGCTGTTCACCCCCTTCGGTGGCGAGCGGTGTCTCCGTGACACGCTGCCACCGAAGAAACAGGGATGCACGCGCACGATCGCGCGCATTCCCTGTTTAAACGGGAGGCCGTCATATGACGGCCTCCCGCCGCAATAGGTGCGCCGCCTGGCCGTCATTTGACCGTCGGCGTTCAGCATCTAGTTAAAAAAAATTATCCGACCTCCAACCTCCCCTTATAGGCACACTCCTTTATTTCTAGATGGTAAAAAATTGTGCATGAGCTTGAGGTCTGGAATTAATGTTCATATATTCTCCTTCTGAATTATCTGGTAGAGCACAGAATTCATGGTTCTCTCAATGACGGCAAGTCGTTCAGATCCTGAAGCTGCAAAGCAGCCCCAGACCATCACACTACCACCAGCATGTGTGACTGTTGGTATGATGTTCTTTTTATAAAGTGCTGTGTTCATTTTACATCAGATGTAATGGGACCTACACCTTCTAAAAAAGTTCAACTTTTGTCTCATCAGTCCACAGAATATTTGCCCAAAAGTCTTGGGGATAATCAAGATTTTTTTGGCAAATGTGTGGGAAGCCTGTGTGTTCTTTTTGGTCAGCAGTGGCTTTGGCCTTGGAACTCTCCCATGAATGCCATTTTTTTCCAGTCTCTTTCTTATTGTTAAATCATGAACATTGACCTTACCTGAGGCAAGTGAGACCTGCACTTCCTTAGATGTTGTTCAGGGTTCTTTTATGACCTCCTGGATGAGTCATTGTTGTGCTCTTGGAGTAATTTTGGTCATCCAGCCACTCCTGGGAAGGTTCACCACTGCTCCAAGTTTTCTCAATTTGTGGATAATAGCTCTCACAGTGGTTGGCTGGAATTCCAAAGCCTTTAGAGATGGCTTTGTAACCCTTTCCAGACTGTTACATGTGTCTCATCTGTTCTTGAATTTCTTTAGATTGCGGAATGAAGTGTTGCTTTTTTAGATCTTCAAATGTGCTTCACTTTGTCAAACAGCTTTTATTTAAGTGATTTCTTGATTCTACAGGTCTGCAAGAAATCAAGCCTGGGTGTGGCAAGTGAAATTTAACTCATCTTTTCACATAGGGCCAGGCAGGTTTGGACAGGTTTTTCTCCTTAATAAATTAAATTATCTTTTAAAAAACTGCATTTTGTATTTAGTTGGGTTATCTATGTGTAATATTAAATTTGTTTGATGATCTGAATCATTTAAGTGTGACAAATACCATATGCAAAAAAATTGAAAGATCAGGAAGGGAGCAAACACTTTTTCACACAACTGTATCTATCTCATTAATACTGACATGTATATTTACCTACAAAGCTCTACACATTTACTTTTGGGGTGAGTGGGAGTTTCACTTTTTCACCTTTATCATATCATTCTCTATGTAATATTTTATCCAGTGGTGGCTGGTGTTGAACATTTTTTTTTGGGGGGGGGGGGGGCACAAACAAACTGTAAAATACTGAAAAAAAAAACATCAATTGCACCCTCACTGTGCCCATCAAATTCAGCCATTTGTGCTCCATCATATCCAGCCACTTGTGCCCTTCATATGCAGCCACTTGTGCCCATCATATGCAGCCACTTGTGCCCATTATATGTAGCCACTTGTGCCCATCATATACAGCCACTTGTGCCCCATCATATGCAGCCACTTGTGCCCTATCATATGCAGCCACTTGTGCCCTTCATATGCAGCCACTTGTGCCCCATCAAATGCGGCCACTGTGACCCCGGCCCAGAACTTACCCCATCTTGGTGGCGAGTCAGGCAGCGGGTGACAGCAGTGAGCTGTGTGGGATGAGCAGCGGGTCCTCCGTGCTGTCCTCCATGCTTCCCTGCCTCTCTTCTTCTGCTCTGCTAGGCATCCAACTCAGCCAATCAGGTGACAGGTATTAGACATTGGTACATTGGTATTAGGCATTGGTGCGCGCGGTGGCATGCGTGCACGCACACGTGCACACATTGGTTCCAATCCATCTATTTAAACCTGCTAGTGACATGCACAACTTGCTGAGTGGTCATTTCAGCTAGTGCTTGCTTACCTGATCTGAACTAATTTTCTGTATGCTGACCCGGCTTGCCTGAACCACCTCTGACCTCTGCCTGCCTACTTGTGACCCCGGCTTGTGTTTGACTCCCCTTCCGCCTGATGTTCATGTGCCTCATTGCTCGTCTGTGTACCAAACCCGGTCTGTGTCCCGTATTTGCCTCTGTCTCACGTCTCGGTACCTGCTATGCTCGGCTGTTGATGAACCCTTGGCTTACGTTCCGGCTACGCTTCCAGCTACTGATTCAGCATCACAGAGCCCCTATCTTCAGTTCTGGCCCAGTGCTCTCAAGTAACCTGGTTCCTGCCAAAGCACAGTCAGAGTCATCTGCCACCTCAGCCCTCATGCCACTTTGTGCCCTCCACTCCCTGTCATCACTACCAGGGGTGTTGGACAGGAGGTGCAAGAGAAGCCCCCTCTACAGCTTGATCTCCACCAGGTACGTGACAGTTCCAGATGTCAGAGATTGGGGGAGGGGCTTCCCCTGTGGAGTCACTATGCCAGCAACTTGTCTCTCTTACCCAGGCAGTCAGCACCCTGCAGTAAAGTTATTTGCGACTGGATGATCGTATCCAATCCACAGTCTCCGACTCTTCAATACCTGCTACTGCACATGGCTGCACTGCATCTGGACAAACATTTTCTGCATTCACAGGACCCACCACCTGAACCTTGAGTTCCTGCACCAGAGTGCTTTTCAGGCGATCGCCACAAGTTCTGTGCCTTTAAGAACTCTTAAGTCCACCAAGGCGGGGTTTGCCGTATCCCTGCTTCTTGGAGAATCACAGTCATGGGCCCATCAGCTCCTGGAATGAAATAGCATGACTCTGGACTCCCTTGCCACCTTCTTCGAAGCAATGGCCCAGCTCTATGAGGACCCCCAGCGTGCAGCCACTGCAGAATCAGCCCTCCATTACCTGAGACAAGGTCATCGACCTGCCGAGGACTATACTGCAAAATTCCACCTGTGTCCCTCTGATACAGGTTGGAACGAAGCAGCCTTGCAGCATCAGTTCCTCCTTGGTCTGTCTGAAGGCCTTAAAGATGAACTTGCTCGAGTTGGGGTCCCCAGCTCCCTTGACAACCTCCTTAACCTCACTATTCAACTTGATCGTAGGTTCAGACAACAAACATGCAGTCAAGGCCTATGCAACTGGGACTTTTTCGCTCTCCACTGTCTAGTGAAGAGAGGCTGTGAAGGTGGCAGGAGGACTTATTCCTATACTATGGAATGGCGGGACATAATCTCCAGAACTGCCAAGTGTGGCCCGCAAAGATCAAGTCCAAGATCAAATCCATTCCTGTTTTGTATCTGGCTAACTGCTCAGCGGGAAAGGGGTCTACTCATGTTACTCTGTCCTTTTCACTCCAGTTCCCCAGTGGGAACGTCCAGGTACCTGCCATAGTAGACTCCAGTGCCTGCAGTTGCTTTATGGATAAAGACTTTGCATTACTCCACCAAATTCCCCTGCAAGCAAAGGCACATCAGTTAGCCATCCATCTGGCCGATGGATCCTGTCTCAGGTCCGGGCCTATTACACACGATACTCACCCGTTGCTGGCTATATCTGACCAGGGTCATGGGGAATTCCTATGCATGGACATTATTCCATCTCCTCTGCTTCCCATGATCTTGGGCATACCTTGGCTGCAAGCGCACAATACACAAATAAACTGGGCAACAGGAAAAGGCGCCTTCCCATCCACCTACTGCTGGCAATCCTGCCTACATCCTGCCTACATCCCGTTTCCATGAAACCTACACCTCTTCTGGGTATACATACTGACCCTTCCGTATCACAGCTCATACCTACGGCCTACCACGAATTCCTACCTTCCCACCACTCGTATGACTCATGAGCCCAATAGAACTTTTGTCAGGTGCTGAAGTACCCTTCGGGCCCATCTTCCCTCTTTCCGAAGTAGAACTCAAGACTTTACGGCAATACATTGATGACAACTTGGAGAAGGGTTTCATTCGGCCTTTTACATCTCCTGCAGGCACTGGAATCTTCTTTGTAGAGAAGAAGGAACATACCCTGCATCCCTGTGTCGATTACCGGGAATTAAATAAAATTACTGTTAAGAACAGATACCCTTTACCCCTGGTTCTGGAGTTATTCCAACGCTTCAAGACATCCATTATCTTCACCAAGCTGGATTTGTGAGGTGCCTACAACTTCGGATCCACAAAGGAGATGTGTGAAAGACAGCCTTCCACACTAGGTTTGGACATTACGAATACCTCAATATGCCCTTTGGGTTATGTAATGCTCCGGCCACGTTTCAGCATTTTATCAATGATGTTTTCAGAGACTTCCTTGACCTGTTCCTGATTTTATAGCTAGATGACATCCTCATCTTCTCCCCTTCCCTCGCAACACACCGTGAGCATGTTAAAAAATTTCTTGGCCGATTAAGAGATCATGGACTGTACGCAAAGGCAGAGAAATGCGAATTTGAGAAGGATACGATTCAGTTCCTGGGGTTCATTATTTATACATCAGGTATCTCCATGGATCCCCAGAAAGTTAGTTCTATCCCTGAGTGGCCCACTCCGATGGACAGAAAAAGCACACAGAGATTCATCGGGTTTGCCAACTTTTATCGCAAGTTAGAAATTAAGAATTTCTCTGCCATCATTTCTCCGGTCACTCAGCTAATGAAACAAAATACCCGTTTCCAGTGGACACCTGCAACGCAAGCAGCATTTGATCAGTTAAAGACTTTATTTACTACTGCACCTATCCTGCGACACCTGGACCCTGCAACGCCAGGGAAACAAGTTGCTGTTACATCCGATTGCCTTCTTTTCCAGCAAACTCAGCCCCGCGGAGAAGAATTATGATGTAGGAGATCGGGAATTACTAGCCATAAAGACAGCCTTGGAGGAATGGTGTTACTTGTTGGAGGGAGCAGCCCATCCTATCTTGATCACAAAAACCTTGAGTATCTCAGAACTGCCAAATGACTGAGACCTCGGCAAGCCAGATGGGTGCTATTTTCCTCCCGCTTCTCCTTCCACATAACCTATAGGCATGGTATCAAGAATGTCAAACCTGATGCGCTTTCACGCATGTACCCAGAGGAAGGAGAAGAACACTATCAACCAGACACAATTTTACCTGTCCAGAGTTTTCTCCTGCTGCAGACAGGTCTGATCACCCAGCTTAAACAAGCTTCACCAAGATACGTCTTGCCACCTGGTGAGTGCCTCCAAGAACAAGAGGGGTCATTCCAGTTTAACCAGAGAGTGTTTGTTCCCCCAAGCCTATGTCCCAAGATTCTCTGCCTGTGTCACAATCACCCCCTGGAAGGCCACTTTGGGGTCACCAAGACTACAGAACTTGCACAGCATTCTTTTTGGTGGCCAAGTTTAAGAACCGACTGTAAAGACTATGTGGGTACCTGTGGGGTCTGTGTTCAGAACAAGAATGATAAGTCCAAGTCCTGGGGTTTACTGAGACCGTTACCGATACCCAAGAGACCTTGGCAGATGTTTAGTATGGATTTTTATTGTCGAACTCCCCCCATCTGAAAGGTTCACTACCATCTTTGTGGTTGTTGACAGATTCACGAAAATGGCGCACTTCATTCCCATGTTGGGAACCCCCTCAGCAACAGAGACTGCCAATGCTTTCATCAAAGAAATAGCCAGGCTTCATGGGGTACCTAGCAGCATCACTTCCGATAGAGGAGTGCAATTCATGTCCAAATTCTGGAAAGACCTTTGCAGAGTTCTGAAAATTGAAACTTACTTCTCATTGGCCTACCATCCCCAAACAAATGGCCAAACTGAGCGAACAAATCAAACCCTAGAGCAGTATCTCTGGTGCTTCTCATCCTTTACCCAAGATGACTGGGCATCACTGTACCCCTGGCAGAGTTTGCTTAGAATGATGCCATCCATTCAGCTACAGGACAAGCCCCGTTCTTCAGAAATGATGGACATTTACCAACCTTTTTACCCGATACATTACCTGACTCCTCGGTCCCTGCAGTCCAGGAAGAGTAAGTGATCTCCAATCAAATTATAAGGTATTACAAGATGCCATTTCCAGGGCTCAACAGGATAACAAGAAATTCTTTGACAAGAAGAGGAGAGGAGAGGAGACTTAAAGCTTCAAGTGGGGGACAAGGTATGGTTGTCTACTGCCAATCTAAGATTATCCTGTCCGTCCAAAAAATTGGGTCCCAGATATATTGGCCCATTTTCGGTTAAAAGGGAAATCAACCCAGCAGACTATGAACTTTTGCTTCCTGCATCTTATAAGATCCATCCGGTCTTTCACATGTCCCTGCTAAAAGTCGCTAGACCAGACCCTTTCCCTGATCGTGAGTCGGGCCCAGCAGAACCTACTTTAATCGACGTCAATGAGTAGTATGCAGTTGAGATAACTGTAGATTGCCGAAAATGGGAGGGCATCTTCCAATATTTGATTAAATGGAAAAGCTATGGACCCAAAGACAATTCCTGGGAACCGGAATACAATCTCCATGCCAAGAGACTATTCCAAACTTTCTTTCAGGCTCACCCTGATAAGATGTTACGGATGGGCATTCGGAGGTTGCCCATTGGGGGGGCAATGTAAGGGAAACCCAGGCAACAAGCGCACAGTGGTGTGTGGACATGGAGAATCCAGGAGATGCTCAAGAAAAGATATGTATTGGCGCGTGCACGAGTGCTTGTGTGTGCGCGCACTTGTGTGCACGCTGGGGCATGTGCGTGAATTGGTGCGCACATTGGCGCACGTGCACATGCACATGTGCACATTGGCGCCAATCCGTCTAGTTAAACCTGCCAGTGACATGCACAACTTGCTGAGTGGTCTTTTCACCTGGCTTGTGTTTGACTCCGCTTCTGCCTGATGTTCCTGTGCCTCACTGAGCACCTGTGTACCGAACCCGACCTGTGTCCCATATTTGCCTCTGCCTCACGTCTCGGTGCCTGCTATGCCGGCTGTTGATGAACCCTTGGCTTACGTCCCAACTATGCTTCCAGCTACTGATGAATGTAAAAAAGCAATAAGACAGCAGTTGGCATCAACAATCTAGTGAATTGTACAAAGAAATAAAATATATATATAAAATGCTGCGCGTGTGTGAAATCTCTTAGAACAACCCCCAAAGGATGGGTGTTAGACTAATAACTGCCTATTATTGCAAACCAGCATTGTGCAAATATACAACAAAAGTGACAATGTGCAAAAAGACAAAAACATATTTCTATGGTGTGAACCAATAAAAAACTTATCTGTGAAAAACCAGACCAATAAACAGTCCGTGATTAACAAATGATGTGAGGGAAAGTTCCTTTTTTTAAGTGCTATATAGTCCTATTTAAAAGAAACATGGGAGTGATGCCTCTTCAAATGATGGTAAACAAAGATGGATGGATTTCTCCATATGCCATTCACAAATATACATAGATAATAGGAAGATTGGATACTCATACCACAGGAGATGGACACACACACCGTTTAGCGGTGGGTCAAACAGGCATTCAGACCATCCGATCCAGCAGGTCTTTAATAGGAAACAATGATGGTATGATGATGTACCTCGATGACCACATCTGGAGAGGTATACGATGAATAATATAAACACCGACAGGCTGACGTGCCAATGTAGGAAGTCGATCACCAGCTGGAAAACGTGTATGGTATTCCAAACAGCATCCAATTAGATCATGAGAAAGAAAAAAATGGAAGAAAGGGCCTCCGCATGAATCCAAGTAAAAAAATATTTTTTTAAAAGACAAAAAACTGTACAAACCACCAATCATGATGGATACATGAGTGATCACATTAAAAACCAAAATATTGTGGGGTATCAGAAGCACAATAGGCAAGCAACCCGGCATGTTTTGAACAATAGTCCTTCTACTAGGGCATACGACCTGTTGTTTAGTATCAGGCTAATATAACACTTCTAAGATTAGTTAAAATAGATCAGCTGTGTTCTGCTGACACCAGAAAACCCTGATAACCAATCACGAGTTACTGCTGCGCACAGACTCCTCCTCACTGTGTGATGCGCCCATAAAGCCCAATTGGTATACAGAAGTCATCTGTCTGTGGTCACATGATTGCGCTGTCGCAGCGCACAGGTATTTGTGCTCCAAGCCTCATTCTTGTTTTCCAAACAGGAAAGAGCCTATTGGCTGACAAGGTCAAGGATGAAGTAAACACCCCTATGATCCTATGATAGACAAAAATGTCATCGCACACTGGTATATGCGCTCAAAACCTCATAGTGAAAGAAATATGAAGAGGCCTATAAGGTTGGTTAAGCAAGGAACATGGAGAATTTTAACCCCATAATTGCAACCATGGCCAACCACTGAGCACATCATCCAATAAGGAGTTTGTATGAGGCAAAAAATATCAGTATACCTGGGAAAAATCGCATGGCACAGTGAATGGAAGGGAGTATATTAACTGCTGACACAACAACACAGTATATACATAAAAATTTTAAAACAATAAAATATTATAAAAAATCTATTCTGATGACATGGCAAAAATGACAATGAATGCTAAGAACTAAACAATACTAGAAACTGAACAATCAGTCATGTAAATTGAAAGGCAGCAAATGTCTAAGTGAAGGTAAAAACTCCAATTCAGTCCTGGCATAGATAATTCTGATCAATAGCACATGGGCAGTAGAGATGATTGGAGTCCTAAATGACGTGCCCTAACAGATGTGAATGACATGCCCCCCCATAATAGCCCATAATAGCACAGTGGTGAACGATACTTCCATGATGCTAGTATCCTCTGTAAAGGGTCCTTCATGCTTTCACTATCATGTATCACTGTGTAAGCAGAATCGTGGAAAGAGTGACAGCAAATATGGAAACATCTCAGAACAATGTGGTGAAAGAAACCCCATAGGGGTATCAGGGCCAAAGCATATGTATCAATTTAAGATTGATTAATGAATGCATTTATGTCCAACTCTATATTTAACCCATGGGGAGAGTAACACTTGAGTTGGTATATCCAGAAGGTCTGAAGTTTAGAGACCCCTCTGATACATGACCCCCCCTCCAATGTGGGACAAGTTTATTTGGAATTTAATTATTTGGAATTTAGTGCCACTAGGGTTTTTATCACAGACCTGTAGGTAATGCCTGGGGATGCTGTGATTAGTGAGACCTTGTTTAATAGCAGCAATGTGTTCTTTCACTCTGATTGAAAATGATCTGATTATGTGTCCCACATATTGATTTTTGCAGCAACACGTAATCAGGTATACTATGTACTGTGTGGCACATGTGGTGAAGTACCTCTTTTGATAAATGGTGGAAGTGACAGTGGATTCGAAGGATTCCGATTTTCTCCATCCACAGATATTGTGTGTGCGGACATTGCATTTTCTGCAGGGATAATATCCTTTGGACTCTGGAAAAGAGGTTGGTTTTGTTGGAGCATCAATTACGTTATGGGAGATCCTGCTCTTCAGAGACGAAGCTCCCCTGAAAATAACACCTGCTTTAACAGGTAATAATGGACCTAATAATGAATCATTTTTTAAAACGTTCCAATCCCGGTTAAGAATGTTATTAACTTGTTTGTATTGGATCGAGAACTGTGTAACTAAGGACCATTTAAATTTATTATCAGTAACTCGTTTGGGCTTTTCTACAGTGAATGTATGTTGATCAAGTGAGGAGATCTTAGTTATCTCCTCCTCAATGATTGACGGGGAATAGCCTTTTTTGGCAAAGCGCTGTTTGAGAAACTGCGCTTGTCTTACAAAGTCTGACGAGTCTGTACAGTTTCTTCAGATTCGCAACAACAGACTACAATGTATGGAATTGAGCCATGGACCGTAATGGCAACTGTCAGTAGAGATGTATCTGTTGCGATCCGTCGGCTTGAAGAATGTTGTGGTTACAAGACGATGATCCACAACGGAAATCTCTAAATCCAGAAAATGAATAGAAATTGAACTGACCTCATAGGTGAGGACAATCCCCATTTCATTATCATTCAAAGTGGCCATGAAGTCGTGTAATGATTCTTCATCACCTTTCCACAGGACGAGGATGTCGTCTATGTACTCGGCCCATAAGGTCAGCTCAGGTCGTTGTAACGGATAGATGACATCCTCTTCCCATAGGGCCATAAACCGATTGGCGAGGCTGGGGGCAAATTTAGCCCCCCATGCCACTCCCTTCTTCTGTAAGAAAAATTGATTGTTGTACCAAAAATAATTGGTTTGAGTGGCAAAATGGAGAAGCTCCATGATCTAACATTGTTGGTCCGGTGGAATCTGTTTGCTAGTCGATAGATAATGTTCTACGGCTGCTAACCCCAATCCATGTGGGATACAAGTGTATAATGCCGTAACATCAGCTGTTACTAAGAGAAGGTTGTGGTGATATTCAATACCCTCAAGCCGGCGTATCGTATCACCCGTGTCCTTTAGGTAAGATGGAATGGCACATACTAATGGCTGTAAATGGAAATATACCGGCCAATCTGGGATGTCACAGACTCTATCCCACTTATGATAGGTCTCCCTGGGGGTCTAGTAGCATTCTTAAGTATCTTAGGAAGATAGTACATAATAGGGATGCTTGGGCCCATTGGTACTAGGTAATCTCTCTATTTTTTATCTAAGATCCCTTGTCGGAAGTCTTTTTCCACCAAGTCCACCAGTTGTTTCCTAAACTCTTTAGTAGGGTCATTGGGTGGCGTCATATAAGTCTTATCGTCACTCAAAATCCAACACATTTCGGTGTGGTAATCCTTTTTATCTAAAACGACTAGACCTCCCCCTTTGTAGGTGGGGCGAATTTTTGTTCACATAAGGACTTGGGACCAGTTCCATAGTTTGGATGTTCATATACCCATTTCTTGGGCAGCGATTCCAAATCTTTTAAAACTAGGTAACAGAAAACTTTTATAGATGATGCTGTGGCATTGGGGGGATTGAAAAGGGAAGGATTTGATAGACCAGAATGCACTACCTCATCTTTATGCCTGGTGGGAATCTTAGGTTCAGATGGGTTGGCGATGAAATGCCTTTGTACATTAAGTCTTCTTATATATTTCTGGACATCGACAGATGCCTCAAACTTATTCAGTTTTTTGGGCGGGCAAATTTCAGACCTTTATCCAACACATAAAGCTCCACATCTGAAAAAATCACCTGACTCAAATTAAAAATTCCATCTGCCTTCACTGTCTTTTTTTTTTCCTGGCCCGCCTCCCCCTTTTTGTTTTTTATGTGATCACTCATGTATCCATCATGATTGGTGGTTTGTACAGTTTTTTATCTGTTAAATAAATATTTTTTTACTTGGATTTATGCACTATGCGGAGGCCCTTTCTTCCATTTTTTTTCTTTCCCATGATCTAATTGGATGCCGTTTGGAGTACCATACACCTTTTCCAGCTGGTGATTGACTTCCTACATTGGCACGTCAGCCTGTCGGTGTTTATATTATCCATTGTTTACCGTCCCCGATGTGGTCATCGAGGTACATCATCATACCATCTGTCACGTACCTGGTAGTTGAGCCCACGGATGCTGGGAGCGGCTACTCGTGTTCCTCCAACTCAGGAACTCCTGGTAGAGGAGACAGAGGTTCAAGAGCGCGGAAGGGGCACAAGTGCTAAGCAGGACACAGGTGTCGGGACTGATCCGGCTCCGGGTACTGGAGAGGAGCAGATGTAGCAGGAACAGCGGCCAGCAGGCGGTGAGAGCAGTGGAAGATGCACACGCTGAAGCAGCGGGGAAGGTGTCCTGTAGTACGGTTTCTCACAGCAGACCCACAAGCAAGTAGGGCAGGATACTGGAAGGCTGGCACAGAAGAGGAACAGCAGACTAGATGAAGTCATGGGCAAGCCGGGTCAGGAACAGGCAGGCAGATAGGTACCGAATCAGCAGGCAGGAGAATCGTCAGACAAGCCGGGGTCGTGGGCAGGCAGCAAACAAGTGGTCGTCAAGGTAAGCCGGGTCACAGGAGTAAACGAGTATCAAGCAGGTGCAAAGGGATCATGACAGGAACGCTGTAGACCGGACAGCAAGGAGGCAAGGCAACAGGTCCCTCCAAGTAACCCCTTTGGCGCCAAGAGCTGTCACGCCGCGCGCCCGCGGGCTCCCGTGTGCACGCCAATCTCTCCGCGCACCCGTGTGCGCTCAACAACACCAGTGCGCACCCGCATGCGTCCATCTGCGTTAACGCGCACCCGCGTGCGCCCATCAGGACATCCGCGCACCCGCGTGCTCACACCTACGTTAGCGCGCACCCGCGTGCGTCCACCTGCGTTAGCGTGCACCCGCGTGCGCCGACAGACACTCTCAACAGGGGCTTTGCGGCCCGAAACCTTCGGGGGCAGTCGGATGACTGAGCTGACCTTCTTGACACCATCATTGTTCCCTATTAAAGACCTGCTGGATCGGATGGTCTGAATGCCTGTTTGACCCACTGCTATGCGGCTTGTGTTTCCATCTCCTGTGGTAAGAGTATCCAATCTTCCTATTAACTATGTATGTTTGTGAATGGAATATGGAGAAATCCATCCATCCTTGTTTACCATCATTTGAAGAGGCATCACTCCTATGTTTCTGTTAAATAGGGCTATATAGCATTTTCAAAAAAAGGAACTTTCACTCACATTGTTTGTTAATCACGGACTGTTTATTGGTCTGGTTTTTCACAGATAATTTTATATTGATTCACACCATAGAAATATTTTTTAGTCTTTTTGCACATGTCACTTTGTTGTATGTTTGCACAATGCTGGTTTGCAATAATAAGCAGTTATTAGTTTAACACCTATCCTTGGGGGTTGTTCTAAGAGATTTCCTTAACTTCACACAAGCGCAGCATTTTATATATATTTTTTATTTCTTTGAACAACTACAATATGGTAATGATCTTTAGATGTGATCAGATCTGTTATAAAGCCCGCTCTTTCTGAACGTTGCAGTTAGGGCTTGTTTGGGGTTGGGGGTTCAGTAAAAACAGAAGGTTAAGGCTTGTTTTTTCTGCTCCCTTAAGCTGCAAAGGCAGCTGGATTGGGGTATACACATGCTTTGAACATGGCAATACAGATTTATTTTCAGAGATGTGGCATTGATGGCCACCAGTTTAAACATTGCCTCAGGAATAGTTCCTACCGTATTAATCGGCGTATAACACTGACTTTTCCCCCCTGAAAATCGCAGACAAATCATGTGTGCCTGTTATACGCCAAATTCTGTCTGCCTTGGAGGGGAAGGAGGGGGAAAGCACCTGGCGCTTAGTCACACACAGTCCCGCCTCCTGGCCTGGCATTGGACAGGTGTTCTGTCTACCATATGAGCCGGGCCAGGAGGCGGATCTGTGAGTGACTGCGATCCTGGGTACACAGGAGATTGCAGCTCTGTGTAGTCTGGCACTGGTGAGGCTGCAATTATGGGCAAAGGCAAGGCTGCAGATGGGCACTGAGCAGGATGCATTGATGGGCAATGGGGAGGCTGCAGATGGGCACTGAGCAGGCTGCATTAATAGACAGTGGTGAGGCTACAGATGGGCACTGAGCAGGCTGCATTGATAGGTAATTGTGAGGCTGCAGATGGGCACTGACCAGGCTGCAATGGTGAGGTTGCATATGGGCACTGTGCAGGCTGCAATGATGGGCAAAGTAGAGGCTGCAGATGGACAATGATCAGGCTGCATTGATGGGCAATGGATAGGCTGCATTGATGGGCACTGGTGAGGCTGCAGATGGCCACTGATAAGGCTGCATTGATGAGCTGTGACCTTTATTTGGCTACAAAGTTCTTTATTTAAAATGTAAGTTTTTTTCCCCTGAAACTTCCCTCTTAAAATTAAGGTGTATGTTATACACCTGTGCATGTTATATGCCGATAAATACGGTAGTTTGCCTCTCGCACCTGTTCATTCCCTATGGACAAGAGCAATTTTTACATTTCTGCTATGGGCCTAATTATTCAGCAATAACTTTATCATTACTAAGAAGGTAATACAATACCAAAGCCTCATGCACACAGACGTTTTTACAGCCGCTTTTTTGAGCTCCATGTTAGTCTATGGCTTCATGCCCACCTAGGTGTTTTTGAGCTGCAAATGGCATTGGCGTTTTTAAGCTGTAAAAAAAAAAACAGGAACAGTGCGTTCCGTGATGCCGAGCTAGAGCTGTAAAAACGCGAATTGCGGGAAAACGCGCAAAAACACGCATAAACGCGAAAAAACGCGTAACATGTTTTCTTTGTTTTCTGTGGCATTGTGGGAAATTTGGGAGTGCTATAGCCAAGAGATGTGTTTCTTTAAAAAACGCTACTTAACGCTAACGCTAAAAAACACGCAAAAACGCGCAAAAACGGCAATGCAAAACACGGTAAAAATCGCGTTTTTAACACCAATTTTTCCAGGTGTCAGAGCTAGCTTTGCAGCCAGTTTTTTAAAACGTCCGTGTGCATGAGCACTAAGAAGGTAATACAAACAAGGATTTATTTTCATGATATTGTCTTGCAACAATGATTTTTAATTAAACAAGCATTATACAATTATATAAGGGGAGTCAGATTGTTCTAGTGAGTAGTAAGAAACCCAACAGAAAATTGCCATTTTCTTTATAGACATCTCAGCTACCAGATTCCTAATCCATATAATTACAGAAAAACTCCCACTCCTAACAATATAAACAGTGCTGACAAAGTAAGTAATACTAACAGGACTTACCCTTGGGGCAGCATATCCCATTGTGCCTGCAAAGCCCTGTCCATGCCTCTCTGATGCTTCTCTGAAGTCAGCGATCCTTACATGGCCATCTTTGCCAATCAAGATATTCTCCCTCTTTATATCTCTGTAAATAGAAATACATTATCTTTAACCACTTCAGCCCCGGACCAATAAACACCTTAAGGACCAGAGGTCTTTTTCCAATTTCGCACTGCGCTGCTTTAACTGGTAATTGCGCGGTCATGCAATATTGCACCCAAACGAAATTTGCGTCCTTTTCTTCCCACAAATAGAGCTTTCTTTTGATGGTATTTGATTGCCTCTGCGATTTTTATTTTTTGCGATATAAATGGAAAAAGAGCGAAAATTTTGAAAAAAAAATATATTTTCTTCTTTTTGTTATAAGAAAAATCAAATAAACTAAATTTTAGTCATACATTGAGGGCAAAATTTATTCAGCCACATGTCTTTAGTAAAAAAAATGTCAATAAGCATATATTTTTTGGTTTGCGCAAAAGTTATAGCGTCTACAAACTAGAGTACATTTTCTGGAATTTACACAGCTTTTAATTTATGACTGCCTATCTCATTTCTTGAGGTGCTAAAATGGCAGGACAGTACAAACCCCCCCCAAATGACCCCATTTTGGAAAGTAGACACCCCAAGCTATTTGCTGAGGGCCATGTTGAGACCATTGAATATTTTTTTTTTTGTCCCAAGGGATTGAATGACAAAAAATAAAAAAAATTTTTTTTTTACAAAAAGTTGTCACAAATAGTGATGGACGAACTTCCGACGGGACGTTTCGCGAACGCGAAACGCGAACGGACACAAACGTTCGCGAAAACGACCGTTCGCCGCGGGCTCCATTGACTTCAATGGGAGGCGAATTTCGCAAACCTTTAGGTCGAATTTGCGGCCACGGGGTAATTATTAGGGGGTAGCACGTAGTCCCACCACCTGGACAATAGCATAATACATGTATGAGGTGAATTTGGGATCGATAACTACAAGCATTTTTTTTTTATTTGGGAAATTGTTCTGACAATTCAGGACTATGGAGCTAATGAAGGCAATGGAGGAGAGGGAAGGTCAGGGACCAGGGTAGGCAAACAAGAGGGTGCAGGAGATACAGAGCACTGACAGCAGCACCGTAATACAGAGCACTGACATCAGCACCGTGACATACAGCGCTGACAGCAGCTCCGTGACATACAGCGCTGACAGCAGCTCCGTGACATACAGCGCTGACAGCATCTCCGTGACATACAGCGCTGACAGCAGCTCCGTGACATACAGCGCTGACAGCAGCTCCGTGACATACAGCGCTGACAGCAGCACCGTGACATACAGCGCTGACAGCAGCTCCGTGACATACAGCGCTGACAGCAGCTCCGTGACATACAGCGCTGACAGCAGCTCCGTGACATACAGCACTGACAGCAGCTCCGTGACATACAGCGCTGACAGCAGCTCCGTGACATACAGCGCTGACAGCAGCACCGTGACATACAGCGCTGACAGCAGCTCCGTGACATACAGCGCTGACAGCAGCTCCGTGACATACAGCACTGACAGCAGCTCCGTGACATACAGCGCTGACAGCAGCTCCGTGACATACAGCGCTGACAGCAGCACCGTGACATACAGCGCTGACAGCAGCTCCGTGACATACAGCGCTGACAGCAGCTCCGTGACATACAGCGCTGACAGCAGCTCCGTGACATACAGCGCTGACAGCAGCTCCGTGACATACAGCGCTGACAGCAGCTCCGTGACATACAGCGCTGACAGCAGCTCCGTGACATACAGCGCTGACAGCAGCTCCGTGACATACAGCGCTGACAGCAGCACCGTGACATACAGCGCTGACAGCAGCTCCGTGACATACAGCGCTGACAGCAGCTCCGTGACATACAGCGCTGACAGCAGCACCGTGACATACAGCGCTGACAGCAGCTCCGTGACATACAGCGCTGACAGCAGCTCCGTGACATACAGCGCTGACAGCAGCTCCGTGACATACAGCGCTGACAGCAGCTCCGTGACATACAGCGCTGACAGCAGCTCCGTGACATACAGCGCTGACAGCAGCTCCGTGACATACAGCGCTGACAGCAGCTCCGTGACATACAGCGCTGACAGCAGCTCCGTGACATACAGCGCTGACAGCAGCTCCGTGACATACAGCGCTGACAGCAGCTCCGTGACATACAGCGCTGACAGCAGCTCCGTGACATACAGCGCTGACAGCAGCTCCGTGACATACAGCGCTGACAGCAGCTCCGTGACATACAGCGCTGACAGCAGCACCGTAAGCAGCCCCAGGAGGAAGTCAGCACAGCACAGGGATGGTGTGATCCCCTCATAATAAGAACCCCCAGGAGGAAGTCAGCACAGCACAGGGATGGTGGGAGCCCCTCATAATAAGAACACCCAGGAGGAAGTCAGCACAGCACAGGGATGGTGGGAACCCCTCATAATAAGCAGCCCCAGTAGAAATATGACACCGCTCAACCTCTTCAAAGAGGAGGGTAGGGGCATATAGTACGGTGTGCTTTTTTGGGTCAGGGAAGTGAGCCAAATGAATTAAGAAGGTCTGTGTGCTTGATTCCAAAAATTGTTTATAGACATATACATGGTCTACTGATCACATGTGTTGAATTCCTCCGAGATCCATGCCTCATTCATTTTTAGAAATGTGAGGTAGTTAACACTGTGGTGAGCTAGGCGAGTACGCTTATCGGTCACAATCCCCCCTGCTGCGCTGAACGTCCTTTCGGACAGGACACTGGATGAGGGGCAAGCCAACAGTTCGATTGCAAATTGGGCAAGCTCTGGCCAGAGGTCAAGCCTGCCCACCCAGTAGTCTAGGGGTTCATCACTCCTCAGAGCGTCCACATCGGCCGTTAACCCAATGTAGTCGGACACCTGACGGTCTAGGCGTTCCCTGATGCTGGATCCGGATGACACCTGTCGATGGGTCGGCTGAAAGAATGACCTCATATCCGAAGTCACCAACACATCTTCAAACCGGCCTCTTCTTGCAGGCGCTGTTGGATTGGTACCCGCAAATCCTTCTCTGGGAGTGGGAATTGCTCCTCTGCCAGCGCACGCAAAAGCAGAATGCAGCATTTCTCGAAGCAAGGCCTGGAAGTGCTGCATTCTGACAGCCCTCTGCGACGGCGGTAACATTTCCGCCATTTTGTGTTTGTACCGGGGGTCTAAGTACGTTGCCACCCAGTACTGGTCCTTGACCCTCATGCTTTTTATACGGGGGTCCCTATTAAAACACTGGAGCATGAAGGCCCCCATTTGCACTAAAGTGGAAGCGGTGTGGTGGCCTGGCTCCTGCTCATCATCCAGGATAATGTCGTCCTCTTCATTCTCCTCTCCCCATCCTCGCACAACAGGGATCCCAGAAAGGTTTAAAGCATGCTCTTCTTGCTCCTGCTCATCCGCCCCGGCACCATCCTCCTCTGACTCCTCATCAGACTCCTGTTGTTGACTTGTCTCAGATAGAGTAGCCCCCCCTGGGAATTCATCCAGCATTGCGACTTCCTCATCTTCCCGCTCCTGCTCCTCCACAGCCTGATCAATGACACGACGCAATGCACGCTCCAGAAAGAAGGCATAAGGTACCATGTCACTGATGGCGCCATGGCTGCGACTGACCAGTTTGGTGATCTCCTCAAATGGCCGCAGAAGTCTGCATGTGTCGCGCATGAGCAGCCACTGGCGCGGTGAAAAAAAACCCAGCTCCCCAGAACCGTTTCTTTCGCAGAGTTCATACAGGTAGACGTTAACTGCACGTTTCTGCTGGAGCAGCCTATCAAGCATATAGAAGGTTGAGTTCCATCGCGTCGGGCAATCGCAAATAAGACGTCTGACCGGCAGATGGTGTCGCCGCTGAATGTCAGCAAGGCGAGCCATGGCCGTGTAAGATCTTCTGAAATGGGCCGAGATTTTCCTTGCCTGCCGCAAGATGTCCTGGACCCCAGGGTATTTGACAAGGAATCGCTGCACGACCAAGTTTAAGACGTGTGCCATGCACGGCACGTGCGTGATTTTGCCCTGTTTCAATGCGCTAAGCAGATTGGCACCGTTGTCACACACCACTTTACCAACTGTCAAATTGAGCGGTGTTAGCCACTCATCTGCCTGTGAACGCAAAGCTGAAAGGAGTGCCGGGCCAGTGTGGCTCTTTGCTTCCAGGCACAACAGACGCAGCACGGCATGGCAACGTCTCACCTGGCATGTGGAATAGGTTCTGGGGAGCTTGGGCGGTGCAGTGGAAGAGACGCTAGCAGCGGAAAAGGAGGAGGCAGCTGAGGAGGAGAGGGAGGAGGATGGAGTAGGAGGAGGAGAAGAAGAGTCAGGCCTGCATGCAATCCGTGGCGGTAAAACCAAATCTACACGGGTGCCACGGGTTACATGCTTGACGGCCGTCAGAAGGTTCACCCAGTGGGCAGTAAAACTGATATACCTTCCCTGCCCGTGTTTGCTAGACCACGTGTCTGTGGTCAGATGTATCTTGGCACCGACACTGTGTGCCAGAGATACATTCACTTGCCGCTGAACATGGCCATATAGCTCTGGGATGCCCTTCTCTGAGAAATACTTCCTTCCTGGGACCTTCCATTGTGGTGTTCCAATGGCCACAAATTTGCGAAAGGCCTCCGAGTCCACCAGTTTATATGGCAGTAGTTGGCGGGCTATGAGTTCTGACAAGCCAGCCGCCAACCGTTGGGCAAGAGGGTTATCCGGCGTCATCATTTTTTTACGCTCAAACATTAGGCCCACGGAAGCCTGCCTTTTTGCAGAAAAATGTGAGCTTGGCGTGATGGAAGGTGGAGTGGAGGACAATTGTGAGGAGAGAGGAGAAGGAGAAGTAGAAGACGAGGCTGGACGGTGAGAGCCTGCAGTGTGGCTTTGTGTGTTCCGTTGCTCCCACTGGGCTCGGTGATGGCTGCTCATGTGCCTTCTTAAGGCGGTCGTCCCTAGGTGAGTATTGGGCTTACCGCGACTAACGCGTTGACTGCAAAGATTGCAGATGGCAACGCTATTGTCAGCAGCGGACACGTTAAAAAAAGCCCACACTGCGGAGCCATGTGCCGGTGTCCTGGGAGCGCCAGATGTGACCGTACATGGTCGATGACTCGCTCCTGATACATTTGCAGTCTGCTTTGTCCCTGCTGTGCAATGTAAGTCATTGCTGCTTCTCCTCCCTATCTGCTGGTCCATATCTCCCTCTGAACTCCCCTCCTCTTCCTCTCTTGTGGGCACCCACGTGACATCACTAGACACGTCATCATCAACGTCACCTTCCCCACCGCTATAAGTAGAGTAGGCAGCAACACCGGGGACCAACCTCCTCCTTGGGCTGATCTGGGTACTGGCGTCAGACTGCTGAGTAGCGCTTGTTGCTACCTCCTCTTCCTGATCCAATACCAAGAGTGGCTGCGCATCAGAAATGTCCTCTTGATATGGATCGGAAAATAATTCCAGTGACTCAAGCGGAAGGTATGTGGTGGTGGTGGTGGTGGTCGTGTTGTTGGTGGTAGTGTCTTTGGGGGTGCACATAGCAGAGAGTGAAGAAGAGGGTGCAGATCGAGAGGATGAGGAGGGTGCAGAAGAGTAAGGCTGAGCGAGCCACTCAACCAAGTCTGGTGCATCCTTTAAAGTAATTGAACGCACCTTCTGCAACTTCCCACTTTGGCTCAAGCCTGTTGCTCCTGCCCTACCCCTACCACCCCTGCGGAAGGGCCTGCCTCTTCCTCTGCATGTCATTTTTTAAATGACCCTGTGACAAAACTCTTAGTCCCTATACCGCTGAAGGACTGCTGCAGTATAGGTGAGCGGTCAGCAGTGGTGCACGTCAACCCTATCTATTGTGGACCTATAGCGGTCCTTACAGAACAGCAGACTGTACCGCACTCAAGCCTATGTACCGTAGCACCCTATACCAAGTTACCAGTCCTTATAAGAACTTTTGTGGACCAAGCAGGTTGTGTATTAGTGTTTAGCAGACTGTACGTCAGTCCCTATACCGCTGAAGGACTGCTGCAGTATAGGGCAGCGGTCAGCAGTGGTGCACGTCAACCCTATCTATTGTGGACCGATAGCGGTCCTTACAGAACAGCAGACTGTACCGCACTCAAGCCTATGTACCGTAGCACCCTATACCAAGTTACCAGTCCTTATAAGAACTTTTGTGGACCAAGCAGGTTGTGTATTAGTGTTTAGCAGACTGTACGTCAGTCCCTATACCGCTGAAGGACTGCTGCAGTATAGGGCAGCGGTCAGCAGTGGTGCACGTCAACCCTATCTATTGTGGACCGATAGCGGTCCTTACAGAACAGCAGACTGTACCGCACTCAAGCCTATGTACCGTAGCACCCTATACCAAGTTACCAGTCCTTATAAGAACTTTTGTGGAACAAGCAGGTTGTGTGTTAGTGATTAGCAGACTGTACGTCAGTCCCTATACCAATGAAGGACTGCTGCAGTATAGGGCAGCGGTCAGCAGTAGTGCACGGCAACCCTATGTATTGTGGACCGATAGCGGTCCTTACAGAACAGCAGACTGTACCGCACTCAAGCCTATGTACCGTAGCACCCTATACCAAGTTACCAGTCCTTATAAGAACTTTTGTGGACCAAGCAGGTTGTGTATTAGTGTTTAGCAGACTGTACGTCAGTCCCTATACCGCTGAAGGACTGCTGCAGTATAGGGCAGCGGTCAGCAGTGGTGCACGTCAACCCTATGTATTGTGGACCGATAGCGGTCCTTACAGAACAGCAGACTGTAACGCACTCAGGCCTATGTACCGTAGCACCCTATACCAAGTTACCAGTCCTTATAAGAACTTTTGTGGACCAAGCAGGTTGTGTGTTAGTGATTAGCAGACTGTACGTCAGTCCCTATACCAATGAAGGACTGCTGCAGTATAGGGCAGCGGTCAGCAGTAGTGCACGGCAACCCTATGTATTGTGGACCGATAGCGGTCCTTACAGAACAGCAGACTGTAACGCACTCAGGCCTATGTACCGTAGCACCCTATACCAAGTTACCAGTCCTTATAAAAACTTTTGTGGACCAAGCAGGTTGTGTGTTAGTGTTTAGCAGACTGTGCGTCAGTCCCTATACCGCTGAAGGACTGCTGCAGTATAGGGCAGCGGTCAGCAGTGGTGCACGTCAACCCTATCTATTGTGGACCGATAGCGGTCCTTACAGAACAGCAGACTGTACCGCACTCAAGCCTATGTACCGTAGCACCCTATACCAAGTTACCAGTCCTTATAAGAACTTTTGTGGACCAAGCAGGTTGTGTATTAGTGTTTAGCAGACTGTACGTCAGTCCCTATACCGCTGAAGGACTGCTGCAGTATAGGGCAGCGGTCAGCAGTGGTGCACGTCAACCCTATCTATTGTGGACCGATAGCGGTCCTTACAGAACAGCAGACTGTACCGCACTCAAGCCTATGTACCGTAGCACCCTATACCAAGTTACCAGTCCTTATAAGAACTTTTGTGGACCAAGCAGGTTGTGTATTAGTGTTTAGCAGACTGTACGTCAGTCCCTATACCGCTGAAGGACTGCTGCAGTATAGGGCAGCGGTCAGCAGTGGTGCACGTCAACCCTATCTATTGTGGACCGATAGCGGTCCTTACAGAACAGCAGACTGTACCGCACTCAAGCCTATGTACCGTAGCACCCTATACCAAGTTACCAGTCCTTATAAGAACTTTTGTGGAACAAGCAGGTTGTGTGTTAGTGATTAGCAGACTGTACGTCAGTCCCTATACCAATGAAGGACTGCTGCAGTATAGGGCAGCGGTCAGCAGTAGTGCACGGCAACCCTATGTATTGTGGACCGATAGCGGTCCTTACAGAACAGCAGACTGTACCGCACTCAAGCCTATGTACCGTAGCACCCTATACCAAGTTACCAGTCCTTATAAGAACTTTTGTGGACCAAGCAGGTTGTGTGTTAGTGATTAGCAGACTGTACGTCAGTCCCTATACCAATGAAGGACTGCTGCAGTATAGGGCAGCGGTCAGCAGTAGTGCACGGCAACCCTATGTATTGTGGACCGATAGCGGTCCTTACAGAACAGCAGACTGTACCGCACCCAAGCCTATGTACCGTAGCACCCTAGACAGACCAAGTTACCAGTCCTGATAAAGAGCTTTGTGGAACAAGTGAGTTGTGAATGATTAGCAGACTGCAGCAGAAGGGCAGCAGTCAAGTATAATATTCTTTCTATATTTGGAAGAAAGAATATTATACGTGTACAAGCCTATTACCGTACCACTGATACCAGTCCTGAAAAGAACCTTTGTGGAACTAATAGTAACAGCAAGTCTTTAAAATTATCCTCACTGCCTGACACACTGCTTCCTGCCTGTCCCTATACAAATTGGCAAAAAAGAGTAGGCTGGAACGATTAGCTGGAACAGCTCTTTTGTGGACCTGATAGTAACAGCTAATGATGATGATGATGATGATGATGAAGAAAGACTAATCTGGCTGAGCTGTCCCTAAAATAGCAGCATACAGCGCTCTGTCCCTTTATCTAAACTGACAAAAGAAACTCAGGCTGCTGACCTAACACCTATACCAGTCCTGAAAAGAACTTTTGTGTACCAAATAGCTAGCGTTTTCTCTGTCCCTACTCCACACAGGATCCTTTCCCTACAGTGACAGAAGAAAGAATGTAAAATGGCCACCGGATCGGGTGTATTTATAGGTTAGGGGGAATGTCCAAGTGTCCATGAGCTGTCATGTCTCAATTGGTTGTCCTGTAACACATGATAAACGTGTCACGAAAGGTTAAAGTTCTTGTATACATTAAACACGTAAGTCCGCCGGGGCGAACGACGGAAAAAGGCGTTCGAACCCGCGGACGGCGAAAGTCGGAAATTCGCCGCGAAACGACCGCCGGGCGAACCGTTCGGCCATCACTAGTCACAAAATGATATATTGCTCACACATGCCATGGTTATATGTGGAATCACACCCCAAAATATATTCCGCTACTTCTCCCGAGTATGGGGATACCACATGTTGCTATGGGCATAAGTCAAATTACACCCCAAAATAAATTCTGCTGCTTCTCCCGAGTACAGGGATACCACATGTGGGGGACTTTTTGGGAACCTAGCCACGTACGGGACCCCAAAAACCAAGCACTGCCTTCCGGATTTAAATATAAAATGCTACCAAAAAAACTGTTAGCGATCGCAGGGATCAGGCCTGACTCTGCGATCGCTGCAGTTATGTGTTTAGTGTTTTGTAAGTGAGAGTGATCGATCGATACTGCACTTGGGTGGGCTGGGCAGAGGGGCAAAACGCAGGTGCTAGCAGGTATCTGGGCTGATCCCGCTAACAATGCGTTTTTTTGGAACCCTAAACTGCTGGGGATGCTAGTATAGATCTGATCAGATCAAATATTGATCTGTTCAGATTCTATACCACTACGGGAGGTTTATGCTTTGCGTGTGGGTGTTAGCGGTACTGGCACTAACCTAGCGCTGCCTGGGGCGACGCAGACCCTGACCCTAAAACCTAATTGATATCACCCGCTGGGTGATCAGGGGGTTAAACCTTTATTGGGTAAAAAATGGTGGGTGACCTGATGCTATAAAAAGCAAACTAACCAGAGTCACCCGTAACACTTATACGGTGATCAGTGGTGAAAGGGTTAACTAGGGGCAATCAGGGGGTTCAAATTTTTATTAGGTAGTATATGGGGGTCCCTGGCGCTATATAAAAACCTGACGCGGAACCTAAATAACTAACTGGCTAACCAGCGTCACCAGTGACACTTATACTGTGATCACTGGTGAAAGGGTTAACTAGGGGCAATCAGGGGGTTAAAACCATTATTGGGTAGTATATGGGGGTACCTAACGCTATAAAAACCTGGCGGTGAACCTAAAAAAATAACTAGCCACCTAGCGACACTAGCGACACTAATGCAGCGTTCAGAAAAATGATCGCTTAGTGACACTGGCAAAAGGGGGTGAAAGGGTTAACTAGGGGCAATCAGGGGGTTAAAACCATTATTGAGTAGTATATCGGGGTACCTAGCGATATAAAAACCTGGTGGTGAACCTAAAAAAATAACTAGCTACCTAGCGACAGTAGCGACACTAATGCAGCGATCAGAAAAATTATCGCTTAGTGACACTGGCAAAAGGGGGTGAAAGGGTTAACTCTAGGGGCAATCAGGGGGTTAAATCTTTATTGGGGTGATAGGGGGCTACCCTGGACCTAACACTAACTGCCCTGACAGTTTTTACTTTTACAACTGACACTGAATGCAGTGATCAGTAAAGAAATGATCAATGCAATCAGTGACACTGTGACTGGGGGAGGAGGGGGGGGGGGGGGGTTTGTGTGCCTGTGTGTACCTACATGTCAGTGTAGTGTTGGTGCACACTTACTTTGTGTCTTCTCCTCGTAGTCCGGTCAAAAAGACCGCCCCGAGGAGAATGACATCACTTACTCCTTCCTGTGTAAACAATACACAGTGGGAGGAAGCTTCTCATTGGCCAGGAGCGATCCAGAGGGGGTGGCCAGAAACCAACGGCCATCCCCTCATCACGGATCGCTCCTGGAGCGAACCGGACCGCCGTAGACAGCGGGAGGGGGTCCGATCGGACCCCCCACCCGCTGGAAGGCAGGCACGTACATGTACGTGCTTGTGCCTGCCTGTGCCATTGTAATGACGTACAATGGCAATACGGTGGTCCTTAACCACTTGCCGACCAGCGCACGACGATGTACGTCGACAGAATGGCACGGGCAGGCAAATGAGCGTACATGTACGTCCCTTTAAATTTGCCGCCCTGCCATCGGGAGCGCGCCGGCGGCGGTGCGCTTCCGCGCTGGTCGGGACCCCCGTGAGTCCGGTCGCGGGACCCACAGACTCGATCGCCGTGGGCATGCCCACAATCGTCTCACGGAGCGGCCGAATGGAGGAAATGCCGTTGTAAACAACATTTCTCCATTCTGCCTAGCAACTAGTGATGCTGATCTCTGCTCCATGTGATTGGAGCAGAGATCAGTGTTCACTAAATGAAAGCCCAACCCCCCCCACAGTTAGTAACACATCCCTAGGAACACTTAACCCCTACACTGCCACCCACTGGTTAACCCCTTCACTGCCAGTGTCATTTACACAGGAATCACTGCATTTATATAGCAGTGATTACTGTATAAATGACAATGGTCCCAAAAATGTGTCAAAAATGTCCGATGGGTCCCCCACAATGTCGCAGTCACAATAAAAATCGCTGATCGCCGCCATTACTAGTAAAAAAAAATAATAACAAATTATTAATAAAAATGCTATAAAACTATCCCTATTTTGTAAACGCTATAACTTTTGCGCAAACCAATCAATAATCGCTTATTGCGATTTTTTTTACCAAAAATATGTAGAAGAATACGTATCGGCCTAAACTGAGGGAAAAAAATGTTTTTTTATATATTTTTGGGGGATATTTATTATAACAAAAAGTAAAAAATAATGCGTTTTTTTCAAAATTGTCGCTCTATTTTTGTTTATAGCGCAAAAAATAAAAACCGCAGGGGTGATCAAATACCACCAAAAGAAAGCTCTATTTGTGGGAAAAAAGGACGTCAATTTTGTTTGGGAGCCACGTCGCACGACCGCGCAATTGTCAGTTAAAGCGACGCAGTGCCGAATCGCAAAAAGTGGTCTGGTCTTTGACCAGCAAATTGGTCCGGTCTGAAAGTGGTTAAGTGGTTAATCTCATTATTCACACTGAGGCAGTCCTTTGAGATGCATTAAGGCATATGTATTGACGCAAATTATGTCGCAGATTAAAGTATCAGCTCATATATTTGTATAGGCTGCCAATACACCACAACAGACCATATGTTTGAATAGGCTGCCAATACACCACAACAGACATTATATTTGAATAGGCTGCCAATACATGACAACAGGCAATATATTTATATAAGCTGCCAATAAACCACAACAGACCATATATTTGTATAGGCTGTCAATAGGGATGAGCTTCGAGTTTGAGTCCAACTCATGTTCGACTCGAACATTGCCTGTTTGCCTGTTCGGCGAACAGTGAACAATTTGGAGTGTTTGCTGCAAATTCGAAAAGCTGCGGAACACCCTGTACAAGTCTATGGGAGAAATCTAAAGTGCTAATTTTAAAGGCTAATATGCAAGTTATTGTCCTAAAAAGTGTTTGGGGACCTGGGTCCTGCCCCAGGGGACATGTATCAATGCAAAAACAAAGTTTAAAAAACTGACTTTTTTGGGAGCAGTGATTTTAATAATGCTTAACCACTTCAATACAGGGCACTTTCGCCCCCTTCCATCCCAGCCCAATTTTCAGCTTTCATCGCTCTAGCGCTTTCAGTGACAATTGCGCAGTCATGCTACACTGTACCCAAATGAAATTTTTACCATTTTGTTCGCACAAATAGAGCTTTATTTTGGTGTTATGTATTCACGACTCCATTTTTTTTTTTTGCGATGTAAGAAATAGGAAATTTTGAAAAAAAAACAATATTTTCTTTTTTCTATTTTAAAAGAAATCCAATAAAATCAAATTTTGTCATAAATTTAAGCCAAAATGTATTCTGCTACATGTTTTTGGTAAAAAAAATTCCGTTAAGTGTATAATAATTGGTTTGTGTGATCACGGACATATGTACGCAAATGATCATGTACATATGTGTGCAGGTGATCACGTACATATGTGTGTAGATAATCATTGGGACATGTGATTTTAGTGGGACATATGTGGGGGACATGTTTTTATTATTAGGGACATGTGTTTTTATTATTAGGGGACATGTATGTTTTGGGGACATGTGTGTTTTGGGGACATATGTGGGGACATTGTGTTTATACTGTGTGGTGTGTTGTGTGTTTACACTAGACTGATGATCAGTGAGTAAAAAGCTGTAAAAAACAGCTCATACTCACTGATCATCAGCCGGCTGCAGCGACCTGCTCTCCTCTCCTCAGCAATGACTTCTGTGTGAGGAGAGGAGGAGCCGATTGCCTAGTACCGGCTGTTTGTTTACATCACATGACAGCCGTGATTGGACACGGCCGTCATGTGATCAGGAGGGCCAATCACAGAGTCCTCCTGCCGATCTGAGATGCGCCGTGTCCAGGGGACACGAGCACATCGGGATTGCGCCGCTGCGCGGGGCATGCGTGCGCGCGATCCCGCTCCTTCTGAAGGACGTTCCTGAACGTCCTATCAGAAGTAGCTGGCTCCCACCCGGCCGTATATGTGCATTGGCCGGGTGGGAAGTGGTTAAAGTGAAACAATAAAAATGTAATATTCCTTTAAATTTTGTACCTGGGGGGTGTCTATAAGTATGCCTGTAAAGGGGCGCATGTTTCCTGTGCTTAGAACTGTCCCTGCACAAAGTGTCATTTCTGCAGGAAAAAAAAGTCATTTAAAATCACTCGCGGAAATGAATAAAATGAATTGTCGGCTCCGGGTCATACAGAGAACAGTCATTGAAAGTCATTGATAAAAGCGTGGGGTTCCCCCAAATTCAATTAACAGGCCCTTCAGGTCTGGTAGTATCCATACCAGACCTTAAGAGGAACCCCGCGTCAAATTAAAAAAAAATGATGTGGGGTTCCCCCTAAATATCCATACCAGACCTGAAGGGTCTGGTATGGATTTTATTTTTGTTTACAAAAGCTTTATTTGTCAGTTAGAAAATACAAATAAAATGCATACGAAAATATTTTTCAGTAAAGATATAGCAAAAAAACGTAAATGATAATACAAGCTAGAGTTTACATAATATGTGGGTGGTACAGGTATTAGAGGAGATAGGTAAAGTGATACAGATAATAAAATTACGATTTTATGGACAAGTCATAGAGAGAGAAGTGAGAATTCGGGTGGGGGTACCAGAGTGTGATCAAGATAGGGACCAGTATAACCATTTGTTGTTGAAGATGTGCATACTATCATATAGGGTATGGTGAATTCTTTCTGATAGCTTGAGCATTTCCATACGGTTCAAAACTTGCGACCAGAGAAGGGTACTAGTTCTCCAGTTTAAAGCAATCATCCATTGTATCGAGCTAATGAGAGAGTGAAACAGTCTCGTGCAAGGTGTAGGAGTGTTTGGGAGATTGGCATACAATATGCATACTTGTGGTGTAAGGGAGACTTTGTGATTTGAGGATAGCTCAAATCTGGTGATAGCTGCTTGCCATATGGGTTGAAGACGAGGGCAACTCCAAAAAATATGAGCAAATGTGCCTGGTTCTGTGCAGCCCCTGAAGCAGTTAGGGGAAGTTTCGGGATAGAAGGAGTGAATTTTGGTAGGGGTCATGTACCATCTTGAAAATAGTTTGAGAGGGGTTTCTCTAAAGGCAATTGCTTTATTACTTTTCCGGAGACTGTCAGTCATCTCACTCCAAAGTTCTGGGGTGAAAGAGCAGTTAAGTTCCTCCTCCCAGTGTATCATTGGGGCAGATTTTTCCGGGGTGGAGGAGGAGTTTAAAAGGTTATATAGTAGTGAGATGCGACCTCTGTCTCTAGAGGAGTGCAAACAGATATGTTCAAAGAGTGTTTCTGAAGAGATGGATTGTAAGGTATAGTGAAGGTCAAAGAATTGTTTTATTCGGTCATAACGTGTGAGTTCCGTAGGGGGGAGGTCATACTTAATTTGAAGTGAGTTAAATGTAGGGAAAGATGATTTATAGATAAAGGAGCCCAGTGTAGAGAGTTTGTATTTAGACCATAGAGCATATTGATTATAGACATCTAAAGAATGTGAAAATCTCTTATCACCCAGGTATGTGGTTAGTGGGGAAATGGTAGATGCAAGGTTAAATGTATCCTTGATCTTTGTCCAAATTTGGAAAAGTTGAGCAACAATCATGTTAGCTTTGTTTAAAGTACGAAAATTGCTGTGATTCGACCATAAAAGGCCTTGTAGGTATAGAGGGAGGATTGAAGATGATTCAAATGTTTTCCATGGGATATTGTGTATAGGGGCATGCCATTGGGAAATTTGGGAGAGCTTGGATGCGAGGAAATAATGCCAGATGTTTGGAAGACCGAGACCTCCCAGACTTTGCGGCCTGTGCATGAGGGAGTTACTACATCTGGGTTTTTTATTAGCCCACATAAATTTGTTTATTTCTCTTTGAAGCGATAGAATTCTAGTTTTAGGGACGTTTATGGGGAGGGCCCTAAAATAGTATAGAAGTTTAGGAACTATGGACATCTTAATGGCACAGATTCTGCCCAAAAAGGAGATATGGTAGGAGGACCATTTATCGAGTAGGGAGCTTATGTGGGAAAATAAAGGGGGGTAGTTCACCTTATAAAGGGATTTGAAAGAGGGGGAGATGTGAATACCAAGATATCTAAATGAGCTTGTGGTCCAAGTGAATGGGAAGTTTAAGTGTAGGAGATTTAGTATGTTTTGGGGAATATTAATAGGAAGGGCTGAACATTTGCTGATGTTGATACTCAGACCCGAGAGCCTTTGGAAGTCATTTAGTTCAGTGAGAAGATTAGGTATAGAAATGAGAGGGTCAGATAGAAATATTAGAGCATCGTCAGCGTATAAACTCAACTTAAAGTCATGGGGACCCTTGGTATACCCTTTAATATTGATGTTATTCCTTAATGCTTGAGCTAGGGGTTCTATGGCTAAGGCGAATAAGAGGGGGGATAGAGGGCAGCCTTGTCTAGTGCCTCTGCTAAGAGGGAAAAATTTTGAATTTATGCCAGGTATTTTGATCCTAGTGTGTGGGGAGTGATAAAGGGCATTAAAGCCATGAAGGAATTTGTCAGGGATGCCGAATTTGGGAAGAAGAAGATTAAGGTAGGACCAATCAACACTGTCGAAAGCCTTATGAATATCAAGACTGAGAAGACAAACTGGTTTGGCATGCAGATTAGCATCTTGTATGATATTGGTGACAAGTCTAATATTATCCACTATTTGATGATTAGGAATGAATCCAGTCTGGTCTATGTGAACTAGATTGTGTATTACTGCTGCAAGTCTATCTGCCAACAATCTGCCAAATATTTTTAGGTCGTTATTTAGAACAGATATTGGACGGAAATTTTGTGGAAGGGAGTGGTCTTTATGTGGCTTGGGGATTAAGGACATGTTGGCCAGGAGCATTTCCTCGGGGGAACTGATTACCTTGAAGAATATGATTGAAAAGATTAGTTAATTTGGGAGCCAGGAGGGGAGTGAATTTTTTATAGTAGGAGGATGTGTAGCCGTCCGGGCCTGGGGCGGTGGTGGTTTTAGGAGATTTAATGATTTTTGTGATTTCAGGAATCGTGAATGGGACTTTTAATGAATTAATTTGATCATTCGAGAGGGATGGGAGGTGTAGGTTGTTTATCCAATCAAGCGGTGGGGTTTGAGGATGGGGATTAGGGTCAGAAAGAAGATTTTTATAGAAAGTTGTGAAGATTTCCATAACTTCCTGGGGGTGAGTAACAATGTTGCCATTGTTGTCTCGTAATTTATATAAATGTGGCGGGTTAAAGTCTTGTTTGAGTTTTCGTGCGAACATCGTAGATGCGGAGTTGCCATGTAGTAGGAATTTAGCTTTAGAATATCTAAGTGCCTTTTCCGTGTTAGCAGATAATATAGTGTCAAGTTGTTGGCGTTTTTCCTGAATCTGAGAGTTAATTTCTTGAGATGGTGAAAAGTGTATTTTTTGGTATAGCAGATCAAGATCCCTGGTGAGGTCCTTAATTGTAGCAAGTCTCTCCTTATTCTTGGTAGCCGCTATGTGAATGAGGTTGCCTCTTAAGACTGCCTTATGTGCAGACCAAAGGGTCGTAGGAGATACATCGTCAGTAGAGTTATCTAGAAAGTAATTATCGATATGGGTAGAAACCTTTTGAATGATGGAGGGGTCTGTTAGTAGAGAGTCATTTAAACGCCAGTTAAAAGGGGTTGGAGGTAGACCTATGTGGGTGAAATCGATCGAGACTATGTTATGATCTGACCATGGGCAGGAGTGGATAATTGCTTCGGATGAATTAGCGAGTAGGATGGGTGTGCAGTATAAGTAATCTAGTCGGGCATAACACTTGTGAGGGTAGGAATAATGAGTGTATTCTCTGATGCCGATGTTGTGTGCCCTCCAGGTGTCTATCAATTGTAGGCTGTTAAGAGTTCTGTTCATAAATTTAGAAAAGGTTTTAGAGGATGGTGTTGCATTACTTCTATCCAAAGCTGGATGAGCAGCTAGATTGAAGTCTCCTGCTATAATCAAGTGCGGGGAATTGAATTTTTCCAGGGTGTCAAAAAATTTGGAGAAAAAAGCGTGGTGGGATTCATTGGGTGCATATAGTGATGAAATTGTGATAAGGCGATTGTTGATGGTGCCCTTTATGATGATGAAGCGGCTATCTTCATCTTTGTAGATGTTCTGGATATAAAAAATAATAGAGTTGCGGACAAAAATGGCAACCCCTCTAGTTTTGTTGTGGAATGTGGTAAAATATATTTGGCTGTAAGATTTATCAAAAAATTTTGGGTGGTTTGTGGCTGAAAAATGTGTTTCCTGCATGAGGATAATGTCCGCCTTCAGTCTTTTATAGTGTTGGAAGGCTTTTTTACGTTTATGAGGGGAGTTAAAGCCTTGGACATTGTGAGAGAGTACTTTAAGGCCCATTAGGAGAGATTTGAGTGTGATATGTTAGAGGAATGTTATCAATAGTGGTGACATAATGGGAGCTAAATCTCCGTTGAGAGGGGATACGTGAGAGTATAGGAGGGGAGAATGAAACGTAATGAAAGCCCACATTTGGGGAAGAGGTGGAAATAATGGATCTTGTGAGTATGATGTGGATAGTGGGATATGAAATGCAATCAAGAGGTATCACATAAGTAATGTTGAGAGTGTACCATAATACCAAAGTAGAGTAAACAATAATAATAACTATGCATTTTTTAAATTGGGCCAAAATGGCCAAATAACAAAATAGTACAAAAACTGGAATATTTGAAATCAAAAAGGGGGTCATATGGCAAAAGGCCAGATGATCCAACAATAAAATTTGAAGGACAAATATGTCCTGAACCCGTCCCACAGTGTCCACGAGGCACACCCTACGAAGGAGAGGGGGTGTCGTGCACCAGGTCGGGTGTGGGGACAAACCAGCGACGGCGGATAAGCCAAGCACATAGAAAAAATGTAATACTATTACAATCATGTCTCCCAAACCCCTCCCCCCCATCCCCCACTGCTATCAACTCCGCTACTACCACACGTCACTCAGACATACATGGGAGGAGCAGAGGAGAGGGGGAGAGGGACAAAAAAAAGAGGGACCCCACCCTCCCCACCACCGGGCCCTCTGCCCATCCCACCAAAGAAAAAAATCAGACAACTGAAAAAAAAAAAAGAATAAAAAGAAAAGGTAGAGAAAAAGCCAAAAAAAAGAAGTCTTTCCGGCAAGATCGAACTAGGATCTATATGTATAACCATTATGATAGGACATAATAGTGTTGAATCCAATCAATAGTAATCGTCCTTAAAAAAAAAAAAAAAAAAAAAAAAGGGGGGGGGGAAAGGAAAGGGGGGGAGGATCTCTCAGATACGATGGTGTAAGCAACGATCTGTGGGGAGTATCAGTTGACTTGATTGGAGATCTAGTGGTGACCATGGGGATGGTGATGAGGTTGGTGGCACTCAAATGAGGAAAGGTGCTAGTTCTGAGGAGATTGTCGCCATCTTACTTGACTCCTCTGGGGACGTCTTGAAGCTGGTGTTGACCAGATCGGCGAGGAGCGTGGGGTAGAAATAGGTCTGGCAGGAGGCTCGGGGTCAAGAAGGCCCAGCTTAACCAATAGTTCTTTGCCTTCAATTATGTTGTAGACCGTGTAGGTTGAGCCGTTATGTATTATTGACAGTTTAAAGGGGAAACCCCAGCGATATCTTATTCTAGCTGTTTGTAGAATGGAGGTGACCTCTTTCATCCTGCGTCTCCTATCAAGTGTAGCTGGGGATATATCTGGGTAAATCTGGATCCTGTGGCCCTCAAACACAATGTTAGGGGTATTTCGTGAGGCACGCATAATTTCTTCTTTTAGTAGAAAGTCCTTCATACACATGATAATGTCACGTGGAGGTTTGTCAGGTGTTGGTTTGGGACGAAGGGCTCTGTGAATTCTGTCGTAAGTAAAAATCTAAATTTGCTTATCTGGCAGTAAATTTTGGAAGAGCTTGGAGATATTTGGTGCGAGGTCGGTGACCGACTCTGGAATACCGCAGACTCTGATGTTATTGCGTCTGTTTCTATTGTCCAAATCTTCCATTTGAGCTTGCATAAACGCGAAGCTGTCGGCCAGGGATTCATAATCTTTCCTGAGGTCATTGTGGGAAAGAGAGAGTTCGTCATGTTTGGTTTCCAATATGTCGGTGCGGCTGCCTATGTTTGCAATCTCATGTGTGAGAGCGCTGGTTGTTTTATGCAGTTCCTGCTGTATTTTGTCTGCAAGTTTCTCATATATAGCTGTGAGGCTATTGTCTAGGTCAGCCTTAGAGAGAGGAGAGGAGTACTCACTGTGAGTGGTATGCTGAGACAGCGCGGGGAGGCCTGTAGTCACGGAGGCACCGGCGCCATCTTGAGACTTTCTAGCCTGGGATTTCTCCATGATGTGAAGAGGGCTTGCGGTGTGTTTAGAGCGGTTAATCCTCCGTTTTTTGTGGTTGGGCATGTGCAGGTATATTCCGCAGGGGTGCTGGGTGTTTTTCAGCCAGAAACGAGGCGAAAGGCCCTGGGAAATCCGGCTTGGCAGACCGGGTCAGACGGAGCTGATCTCAGACACGTCCGTCCCGCATCGCGCCGCGCATGCGCCCCCCCCTGGTATGGATTTTAACGGGAACTCTAAGCCAAATTTAAAAAAAATGGTGTGGAGTTCCCCCTAAGAATCAATACCAGACCCTTTATCTGAGGACGCAACCTGGCAGGCTGCAGGAAAAGAGGGGGGGCGAGAGAGCGCCCCCCCTCCTGAACCATACCAGGCCACATGCCCTCAACATTGGAAGGATGCTTTGGGGGTCTGTGACCCCTCAAAGCACCTTGTCCCCATATTGATGTGTACAAGGGCCTCATCCCCACAACCCTGGCGATGGTTGTGGGGGTCTGCGGGTGGGGGGCTTATCAGAATCTGGAAGTCCCCTTTAACAAGGGGACCCCCAGATCCTGCCCCCCTGTTTGAAATGGTAAGGGGGTCCTACCATTTCACAAAGAAAGTGTAAAAGAATGAATTTAAAAAAGACACACACACCGTTGCAAAAGTCCTTTATTAAAAATATATATTTTTTTTTTTAAATTTCAGCGGTGGTAATCCACTCTTGCTATCCAGAGACGAATGATCATCTCTCCGGGGTCCAGCGATGGCTGAACTGATCCAGCGATGGGTGATCTCTCCCTCCAGCACAGTGCATCCATCCTCTGTCTCCACTGGTGGAGACACTGCAGGGATCCTGGCAGCATGACATTTCTTATATGAGGAGGGTGGGGCCACCCATCACCTGACCCCGCCCCCCTCTGACACAAGTGGGAAAGTCTGGCTTCCCCAATGAAGTGTGGGTGACCCGCCCCGCTCTGATGTAACGCAGATTTATGTTACATCAGAGGGAGGGAGAGATCACCCGTCGCTGGATCAGATCAGCCATCGCTGGACCCCGGAGAGATGATCATCCGTCGCTGGATAGCAAGAGTGGATTACCACCGCTAGAATCTTTTTTTTATTTTTTTTATTTTTAATAAAGGACTTTTGCAACTGTGTGTGTGTCTTTTTTAACATTCTTTTACACTTTCTTTGTAAAATGGTAGGAGTACTTTTGTACCCCCTTACCATTTCAAACAGGGGGGGAGGCGGGATCTGGGTTGTTAAAGGGGGCTTCCAGATTCTGATAAGCCCCCCACCCACAGATCCCCACAACCACCGGCCAGGGTTGTGGGGATCAGGCCCTTGTCCTCATCAACTTGGGGACAAGGTGCTTTGAGGGGTCAGAGACCCCCAAAGCATCCTCCCAATGTTGAGGACATGTGGCCTGATATGGTTCAGGAGGGGGGTGCTCTCTTGTCCTCCCTCTTTTCCTGCGGCCTGCCAGGTTGCATGCTCGGATAAAGGGTCTGGTATGGATTTTTTGTGGGAACTCCACGCCATTTTTTTTTTATTTGCCGTGGAGTTCCCCTTAAAATCCATACCAGACCTGAAGGGTCAATACACCACAACAGACCATATATCTATATAAGCTGCCAATACACCACAACAGACCATATATTTGTATAGGCTGTCAATACACCTCAACAGACTATATATCTGTTAGGATGCAAATTAACCACAACAGACCATATATTTAAAAAAGGCTGCCAATACACCACAACCGACCTTAAATTGCATCATTTTTCTTGACAGGGTGCAACAATGGATGGTAGTGCACTACCCCACAAAGTGGTGTGCAGCAATGCATTGGTGTTGCAGGAGCATTGCCTTGAACATTAATCAGTGATGCATTAATGAGTATATTCTTTTACAATGAAATTCATGTCCCATAAACATAGATTTATAATACACTTGGTGTGTGCTGTTGTGGTGTGTGCCCAGTAACACACTGAGGGGATTTACTAAAACTGGTCAGAATCTGGTGCAGCTGTGCATGGTAGCCAATCATCTTCTAACTTCAGGTTTTTATAAGGCAGTGCACCATAATGCATGGAAGTGCATGTCCATGCAGAGTGGTGTGCTGTAATGCACATGCATTGGCAAGGTTCATTAAGGTGTCATTAAAAATAAATAGCACTGCAGTGTGCCCACATGCATCATGCACATTTTTTTTTTTGATAACACGTGAATTCTGGCAAATACCCATGACATCCAGACCTTAAAGAGGGATTTCACAGAAAAAAAATTATTAAAAGCCAGCAGCTATAAATACTACAGCTGCTGACTTTTAATAAATGGACACTCACCTGTCCCAGGGTCCAGCGATGTTGGCAGCTGAGGCCGATCGATCGCTCGGCTCTCGGCTGCTGCCACTGCCATTCTAGGTGAGAGAATCAGGAAGTGAAGCATTGCGGCTTCACTTCCCGGTTCCCTACTGCGCATGCGCGAGTCGCGCAGCGCAATAGGAATGGTCCGCGCTGTCTCTGGGACCCGTGTATGTGGGACAGGAAACGGCATAGACTCCCGTGGGAGTCTATGCCCGGAAGTGGGTGCAGATACCTGTCTTAGACAGGTATCTGTACCCCCCTCCCCCCTGAAAAGTGCCAACTGTGACACCGGAGGGGGGGAGGGTTCCGATGAGCGAAAGTTATACTTTAGGGTAGAACCCCGCTTTAATTTTCACATGGGGAAACATAAGTATAGATCACCTTATGTTGACTATAAACAATAAAAAAAAATTCAGACAATGTTTTAGAATCACAAGATTTACTAAACTAATTTGTAGCTGGAGGACCTACTGCATTGGATATAAATGTATCTAATTGTTTAGGTGGTCCTTGCACACTACCTAGAGGTGATTCAGTTCGCATTGTGCGCTATACAAATATTTCATTCATTCATTCATTCACTACAGTTGTTGGTAAATTTTGTTGATTAAAAGCTAACTAACATGTTTTTAAGTCCCTTTTCAATGGTTTGTCTGGCACAAATTAACTATTTGCTGTATTGACAGGTGCATTTGCTGGGTGCACTTAACTGTAAGCATTTAGCCTCAGCTACATACAGTGTACAGTGCCGTGTTCATAGAAAGCTTTGTATTAGTAGAATAGAATGTTAGCCATTAATGGCTGAGCAGCACTCAGCCTGACTTTTCTTTGTTCCAAGAGTGGGACTGGATGTTCTCGTTCTACTTCCAGAACACAGCGCTGTATACTGTATTTAGCTGAGGTTAAATACAGTTAATAGCGCACCTACTAGCACAGTAAAGAGATTGGGCCAGTTTGTCCCAAAAGTACATTCAATGTGGAGTTAGGCTTTAAATAGATCAAATCTAAAGTAAGAGCTATTTGTGGGCAACACTAGAATAAAAAAACATGAACTTGCCGATGGATGAAACCTTTTTCGTGGGGGTTGCTGGAGTCTAGACACGTGCATTAGTTTTCGTCCGAATGCATTTTCGTCCTAATTTCGGATATTTTCATGCAGAATCCGAAAACTGAATGATCCGACATAAATGCTTTATTTTTGTTTTTGTTGTGAGAACAGATCGATATAGATAGGAGATTCAACATGACACTGACAATAGAAATCTGTGTCCATCGAACCTGTGGTCGAATGTGCCTAACCTTAGCTCTATTAGTCCAAGATTATTCTACATAGAGAGAAAAGATTTGACATAGAGAGAAAAGATTCGACATTATAGAGACAATAGCAAAAAAGGTCAAATGTGCCTAACCTAACTCTATTAGTCCAAGATTATTCGACTTAGAGAGAAAAGATTCGACATGAAGATTCGACGAAGCAGTCGCCTCGTGTGGACATTTATGGTCAAATGCTCCACCCATAGTCTATAGAAGAATTCTAATGTTGGTTGACTAGTAATAATAATTAATAAATATAATTATTACTAGTGTCATACAACATTAGAATTCTACTATAGCTTGTAGGTCAGAACATTCGACCGGAAATGTACGATTTCAGTGTGCACATACTACTGGAGTCCAAAGATGATTTCTGCTGCATAGAATCTATTGAAGGAGAAACAAAAAAAGATTTGTATTCTTCTACTATACAGTTGTGCTCAAAAGTTTGCATACCCTGGCAGAAATTGTGACATTTTGGCATTAATATTGAAAATATGACTGATCATGCCAAAAAACTATCTTTTATTTAACTACTTCCCTACCCGCTCATAGACATATGATGTCAGCAGATGGGATCTCGCATCCTGGGCGGGTGTCATATGATGTCCTTGGCTTTCTGTTGGTATTGAGGGTGCACCCACCATGTTTATCGGGGAGCTGATGTGCGTGCCTGGCAGCCACGATGACCGCGAGCACTCACGATCACTCGTTACAGAACAGGACCGTGGATATAGCACAAGAAATAAAAACCGCAGAGGTGATCTAATACCAACAAAAGAAAGCTCTATTTGTGGGGAAAAAAAATTGAAAAAATTTCATATGGGTACAGTGTTGCACGACCGGTCAATTGTCATCCAAAATGTTACAGCGCTGAAAACTGAAAATTGGCCTGGGCAGGAAAGGGGTAAAAATGCCCAGTATTGAGGTGGTTCGCAGTCACATTAAGCCATTTATTATCACATCGTTTTTGGGATCCTTTTTAAATCATAATAATAACAGAAATCACCCTGATGGCCCTGATAAATAAAGTTTACATACCCTGGAATATTTGGCCTTGGTACAGACACAGAAAGTGACACACATAGATTAAAACGGCAATTCAAGCTTAATTTCCCACGTTTGTGGCTTTTCTAAATCAGTTGTTAGATCTCACATGAATGCACTAAGCAGGCTAGACCCTGAGCCATGAGGAGGTAGAAAAGAACAGTCAAAACCTGCGTAACAAGGTAATGAAACTTTACAAAGATGGAAAAGGATATAAAAAAGATATCCAAAGCCTTGAATATGCCAGTCGGTACTGTTTAATCACTTAATAAGAAGTGGAAAATTTGGGGAACTCTTGATACCAAGCCAAGGTCAAGTAGATCAAGAAAGATTTCAGCCACAACTGACACAGGAACTGTTCTGGATACTAAGAAAACCCCACAGGTAACCTCAGGAGAAATACAGGCTGCTCTGTAAAAAGATGGTGTGGTTGTTTTTAAGGAGCACAAAACAACCACACCATCTTGACACAACCACACCATCAAGCACTTGAACAAAAAAGAGCTGCATGGTCAAGTTGCCAGAAAGAAGCCTTTACTGTACAAGTTCCACAAAAAAGCCTGGTTACAATTTGCCCAACAGCTTGACATGCCAAATTGGCTTTTTTGTGGCATTGGCGCAGTAAAGGCTTCTTCCAGAGTGACATTGTCTGCTGTTGAATTGAAGTGAAAGATACATCTGAGGCATATAATACTTATTTTATATGAAAGCGGTACAGAGTTAGATCATGCTGTTTTGATGGTTCATAGGGCCCATTCATGCCATTGCGGTTTGGTGCATTGCCTTGACATGTGTTATAATGCGTGTTAAAATGTGCCACATTAAGGCAACCTATTTGAACAGGCTCGTAAAGCTTCAGAATACAATAAAATATGTGCCTGCTCCATTTTTTGCAATTCAACACACCCATGCATGATAGGGAATAACCATACGTTGCAGTGTGCTTCAATGCAGGTGTGTTGTGGTGCCATTCAATGTGACACCACAGAACATCAGTGTGCTTAAAATGCTCTGTTGCAATGCAATGGTGTGAATGTACTGCTGCAACAAGGGTGTTCAGCAATAATGTGCACAAGTCCCTGTCCCTGGCAGATTATGTCAGATTATGAATCCAGGTGCAAAACGCTTATCTAGCATCTTGTTTGAGCAACTAGATAAACGCTTAGCACCCAGATTCATAATCTGGCTCACAACCAATATATATAACTACACTACTACTTGGAGATTGTTTGTTGGAAACTTTCTATTTACCGATTTCTGTTGTGGTTATAATATGGTGATAGTATGTAATGTGATGTCAGATCTATTTATGTACAGAGTGCTTCACAATTACTAGGTTTTTGAATATTTTCTATAGTGTATACACTGATATGTACTATTTATAAAAAAATATTTTTATGTACGCAAAAAATTTTAATAAAAAAACTATTTTTACCTCTAGTTTGTTTACCAGTGTGCCCTTAAAGTCCAAACATTTAGACCTTAGTTTTTTCCTATATCCACTATTGGGACGTTGGCACAAATAATACCTATGTACTCACAGTGTCACCCTGTGAGTGCATAAAAAACCCTTCAAAAAATTTCCTTAGAATAAAATTCAAAGTACTAACAATAATTTGCAAAGCCATCCATAACTCTGCCCCCAGCTACATCACTAACCTACTCCCAAAATACCAAGCCTCTCTCTTCGGTCATCCCAAGACCTCCTGCTCTCTAGCTCCCTTGTCACCTCCTCCCATGCTCGCCTTCAGGATTTCTCCAGAGCTTCTCCCATCCTTTGGAACTCCCTACCCCAATATGTCCGACTGTCCCCTAATCTATCCATCTTTAAGCGATCCCTGAAAACCCTTAACACTGTTTTACTTCCTCCATCAGCTCCTCCCCCCACAGATATTACCTTTTGTATCAACTGACCCTTCCTTTTTACATTGTAAGCTCTAACGAGCAGGGCCCTCTGATTCCTCTTGTACCAAATTGCAATATAACTGTAATGTCTGCCCTCATGTTGTAAAGCGCTGCGCAGACTGTTTCTGTGCAGAGCTGCACCAGATTTTACACGTTCCAGTTTTTAGTAATTAACCCCCCCCCCCCAATGTGCGGTCTAGCAGTGCGAAGGAGCAGAGGTTTAGGTGATTTGCTTCGAGGCTTGCAAGAGGATCGGAGCTGATCTGGTGATTACGAAACATTCAAGATAGTTGGTCGTCTTCCGGCTTCCTGCACCGAAACTCCTACATGCTCGCATCCGCGCAGATCGGTTTACGAGAGGATTCGACCCAATTCGAGGATTACGATATATCCGAAGAGGTGGCCCGGTTCCAGCTTTCTGCATCGTAACGTCTGTGTGTCCGTATCTGCGCATACGGACCGGTGATCTGGTAAGCCTCCATTCACTATTGATTTACAGAGTTGAAGGGTCCACGTGGTCAAGCACTATTTTTGTTTGAAAAAACAAGATCGACTACATTTTTGTTGTACAGTCACATGGGATATTTTACACTGTGTTGCACCATTATACACATTTTTTTTTGACTTTATGATTTTTGGTTTTTGGTTTTTCAAATTTATTGGACATTTGAGTTACAGATTAATGTTCCTTATTTGATGATTGATTTCTTGAAAGTTTTTGAAGATTGATTTTTGATTGTATCTTGCACTAAACGATTTCACATTATTTAGATTCACAATATACAGTTCCCTACTATTGAGTTTTTCACTAAAATTTATAAATTTTCTTAATAAGTCACATTTATACTCAGAGGTTAAGCGCTGCACTTTTGTCTTTACTATATAAAACCTGTATAATAATAATAATAAGTGAGACTTCCATGAGAATCAAATGAAACACCACCTCCACCTTAAAATTCAAGGCTTACCAGAAGGTTGGACTTCAAAGCTGAGCGGTCAGTACAAGCATATGGTAAGTATTGTTCAATTCCTATACAGGATTTAAATGCTGCATTTGGTAACCAACAACTCCAATAGTACAGATTACCCATGGCTTTTTTTATAAAACATAAAATATATTTTTATAAAACATAAAACACTTCTGTAGTGTGCAGCGTATTCCAAAAAGGCAGCTGCTTGTGTAACTCATGGTGTGCGTGATGACATAAGCATCCAGAAACTCCACCCCATGTGTTTTGTCCCAATAGGACCTCCTCAGAGGCTCTGGACATGGATTTCACATTGCTCCTTAGGAATGCTAATGGGTTAATGGAAAAAATTGTCCAATAAGGAATATCAGACCCCGCTCCATAGTTTATCCAATATACTGCCATCTAGTTGCAAAAATAAGTACAAAAGAGCAAGGCATATGGAAATGTAATGTTTGCTGTCAAACACGACCTCCAGTGGTCAAAAATAGATATATTAAAATGTCATAATAATTGCCAAGCTGCAAGTGACACAGGTAGCCCTCTCTGTTAAAATATAACTAATGATAAAAACTTTCTTGGTAAGTTTTGGATACAATAGAGAGGAATCAGACTAGATCATTCATAAATCTGTAGAAGAATTAAGACAAGATTCGTATGACTGACCACTAACTTTCAACATGTCATGGTGTGGATGAGCAATGGGTGTAGCCTGACTTCTATTGATTCTCCATTATTCTTATGAGAGTGGGTAATGGATCATTTTGCTTGTTAGTTTTAGCTGATTAGGCATTGATAGGTATCACTGATGGCACGGGCAGGCATTGGGGGTGGGCAATAATTGGCAGCTGCCTGGGCACTGATTGGTAGCTGCCTGGGCATTGATTGGCATTTCCCTGGTGGTCTAGGGTGGCATACCTGGTGGTCCAGGGTGGTGGCAATCCCTGGTGATAGAGGGTCATATGACAGCATCCCATAACGAGAGCCGCACCACCCCGCCTCACAGTGGGCGGGTGGCAAGCAGTTTAACAGCGACACCACTGAAAACTGAAAATTGGCTTGGGCAGGAAGGGGGTGTAGGTGCCTGGTATTGAGGTGGTTAAGTGTGCCTATCACTATTGTTGTTTATAATGAAACAATATTCACAAGGGCAAAAAGTTAAAGTACCCTAAACTCAGGCCTGGAAAGTTGTCATCATTGGATACAATTCATTTAGAAACCTCGGACTCTGGCTGACATTCTCTGACTTTTGTTGGCAACATTCATCTCATGTATAACACAGAAAATGTGATGTCACTGAATGCTTCACCTAGCAAATGTCAAAGAAAGTTTCAATTACAGCAGGGTAATTCTTTTGGTTAATGTGCAGCAAAATATGCCAATCGTTAGAAATGCCCCAGGATAAATTTTCTTTGTTAAATGCTGCATTTATTTAATGCATTTTAATGCCTGCATTGCTTTTGCAGTAGAGCAAGAGAAATGAAAAAAATAATGTGCTTTGGTATATTTGTGGCCCAGTGAAAAGTATTTGATGTACCAAAAAAAGCATGCAGTCAAGGGCCCCAGTAAATTTTAATAAACTACAACTTTGTAAAATGTTCATAAATGTTATTTTACTACCTGTTTTCTTTCGTTATTTTTTTAGTCTGGGTCCCCAGTGGAGATGTTCACCCATCTATTTACACTGGTGACCATTTTTCTCTGAGATAGAATATGAGAGCAAATCCAAAACTTTAGTGTTATCACTTCAACAAATGCATCACTCTTCCAATGAGAATACCTGTTCCAATGATAGGTCTCTCTGGGGGGTTTTCTTCTAATTTCTTTTAGCCTACTTACAGAATTTTTATGGTTAAATATATTTTTTATTAACCATGTTTCAAGTAAAGCAGTAGGGGGTACAGAATAAAGAAAAAAAGGGGGTTGGGGAGTAGTGGCAGACAAACACCACCACATACATGTTACACATAGTTAGGTCATATAAATGCAGATAACATTACATGGGAGTTGCAGACAATAGTCTAAGCATTTAGTGTATCCAATCAGTTGGATATATAAAATTGTATATAACTCAGGGGTGGGGAGGGATGGGGAAAGGGAAGGGGGGTGGGGTAAGGGGGGGTGGTTATAGATATACAGTTAGTGTGACTGCTACCTTTCATTCTCAGTATGGCTGAGATTGGATTCTTAGGGGGCCGTTCACTGGGAGTGTGGTCATCTATTCATCTGGACCACTTACTCCAGTAATGTTTTGGCTGTGGGCACAAAAGGCATCTCTCAGATCATCCTCTAGTAATTCTGTTCAATAGTCTATCTGAGGTTGAATAGTGGACCCAGACATACCATAGTTTAAGATGTTTATCCCAGTTTTCTCCCTCCCTAGCCTGCATCTCCTCCATAAGCATGACATTATTGAGGATGGCAATCCACCTGTGGAGAGGGGGGGTTACTTCAGATTTCCAATATTTTGTGATCAGCTGCCGAGCTGCCAATAGAAAAAATTCTAAGGACGTTGGTTTTCTGGGATTTGACTGATTCTGGGAGGATAGACTGTAGGGCCACCTTTGGGGAGAGGGTGAGAGAGTCATTATACATTTCATTATAGATTTCAAATATACCTTTCCAAAAGGGGTGGATTTGATTGCATTCCCACCAGATATGGAGGTATGCTTCTTTTCCTCCATGACAGCAAGCATCTGAAGTGTTGGGGAACATCCCATGGACCGAGACCAGATCCCTGTACCATCTGGATAGTTATTTGTAGTTTTTCTACTGTGTGAAGATGGAGATTGAAGATCTGTGGGTGAACGTGAAAGAGGTCTGCCACTCACCTGGGGTGATATCTTTACCCAGTTCTCTGGACCACTTTTGTGTGAATGGGAGTTATGGATGTAGGAAAGAATTTCTCCATATATATTAGAGATAGCGTGTGTCTGGAAACCTGGGAGAGACTGCACATCTCCTCAAAGGTCATTGGGGTTCTGTGTATTCGACCTGATAAGTGTAAGGGAGAGCAGAAGGGACATCATGGATAACCAGTTCGTTGAGGGGGGTTGATTTCCCTCTTATAGTTTGAATCTGTCCGTTTTCGCCTGGACAAAGGAGTGTGCTGTTGGCCAGTCTGCCTTCTCATAGCCACCTATTCATCTAGAGGTTTCATAGTCAGGAAGTGTTGGGTTGTGAAATAGATGAGTCAGGGGGCTGGGATCAGTGGATAGTGCATAAGTTATATGTCGACAGTACCACAGAACCAGTGCCATCTCAGTCAGTGAGGAGAGCAAAGGCATGGTGCAGTTTTTGAGGTGGTATCCCCACAGCAGAGCCCGCAGGTCTACCTGCACAATATCTTGTTCTAGCAGTGTTGATGGTTTGGTCAATGGGTGTGGGAACCATTCAGTAGTCCATTCCAGTAGTCTGGAGAATATGGCCGAGGCATAATATATTTCAAAATCTGGGAGGCCGATGCCACCGGTGTGTTTGTGGGTGCATAATATTTTGTGTTTTAATCTGGAACGTGGTGTTGCCATACAAATTTAATTGCCAGGGGCCGTAGTGTTTGAAGGATTGAAAGAGGGCAATTGGGAGGTCCTGGAACAGGTAGAGTAGTTTGGGGAGGACATCCATCTTAAGTACATTGATATGTCTGAGCCATGGTAGCTTAAGGTGGTGCCACGAGTCAAGTGATCTTTGGATTTTTGTCAGTAGAGGGCTAAAGTTCAGTGGGTAGATGTTGTGAAAGTTAAGTGACATCTCAGTCCCTAGATATTTGATTGATTTAGTTTGCCAATGAAAGGGAAAGTTTTGTTGGACTAGTGAGAGGATGTGGGTGGGTAAGGATATGTTCAGGGCCTCTGTTTTATTTATGTTTAGCTTAAAGTTGCTGTGAGTGCCGAAACAAGCTAGCTCATGGAGAAAGGAGGGAATGCTGATGTGAGGTTGTGTCACATAGAGCAGTAGGTCATCTGCCTATAGGGAGAGCTTACAATGGGCCGAGGGGGTGTGGATTCCATATATGGAGTCATTGTGTTCAATGGTGATAACAAAAAGGAGGGGGGGGATAGTGCGCAGCCTTGTCTGGTCCCTTTGTTGATCTCTAATGTCTCTGTGTGTTCAACGTTGGCCATGACTTTCACTGAGGGGCTGGAATAGAGGGACATCATTTTCTCTAAGATTCTGGGACCTAGTCCAATCTGCTAAAGCGATGATTTAAGAAATGGGCAGGTGGGGATGTGTTAACATAGAGTGTAGGTGATTAGATGGAGGGTTTTTGTGGTGTTATCTCTGGCCTCATGGACCGGGACAAATCCTACCTGGTCACTGTGTATTATGTGGGGTAGTACGGGACCAAGACGATTCATTATTATCTTGGAGAACAGTTTGAGGTCCACATTTAGTAAGGAGATGGTTCTGTAATTACTGCAGTTCACGTGGTCCTTCCCTGGTTTGAGGATGACACTATTTGGACCTGTAGTATATGAGTGGATAGGGGTGAGCGTTGTCTACTTCTTCAAAGGCTTGTGCCATGATTTGGACTAGCTGTCTGTCAAACGTCTTGTAGAAGCGTGGTGTGTAGCCATCCGGCCGAGAACTTTTACCGTTTTTGAACGCAAGTAAATAGTCAGATGTGGTGATAGGTGCTTCAAGGTACTCAATGGCATCAGTAGGAATCGTGGGCAAGGCTGTGTCTATAATGTATGCAGTCATGTCTGTGTCACCAGATCTGAGGGCTGTATTTAGTGTCAGGTTGGGGGGCATGTTGTATAGTGATGAAAAATAATTTTGGAATTCGGAGACAGAGTTCTTGTGGAGCTTGCAGTTAGGATGCGCCAGAATGTGTGGGAAGGTTTGTCTGTGTTGTCTGGGGGTGAAGGGTTTGCACTAGGTGTTTGCCGCATTTGTTAGTTTGCACATAGTGTATGTGTCTTCCCTTAATGTGGCCGAATAGAGAGTGTTCCGTTAAGAGGTGGAGTAGGTCACAATGCACAATAGAGAGTTCTGCTAAGGTTTTAGGATCTAGCGTGCGTTTGTTTCCTCAAGGGAAGCAATGAGAGCAAATAGACGTTTTACTTCTGCTATGGGGGCCTTTTTTAGTTGTGAGCCATGCTGGATGATTATTCCCCACAATATACATTTCAACGTTTCCCATTTATTCATGTGAGAGGTCTCATCGGTAGCATGGGTGTGTGTGAAGTCTCTAATCGCATTGGATATCGATGTCGTACAGGCTAGGTCTGATAATAAGTTGTTATTCAGTTGCCAGGTGCGTCTGAGTGTGGGTCTGGGGAGTCTGCCTAGTGAGAGGTGTACCAGGGCATGGTTTGACCAGAGGCTGACTCATATAGGGCATGCAGGGTCAAAGTCTAGCAGCGATTGTGATGGCAGGATGTGGTCTATTCTGCTATATGACCTGTGTGCCAAGGAGAAAAATGTGTAGTCCCTACCAGTAGGATTGAGTATTCTCCAAATATCCACCAAGGACAGGTTGGTGAAAATGGAGTGCATTTTTGTTAATGTGGATGGTGATTTGTGGGACTTACCAGAAGAGGAGTCCAGTATCGGTACCAATGGGACATTCAGGTCCCCCCTCAATATCAGATAAAGGGTCCCAAATGCTTCCAGACGAGCTACCATGGAGGATAGAAAGGCGAGTTGATCCTGGTTAGGGAGATAAACTTAGCCAGCGTGAATATAATTTGCATGTACTTCAATTTCAAGAACAAGTAGAGCCCTAATGGATCGATATAAGAGTCTAGGACCTTCGGGGTGAAGGAGTTATGGAACGCTATTGAGACTCCCTTTAACTTAGCGGAGGGATTCGTGCTATGATACCAGGTGGTGTAATATTTATTTGGGAGGGGGGTATAGAGTCCGATCTAAAGTGAGTTTCTTGGAGAAATATTATCCGAATATGGGCCCTGTGGAAGATATAGCAGCTGTCTGCGTTTCTCTGGGGTATTAAAGCCTTGGCAGTTAAGCAAGAAAACCTGAAGCGCTAAGGTGGATGTGAGAGGGAGTCAACCAATATATATCATAAGGGCTGTGGATATATCAGACAGAAGGGGAGGGTGAAGGATAGGAGGGAAGGGGAGGAGAGTACAAAGTGTGAAAAAGAAAAATGTTGCCAACAGTGATGAGGTAGTCCTGCATACAGTTTTGTCGGTGTGATAGAGCGGGATAATCAGAGAAAGTATCTGAGTTGGCCGGGCTGTTGGGAATCTGGGGACTGATCCCTGAAAGGTGGGCAAACAGTGCCCTCTAGTGACCATAGGGAGTAAATAACATAGGTCTCTAGAAATAGGCATAACTAAATTAAACATTGAAAACAGAATCAGTAAAGACCTTCTAAATATAACATATATGTTAGCAGGTAAATCAGTAGGGACTGGGTATTCCGGGTGGTCTGGGGATGGCCTCCATCAAGAGAGTCCGTCTCTGTCACCCACTTAAATGCAGAGAGCAAAGTGAAATAGTGAAATATGACATTTTGAAATATAACAGCTGTGAACTAAACTAAGAACAGTGCTGATTAAGACATAATGGTTATCTTGGAACACACTCGGCATTACCAGGGGCCTGTCTAACTTGAGGCGGTCAACCAGTAGTGGGTTGCTAATCACATGCAGGGCTCCTAGCATCAGGAGAAGAGAAAGAGCCTGTCCCACTGGCTGGTGGGAGAGTGGGAAAGTTCATCCTGCTGGAGATTTGGATGAGGTAGAGTGGGAACGTTTCTTCTTTGTGAAGGTTGTCCATCCAGTGCAGAGAGGCAGGCCATGGGTCGCTGCTTGCAGGGGCCAGTCAGGATGCAGATCTGAGGGAGTCACCAATAAGTTAGCTAGGTCCCCAAGTGTGCAGAAGGTTGCTTTCTTGCCATTGTGGGAGGCTGTGAGCTGGAAGGGAAATCTCCATCTGTAATTGATTTTTTTTTAGTTTGCAGTGCGTTTGTGAAGGGTTTAAGGCCTTCCTTATCAGCAGTGTTTGCTTAGACAGGTCAGTTAGCAGCACGACTGGGGTGTCATTGAAGAGAATAGAGTCCTGTGTGCGTGCAGCTTGCATGATATCAGAATTAATATTGAAGAATCAGATCCTGCAGATGACATCTCTTTGGTAGGCAGGGTTTGTACTGACTCATTTTCAATCAGGGCGTCCTTAGGTTTGGCATGAATTTGGTTGAATATGGCTGTGACTGCAGTTGCTAAGTCATTCAGTTCTACCGTTTCTGGCAGACCACAGATCCTTAAATTATTGCATCTGCTTCTGTTCTCTTGGTTGTCCTCTGTTTGTTGGATTTATATGGTAGACTCGTGGAGAATCTCCCAATGTTCAGTGAGTTTTGTGACTGAATCTTCCACTGTGTGTCCAATGTCCTCAATGCGGTGACCAATGTCCCTGTGTAGATCAGTCAGCTCCTGTTTGTATGATCTTTCCAGTCTGCTGATGTAAGATTCTTTTTTGTGGGTAGTGCTTTTATATATGCTTCCGTGTCCCAACCATCCCTGGAGTTGTGAGGTATATGTGATGGGCTATTAGAACAGTGAGAGCCATGCTCTGATCCCTGTGGTGAGTGGGGTGTATGTCTGGGGTGTACCTGAGAGGCAGCCTGTACTGTGGCTGTACATGTCACTGCCATCTTTAAAGCTGGGGTGGCCTTGTCGCCTGGGCCGATTTTCTGCAGATACCAGGCCGATTTCACCTGGTTTTTGTGCTCCGGTGGGTTGGGGAGCTGTACAAGATTTGGGGCAGCGCAAATAAAGATAACAGTGGCAGTAGAAAGCAAAAATCTTTCAGTACAATTAAGCTCTATGCAAACTACGGAAAAGACATTGGATAAAAAAAAAAAATAATTCTTCTGGAAAAACACTCCAAGAAACTCTGCAAAAACAATGTATTTTTCTGCTCCTAGATGCTGAAGATCAAAAAACACTAATAGCCTAAAGTAGCTGCATGGACACATATGATAACACTATTTAGCTTCTAGGACCAAACAAATGCTAATAACAGCTTCTAGAAGCTTAAAAATTGCTAGTGTGCATGGAGACTTAAGCCTCGTATGCATGATCGGATTTTCGGGAGGGAATTGTGTGATGACAGACTGTTTGGCTAAAATCCGACCATTAGTACGCTCCATCAGACAACTGTTGGCCAACTTTACACCAACAAATGTTGGATGGCAGGCTAGTAAATTTTCGGCAGACAAAGGTCTGTAGTCAGATTTTCTTATAGTGTGTACACAAGTCCATCACACAAAGGTTCAAAGTACAAACACACATGCTCAGAATCAAAACACAACAAAATCACCAAACACAACATTAGCAGAAGGTGCCCAAATGGTGGCGCTCAAGAGCTGAAATTCCATGTAGTATGTCTCTACGTTCATGTTTGTTGGCTGGCAATTGTGTACCGTTTGTATGCAAGACATGTTCATGGCACACGCCCTCTAAACAAAAGTCTGGTGCTTTGTCTGCCCACAATACAATTGTGTGTACAAGGTTTTAGGCTTTGTGTTCACTTGGCCATCATGTACCATAGCCGCAGTTAACCCCAAATACCACAATTTTGCTGTGCTTTTGCCGCATTTTGCGTTTCCCTTGGCCGGGGGTAAAAACGTTCCTGTTCTGAATGCAATTCTTCCACGTTCAGGAGAGGGAGGCTGAGGGAGGGTGAACCCCACCTAACTCCAACAGCTCTTAAACTCTACTAAAAGCTGATGTGTACATGACACATAGCGGGTTATTTACGAAAGGCAAATCCACTTTGCACTGCAAGTGCACTTGGAAGTGCAGTCGCTCTAAATCTGAGGGGTGTATCTGAAATGAGTGGAAGCTCTGCTGATTTTATCATCCAATCATGTGCAAGCTAAAATGCTGTTTTTTATTTTCCTTGCATGTCCCCTTCGGATCTACAGTGACTGCACTTCCTTTTAGTAAATAACCCCCATAGGCTTTTAAGAAGTTGACTTTAGGAGCTTCAGCAAAAAAAAAGCCAAAAGCTCTTAAACTCAAGTTTAGGAGCTTCTAGTGTACATGAAGCCTAAAGCCGCGTACACACGGGCGGACTGTCTGGCCAACTTAGTCCGTCGAAACACATTTCAGCGGACAGTCCGCTCGTGTGTGGGCTTCAGCGGACTTTTTCAGCGTGCAGTCTGGCGGACTAAGTATTTCGGAATTTCCGTAATATTGTCCGTCATACTTTGGTTTCAGCGGACAATCCGCTCGTGAGTAGGCTAGCTCGACGGACTAAGTATGGCGCATGCTCAGAAAGGATTTACACGGCGAAAGGTTGCATTGCTGTGTATTGGACTTCCTATTTCTAGTCCCATCGTACGTGCTGTACACGTCATCGCGCAAACTTTCGACGGACTGTTTGTGCATCCGTGTGTGGTCAAGTCCGTTCATTCGAAAGTAGGACGGACTGTCCGTCGGATTGTCTGACGGACTAAGTTGGCCATACAGTCCGCCCGTGTGTACGCGGCTTTAGAGGGTTCTTCTTGGCTTTAAAAATCAGTCAGTTGTAAGTTATGGAGTGTGTTTGTTATATGGCTTAGTCTGGGAAATGTGGGTAAATATTCCTAATGAATGTGGTTTTTAAATACAGAAAAACAAAAATTTCTGTTCCTCGCTTTATAAATATGTCACCGGGAGAATTATTGTTAAAACACACACAATGGATTACAATAAAAACTCTGCTTTATGTGATTTACCGAGTTTCTTTTTGGAAGATATAATGCTAAAAATAAGCTATATAGCTCTTTTACTTTCCTGTGTTCAGAAGTTACGATATTCAGTAAAGCCATCACTTCTTTTTGTTTTTGTGGATAATATTTAGCCACATGCTTTTCTTTTAATAACAGAGGATTACAAAAGGGTATTGCATTATGCCAGAGGTTGCCAATAAAGATTCTGCAAAGTCAAGTCAAAGCAGCAATATCCAATATCTCTGAAAAGAGAAACAATTACCTCTCTGTGGTTTAATGCATGCAATAATAAAACACAAACAGAGAACAATGCCATTATTCAGACTGGCCATTGTTATTTTTCTTGTTTATATACAATTCAAGGAGAACTAGTATTACTTTTACAGAACTTTAAGTGGGCACCTGCAAAATCCGCTCCGGATGACGTCCCAGTGACGAAACGCGTAGGGCGTGGCCTATCGAATACACACTTCCATTACAGACGGCGTGGAAGCCGAACGGAACGCTCCCAGCAGCTTCCATACCTTTCACATTGCATCCTTTATACTGTATCCATTTATGCCATTACTTCTACCAAAAGTGTGAGTAGTTTTAAGTATCTTCTTAAATAAATTGATTTATACGGTATCACACTATGGATGGTCCTCTCTTTTAATATATATATACTGTGGCACACTCCACCTGGAAATAACGAGGGATCCTCAGCAGCCCATTTGAAGCAAGCCAGAGAGCGACACAGTAGCTCATACTGTGGAGGCTGATCCACCCCGGATGGGGTTATTTTTCTGGTGAGAGTACAACTTAGAAGTGTCCACAATGCATGAAGAATAGTTTGGATCCATCACATCCCTTCCTTTACCCACGGGAAATCCCCCATTAATTGCACTGCACTAGAGACTTCTTGCTTGTTTACTTTTTATCTTTTATATTTTTAGACTTTTTCTTGGTATACATTTTCTGGGACAAATATTTAATTTTTATTTTTATTTTTATTTATTTTTTATTTTTTATTTTTATTTTTATTTTTATTTTTATTTTTATTTTCATTTTTATTTTCATTTTTATTTTTTTTATTTTTTTTATTTTTTTTTGAAAAACTATTTTTATTTTTTCAGTCCCAATATTTGGCATGTTTCACTTGATGTACTGATATCTATCACATATTTATTGTACATTTTATTACTGCATGCATAGACCTTATTGTCACATCTGTGCACTCTAAATCCAATTACTGGGTTATTTTTTTGTGGTTCATATTTTATTTGTATAATTTTTATCTAACTGATCACTAATATATTAAGCAGTTCACAAGTTTAAGGTATTTATATGCTCTAGAGTTTAAGAAGTGATCACTATTTCAGGTTTTCTATTGCACCCAAGCTAATCTTACATTTTATAGCCAGCACGCTGGCAAATACTTACCAACGCGACTAATATTCCATACACACACATTTTGAACTTTTTCGCTTATAGTTTATATATTTATATTTTTATTTCAATACTAGAATTATTTATTGCACATTGGCACTTACACACCAGGTTGATATAACACTTTTAATTTAGTACACTATTAAGTTTTTGGCAACATATATTTTCATATATAGGTATAGCGCCAAATCTATTCATAGTACCCCCCACCTGCAAAATCAGCTTGGAGAGTGAAGAAAGGCAACAAACCAGACCTCATTTACTAAAGAAATATTTACACTAGCTTGTTTTTTCTAATGTTTAGGGAACATTTAGCTGGAACTGATTTAAAATGGAACTTCAACCAAAAGGTGAAGTTCTATTTTTCTCCTGCCTCCCCCTGCCCTCCTATTTTAAGTTTTTCTTTTTTGGATTTTTTTTTTGGAGGGGGGGGGCAGGTACCTGTTTTTGACAGGTACCTGCTCCCACTTGCCGTCAGATTGCCCCAGCAATCCGCATAGAGGTCCCCCCTTTCCCTGCAGCCTTCCGGCACAGGTCTCAGAAAGCTTGTGGGACCATTCACAAAATGCAGCACAGTGGGAAGCCAGTTGTGATGCTGCAAGCAGTCACAGTCAGCTTCCCACAGTAGGTATAGAAAGGTATTCCTGCGCCTAATCAGGGTAAAAGAAGGGCCGTACTGCTGCACACACTGGAGTGGGGTACCTGAACCCCTGCAAGAAGAACTAGTACCACTACCTCCCGTTTACTACTACAGCTTCCCACAGTAAACATGCCGGCACCTAGACATGAAGACAGCTAAAGAGCTGGCTTGGGTGAAGACAGCGCTGGATCCCTAGACAGGTAAGTGTCCTGTTATTAAAAGTTAGCAGCTACAGTATTTGTACTTATTTTTTATTTTTATTTTTTTAACCACTTGCTTACTGGGCACTTAAACACCCTTCCTGACCAGACCAATTTTCAGCTTTTGGTGTTCTCACACTTTGAATGACAATTACTCAGTCATGCAACACTGTACCCAAATGAATTTTGTGTCCTTTTTTTCCCACAAATAGAGCTTTCTTTTGGTGGTATTTGATCACCTCTGGGGTTTTTATTTTTTGCGCTATAAATGAAAAAAGACCGAAAATTTTGAAAAAAAACGCATATTTCTTTGTTTCTGTGATAAAATTTTGCAAATTATAATTTTTTTTTCATAAATTTTGGCCACAATTTATACTGCTACATATCTTTGGTAAAAATAACCCAAATTAGTGGATATTATTTGGTCTTTGTGAAAGTTAGAGAGTCTACAAGCTGTGGTGCGAATCGCACAAAATTGATCACACCTGATGTACTGGTGGCCTATCTCATTTCTTGCGACCCGAACAAGTCAGGAAAGTACAAATACCCCCCAAATGACCCCTTTTTTGAAAGTAGACATTCCAAGGTATTTACTAAGATGCATGGTGAGGTTTTTGATGTTGTCATCTTTTTCCCACAATTCTTTGCAAAATGAAGGTTTTTTTTTTTTTTTTTCTCACAAAATTTTCAATGTAATAGGTTATTTCTCTCACATGACATGTGTATACCACAAATGACACCCCAAAATACGTTCTGCTACTCCTTCTGAGTATTACGATACCAAATGTGTGAGACTTTTACACAGCCTGGCCACATACAGAGGCCCAATATTGAAATAGCTCCATCAGGCGTTCTAGGAGCATAAATTACACATTTCATTTCTCAACCACCTATTACATTTTTGAAGGCCCTGGAGCACCAGAACAATGGAAATGCCCACAAAGTGACCCCATTTTGGAAAGCTAACACCCCAACGTATAATCTATGAGACATAATGAGTCGTTTGAATGGTTCATTTTTTTTCCAGAAGTTTTGGGAAAATGTGGAAAAAAAATGAAAACGCATTTTTTTTACGCAAAGTTGTCCATTTATAAGATATTTCCAACACATAGCATGTACATAGCAAAAATGACACCCCAAAATACGTTCTACTACTCCTCCTGAGTATAACGATACCAAATGTGTGAGACTTTTACACAGCCTGACCACATACAGAGGCCCAATATTGAAATAGCACCATCAGGCGTTCTAGGAGCATAAATTACACATCTTATTTCTCAACCACCTATTACAGTTTTGAAGGCCCTGGAGCACCAGGACAATGGAAATGCCCACAAAGTGACCCCACGTGGCACTGACGACACGTGGCACTGGAGGCAGATGGCACTGGAGGCAGATGGGGCTGACAGATGGGGCTGGCAGATGGGGCTGGCAGATGGGGCTGACAGATGGGGCTGACAGATGGGGCTGACAGATGGGGCTGGCAGATGTCACTGGCAGATGGGGCTGGGGCTGGCACTGGGGCTGGCACTGGCAGATGGCACTGGCAGATGGTGCTGGCTATTTGCTCTGGCTATTTGCTCTGGCAAATGGGGCTGGCAGATGGCACTGCGGCTGGCAGATGGCACTGGCACTGGCAGGTGGCGCTGGCAGGTGGCACTGGCAGGTGGCACTGGCGGCACTGGGGCTGACGGCACTGGGGCTGACGGCACTGGGGCTGACGGATGGCACTGGCGCTGGCAGGTGGCACTGGCGCTGGCAGGTGGCACTGGCAGGTGGCACTGGCACGTGGCACTGGGGCTGGCGGCACTGGAGCTGGCGGCACTGGGGCTGACGGATGGCACTGCGCTGGCAGGTGTCACTGGCGCTGGCAGGTGGCACTGGCAGGTGGCAGGTGGCACTAGCAAGTGGCACTGGCGGCACTGGCGGCACTGGCAGCACTGGTGGTGGCAGGTGGCACTGGCAGGTGGCACTAGCGGCACTGGCACTGGGGCTGACGGATGGCACTGGCGCTGGCAGGTGGCACTGGCAGGTGGCACTGGCGCTGGCAGGTGGCACTGGCAGGTGGCACTGGCAGGTGGCACTGGCACTGGCGGCACTGACGGCACTGGGGCTGACGGCACTGGGGCTGACAGATGGCACTGGTGCTGGCACTGGGGCTGACGGCACTGGCGGCACTGGGGCTGATGGCACTGGGGCTGACGGATGGCACTGGGGCTGACGGGCGGCACTGGGGCTAACGGGTGGCACTGGCGCTGGCAGGTGGTGCTGGCAGGTGGCACTGGCGCTGGCAGGTGGCACTGGCGCCGGCGACACTGGCGCTGGCGGCACTGGGGCTGACGGCACTGGGGCTGACGGCACTGGGGCTGACGGCAGGCACTGGCGCTGGCAGGTGGCACTGGCGGCACTGGCACTACTGGCAGATGGCACTGGGCTGACAGATGGCACTGGCACTGGGGCTGACACTGGCACTGGGGCTGACACTGGGGCTGACACTGGCACTGGGGCTGACACTGGCACTGGGGCTGACACACAGATCGCTCTCCCTCCTCACACGCTGTCTCTGTGTGAGGAGGGAGAGACACTACAATGGGAGATGATCTCATATGTTTACATATGAGATCATCTCCCATTGGCAGCTGCGATTGTGCTGTGAACGGCCGCTTTGATTGGCCGTTCACGGCGATCTGTATTTGCCTGTCTCCGGGAGACACGGCGAATACAATACTTCCGCAATGCGCGCCCCCGGTGGCGCGCATTGCGGAAGTAAACACCAGGCCGTCCAGGGACGGGCAGGCGAAGGAACCCGCCCGCTCTAAGGCCGTCATTCGGCTATAGGGCGGGTGGGAGGAGGTTAAGAACATTGAAGAACTGCTTTAAGGTGAAAATAGGCTGAATAGAAACTGAATCCTTTGTTACCCACTTCAGCCCCAGAAGGTTTCACCCTCTTAATGACCAAGCCATTTTTTGCGATATGGCACTGTGTTGTTTTAACTGATAATTGTGAGGTCGTGAGACACTGCAATAGATTATGCTCTTGGTGGTATTTGATTACCTCTGTGGTTTTTAATTTTTGCACTATCAACAAAAAAAGACTGACAGTTTTGAAAAAACAACAATATTTTTTTACTTTTTTTCTGATGTAAAAGATCCAATACATTTTTTTGGCCTGGTATGGTTCAGTGGGGGGGGGGGGGGGGTGCTCTCTCCCCCCCTCTTTTCCTGCGGCCTGCCAGGTTGCGTGCTCGGATAAAGGGTCTGGTATGGATTTTTAGGGGGAACTCCACGCCATTTTTTTTATAAATTTGGCGTAGAGTTTCCCTTAACCACTTCCCGACCGCCGCACGACGATGTACGTCGACAGCATGGCACGGGCAGGCATATGGGCGTACCTGTACGTCCCTGCCTTCCCGCGGGTCGGGGGCCCGATCGGGCCCCCTGCCCGGTGCCTGCGGCGGTCGGTATTCGTGCGGGAACGATCCCGGACGAGGGGGCGGCCATTCGTTCATGGCCACCCCCTCGCGATCGCTCCCGACGAATAGGAATCGTTCGTGACATCACTTCCTCTCCTGTAATGTAAACACAGGAGAGGAAGTGATGTATTCTCTTCTCCGTGTCGGTATTTTTCGTTCCGACACCGAGGAGAGAGGATCGGTGAGTTGCACCAACACGTCACTACACAGTAGAACATGCCAGGCACACTCACACCCCCCCGATCACCCCCCCAATTACCCCTGCCCCCCAGTCACAGTGACACCAATGTCATTTTTTTTTTTTTTTGCATTGGTGTCATTTGTGACTGTAATAATTGTTAGGGCAGTTAGGGTTAGCCCCCTTTAGTTCTAATGTACCCCCCTAACCCCCCCAATAAAGGTTTAACCCCGTGATCACCCCCCGTCACCAGTGTCACTAAGGCTGGGTTCACATTGCAGCGGTTTATGAGAACGAATGTGATTCGCACCGCACTGCAGTGCAAATCACATCCGATCTCTGTGCGATTCGAGTTCAGCCATTCGCCGCACCCGCCGCACCCGCCGCAAATTCGCACGGGACCCTTTTTTTGGCCCGCAGCAGAATCGGATCGCATGGGTGTTCACACCATGCGATCCGAGTTTGCAGATCGCACTGCGATATGCGAACTGATCTGGGGGTGTCATTAACATTTCACTGACACTCCCAGCAGTTCGCATAGGGCAGTGTGAACTGCCGCCGGGAGGCATGCGATGCGGGAACCCGCCGCGGATTCGTGGCGTTCCCGCATCGCTCCAGTGTGAACCCAGCCTAATAAGCGATCATTTTTCTGATCGCCGTATTAGTGTCACAGGTGACGCTAGTTAGGCAGGTAGGTAATTAGGTTCGCCGCAGCTTTTTATAGCGCCAGGGACCCCCATATACTACCGCATAAAGCCCCCTGATTGCCCCCTAGTTAACCCTTTCACCAGTGATCACCATATAACTGTTACAGGTGACGCTGGTTGGTTAGTTATTTTTTTATAGTTTCAGGGCACCCGCCATTTATTACCTAATAAAGGTTTAACCCCCTGATCACCCGGCGGGTGTCATTTGTGACTGTAATAACTGTTAGGGCAGTTAGGGTTAGCCCCCTTTAGTTCTAAGGTACCCCCCTAACCCCCCCCAATAAAGGTTTAACCCCGTGATCACCCCCCGTCGCCAGTGTCACTAAGGCTGGGTTCACATTGCAGCGGTTTATGAGAACGAATGTGATTCGCACCGCACTGCAGTGCAAATCACATCCGATCTCTGTGCGATTCGAGTTCAGCTATACAGATAGTATGGCTGAATTCGTGTCGCACCCGCCGCACCCGCCGCAAACTCGCACGGGACCTTTTTTTGGTCCGCAGCAGAATCGGATCGCATGGGTGTTCACACCATGCGATCCAGATCGCACTGCGATATGCGAACTGATCTGGGGGTGTCATTAACATTTCACTGACACTCCCAGCAGTTCGCATAGGGCAGTGTGAACTGCCGCCGGGAGGCATGCGATGCGGGAACCCGCCGCGGATTCGTGGCGTTCCCGCATCGCTCCAGTGTGAACCCAGCCTAATAAGCGATCGTTTTTCTGATCGCTGTATTAGTGTCACAGGTGACGCTAGTTAGGCAGGTAGGTATTTAGGTTCGCCGCAGCTTTTTATAGCGCCAGGGACCCCCATATACTACCGCATAAAGCCCCCTGATTGCCCCCTAGTTAACCCTTTCACCAGTGATCACCATATAACGGTTACAGGTGACGCTGGTTGGTTAGTTATTTTTTTATAGTTTCAGGGCACCCGCCATTTATTACCTAGTCTCACTAGTGTACCCCTAAATTTAGGGGTGTCTACTTTCCAAAATGGGGTCATTTGGGGGGGGGTTTGTGCCATCTTGGCATTTTATGGCCTTCAAAACTGTAACGCCCTTAGAAAGCCTGAAGGCGGTGCTTGGTTTTCGGGGCCCCGTACGCGGCTAGGCTCCCAAAAAGTCCCACATATGTGGTATCCCCGTACTCAGGAGAAGCAGCAGAATTTATTTTGGGGTGTCATTTCACATATGCCCATGGCATGCGTGAGCAATATATCATTTAGTGACAACTTTGTGAAAAAAAAAAAAAAGTTTGTAATTTTCCCGCAACTTGTGGCAAAATATAAAATATTCCATGGACTCAACATGCCTCTCAGCAAATAGCTTGGGGTGTCTACTTTCTAAAATGGGGTCATTTGTGGGGGTTTTGTGCCATCTTGGCATTTTATGGCCTTCAAAACTGTAATAGGTAGTGAGAAGTGAACTCAAAAATTTACGCCCTTAGAAAGCCTGAAGGCGGTGCTTGGTTTTCTGGGCCCCGTACGCGGCTAGGCTCCCAAAAAGTCCCACATATGTGGTATCCCCGTACTCAGGAAAAGCAGCAGAATTTATTTTGGGGTGTCATTTCACATATGCCCATGGCATGCATGAGCAATATATCATTTAGTGACAACTTTGTGAAAAAAAAAAAAAAAAAAAAAAGTTTGTAATTTTCTCGCAACTTGTGGCAAAATATAAAATATTCCATGAACTCAACATGCCTCTCAGCAAATAGCTTGGGGTGTCTACTTTCTAAAATGGGGTCATTTGTGGGGGTTTTGTGCCATCTTGGCATTTTATGGCCTTCAAAACTGTAATAGGTAGTGAGAAGTGAACTCAAAAATTTACGCCCTTAGAAAGCCTGAAGGCGGTGCTTGGATTTCGGGGCCCCGTACGCGGCTAGGCTCCCAAAAAGTCCCACATATGTGGTATCCCCGTACTCAGGAGAAGCAGCAGAATTTATTTTGAGGTGTCATTTCACATATGCCCATAGCATGTGTGAGCAATATATCATTTAGTGACAACTTTGTGTAAAAAAAATATATATTTTTTTTTTTGTCATTATTCAATCGCTTGAGGCAAAAAAATAAAATATTCAATGGGCTCAACATGCCTCTTATCAATTTCCTTAGGGGGTCTACTTTCCAAAATGGGGTCATTTGGGGGGGTTTTGTACTGCCCTGCCATTTTAGCACCTCAAGAAATGAGATAGGCAGTCGTAAACTAAAAGCTGCGTAAATTCCAGAAAACGTACCTTAGTTTGTAGATGTGACAACTTTTGCGCAAACCAATAAATATACAATTATTGACTTTTTTTTTTACCAAAGACATGTGGCTGAATACATTTTGGCCTAAATGTATGACTAAAATTGAGTTTATTGGATTTTTCTAATAACAAAAAGTAGAAAATATCATTTTTTTTCAAAATTTGCGGTCTTTTTACGTTTATATCGCAAAAAATAAAAATCGCAGAGGCAATCAAATACCATCAAAAGAAAGCTCTATTTGTGGGAAGAAAAGGACGCAAATTTTGTTTGGGTACAACATTGCATGACCGCGCAATTACCAGTTAAAGCAGCGCAGTGCCAAAGTGTAAAAAGACCTCTGGTCATTTACCAGCAAAATGGTCCGGTCTGAAAGTGGTTAAAATCCATACCAGACCTGGGAGGGTCTGGTATGGATATTTAGGGGAAACCCCACGTCATTTTTTTTTTTAATTTGACGAAGGGCTCCCCTTAATATCCATACCAGACCTGAAGGGCCTGGTAATTGAATTTGGGGAACCCCACGCTTTTTTTTTTGTATCAATGACTTTCAATGACTGTTCTCTGTATTACCTGGAGCCGACAATTCATTATAGCCACGAGTGATTTTTAATGACTTTTTTTCAGAAAATACACTTTGTGCAGGGACAGTTCTAAGCACGGGAAACATGCGCCCCTTTACAGTCATACTATAGACACCCCCCAGGTACGAAATTTAAAGGAATATTACACTTTTATTGTTTCACTTTAAGCATTATTAAAATCACTGCTCCCGAAAAAACTGCAGTTTTTAAAACTTTTTTTTTTGCATTGATACATGTCCCCTGGGGCAGGACCCAGGTCCCCAAACACTTTTTAGGACAATAACTTGCATATTAGCCTTTAAAATTAGCACTTTAGATTTCTCTCATAGACATGTACAGTTTGTTGACTGTTCATCCCTACCAGTGATAAAGATTTTCTCATCCAGCAATGTATCAATGAAAAACAGCAAGTGCCCCTTTAAATTAGAACTCCCACCATCCACCAATGAAATTACTCAATCTTGAATGAACTAGCTAGACACCGACACCTGTAGCCCACCACCACAAATATAAATGCCCTCGTACTAAAATGAATGTATCCCTTTAAAAGAGATCAAACCAGTATGTTGATACCAAGCATCCGGACAACCAGCGCTTTTCACAGCAAACTCCCACTGTCATAGTGATGTTCAGTGATTCCAGAAGTCAGCAAACCAGGCTGAGCCAAATCATTGTTTATAAAAAGGAACACATGTCACACATATGGTACAACTGCTATATCATTCTTTATTAAGCATGTGACAGGTACTTAGAGGTAATTCACAGACAGCACATGAAACAAACTCTTTGCTACTTTCCACTTGGCAGGTTTGATGACATCACTGGCTAGGCTCCACCCACTGCTGTCACTGCTATCCCTGCTCCTTGTGGCATGATGTCAGCAGTTTCCAGGAAAAATGATGGTTGCAAGCACCTACTGCTTCCTTCCTTAATGGCAGCAGGAAGCTGTCATATATGGAAGCAGTAGAAGTATTTGATGCTCAGCTCCCACTGAACTGGGGGCTGAATGGGCAACATTTGGGCTCAAGTCTGATCTTAGGTTAAACACACACTTTTGGCTTTTCCCTAGTTCAGAACTTCAGCACAGTTTAATGAGCCCCCTGCAAACCAAACCCAGGTATGTTCAGTTCATCCTTACAGCATAAACAGGATGCAGAGAAGCAATCAAACACAATGTACAATTTGTAATAATCTTTACACAAACATGGCTATTTTAAAACCAGAAATATTGTATCTTCATCAGTGTCTAATAAGCTGATTCATGCCAAGATAATACCTTCTTTATAAATCTAATGACAGCTCCCAAAAATGTAAAGAAAAAATGCATTGCTTACATTATATACTTAATAATATGCTATATGCAGATTCCAGTTAGATAAACAAATGGAATTGTTTCTGTCATCGAACTGAGAGATGAAATAAAAAGGTTTGTGCCCAGAATATCTATCTATCTATCTACATATATATACATATACATATATATATATATATATATATATATATATATATATATATATATATATATATATATATATGTATATATATATATATATATATGTATATATATATATATATGTATATATATATATGTATATGTATATATATATATATATATGTATATATATATATATATATATATATATATATATGTATATATATATATATATATATATATATATATATATATATATATATATATATATATATATATAGTGGCCTGAATTTATTTGAGGAGCCAGGGGGTATTTAAGAAGCCCATTCGTCCATGCTCTTTGTCGGTTCCAGTGTGCGATTCGTTACGGCACCAGGCTGCCTCTTCAGCTCACTTCGTGTTTCTGAGTCTGTTGTTCTCAAATACAGTGTGTTGCAGTTGCTTTATTCATGGTTTTTCCATCAACTCTTGCTCACTGTTGCAGGTAGGATTCGTTACTATGTATTGGTATCATGTCCCAATCGTTGCCATTCGTTGTGTCCCCCATGTCGTGTGTTCAGTTCCCGCAGCGGAACTTGCGAATCGTTCGGACGTAGATCGTTCTTTTCTGATCTACTTGCCAAACCAAAGTTGTTCCATGTGCATCAGGCATGGCACTACACCACACTTCTCCCGATATATTGCACACTCGCTACAGTCCGATTCAAACCTAGTTGCACAGCTCACCGTTGCAGGTAGGATTCATTACTATGTTTTTATGTCATGTCAATTCATTGTCATTCGTTGCGTCCCCCATGTCATATGTTCAGTTCCCATAGTGGAACTTGCAAATCATACATTTACTCTACTTGCCACAACACGGCGCTACATCGCGCTTCTCCCGGTTCTCACCGAATACATTGCTCACCAACTACAGTCCGATTCAAACTTAGTGGCACTAGCAGCACAACGGTTACGCATCAGATGCTTTGCGCGCCGATTCGTATCAGATCCATTCGTTCATCATAGTCCAATTCGAATCCAGTCGCATTAGCGTCACAATGATTCATATTGCTTCACCTTACAAACAATTCGTACTAATTTCATGTTCTACCCTACAACCGATTTGTATCAGGTCCCTTTTTTTATACCCATTACAGTCTGACTCGAGTCTAGCCGCCCCGTGGTACTACGATTTGTATCTAATTAATTTTCTCACACCATAAATGCATGACCTCAGCTACTTAGGGTTACAATTTAGTCATTCACATTCAAAATTATCCTATCTTTTCTTTCTTCACCTATCACTTGTGACCTGCCACAACCACGTCTTCTGCAGCACAGACACTAACAACCATTGCAACCACGTCTACTGCAGCACAGACACTTTCAGCAGTCGCAGCCACGTCTTCAGCATCCCGGACACTGTTAACATTTAAACCACATCCCCTGCAGCACAGACACTTTCAATCTATGTGACATCCTATGTGACAATGTCTCCTGAATCACAGACACTCGTAACCTATTTGCAACCACGTCTTCTTCAGCACAGCACTTGCAAACCATTGAGACACTTGAAACCACACCACCATGTCTCCAGTGGGACACAATCAGCCACACAAACATTAGCAGCACTCAGTTGGCCATTCATCTCCAGTGGCATGCGAGCCACTCATCGTTTTCTCCCGTAGGTCAGTCGAGTTCAGGTTCCATCCTGCACCAGGTTGCACATTATCTCCCAGGTTAAAAAAAAATAAGGGCGAACAATAGAGTTCTCAATCTGTACAGATCTAAAAAGAGCCAGGGGGCTGAACATTATTTTGTGTTAATGGTGGAAACCCCCTGCATGGGAAATCTAGACTGTATGGACTCTTTCTTTTTGTTAAAATTGGGGCAATAAGCAATGAGCTCTACACTTAAGCTAAACAACACCCAAACATTGCAATATATATATATATATATATATATATATATATATATATATATATATATATATATAATATTTAGAGGTTACACACTTTGATCTGTTTTGTAAAAGTCGGTAAAAAATATGATTTTTCAATGTTAATTACTTTTATTGGGAAAATTAGAAATCACACACTAAGATTAATAGGTAATATGATAGGTAAAACGTGTTATATTAATCAACTTTGAACGATGCAATCCCTTGCATTCTGTCAAGTCATGGATCCCAAACAATTCAAAGAACGTCTTTATTTTATTAGTAATGAAATGGCTCAAGTCTTTTCCTTCAAAAAACATGTTTTTACCCTCTAATCATTTCACTGATTTCCTCCTCGGCGGCTTTCCCCCTGCTTCTGCTCCCGGCCAATACAGTTGTTTTTTCCTCTTGGCCAGTGGGATCTTTAGACCCACTTCCTGATTTCCTAATTGGCCGATGGAGAAGCAGGAAGACAATAGTGAATATTAATTTGCTATTGTCACACAACTGGGTGGGCAGAGTGTTCTGTGCCCTGAGCCCACCCTTTTTGAAGCCAATTAAAACCACAAGTTCTATGTACTTAAAAAAATAAAAAATTGAAATCCATGTGTCCAGCACCCTGCATGTAGATTAGGGGCTGGGCGCATGGATTGGGGGGTAGCACCCCTGCGTCCCTAATGGAGCAGGGGTGCCACAATTGTGGCAATTCTAACAAAAGTTAACATTTCCAAGAAAACCTTTTTTCATTTTTTAGTCTTGGGCATTTTCTGGAGTAAAAGAATTAACACTAAAATGCACAATATAATGTCAATCAGTCTAGGGAAGACAAGAAGGGGTCTAGGTGGAGATTAAGGCTCCATTCACACTTGTGAGACTCCAAAGTCATGCAATTTCCATTGTGACTTTACATTGCAACTTTGATGCAACTTTGAGTGGGTGCCACTTAGATGTGACTTTGGTTGTTGACTTTAGCATTGACTGTTGCACAACTATCACTATGATAACATTGTACTTTGTTTCTTCTTCTGGATCTGGGACGCACGGGCCAACAGTGACATGCTCTTAGCTGTGATTGGACACAGAGGGAGCCAATCAGCGGGTCCCCCTGATTGTTCACTGTAAGCAAGGCAGACCGTTGTTCTGTCAGAGTGGAAGAGAGAGATCTTGTGTTCCTGCTTCCTCAAGTTAAACGATCCCCCACACAGTTAGAAAGCACTTCCTAGGAGCACACTTAACCCTTTGATCCCCTTCTCTACCAGTGTCCTTTATACAGTGTCAGTGCATTTATTTTAGCACTGATCACTGTATTAGTGTCATTGGTCCTCAAAAAGTGTCACTTAGTGTCCAATTTGTCTGCTGAAATGTCCCGCTAAAAATCACCGATCGCCATTACTAGTAAAAAAAAAAAAAGAATAAATAAAAAGGCCATAAAAATATCCCATAACTTGAAGAAGTGATAACTTTTCCGCAAACCAATCAATATATACGCTAATTGGGATTTTTATTATACCAAAAATATGTAGAAGAATACATATTGGCCTTAATTGAGGATGAAATTAGATTTTTTTATTTTTATTTTATTGGATGGGTATAGCAGAAAGTAAAAAATACAGTATTGGGTATTTTTTCTAAATTGTTGATATTTTTTGTTGATAGCACAACAAATAAGAAACACAGGGGTAATCAAATACCACCAATACGAAGCTCTATTTTTGGGGGAAAAAGGACATACATTTTTGTTTTGGGACAGCTTGGCATGACCACGCAATTGTTAGTTAAAGTAACGCAGCGCCATGTCTCAGAAAATGGCTTGGTCATGAAGGGGGCAAAACCTTCCAGGACTAAAGTGGTTAAGCTCACTGCAACTTTACCACTTACCTACAAGGCAATTTCACCCCCTTCCTGCCCAGGCCATTTTTCAGCTTTCATTGATGTCGCATTTTGAATGACAATTGCGCAGTCATGCAACACTTTAACCATGTGACATTTTTTATAATTTTCTTCACACAAATAGAGTTTCTTTTGGTATTTAATCACTGCTGGGAGTTTTTTATTAAAAAAAAAGACCAAACATTTTGAAAAAAATATGTTTTTCGTAGTTTCTGTCAGTAAATTTTGTAAATAAGTAATTTTTCTCCTTCGCTGATGTGCACTGATGAGGCGGCACTGATGGGCACTGATGAGGTGGCACTTATGGGAACTGATGAGGTGGCACTTATGGGAACTGATGTGGTGGCACTTATGGGCACTGATTAGGTGGCACTGATGTGGAGGCACTAATATTATGTGCACTGATAAGTGCCACTGATGAACACTGATAGGCAGCACTGATGGGTGGCACTGGTGGTCAATGATAGGCTGCAGCATGAATAGGCAGCACTGATAGGCAGTGATGGGTGGCACTAATGGGCACTGATGGACATTAACAGGTGGCACTGATGGGCGGAACTGATGGGCATTGATGGGCTTTACTAAAGGGCATTGATGGGCAGCACTGATAGGTGGCACTGGTGGGTACTGAAAGCAGCACTGACTGGCCTCACTAATGGCCAATGATTGCTGGCTCTGGTGGGCACTGATTGTTGGCACTAATTGTGCCAGCAATTGGTGCCCACCAGTGCCAGCATCTGGCACTCTAATATAATCAGGGCACTGATCATCAGTGCCCTGATTATATCTCTCACTATTGCCTACGAGGAGACTCTGTGAGTGTGAGGGGAGGAGCACCAATTACTGGCACATCCTTGTTTACATGTAGCCGGCTGTTATTGGACACAGCCAATCACATGATTAAAGAGCCGCATCTTTATAGAGATTGGGGTCGTGCCGTGTCCGAGTAACATGACGTGACAGCGATCGCCACACTGTACGCCCTTGTTCGGGTACGTCGTCATATGACATCCACCCAGAATGAGAGCTGCATCCTCCCTCCATCATTTGATGGTGGGCGGGAGGCAAGTGATTAAGTTGCATATATTTGCATATATTTGAATGGCTTCTATTGAAGTACATGGGCTGGGACATGTCATGCAACTTTATGTGTCCAAAGTTGTATGATAGGTCGCACAAGTGTGAATGGAGCCTCATAGTTTTACTGAAAAGGACTTACCATTTTAATTTCAGTTTTTGGTCATAAAGATACACAAGTTTGCTAGGGATAATAAAATACACAAAGGTAATCCTCTGTTACTTAGGCAAACATTAAAATGGTTCTTAGGGGACTTATTATTGCTTATTTAGCTTATTATAATAAAAAGTAATGTGCATATTTAGAAGAATTAAACAAAGAGATTAAATACGCTTATCATAAATTCACAGTGGGTCATTCAAAAAAGGGCTATGAGGAGCATTTATGTACTAGAGGTAATTGGAGGAATAATTAAAATAGTATTAACCCCAAAAGCAAACATTTGTTATATTGCATATCTATTTTAGATGCAATGGCAACATTAGTTTTCTTTTTTAGGCTTTGTTTCTTTTATTTTCACCCTGTGATCTTGCCATTAAGTACACTGTTTTGCAAAAGAACAAGTTGTCCTGCAAATGTAGCAGTTACAGAAATGAGACAAACCATTTACAACTGACAGGGGTGCTTACAATTATCAGCTTTTATTTATTTATGTGAAACCTTTATCCCAAAAGAATAAAACATGTTTTCTGTATAAAGTGTGAGATAGATATTGGCTTCAATTTGTTGGTCTAAATCTTTTAGTACATCAAACACTTCCCGCCCCCCAGATTTTCAATGCTGCTGTCCAAAGGTGCTCCCTGTGCTGCTTCATCCAGAGCGAGGGCACTCTGATACAGGAGCTGTGTTACAGGCCAGAAAACCAGGTAAAAATAAAGGGTAAAAAGCCTAAAAAAACATGAATGTAGCCACCATATGTACATGTAATGGTTGCAACTTAATACATTTTTAGTTTTGAGTTTAATACCAATTTAATAATATGAGAATTAATTTGAATAGATGGACTAGGTATGGTAGTAAACATAAATTGGACAAGAAAAAAAAAAACAGTCAAATAATATTATCTTCAGCATATCTTCAAGAATAAAGAGGGACAAGTTGTAAGTGCACAGGAAGATACAGTGCCTTGAAAAAGTATTTATACCCCTTGACATTTTCCACATTTTGGCATTTTACAACCCAAAACGTACATTTATTTAACCACTTCAGCCCCGGACCAATAAACAGCCTAAGGACCAGAGGTTTTTTTACAATTTCGCACTGCACTGCTTTAACTGGTAATTGCGTGGTCACGCAATGTTGTACCCAAACGAAATTTGCGTCCTTTTCTTCCCACAAATAGAGCTTTCTTTTGATGGTATTTGATTGCCTCTGCGATTTTTATTTTGTTGCGATATAAATGGAAAAAGACCGAAAATTTTGAGAAAAAATGATATTTTCTACTTTTTGTTATAAGAAAAATCGAATAAACTCAATTTTAGTCAAACATTTAGGGCAAAATTTATTCAGCCACATATCTTTAGTAAATAAAATGTCCATAAGCATATATTTATTGGTTTGCGCAAAAGTTATAGCGTCTACAAACTAGAGTACATTTTCTGGAATTTACACAGCTTTTAATTTACGACTGCCTATCTCATTTCTTGAGGTGCTAAAATGGCAGGGCAGTACAAACCCCCCCCAAATGACCCCATTTTGGAAAGTAGACACCCCAAGGAAGTTTTGGAGAGGCATGTTGAGCCCATTGAATATTTTTTTTTTGTCCCAAGTGATTGAATAATGACAAAAAAAAAAAGTTTACAAAAAGTTGTCACTAAATGATATATTGCTCACACATGCCATAGTTATATGTGGAATTGCACCCCAAAATATATTCTGCTGCTTCTCCTGAGTACGGGGATACCACATATGTGGGACTTTTTGGGAGTCTATCTGCGTACGGCACCCCGAAAACGAATCACTGCCTTCAGGATTTCTAAGGGTGCAAATTTTTGATTTCACTCCTCACTACCTATCACGGTTTCGAAGGCCATAAAATGCCAAAATAACACAACCCCCCCCCCCCCCCCAAATGACCCCATTTTGGAAAGTAGACACCCCAACCTATTTACTGAGAGGCATGTTGAATCCATGAAATATTTTATATTTTGACACAAGTTGCAGGAATTTTACAATTTCTTTTTTTTTGTACAAAGTTGTCACTAAATGATATATTGCTCACACATGCTATGGGCATAAGTCAAATTACACCCCAAAATAAATTCTGCTGCTTCTCCCGAGTATGGGGATATCACATGTGGGGGACTTTTTGGGAGCCTAGCCACGTACGGGACCCCGAAAACCAAGCACTGCCTTCCGGATTTAAATATAAAATGCTACCAAAAAAATTGTTAGCGATCGCAGGGATCAGGCCTGATTCTGCGATCGCTGCAGTTATGTGTTTAGTGTTTTGTAAGTGACAGTGATCGATCAATACTGCACTTGGGTGGGCTGGGCAGAGGGGCAAAACGTAGGTGCTAGCAGGTATCTGGGCTGATCCCGCTAACAATGCGTTTTTTTGGAACCCTAAACTGCTGGGGATGCTAGTATAGATCTGATCAGATCAGATATTGATCTGTTCAGATTCTATACCACTACGGGAGGTTTATGCTTTGCGTGTGGGTGTTAGCGGTACTGGCACTAACCTAGCGCTGCCTGGGGCGACGCAGACCCTGACCCTAAAACCTAATTGATATCACCCGCCGGGTGATCAGGGGGTTAAACCTTTATTGGGTAATAAATGGTGGGTGCCCTGATGCTATAAAAAGCAAACTAACCAGAGTCACCCGTAACACTTATACGGTGATCAGTGGTGAAAGGGTTAACTAGGGGCAATTAGGGGGTTCAAATTTTTATTAGGTAGTATATGGGGGTCCCTGGCGCTATATAAAAACCTGACGGGGAACCTAAATAACTAACTGGCTAACCAGCGTCACCAGTGTCACTTATACTGTGATCGCTGGTGAAAGGGTTAACTAGGGGCAATCAGGGGATTAAAACCATTATTGGGTAGTATATGGGGGTACCTAACGCTATAAAAACCTGGCGGTGAACCTAAAAAAATAACTAGCTACCTAGCGACACTAATGCAGCGATCAGAAAAATTATCGCTTAGTGATACTGGCAAAAGGGGGTGAAAGGGTTAACTAGGGGCAATCAGGGGGTTAAAACCATTATTGGGTAGTATATTGGGGTACCTAGCGCTATAAAAACCTGGCGGTGAACCTAAAAAAAAACTAGCTACCTAGCGACACTAATGCAGCGATCAGAAAAATTATCGCTTAGTGATACTGGCAAAAGGGGGTGAAAGGGTTAACTAGGGGCAATCAGGGGGTTAAAACCATTATTGGGTAGTATATCGGGGTACCTAGCGATATAAAAACCTGGCGGTGAACCTAAAAAAATAACTAGCTACCTAGTGACACTAGCGACACTAATGCAGCGATCAGAAAAATGATCGCTTAGTGACACTGGCAAAAGGGGTGAAAGGGTTAACTCTAGGGGCAATCAGGGGGTTAAACCTTTATTTGGGGGGTGGTAGGGGGCTACCCTGGACCTAACACTAACTGCCCTGACAGTTTTTACTGTTACAACTGACACTGAATGCAGTGATCAGTAAATAAATGATCACTGCAATCAGTGACACTGTGACTGGGGGGGGGCGGGGGGATTGGGGGGCGATCGGGGGGGATGGGGGGGGTTTGTGTGCCTGTGTGTGCCTACATGTCAGTGTAGTGTGCACACTTACTTTGTCTTCTCCTCGTAGTCCGGTCAAAAAGACCGCCCCGAGGAGAATGACATCACTTCCTCCCTGCCTGTGTATACAATACACAGTGGGAGGAAGCTTCTCATTCGCCAGGAGCGATCGAGAGGGAATGGTCAGAAACCAACGGCCATCCCCTCATCTCGGATCACTCCTGAAGCGAACCGGACCGCCGTATCCAGCGGGAGGGGGTCCGATCGGACCCCCCACCCGCTGGAAGGCAGGCACGTACATGTACGTGCTTGTGCCTGCCGGTGCCATTGTAATGACGTACATTGGCAATACGGCGGTCCTTAAGTGGTTAATTGGGTTTTTATGTGGTAGACTAACATAAAGTGGCACATAATTCTGAAGTGGAAGGAAAATGATAAATGGTTTTCAATTAAAAAAAAAAATCTGAAAAGTGACGTGTGCATTTGTATTCAGCCCCCGTGAGTGAATACTTTGTAGAACCACCTCTCCCTGCAATTACAGCTGCAAGTCTTTTTGGGGATGTCTCTGCCAGCTTTGCACATTTAGAGAGTAACATTTTTGCCCATTCTTCTTTGCAAAATAGCTCAAGCTCTGTCAGATTGGATGGAGAGCATCTGTGAACAGCAATTTTCAAGACTTGACACAGATTCTCAATCAGATTTAGGTCTGGACTTTGACTGGGCCATTCTAACATATGAATATGCTTTGATCTAAACTCAGTCCATTGTAGCTCTGACTGTATGTTTAGGGTCGTTGTCCTCCTTTAAGGTGAACCTAGACCCCGATCTCAAGTATTTTGCAGACTCTAACAGGTTTTTTTCTAAGATTTCCCTGTATTTGGTTCCATCCATCTTCTCATCAACTCTGACCAGCTTCCCTGTCCCTGCTGAAGAAAAGCATCCCCACAACATGATGCTGCCGCCACCATGTTTCAGGGTGGGGATAGTGTGTTTAGGGTGATGTGCAGTGTTAGTTTTCCACCACACATAGTATTTTGCTTTTAGGCCAAAAAGTTAAATGTTGACCTCATTTGACCAGAGCACCTTCTTCCACATGTTTGCTGTGTCCCTCAGATGGATTCTCGCAAACTGCAAACAGCACCTCTTATGGATTTTTTTTCAACTATGGCTTTCTCCTTGCCGCTTTTCCATAAAGGTTAGGCCGCGTACACACAGGCTGACTGTCTGGCCAACTAAGTCCGTCAGACAATCCGACAGACAGTCCGTCCTACTTTTGAATGAACAGACTTGACCACACACGATGAACAGACAGTCCGCTGAAAGCTTGCGCGATGACGTGTACAGCACGTACGACGGGACTAGAAATACGACGTCCAATACACTGCAATGCAACCTTCGGCCGTGTAAATCCTTTCTGAGCATGCGCCATACTTAGTCCGTCCAACTTGCCTACTCACGAGCGGACTGTCCGCTGAAACCAAGTTTGGACGGACAATATTACGGAAATTCCGAAAGACTTAGTCCGCCAGACTGTCCGCTGAAAAAGTCCGCTGAAGCCCACACACGAGCGGACTGTCCGCTGAAACACGTTTCAGCGGACCAAGTCCGTCAGACAGTCCGCCCGTGTGTACGCGGCCCTAGATTTGTGGAGTGCAAAACTAATAGTTATCCTGTGGACATATTCTCCCACCTGAGTTGTGGATCTCTGTAGCTCCTCCAGAGTTGGCTGCTTCTCTGATTAATGTTCTGCTTGCCTGGCCTGTCAGTTTAGCTGAATGGCCATGTCTTGGTAGGTTTGCAGTTGTGCCATGCTCATTCCTTTTTCTGATGATGGATTGAACAGGTCTGTTGGTTGTAACATGACAAAATGTGGAAAATGTCAAGGGGTATAAATACTTTTTTTTAAGGCACTGTATAGAGAACACATTTAGAAAATTTTATACAAACCTTTATCAATCTATTCCCTCTAATGATTTCAATGAAGTTCAATTTATTTCAATAAAGTTCAGTTTTGGGACCAATGTAAATGAAATTAACTAGCTTTCAGTCAGCTAGAAAAACCAAATGCTTGTCTAACACAAAAGGAAATGAGGGATATAATTGATAATTTTTCAGATTTTAAGACCCCTGGATCAGATGGATATAGTTCTGAATTTTAGAAAATGCAGATTCTTGTTTGATGGCATTAAATGAGAACTTGTTTCACACCTCCAATACTAGAGTGATAATAAATGGTCATATTATCTTTAAAATAGTGGAAATTTAACAGGGGTTAAGACAAAGGTGTCCAGTTTTACCTTTGACTTTTAACTTGGCATGGAAGCCGGGTACATCTACTTAGAAAACAATTTTATGGTATACTGGTAGGAACCAAGTGTGAACATCTCAATTTATATTTTATGTGGATGACTTGTGTAATGTTACCCCCCATAGAGGCTGCTAAGTGTTTTGGCCCATTTGTCACCTTGCCCAACCCGGCCCAGCATTCACTTCCAGACACTCCAAGACAATGAACAGTTTGTCAGCTTTGTTTTTGTGTTTTATTGAGGGAATTTAACTTGGATGGGGTATAGGAAGTATGGGATGCCCCATACACACTATACACTTTATATACACTTCAGTAGCTTTGCTCCATTTCTCCTCCTGCACATCACTTCACTTCCTCTCCAGATTTCAGGCACAGATATTACATGTTGATTAGGCCTGACACTTACTCAGCCAGGCCTTAGAAATAGCCTTTTGCAGGCAGGGACCGCGGACCCAGTAGTGTAGCAAATAGAAAGTTTGTGATGCTAGCTGTCCTATCTCTGGTTACTAAGCCCAATAACCCATCTTAAAGCCCTGCCAGCCCCCCTGGCTGCAGTTGCCCTTCTCCACTGCCCTTGACAACACAGTCCACTCCACTGGCTCTGCACCTATCCCAGACTGCATGCTCCCAGTCCTCTCAGGCGTGCCTCCCCAGTCCCCCTGACTGTGCTTGTCACTCACCAGCCCTCCTAGCGGGGACCAGTTGTTCCTCTCCTTGAAGACTTGCCTGCCAATGATAGCTCCTGCTGTCCTATTTGCTCCTCCTGTGCCTCCTATTTGAGATCTCTTCATAGTTTCTTGAAGGACCTCGCCTGCACCTGAGCCCTGGGCCAAAGGTCACCCCCCCCCCCCAGACTGGGGAGCTCCCTCAAAGGCCTCCCACAGCCTAGCATTCAATCTTCAATCTCTAAACAACTCCAACAACCCCCCCCCAGCTGGGCTGCCCCTGGGTATTTATGGAGGCCTGCCCCCTTCCAATCCAAGTTGGGGATTGGTCAGAGCTCCTTAGAACACCCCAGGCAGCTCCACTTCTCCCTCTACCCCTCTCTTTCTAGTACCTTCCAGAAGGCTCTAGAAAGAAGAGTGAGGTCTTAGTGATGCTGCCTGTGAGTGACCAGCTGCTATCCCGAGCCACTCCCAGCCCAGATCAAAACAAACATGCCTGTCTGCCACTAAGGCCTGTCCAAATTTACCTTACCTATCCCCCAAAAAATCCAATTCTAACACCTACCTACCTACATGGTGCTACACTTGCTTTTGCACATCACTGATCTAAGGTTGCATCTACCTAAGATCATATAACTAATTGAAAGGATTGAACCCTTTGCAAATTACAAAAATAAATTTAGAAAAGATCTATAAAATAAGAGCAACAGATAAAATCCTCCTGGTAGGGAATGTACAGAGATTTTTATATTTTGAATTATACCTTGTTAATAGGTCGAATAGAATATACAGTTTATACTGTACACTCTTTACCTCTCCCCTGCCATACAGTAGATGATATCCTTAAACCAGACCTAGTAATGGATGAATGGATGAAAACCACATAATGTAGGCAGTGACCAGGGGAGAGAATGAATGTTTCAGTGTCAGTTGATTTTCTGTTATTGACTTAGTGATGCACCTCTTTTCCTTTTATACTGTAGGTCCCTAGAGGCACAAGGGAGGACTATTACCTGACATACTCAAGAAGAAACCAGTAACAGATAAGTGATACTACAGTGCAGCAACTGGACCAAAAGACCTTTGAGGTCTCTCTTGGTGCCGTGGGTGGGGGTGAGGCAGAATTACTTAGTCACCCCACCTCACATATTTTTTTTGGGATATACCTCGGGACACCTTTACTGTGCATGCACCCAACACTTCTCAACTTATACTGTGGAGTTTTCACACTTTTGAGCAGGAGTACTACTGTATACTGCATGGGAATTAATGTCTTTCAACACTAAAAATTATTGGAGCTTATAAAGCACATATTCACTAAAGAGGGCTCACTTCAACTGAAAGATATGTATGGCACGTCATACTTTTCAAAAATATGCATTGGTTTTTAAAATACCCTGCCAGCTTCCTGATTTTGATATTACAATTGAGTAACAGTCATTTGTAAATGCTGTCACAAACATTTGTCATTCCCATCACTTGTTGGTAGGGACACCAGCTAAATTGGTCCTTGCAAACAGGTCTTCCGGCAAACTGTCAGTTGACCAGTCATGCAGACAGTGGACTAAACTACTATTCCCCATATAATCAGAAAATATTGTTCAGTGAGTGTTCAGATAGTTTTGCTTTGGCCATAACTGTGTGTATCCACATTTTTACACCCTCAAGAATGGAATGCCAAGGTTTTCTATATTAATAAAAGGGAATTGCTTAAGGGCAGGAAACATGCTGACATTGTGTTCATCCATCCCACAACAGCTTTGCTGTTTTATTTCTCCTAGCAATTAATTAATACACTAAATGATCCATTTTAATAATGGTCTTGAGACACTATAAAAATGCTCAATTTACAGTCTCCTTTTACTAAATTTTATTTTATTGATGTAATTGTGAATTAAAATCAGTGAAAGGCTGTAAAGGGTAAACTTTACTTTTAATGTGATTTTTTGCTGTGTATTCCATCTGCTTTGGGATTTGAATAGTACATGAATGTCTGCACTAAAACTAGTCTGCACTTAAGATTGCAGGAAATGGCTGACTTAATGGTTTCTAAATGCGTTATATATGTTTAGTGTAAATTTTTGCTGTCATGCCTCTGGTGTTTTTATAAGTTGATGCAATGTGTAATGAATCCATGTAGACTTGAGAGATCTCTACAATGAAAGAGACTGCTTTATATCTGAATACTAGACATATGAGAAATATAATACAGAATGATAAGTACCTGTTATATAGTTATGCCACCCGGTCTTACATTTTTCAGCCTTTTTACTGTATATCTCAACCCAAACTGATATAATGGATAGCATGCTGTATTTATATAAATTTTTAATCTCTTGAGTTTTAAAGTCTGCTAAAACCATAACAAAAAGCTAATGCATATTCTCTCAGCTATTTCCAGAAAAATAGTATACAGTATACTAGCACAAGCTATAAATCTGACTTAGACCACAAACTTTTATTTTAACTTGAATATTTATGTACACAGCAGTAGCACCATTCCATACTATTTACAGTATATGCACTCTTCATTGGTCTATATGCAAACGTCATGTACTGCAAAGACATATACATTTTATACAATTGAAACATGAAAAAACAACTCCAGAATTCTTTGTTTCTGAAAATATGAAATTATAAGGCAGGGCGTGGTACAATACATTTTTAAAGTAGTGCATATTATGTTTAGTGTTCCTCTATACGCCTTTATAGTCTTTTATTACATCCATTGTGCCCAACATTGAAATATTTAAATTTTATATGTTATTACTTTGTTCCAACAATCATATAAATTTAGCTTTTGAATATTTATATGATTTCCAAGTAAAATCAAGCAAAGCTTAAACATTTCCTATTGGGTAATACAGATTTTGTCAAAGCCTGTAACACTAAGGTACAGGATGGGCAATAAATACCATTTAAAGCACAATTTTGTAAACATTATTAAAACCGAGGTTACATGAAAAAATACATTTTTATTCTCTTGCTTGTGTTTTTCTTTATTTACAGCTACAACACCACCCCATTTTTTTTTCTGGCAGCACACTAGAGACAAGGACCAACGCGCTGTGTAAAAGCAGTGGTTTATTTATTTTTTAAATATTGGTGTGGGATTCCCCTTAAAATCCATACCAGACCTGAAGGGTCTGGTATGGGTTTTGAGGGGGACCCCCACGTCATTTTTTTTTTACATTTTGGTTCGGGGTTCCCCTTAATATTCATACCAGACCCAAAGAGCCTGGTACTGGACTGTGGGGGAATCCCATGCTGTTTTTTTCAAAGACTTTTATGTGTATTGCCAGGACCAACAATTCATTATAGCCGCGAGTACTTTTAATTGACTTTTTTCCTTTAGAAATATCATTTTGCTCTCACACTGTTCTAAACACGGGAAACATGTGCCATTTTACAGGAATACTATAGACACCCCCAGGTACTAAATTTAAAGGAATATTTTACTTTTATTGTTTCACTTTAAGCATTATTAAAATTACTGCTCCCGAAAAAAATGTCCGTTTTCAAAAAACATTTTGCATTGATACATGTCCCCTGGGGCAGGACCCAGATCCCCAAACACTTTTATGACAATAACTTGCATATAAGCCTTTAAAATGAGCACTTTTGATTATTCATGTACGTGTCCCCGGTGTTCACGTGTTCGAAGAGGAAGGCTCCAAGAGCCTGAACCTGAACCCTTCAAGCCCAAGGTCACCCCCCTAGACAGGGGAGTGCCTCAAAAACCCTGATAACCTAGTGCTCCATCTCAACCTTTTCCACCTGTCAGCTCCTCCCCAACTGGGCTGACCCTGGGTATATCAAGTAGGCCTGCCCTCTGCCAATCCTAGTTGGGGATTGGTCAGGGCTCCCTGAGACACCCCAGACAGCTCCACCTCTCGTCCCCCGCCTTCCTTCTAGAATCCTCTAGAAACAGAAGGGAGGTAACCCAAAAATGTATGCTATCTGTGAGTCACTAGCCCACACTGAGCCACTCACAGCCCACACAGATCAAAACAAACAGGCCTAGCTTACAGCTAGGCCTGATTAAATGTACCTGCACTACAAAAATCCAACTTCTAGCAACTATCTAAAGTAGAGGGTGCTACAACAACATAAGGTAGCACTGAATAGCATGTACAACTACACAATATAGTTGAGTGGCCATTGTAAGCAGAGACAAGAATTAAAAAGTGACATTATTGTGAGCAAAGAATTTGTAAATATTTTTGGAACTAAGATGCTGAAAACTGAAACACTGTTGCAGCTGTCAATCACTGCCTTCCTCTGGATCAACTGTGGGTTTAGGATTGTGTATAAGGAGGATTTTTTTTTTTTATATTGGTTGAACTAGATGGACAACCTAACTATGTAACTATGTAGGTAGTTGCAAAGCAAAAAAAAAAAAACATGTTTACAGTTACAATTAGATATTGATTAACAATCATTAATATAGATATACAATACATTACTTGGTGGCACCAACAGTCTTGTGTAATTCTTTGGCTGGCATGGCTTTGGGCACCAGAAAGAAATAACAAATAACTCCTGAGTGTCTCTAACTTCTTGCCTATTACTAATTGTTAAGCAGATTCTTACATTTAACCTTCCCCCTACCTAAACACCTAACCTAGCTCCTAACATGAACCCTGAACCCTTATATTACTCCAAACACGTAACTTTAACTAGAGGCGTAACGAGAACCTACAGGTCCACAGTGGAAGAAACCATGAAGGGTCCCCTGACCACCGAGGCCCTTTCTATTGGTACAGGGGCCCTTCCCTCAGAGCCTGGGGCTCTTACCTCTGATCCCAGGGCTCTTTACTTCTGTCATAGGGCCCTTTATAAGCCCTGGTTCACACTACTGAACTTATCATGCAACACATTATGTTGCGTGACAAGTCAAAGCACATTCATTTTAATGGGTGCAGTCTCAATCAATGTGACTCAAGTCACAGCAACAATAAAAGGTTCCTGCACTACTTTTCTGTGAACTGCGGTGTGCTTTTAGTGTCAGACTTCAATATTGAATTGCAAAAGTCGCAAGCAGGTTGCAAGGAAGTCACATAGTTACATAGTTAGTTAGGTTGAAAAAAGACACAAGTCCATCTAGTTCAACCAAAAAAAAAAAATGACAATCCTAGGGTGGCGCATGCACGGCGCGAACCGGGAAGGAAGCATAGGCTGAGAGCTCCGTGACCCACGGAGACAAAAAGCACTTCCCCGGGGCTGATAACTCTGCATTTTCACATGCTTCCACTCAGCACCCCTGGCGGAACACTCGCGCAAGATGGGGATCCAAAAATCGCTGAAGTACACCGGCCCAAAAATCCCTAACGATCTACTTACTGAGGGTGAGGGAACAGAGCAAGATGACCCAAAATGGTGTTCAGAAGATACAGACACAGACTCCTCCACACAAACAAAAGCAGATTTAGATGAGAGCCTCACGCTGATGTATGACAAGATAGCTAAGAAATTTCAATCTGAGCTGCATAAGTCTACCAACACTCTTTCATTGGAGATTGCAGCCCTGGGCAGCAGATCTGATTTGCTTGTGACCAAACATGATGAGATGGCTCTGGTCTGCTCAGACCTTAGGAAACATCAGGAGTCTTTATCGGATACAATTTTACAGCTCCAAGCTCATATTGAGGACCTGGACAACAGGAATAGATGTAATAATCTTAGGGTATGGGGGGTTCCCGAATCTGTGACTGACTTATTGCCTAATATCCAGAAGCTATTCCGATCTCTCCTGCCTGATGCCCCGCTGTCGGCATTTTCCTGCGACAGGATTCATAGGGATCTTGCGCCCACCCCCCCGCCTGAAAAGCCCCCTAGGGACATTGTATTATGCCTCAAGGACTTCCTGATCAAAGAGAATATTCTCTGGGCCTCAATAAATACCCCTAACATAAGGTTGGAGGGCACCTTGATTCAAATATACCCTGACATCTCTCCCACCACACTAGACAAATGCAGGAAGATGAAGGAGGTCACCTCTGTTCTTCAATCTGCCAGAATTCACTATCGCTGGGGGTTCCCCTTTAAGCTTCAAGTCCCTCACAATGGCATGACCTACACCGTCACCACACTTGCCGAGGGCAAGGACCTTCTAGTTAAACTGGGCCTCTTAGATGCTGCAGCACTACCGAAAATGCCATCTACCCCACGTCACTCTGCCATCTGGGCCACTCCACGTCCCAGAAGAGACCACCGGAACTGATGTTGAAACTACGATTAACTTTGTCTCTTTCTCCTCACTCAGTGGATTCCAGGTTTTTTCCAGGTTGATGTTCTAGAAGTACTCCTGACATGCTTTCAAACCACAGATGTCTCCCACCTTACAGCTGAATCTCAGTTCTGGTTACAAGGTTATTGTTAAAAAAATTTCTTCTATCATTTTTTCTGACTTTTTTCTTTCCTTTTTATAAGTCCTTAATCTTGATGTACAGTATCTCCTTGGAAACAATGCTAGTACAGCAATTATATCGTATGTGAATGCTGACTTGGGTCTAGCCTTATGTATCTATAACATGCTCAATGTATACTCATTTGTGCTGTCGGTCATCCTGTACGTGGACGCCCCTCGGGGCCTGGACCCTAACCTATGGCTCTCTACCCTTACCCCACCATGGGTCTTAAAATTATTACCCATAACGTCAAGGGATTTAATTCCCCTCAAAAAAAAGAAGGCCTTTAGGACTTACAAGTCATTGGGAGTGGATATCCTCCTCTTGCAGGAGACTCATTTTTCTGCCAATAACCATCCCTCCTATTTTGAAAAGTCATATAAACAATTTTTTTTCCTTAACCTTTGAGTCCAGGTCCAGAGGGGCAGCTATTTTTATTAAAAACTCTGTATTGTTTCAGGTACAGCGTATATTGAGCAACATAGCAGATTTGTTATAGTGAAGGGCTCAATACAAGATAAAATTCTGATATTAGCCTGAGTTTATGCCCCTAACGCCTCTCAGGCTTCATTCTTCAAGACCTTTTTTCAAGTCCTTGAAAGGTTTGACTCACCTCACATGTTGGTTGGCGGGGATTTTAATTTAGTGGGCACTCTGTGCTGGACAGGTCCCGAGCAGGCCCGGCCTCCAATGCCTTTCCTAAATTCCATCTTCCCCTCAAGACCCAGCAACTGACTGATGTTTGGAGGGCCCACATGGTTGGCTCTCGAGAATACACTTTCTATTCCTACGCCCATGATAGCTACTCTTGCCTCGATTACTTGTTTTGCACACCCTTCCTGCTTACAAGTTCAACTTCTGCTAACATACATATTTGCCCCTGGTCGGATCCCCACATGGTATCCAGCCACCTCTCATGTATAGGTCTCCCTTATACTACCAGAACTTGGCGCATTAACGACTCAGTTCTTACAGACCCCTTAGTGCTTACACAACTGACTGAATGCCTCACTGAATATTTCAGGCACAATGACATAGACGATATGTCTCCTATGCCACTCTGGGCAGCCCATCCCATGACCTGTTAATCCAAATCAATGAAAAAAAAAGGGCCTTAGACACTATACTTTCAGAACACACCGAAAAGTCTCTCAGGTGGGCCAAGGCGTGCTTTCTTCTCCACAGAAACTCGGCCTCCACTATGTTTGCTCGTAAGCTGAAGCAACATACCCAACCAATGCACCTCTACAAATTACGGGACAGAAATGGCAACCTTACTTCCCATTCTAAAGACATTTTACAAATCTTCTCCTCTTTCTACCAAGAACTATACTCTGCTCTGAACTCACCTCCTCCCACCTCTCCCCAGACTTGGTTAGACCTCCTGACACTTCCCCAACTCCCAGAGGAGCATTTACAGATCCTTAACGCTCCATGCACTACAGAAAAAGCGGCCACCATTATCTCTTCTCTTAAACCCTCTAAGACCCCTGGCCGGGATGGGTTCTCTGCCACCTATTACAAGAAATTCGCTGATTCCTTACTCCCCAAAATGACCAAACTTTATAACTTTATCCTACAAGGAAAAAACTTCCCAGATGAGATGCTTTTGGCAAATTTATCTCTTATTCCCAAACTGGGGAAAGACCATACCTTACCACAAAATTTTCGGCCCATCTCTGTTATCAATAACAACCTAAAAATCTTTGGACATATCTTAGCAGATCGTCTAGCCTCAGTCATTACCACATTGATATCCCCTGAACAAACAGGCTTCATACCATCTAGGCAAATCACCGACAACATTCGCTTGGCCACCAACATTATTCAGGAAGCGGACACCAATTCCAAGAGGGTCTTGCTCCTGAGCCTAGATATTAACAAGGCCTTCAATAGTGTCCTTTGGCCCTGCTTGGAAACAATTCTATCTAAATTTGGCTTTAGCTGAGAATTTGTTCACGGATTTAAGGCCCTGTATCACCATCCCTGTACAAGTATTAAAATCCCAGGGTGTAACTCTACTTACTTCCCCCTGAACCGGGGAATGAGACAGGGGTGCCCCCTCTCTCCTCTCCTATTCGTCCTCGCATTGGAACCTCTGACTAGATCTATCTCTGACAATCCTAATATAACGGGTTATGTAAAGGGGAATCAAGAATTCAAAACCAGCTTATACACAGACAATGTCCTTCTATTTATCTCTTATCTCCCTTCCTAACCTATTTGCCACCCTAAACTCTTTTCACCAACTTACAGGATTAGGAGTGAACCCATCTAAATGCACAGCTTTGCCCATTCATCTCCCGCAGCCACTACTGATCTCCCTGAAGGACACATACAAGTTTTCCTGGAACCCCTCCTCATTACAATATTTAGGCATAAAACGGGCCCCTACTCTTAAACAGATTTACTCACTAAATTATCCTCAAGCCTTCTCCACTGTCAAAAACCTTCTTAACCAATGGTCCTCCTACGTAAATCCTTTTTAGGCCGCATACAAGCAGTAAAAATGTCCATCCTTCCGAAGCTTCTCTTTTTCTTCAGATCCCTGCCCATGTATTTGTCCCATTCCACATTACAAAAAAAACAATCCGATTTTCTTTAATTTATATGGCAGGGGAAGAAGCCTAGATTGAGTTGCCCAGTGATGTATAGAGCCCGTATTTGAAGGGGATTGGGATGCTCTGATCTATGGAAATATTTCCTGGCGCCCAGACGGCACAGTGGCATGCCAACACTGCATCCATACTATGCCTGCGATTTGAGCGAGCCTCGGTTGCTCCATACCACCTCCCTGGCCTCCTCTGGTCAAGCTCAATCACCTGGAAAGATATTATCCCATTAAATAGCGTTGTAGGTCAATCCCTATATCTCTGGTCTCTTTATTGGAAGAAATTCCAATTGAGGTCCACTGTCCCACTCCTGTCCTCCTTCATAGGTGAACCTCTCTTCCCCCCAGCCTTTCATTTTGGACGCGGCCTTCCATGACTGGACAGAACGTGGCCTGACGAACCTAGAAGCCCTAGTACAGGACACATCCTTCTGCTCATTTGCACACTTACAACAAACTCATAACATGGATAGATCCACTTTCTATCAGTACCTTCAGATAAGACACTTTTACTCTACTAAATTTTCTAATAAGATAGAATCCTCTAGAACACCATTTGAACATATGTGTGGAGAGGCATCTAGAGATAGTGGAACTATCTCGACCTTATACAGATATCTTAATGACCACAACACAACCCCCAAATCTGCCGCAATGTTGGGCTGGAAAGCTGAGACAGCTCAGGAGTTTCTAGTGGAAGACTGGCAAGATTGGTTGACAATATGCACAAATGTACACGCTCCATATCCATAAAGGAAACAGTTCTCAAGCTCCACACTAGGTGGTATTACACCCCAGACATTACACAGGATGTTCCATCTGGTTCCTGACACATGCTTTAGAGGATGTCAGGACAGGGCACACTCCTGCATACATTTTGGGGATGCAAACTTTTAGAACACATTTGGACAAAAACATCCACCTTGATCACCAAGATAACAGGTATTTCTGTTACTCTAACCCACTAAATGTGCATTCTATATGCAGAACTCCCAGGAATTATCCCTCCACAACAGAAACTGATTCATACCCTCCTAAGTGGCATTCAATGAGCAATTGCACTGAACTGGAAGGGCCCCTCGGTTCTGTGGTCACACGTGCTCCTCCGTATGGAGTCCATTAGACTAATGGAAAGAATCCACCATACCCTCCTGGACTCCTTTTATATGAACGTAAATGGAATGTTTGGACTGCACACCTCCTTAGTTCAGAGCTTGAAGACCCGTAGTTTCTCACTTTTTCCACCTTGACAGCACAGATTTCTGTACTTGTCATTCATAAATAATTTGGAGGTGGTTATTCCAGAATGTCTTATGAAGCTGCACTTAGGTATGATAATATGAACTGATGTTGTCTGTACATGTACTGCATTAAGCTCACACATCAAGAGTTTTAGTCCTAATATTATTTTCATTTTTCTCTTAGTTACTTTCTCATATGTTTCATTATGTTCTTTCTTTAGACTTTGTCTTTCTCCCATACTCACTGTATGGATTGTTTATTCAACTATCTGGTGTTCTATTAACATGTGATATGTAAATGCCGGTCAATCCATCTTTATTTGTAACTATACTGAATGTTCTTTTAATGCTTGTATACTCTGGAATTTTCATGTTAAATTTAAATAAAAACGTTTGTAAATGAAAAAATACAATCCTATAGCCACAGTTGATCCAGAGGAAGGCGAAAAACCCCAGCAAAGCGTGATCCAATTTGCTATACCAGGGAAAAAAATCCTTCCTGATCCCACAAGAGGCAATCGGATTTTCCCTGTATCAACTTTACCTATAAATGTTAGTACCCAGTTATATTCTGTACATTTAGGAAATAATCCAGGCCTTTTTTAAAGCAATCTACTGAGCTTGCCAAACCACCTCCCGGAGGGAGTCCATTCCACATTTTCACAGCTCTTACTGTGAAGAAACCTTTCCGTATTTGGAGATGAAATCTTTTTTCCTCTAGACGTAAAGAGTGCCCCCTTGTCATCTGTGATGACCTTAAAGTAAATAACTCAACACCAAGTTCACTATATGGACCACTTATGTACTTGTACATATTGATCATATCCCCCCTTAATCTCCTCTTCTCAAGAGGGAAATATTTGATTCCTCTAATCTTTCCTTATAGCTGAGCTCTTCCATGACTCTTACCAGTTTGGTTGCCCTTCTCTGCACTTTCTCCAGTTCCCCGATATCCTTTTTGAGAACTGGTGCCAAAAACTCAACTGCATATTCCAGATGAGGTCTTACTAATTATTTGTCCAGGGGCAAAATGATATCTCTCTCTCTGGAGTCCATACCTCTCTTACAAGAAAGGACTTTGCTCACTTTGGAAACCACGGCTTGGCATTTAATGCTATTATTGAGCTTATGATCTACTAAAACCCCCAGACCCTTCTCCACTATGGATTCCCCCAATTGTACTCCCCATAGTATGTGTAATGCATGCATATTCTTAGCCTCCCAAGTGCATAACTTTACATTTATCAACATTAAACCTCATTTGCCACTTAGTTGCCCAATTAGACAGTGTATTGAGGTTGGCTTATAAATTGGAGACATCCTGTAAGGACGTTATTCCACTGCATAGCTTAGTGTCATCTGCAAATACAGAAATGCTATTTTTAATCCCAGACCCTATATCATTTATAAAGATGTTAAAAAGTAAGGGTCCCAACACTGAACCTGGGGGTACACCACTAATAAACTTAGACCATTTAGAGTAGGAGTCATTAACCACTACTCTCCAAATCCTGTCTTTTATCCAGTTTTCTAACCATTTACAAATTGATCTTTCCAAGCCTGTAGACTTTACCTTACACATGAGCATAAGTTTGGGGTCACAGCAGTGTGAACTGAGCCTTGTGGCCCTGCAGCAGGACCCTTTCATGTGTTCTGCAGTGGGCCCCCTTTTTGCCACCTTGGCCCCCCCCATGGTGGAGGAACACCATGGCCTGGTCGCAAGTGCGACCTTTGCAACCCTGATACTGATGGGGGATCCAGCAGGGAATGGACTATCTATAGGAATTATTAGGTCCACTACTTTAATGAGCACTAGGAAGTAAACCCAGCCTAGGATGTTTGGCTGTGAGGTACTAGGCAGGGTTACACAGTGAAAGTGAAAATCTCATGCGTGGGGAAGAAAGTAAGTATTTCAAACCTTCTGTAAGGAAATATATCACATAAAATTTCCTCTAGATCTTGCATTAGCTCTTCTTAACCTGAAACCAGAATTTTTATCATACACACACTTTAAATTGCTGGTGCAGATCCCCGACATTGGCAGTTAATGAAGAAGTGAATAGAATGTACAATACTATGATACAAGCAAAAATGGTAGCTCTTGAAACAGACATGATCTCTAAATTTGAAAAAAATATGGCAACCTTGTATAGAAAATGGCATGCCATCAACATTTGAAAAAAAAATACTACTGCCATAGTAGTTGATTTAATAGGTTTCTTTTTGAAAATCATTACACCAGATATTGTGGTGGCTCTCGACTTGACCTTGAGGACCTCATTTTTTTTTCCTTACTCCTCCTTTTTTGAAGCTCTTACACATGTTACTTACAAGCATACAGAGTTATTATATTATAGATACAAATATTTATATTTTGACCATAATTTAGATAATTTTGATGATCAATTTACTTATCATTCAGCAATTATTTAAAGATTCATCACTTTTTCTTTATTGTATTTAATGATATTCTAAATTGATTTTTGATTTATGTAATTGAGCTTTATTAATTTGATTGTACATTGACTATAATATTCACTTGTATAACTTACCTTTGTATACACAATAAAGTACTCTGACAATGAAAGTAAGTATTTCCCCATGCAAGCCCCACTGAGAGGGATTCATATAAAAGAAGATAAATCTGTTGTGCAGTCTTAGCTAATTTACTCCAGTTTACGACCATATCAACCATTTACATCCAATAATTTGTCTTTATATTTTCTATGATTATTTTTTCAGAACTCAAAATCCAATTGCAAATAGTTTTTATATGCTCACAAAATGTAAATGAGCTAGCTCTGGCAGCTGCAATATGGGCATATTTCTGTTTGTCTTGTGTACATTTCCTTTCTCACATACATCCTTTTCACATCATTAGTATATCAACCTAGGAAAACATGATTCCTAGGAAAACATGAAACCTAATTACAGATCTAAGAATTATATTAACATAATTAAAATGCATGTTATCTAATTTCCCCAGTTCTCAAATTTGCTCTACTATGAGCAATGATATCTGTTGCATTAAGTTGTTGTTGTTGTTGTGTATTTTATTGATGAGCATTTGGTTCTTTATAATGCTCCAACCAGCTGGAGGAAACAATACTTTCACGGTCTCATTTTACAAAAGCTCTGAAGCCAAATTTAGCCTTTAAGAGAAGCTCTGCAATAGAAGATAACACTCACATTCTTGTCGGAAATGTTGGGCTCCGAGGAACCTTCTCTCCACATTTTTTAAAAATGACACAAACTGGCACAGGTACAGCCTAAAGGATCCAAGAGCATTATTCACTGAACATCTAGATGAGCTCTGCTCCAACAACATTGTAGGCTATTGTTTTGAAATAAAAAGTCAAAATCCCATACTAGAACAAGTGAACACTTCTACCTGCATATGTTGTGGTAGAAAATGCAATTTGCCCAGTATGTAATATTTCTTAACCCTTTCATGACTAAGCCTATTTTTGGCATTTGGTGTTTACAAGTTGAAATCCATATTTTTTGCTAGAAAATTACTTGGAACCCCCAAACATTATATATATTTTTTTAGCAGAGTCTCTAGAGAATAAAACGTGTTTTAAACGCAACTTTTTGGGAAAAGGGATACTTTCATGAGTAAAAAAAAAACAAAAGAGTAAAATTATCCAATTTTTTGAAGAATAATGTGAAAGATAATGTTACGCCGAGTAAACAGATACCAAACATGTCACACTTTATAATTGCACGCACTTGTGGATTGACGACAAAGTACGGTACCTAAAAATCTCAATAGGCGACGCTTTACATTTTTTTACGGTTACCAGGTTAGTGTTACAGAGGAGGTCTAGTGCTAGAATTATTGCTCTCGCTCTGACGATCGCGGCGATACCTCACATGTGTGATTTGAACATCGTTTACATACGCGGGCGCGACTTCCGTATGCGTTTTCTTTGCTTTGCGAGCTCGTGGGGATGGCGAGCGCATTAAAAATTATTATTATTTTTTTTTTATTTATTTTAAAATGACTAAATTGTTTAAAAAAAAAAATTGATCACTTTTATTGCTGTCACAAGGAATGTAAACATCCCTTGTGACAGTAATAGGTGGTGACAGGTACTTTTTATGGAGGGATCGGGGGTCTAAAAGACCCCCTACCCCTCCTTTACACTTCAATGTATTCAGATCGTCGAAAACGGCAATTCTGAATACCGGATATTTTTTTTAAACCGGCGCCATTGGAAGCCAAGTAAACGGGAAGTGACGTCATGACGTCGCTTCCGTGTTTACTATGAGGAGACTGGAACGAAGCCGATTGCGGCTTCGTTCCAGTTCCTCCCCAGCAGCCGGAGGCAGTGGACATGGAATCGGTGCTCCCGATCGAGCGGATGATGCCTGCAGGTGCAGGCATCATCCCGGTATACCCCCCGGAAGCCGAGTACGCACATCTGCGTACGCTCGGCGGGAAGGGGTTAAGTTAATTTTTTCACAAAATATGAAAAGGTGGACTAGCACCCTACACCTTCACCAGCCCTCGGTCCCTACTATACTTAACTGTGTTGATGTGGTTAGCTGTCCCTGCTGCAGTCAGTGCAGTGGTGTGAGGATTTGAAAGCCCCACTCTTCTTCCTCTTCTTTTCTTAAGGCATCTGGGGCAGAAGAGCAATTTTGATTGGTCACATGACCACTTTACAGGAAAAGGTTAAACTTTCGTAACATGTTACATGCTACACCCATATTCAGGACTGGCCCCCACACCTTCCAGATCCCTGTTCTGACAACTAGCGGGGATCTCCCCGTCCCCCGCAATTTAAAAAAAAGGGGCCAGGCGGGGCACCGCCTGCCTGGCCGCATCAATCATTCAGTGTCCTGTAAATGGAAAACTACAAGGTCTGGCAGCCTTTGCAGCTGTCATCCTGTAGTTTTCAATGGACTACGACGGTGCTGTGGAGCATCGTGGTAGGTCACTCTTTCTTCTTGTCAGTGAGTATCTGCTTGTACAGGATGTATGGGCTTACCAGTGTTGCGAACCTACCAGATTGAAATTTAGTGACACAACACTCAAAATTTACTTGCACACCAAAGTTTTTACTGGCATTTCCAAAAGTTAAAAGGTTAGTTTTAAGCGCAAATTTCAGTATTTATTCTATAAACAAGTAACACATGAAATTAGCAATGTGATTTAAGGTAGATATTAAAGTGGAGTTCCACCCATTTAAAAGTCAGCAGCTACAAAAAGCGTAGCTGCTGACTTTTAATAATCAAACACTTACCTGTCCCATGGACCAGCGATGCGGGTGCACGAAGCCTCGCTCCTCTTCCCCTCCTCTCCGCGGGGCCGGCATTCTAACTGTGGGTGCCCGGCTGTGGCTTCACAGCCTGGCACGCACTGCACATGCGCAAGCTGCGCTGTGCTCTATGAATAGGCGGCAATCTTCTGGGACCTGTGATGTGTCCCAGAAGATTGCAGGGAGGGAGGGGGGAGAAGTGATCTTCCTTCCAGCACCTGAGGAATGGGAGCTGGGTGCCTCTAAAAACAGGGTACCCGCTCCCCCAAACAAAATGACATGCCAAATGTGGCATATCAGGGGATCACCAACACTTAAAGCGGAAGTTCCATTTTTGGGAGGAACTCTGCTTTAAGTCAAATTACATATTTCTTATTTTCAGCATAGAAAAAGGCGGATTATTGTAACCCATCAGTATTTTGTCACCCATGCCAAACTGGAGAGATTCCTCCTTAATGTCTGTCCCCACAGAGAGAGAGAGACTGCTCCCACATCACCCCACAGAGAGAGAGAGAGACTGTTCCCACATCACCCCACAGAGAGAGAGACAGAAACTGCTCCCACATCATCCCACAGAGAGAGACAGAGACTGCTCCCACATCATCCCACAGAGAGAGAGAGAGACTGCTCCCACATCATCCCACAGAGAGAGAGAGAGACTGCTCCCACATCATCCCACAGAGAGAGAGAGACTGCTTCCACATCACCCCAAAGAGACAGAGAGACTGCTCCTACATCATCCCACAGAGAGAGAGAGACTGCTCCTACATAATGCCACAGAGAGAGAGAGAGAGAGAGAGACTGCTCCCACATCACCCCACAGAGAGAGAGAGAGACAGCTCCCACATCGCCCCACAGAGAGAGAGAGAGACAGCTCCCACATCGCCCCACAGAGAGAGAGACTGCTCCCACATCACCCCACAGAGAGAGAGACTGCTCCCACATCACCCCACAGAGAGAGACAGCTTCCACATCACCCCACAGAGAGAGAGACTGCTCCCACATCACCCCACAGAGAGAGACAGCTTCCATATCATCCCACATAGAGAGAAAGAGACTGCTCCCACATCACCCCACACAGAGAGATACTGCTCCCACATCACCCCAGAGAGAGAGGTACTGCTCCCACATCATCCCACAGAGAGAGAGAGAGACTGCTCCCGCATCACCCCACAGAGAGAGATACTGCTCCCACATAACCCCACAGAGAGAAAGAGAGAGAGAAACTGCTCCCACATCACCCCACAGAAAGAGAGAGACTGCTCCCGCATCACCCCACAGAGAGAGATACTTCTCCCACATAACCCCACAGAGAGAAAGAGAGAGATAAACTGCTCCCACATCACCCCACAGAGAGAGAGAGACTGCCATGCTCCCACAGAGAGAGCCTCAGCCTGCCCAGCAAACAGAATAAAGAGACTGCTACTTACTGCTTCCCCTTCCCAGCCCACATCTGGCGGATGCCGACGCTTCCAATCTGTTTACCTGATTCAACTTCACACACAGTTATGTGACAAAATCACAAGTATCGCTAGCACTTACTGGTCTGGTAGTGGTAAAGTGCAAGGAACAGAGCAGACTCCCGGCTGCCTCAATACAGTACAGCCACACTTTCGGCTGCCCACATCTTCTTGTCAAATGTGGTGGACTGCGGAAGGAGGGCGGGTTACAGTACAGCTCTAAATGCTGATTGGCTAAGAGGCAATGGTAGGCGGAGCAATTGTCACAGCTGCAGAGGTGCAGATTGGATCAGATTGTCTCAGGCAGCTGGTTTTCAGGCATCTCTGAGAACTGTGCAGTTCTGAGCCAAGCCAGTCACAGGCATTTTTTACTGGAACCATTCCCCCGGCTAGGGGCATTTACAGGCAGGAGAAAAAGTGCCCTGTTTTTCCAGGTTGTCCGTAAAAATACGAGTGGTTGGCCACACTGGGGCATAGAGATACCCTGACAGATCTGCTGTAGACCTGCATGGCAGCAGTGATTTGCTGATCACTGTTGCAATGCTTTACAGGCTCCAAAAAATAATAATAAATGCACATTTTTTTACCTGCAAAAAAAGTGCGTTTATTTTTTTTTCTAAACAGTGAATTTATCCTTTAACCAATCAGTATTGCTCTGATCCATGCCAAAAACCCTAAAGAAAGAAGGGGAAGAATACCGTGGCTTTCAAATCCCTGCAATGCTGCATCAGTTGCATGGGCAGTGACAGCTCATCACCAACAGAGATAAGTAAAGAAAATAAAAATTGCATTTTTTGTGAAAAGGTGAACTTACACTTTAAAGCGGTAGTAAACCCGCTAATGTTTTTTTTTTTTTTTTACCACCTGCAAAGCAAAAGGCATAAAGAGCTAGTATGCACCGCATACTAGCTCATTATGAAATACTTACCTTAGAACGAGGCCCCGACATCTGGCCCGATCCATGTCAGCTCCCTCTGCGTTTCTTCCGGGTATCGCGGCTCCGGAGCTGTGAGTGGCCGGAGCCGCGATATCATCACTCCCGCGCATGCGCGTGGGAGATTTCATCACGGCCGGTCGGCCACTGCCGGATTTTCAGCCGAGAATCCCCTTGTGCGCATGCGCCGCAGCAGTCAGCGGTGCATACCGAGGGGAATATCTCCTAAACCGTACAGGTTTAGGAGATATTTTTTTTACCTACAGGTAAGCCTTATTATAGGCTTTCCTGTAGGTAAAAGTAAAAAAAAAAGAGTATACAACCACTTTAAAGCTGAATGAATGGGTGAACAGCTAAATAGAAATTCAAAATACAAATCTGGCAGCTGCTTTATCTACTAAAAGATAAAAATTCTGTTCATCCAGTTCTGAGTTCTACAATACAACACCACACAGCGCAGCAGGCAGGGCAGGCAGCTTGACTTCATTTTTCTCTGCTGCATTTAAATTACACTTGCAGGTTTTACCCCTCCTCCAGTTTGTGTCTGGACAGTAAGACCTATTTCACACGGAAGGCGCTTTTCAGACGTTTTATCGCTAAAAATAGAGCCTGAAAAGCACCTCTCATGCCTGCCCAGTGTGAAAGCCCGAATGTATACACCACTCCAAAAATGCCCTGCCCATTGAAATGAATGGGCAGCACTGCCAAAGGGCCTGCAAAGCGCTTCAGCAGTTACGCAACAGGGGCGCTTTTAACCCTTTGTTCGGCTGCCAGCAGGTGTTAAATGTGCCCCGCTAGTGGCTGAAAAGCGCCACTAAAATGACCCCTTTCACAATGAGGCACTTATAAACAGCCAGTGAAACACTAAGCGCTATTGAGGCACTTTTGAAGAGCTTTTGAGGCACTTTTCAGACATTTTCCCATTAATTTCAATGGAGAGGGGCACCTTTGAGACACTTTTTTTAGCTCTCCAAATATGCTCCAAAGATGCTATTTGCAGGATTTTTTTCACCTCCCTGCCAGTGCATAGCCCCAGTGTGAAAGCATCCATTGATTTTAATGGGAAGCAGTTTTCGTGAGCTTTTCATGCTTTTTTTTCACGCAAAAGCGCTTGAAAAACTCAGTGTGAAAGGGGTCTTAATAGTGCCTATTCTGTTAGCGCTAAAGTGCCACTTGTTTTAGGGCTGTTTTAGCGGCGCTTTAGCAAAGCTTTTTGGCTGCTAGCGGGGCAGTTTTTACCCAAAAAATTGTAAAAAGTCCAGTTTTGCGGCGCTTTCAAAGCACATTTCAGGTTCATTGAAAGTGCTTCCCATTCATTGCAATGGGCAGGGTGTTTTGGGAGCGCTATTTACAACGCTCCCAAACCACCCCAAAGATTCTGCTTGCAGGACTTTTCGTAACATCCCACAAGCGCACTGCCCCAGTATCAAAAGACACACTGCAATGATTGGGAGGCGGTTTTCAGAGGCTATTTCCAGCGCTAAAGCTCCTGAAAACTGCCTCAGTGTGAAAGGGGTCTTAAAGTAAAAACAGCAAACTGATGAGCTGATTTCTCTATTACTCTACTCTCTCCACAACTGGATGTTCATAGTTAGCCCTTGCAATAAAACTGATTGGCTACTTGTGCTGCTTATGTCTCCTAGTCTGAGCTGTGTTGGAGCACAGGGGATTGGAAGAAGGCAATACCAATTCAAATTCAAGTACACTGCTTGCATTCAATGATTTTTTATTCAGTTTAGAGCTGCTTTTATTTCCATAGTTTATCTCTGTTTGTACATTTTAACATTTTGTGTCTGTACCCAGTTGATCTAGCGCGCTTTATGGACAGCACATTTAGGGCTTGTTTACACATGCAGTGCCCTCTGAAAAGAAATATGTGTATGGATCACTCTTCAGAGGGCATTTGGCAGGTGGTGTGGAGGCACTTTATTGCCTCATCATCTTCTGCTTAACACCTTAAACCCTGAACCAGTGCGCCGCAACTACATGTATTAAGCGAGATTGAGGGACTCCCTCATTAAGTATTGCCCGCTGAACATGGCAACTGGGATAATTTTTGGCATTTTGCGATGCAAAACATCACAGCCATGGCATTTACACACACCTCTGCCTCCTTTGCAGCTTAAATGGGAGCAGTTGAGGAGACGGTAAACATGCAACTCAACCATACATTTTTACCACTCTCCAAGTGTAAACAAGGCCTTACACACAGCAAGGTTTTGATAGTGTCAATAACCTCTGATTCCCCTCCCTAATCTGCTGTTGGCATTGCACTTCTATGGGTGTCCGTCTGAGATTTCAGTAGCCATCAGTGCTCATCAAACAGCATTCATCTGTCTCCAATTAAACAGCTTAAAGGCTTTACATCCACGACAAACCATTTCTTTCTTTTATAGTCCTTTACCCCCACATGTTATGAGTTGTAATGAATTTTTTAAAGGAAATGCCTTAAAATACTGTTTTATCTGAGTTGTCCTTGATGCTTTCTGCCTTCCCATTCTGATCCTCTATGTTGGCATACCTGAGTAACATACAACTCTCATCTCAAGTGCCCTCAGGCTCCATTCACACTTCTCAATAATACCCATTCATATACAGTATCTCACAAAAGACTACACCTCACATTTTTGTAAATATTTTATTATTTCTTTTCATGTGACAACACTGAAGAAATGACACTTTGCTACAATGTAAAGTAGTGAGTGTACAGCTTGTATAAAGCCCCATACACACTATCAGATTTTCTGCAGATTTTTTCCTTCAGATTTACCAGAGCCGTATGAGGTCAAACCTTATGAGTTTCAATTTGTATGCAATCAGGTAGGCCCTTCCACTACATGGTTTTGGTAAATCTGAAGGAACAAATCAGCAGAAAATCTGATAGTGTGTATGGGGCTTAACAGTGTAAATTTGCTGTCCCCTCAAAATAACTCAACACACAGCCATTAATGTCTAAACTGCTGGCAACAAAAGCGAGTACACACTTAAGTGAAAATGTCCAAATTGGACCCAATTAGCCATTTTCCCACCCGTGTCATGTGACTCATTAGTGCTACAAGGTTTTAGGAGTGAATGGGGAGCAGGTGTTTTAAATTTGGCGTTATCACTCTCACACTCTCATACTGGTCACTGGAGTTCAACATGGAACCTCATGGCAAAGAACTCTCTAAGGATCTGAAAAAAAGAATTGTTGCTCTACATAAAGATGGCCTAGGCTATAAGAAGATTGCCAAGACCCTGAAACTGAGCTGCAGCATGATGGCTAAGACCATACATCGGTTTAACAGAACAGGTTCCACTCAGAGCAGGCCTCGCCATGGTCAATCAAAGAAGTTGAGTGCACGTGCTCAGCATCGTATCTAGAGGTTGTCTTTGGGAAATAGACATATGAGTGCTGCCAGCATTGTTACAGAAGTTGAAGGGGTGAGGGGTCAGTCTGTCAGTGCTCAGACCAATATACTGCACACTGCATCAAATTGGTCTGCATGGATGTCGTCCCAGAAGGAAGCCCCTTCTAAATATGATGCACAAGAAAGCCTGCAAACAGTTTGCTGAAGACAAGCAGACTAATGACATGGATTACTGGAACCATGTCCTGTGGTCTGATGAGACCAAGATAAACTTATTTGGTTGGTGTCAAGCGTATGTGGTGGCAACGAGGTGTGGAGTACAAAGACAAGTGTTTCTTGCCTACAGTCAAGCATGGTGGTGGAAGTGTCATGGTCTGGGACCATGTGTGCTGGGGAGCTGCAGTTTAATGAGGGAACTGTCATGAATGCCAATATGTACTGAGCCATACTAAAGCAGAGCATGAGCCCCTCCCTTCAGACACTGGGCCGCAGGGCATTATTTCAACATGATAATGACCACAAACACACCTCCAAGATGACCACTGCCTTGCTAAAGAAGCTGAGGGTAAAGGTGATGGACTGGCCAAACATGTCTCCAGACCTAAACCCTATTGAGCATCTGTGAGGCATCCTCAAACAGAAGGTGGAAGAGCGCAAGGTCTCAAACATCCACCAGCTCTGTGATGTTGTCATGGAGGAGTGGAAGAGGACTCCAGTGGCAACCTTAGAGGTCTGGTGAACTCCATGCCCAAGAGGGTTAAGGCAGTGCTGGAAAATAATGGTGGTGTAGATTCGAAGTGGACATGCAAGGAAAATAAAAAACAGCATTTTAGCTTGCACATGATTGGATGATAAAATCAGCAGAGCTAACACTCATTTCAGATCTACCCCTTAGATTTAGAGCGACTGCACTTCCAAGTGCACTTTCAGTGCACTTCCAAGTGCACTTGCAGTGCAACGTGGATTTTCCTTTAGTAAATAACCCCCAATGTCTGTTTGACAGAATTTCTACTACTTTATTTAGGCTTTAACTCCACCTAGTCACTTATACTGTGGGGTTGATTTACCAAAGCTAGAGAGTGCACAATCTGGTGCAGCTCTGCATAGAAACCAATCAGCTGGCAATTTTTTTTTTTTTATCAAAGTTTAATTGAACAAGCTGACGTAAGAGGCTGATTGGCTACCATGCACAGCTGCACCAAATTTTGCACTCTCCAGTTGCAGTAAATCAACCCCTATGTCTCAGCATTCTGCCTATTTCCCTGCCCTGCCCTATTCTTTGCTTTGTTCTGTTGTCTCCTGTTAAATTGTCTAGACTGCTCCCAAGCCAATCCTACCCAACTCTGTTTAGCCTTCTTTCTGTACCTTCTATTCAATTCCCTTCTTACTTTATATACGGTTGTACACAGTATCCATAGTTTACATAGTTACATAATTGGTAAGGTTGAAAAAATACACCAGTCCATCCAGTTTGACCTGTGATGTGTGTGTGGGTGTATGTGTTTATGTCAATAGTCAACATTGTATATCCCTATATGTTGTGATCGTTAAGGTGCCCATCTAATATTTTTTTTAAAACTATCAACGCTCCCTGTTGATACCACTGCTTGTGGAAGAGAATTGAATAACCTTAACCCCCCTCGGGGTGGAATTTTTATGCCAAAAGCGGTAACCCCGAGCCAGACTCGGGACCGCATCGCTGGATCCAGGAAGATGCTTACTTACCTTCTCCCTTGGATCCAGCGATGTCGCTGCGCTGTACGAGCGAGCCACGTCTCGCTCAATCTATCACGGAGCCGAGCTCCGTTCCCTGTGAGCGTTGCGACGCACGGGGATGGAGATCGGCGCCAAATTCAAAAAGTGAAACACACAGTATACATATAGTATAATGTAATCTTACAGATTACATTGCTGTATGTAATTATTTCACATCCCTTTTGTCCCTAGTGGTCTGCCCAGTGTCCTGTATGCAGTTTTATATAATAAAAACTGTTCTTCATGCCTGGAAACTGGAGATTGTCCATATCAACCAAAACTGTCCCTTTACATCAAAAATGATTTTAGACCAGCTAGAAAACAGCGATAATAAATTAGAATCACTCACAGAATTGAGCGATAGCGATTTGTGGGGAGATCCGTCATTAAATATTGATAGCGACATTTCTGCAACTGAGAAAATTTCAGTGTTTTTGTTTTGATTACATTATTGAATAATTTCTATTATTGTTATATTATTATTTGGTACAATAATTTATAATTATTTATTATATTATAATTTATGATTTAATTTTTCAAACTTTATCATACCCGGCATGTCTGCTAGACTCTGGTTTGGACAGATTTAAGTGAGTTATTCCTAAGAATTACAGCACTACAATATAAAACGCCAAATTTTCATGCAAAATAATGGTACTGCTTTTAGCACCTAAAATCCGAAATAATCATACCGCCAGGGAGGTTAAAGAGGAACTGCAGTCTGCTCACATAATTTGTAATAAAAACATCTTTGCCATTCTAAAGCTTCCCTCCAACCACTTTGCATATTTTATATATACTGTGACTCTGTACTTGACAAATATGCTGCAGAAATCTCTCTCCACTGAGTATGGCTGGCTGCAATCATTTTAACTGTAGGCAGTTGAATCTGCTGTCTCTTCACTTCCTGGATTTACACAGACACACAGAAGTACACCTGAAGCTCTGGTCATTGACCCTCTTATGACTCACCTCCCTTCCTTCACAAGAGTAAGAGAGAGAAAGCTGTGCATGATATAGTTAGCCTAGGCTTTTTTTCCAAACAAGAAACAGGAAATGGGCTGTATAAGGTATTTAACGGCAAAAAAAAATGTTTTACTATCCAAACTTAAACCAACAAGGGCAGAAGAATTAATAGATGGAAACATGAAAAAATTACTGGCGTTATGCTTTAATGCTCTGACAGTAAAGAAAACTCTAAGCAGTTTAAGGTTAAACCACTTCTCTTCCAATGTCAGTGAATGACCGCGTGTCTCTTTTTAAATTCCCTTTCACTGAAAATATTTTTCCCTATGCTAGGGTCATCTGTACGGTAGTTTTACATTGCTATCATATCCCCTCAAGCGTCTCCTCTGCAGTGCGAATAAGTTTAATGCTTGTAGTCTTTCCCCATAACTGAGATCCTCCAGTCCCTTTATTAGCTTTGTTGCCCTTCTCTTAACTCTCCAGTTCCAGCACATCCTTCTTGAGGACTGGTGCCCAGAACTGGATGGCAAACTCAAGATGCGGCCAGACCAGAATCTTGTAGAGTGGGAGAATTATTGTTTAATCTCTGGAGTGAATCCCCTTTTTAATGCTTGCCAATATTCTGTTGGCTATGCTTGTAGCACCTTTTTTAAAAATGGCGTTGGTCCCCCCCAAAATCCATACCAGGCTCTTATCCGAGCATGCAACCTGGCAGGCTGCAGGAAAAGGGGGGGGGGATGAGAGAGCATCCCCCCTCCTGAGCTGTACTAGGCTACATGCCCTCAACATGGGGAGCGTGCTTTAATTTAATTTTGGTTCAGAGTTCCTCTTAATATCCAGACCCAAAGGGCTTGGTATGGACTGGGGGGAACCCAGGATGTTTTTTTTCAATGATTTTTTAGTTATATTGCCAGGATCTGGCAATACATTAGAGCCACAAGGAATTTTAAATGACAGTTTTCCTTTATAAATGTGATTTTGCTGTTAAAAACATGGGAAATATGCATTACTTTACAGGGAAAATAAGGGGACCCCCCAGGCATGATATTTAAAGGAATATTTAATTTTTATGTCTTCACTTTAAGCATTATTAAAATCACTGCTCCTGAAAAAACTTTTTTTGCATTGATACATTTCCCCTGGAGCAGTACCCAGGTCCCCATACCCTTTCTATGGCAATAACGTGCATATAAGCCTTTAAAATTAACACTTTTGATTTTTCACACTCATGTCCCATAGACTTTAATGGTGTTTGTATGTTCGCACAAATTTTTTGTCTGTGTCTGGTGCGAACTGTAACGGGGGGTGTTTGGCTCATCCCTAATGGCTATGTATTTTTAGTAGGTAAGCCTTGGGAATATGGGGCAATATCTCTATTGATATTTGGGTACTTCTATGTATTTGTAGTCATTTATTTCAGCTGAATTTAGAAGCGCAGTGATTTTTGGCTTAAATGCTCCCCACAACAGAGGATCCCCCACATGCGAGTACCCCAATGCCTACCTATAATTACCCAAATGCAGGCGTGGTGTCAGGCCCACCTGAGTAGAGTCAGCCACCAATAGCCACCTCAAAGGAGGCTGCAGAGGTCTAATAGAGACCTAGCATATAGAGAAAATAAAAATAAAAAAGTGTATGACTATAGTACACAGGGAAATTAATATAGAGTCTGTGTGGGCTAACATAGCCTCAATACCCACAACATGTAAATTAAAATCAAAATCGAAACAGGGGCACCAGAAAATCTCCCAACAATGATAACCACACAATGGTAGATTAATCGCAATGAGGTGTTGGTAAACTAAGAGAAGAAAAGAAGATGTTGAAAAAGAAGAACAAGAACCAGATAAAAATATGGTAAAATGCCATGAGGATACAATCCCCATAACACTTACCTATAGGGATAAAAAAGGAAATATATGCAACAAATTTCCTATGTCGGGGTGAAGTAATCACCCAGCTGGAATATAGACAGGCTGGGAGTATCAGCAAAACAGCTACAACCTGTCACCGAGGTAAGTAGAAACACCCGAAGAACGGGAAAAAATTAAACAGCATAAGATATGGAAATTAATGAAAAAAGAGAACAAGCCCCAGTGAAAACTAGAAGAACCATGAAGCGATCGCAGACTCATAAGGTGCCCCAGGAGTCCAGCAAGATAGAAGCTGGACTGGCTGGCTCTTATAAGCCCCCCACCTGATCGACATGTAACAAAAAAAGGACATCTGCCCATGCGTCCGTCACAGCATCTGGGCATAAGTTTGTTTGTTCTTAAGTTGTTGGAGTTCATCTTGACACATAATATTTTTATGTTTGGATCCTCCCACTTCCTCCAGGTACAGGGTTTACCTATGGGGACTAAATGTGCCCTGTCCTACGCTAACCTGTACCTGGGGGGTGGGAGAGAGAATTTTTTGATAATGCTGGTTTGTTCCATTTGGTACAACATATTATAACTTGGCACAGATATATAGATGATGTGATTTTTTTCTGGTCTTGTACTCGTGATGAACTCTAACAATTTATTGACTTTCTGGCCATTAATGACTACAATTTAGGTTCACTATGGAGTGTAGCCAATTAAAAATCACTTTTCTTGACCTTGAAATTTCCATAGACTGCAACGGAATATTATATTCCACTCTGTACCGTAAACCATCTTCCGGTAACACCATTCGTCATGCCAGTAGTGCGCATCCCAAGCCTCTGCTGGACAGCATTCCTTACAGCCAGTACTTGAGAACTAAGAGGAACTGTACAGTTGAGGCTTATTTTCATAAAGCATCACATGATCTGTATCTTAGATTAAAAAGTCAAGGCTACAGCCATTCTCTTTTAAAGAAAGCTTAAAATAAAGTTAAAAATTTTTATAGAAAGTATCTCATTTTTTCAAAAAAGGTCATTAATAATCAACAGCCAGTTCATCTTATTACTCAATATTCTAGACAGCATGACCAGGTTAGGCATGCTCTTACCAGATTTTGGCCTCTGCTCACTGCAGACAGTATTATCAGTAAAAATATCTAGCCCTACCCCAACATCACTTTCAGACGTGCTTTCTCTATGCGGGATCACTTGATAACTAGTCACTATTCACCCAAAATGTACAAATGTTGGCACTTTCCCTTGTGGTAGGTGTAATGTTTGCACTTTATTTCCAATTCCCGAGAAGTGAATCTTCCTAATGGTTTGACTTATATCATCAGACACACAGTAGCCTGTAAAACTGTTGGGATTATGTACCTAGCCACTTGCCGATGTAGTTGCTATTATGTCGGTAAGGAAAAGTGACCCTTTTGCAAATGCATTTGAGACCACGTAAAACCATTGTACAAGCGATTAACTATGACTGCAATTAACAGACCTTTAACCTTTAACAGACCTTTGCATGTACTAATTGTTTTATGTTTGTTCACACACCTGTGTATGTATTGTATGTTTTGATTTTTGTAATGATAAAATTCTTTATATTTTTACTTACTAGTATAGTATATACTTCCTCAGGCACCGCTAACATCCCTGTTCTCTATCCCTCCTTACTTTGTTAGAAATTCAATTGGAATTCATGTAGAAAGAGTGAACAAGTACAAAGATTGGGAGAAATCCTCATGAAAAATTTGTGAGTGCAATTACAAACCATGGTATTGAACACTGTGTGACAGAGTGTGTGTCTGTAAGCGTGTGTGTTTATGTCAGAACTGAGAATGTAAACAGCAAATAGAAGGGCTTTTAAAATAGATATCATACTTACCTATCAAGTATGTTATTAACCTGATATACAGCATTCTGTGTAACAGACTGTGCTGGCAACTTTGGTACAAAATCTACCTTACGTTTGGATATAATAAAGTGGATAATATAACAAACAAGAATTGCAAGAAGGCTACTGCACTGTGCATAGTTATTAATCTTTGTTACATATAAAGCGAGCCATGGCTGGATGTCAAGACTTGAACAGCAACATTTTTTCAGTGATTTAAAATTTGCTAGCCTACTTGCTCTTTCCTACTTTCAATCCTATCTGGTACATTAAAACATTTTTACTCAGTTGGTTCATGTACCACAGTAAACACATACTGTGTTATATATATGCTATATAAAATACATTAGGTAAAATTGTTCAGGCACAATACAGCAATACAGCCACAAACTTAAAGTGGAGCTCCACCCAAAAGGGGAAGCTCCACTTTTCTGTTTCCACTCCCCCCCCTCCGTTGCCACATTTGACACTGCCAGTTTCCCTCAGAGGAGATGGCGATGGCAGCACCCGATAGCCAATTGAAAAATCAGCTTGGGTAAGGACATCACAGGCTGCCTGGACAGGTGCGTTTCCTAATATTAAAAGTCAGCAACTACAGTATTTGCAGCTGCTGACTTAAATTTTTTTTTTCTGATGGAGCCTGGAGCTCCTCTTTAGGCCCTGTACACACTAGTAGTTTTTTTTTTTTATTCTACCCAGTGGGCAAGAGGAGCCGCTATCCTAACTATATGACATTAGTAAAGCAATCTCCCCTGCTGTTCTATTGTGTTCTGACAGGAGCTGGTCAGCAGACCTTTTTCGGTCATGCCTAATGGCCAGCTTCTGTTGGACCTACTCCAGTACCCACGGGCCGAATGTCAGCCGGTTTCTATTGAACTGGCTGATGCGGCCTGACATTCGGCCCGTATGTACTAGGCTTTATCTTTGATATGAATAAAAATCCATAAACATCATTGTTCAAGGTGACTGTGAATGAATGTTATTAGATGCAAATAAGGGAGGGGGTCACATTTAGATGTTCCTGCTTATAGAAATTGGCTGGATATATTAAATCTGACAAGAAAAGTAAGAACGTCTTTGATCAGTTTATAATTAGCTTTTAAAGTAAAGCTGGATATGCACGGGCAGAATTTTGGATGTGTGTATGTCAGTCTGTCTGACAGAAGCCGGTCATTCGGCTGGCATGTTGGACGTGCATGCTGGAAAACCAGCATCTGTTCTACTCCTGACCAGCGTTCTCAGCCAATGCATTATTAGTACAGCGGCTCCAACTGGAGCTGACAGTTTTTTTTCCATTCAACCCGCTGGGTTAAGCGAAAAAAACAAAAAACAAATAGTGTGTGCAAGGCTTATGGAGCACATTGGCAGGACAGATCACAGAAAATGATATTGCAAAAAATTCTCCAACACACTTAGGGGTCAGTTCACTAAGAGATAAATACCACATTAATTTCTCAATTAAAATAAATAATAATATTTACCGAATACGTTAAATATTTATGTTTAGCAATTTTCTTCTTTTTTTTCCTTCTCAAATGTATTTATTGATTTTGAAAATATAATGTTTTTCAATATTTAGCACTTCAATTTTGTGTTATTTTTGGCATTATTTGCTCACTTTTTTTATTTTTGTTTATTTTTAAACACTACACCAGAAATCACACAGCAATATTGTGAACGTAGCGCACTACTCCCTTGGGAGCTGCAAAGTTGTTTATTACCTTTATGTTAACAGGCCCTGTTCTTCCTTCCCATGCAAGCTCCACAAACGCCAGTCTTTATATTCTGTAAAGCTTTATTCTTGCACTTGAATGGATGTTACAATTGTGTAGAGGATACGAGTTGCCTCTATTAATTCTGGTTCCTGACTCTGATCCTGTGTACTTTCCTTTTGTGAACTGACCAGAATCACTCTGAATAATACTGTGGGTTGTAGATTCCAAAGTCCCAGGCCTCACCGCCTAATTCTTTTACTCTTGCAATCCGCCCATGTCAGCTCTGGAAAGTGTCTCTCACTAGGTCCTTGGACACGTACCAAGTTTACGGATAAGCACCACTGGGTTGCACTCCCTTTGCTCACTCCTCTCAACAGTCCATGTTTCCCACAGAAGGTTGATTCCCAGTTTCCTCCGTCTGCTTTACTCCTACTTCCTCCTCTGCATGGTCCGGTGCATCCCCGGCTGGGACACCCGGTTTCTCCTCTGGACTACATAGCAATGTCTATTCAGGCTATCCAGCACTGGGGTCTCTGAACCCCCAGGCCTTCAAGCCTACTCCATGCTGCACTCTCTACATCTTGGGTTCTTTCCTCCTCCCGGAAGCATGTGACCCCCAGCTCATATGCGAGTCCTGCCCCTGCCAATACAATTTAATGATTGGTCCAGAGCTCTCCACATAAGCTGCCTGCCACTCCAGTCCCAAATCCTGCCTCCCTTCCAAGCTGAGGGGACTTCCTTCAGCCAGAGTGTATGTGGCCACACTCCCCTCTATTCTAGCACTCCCCTCTTCCAAATAAACAACCAGGCCTAGAAAAGTTCAAGGCCCTGGCTAAATTTACCTATTACTATTCACAAAACAGTATTAAGCACCCACCTAAATGGGGTGGGTGCTACATGAATCTATGAAAACGTGCAAGGGTGCTTTCATTCACAAAACAATCTCCCTCTGATGTAATATTACAATTTATTTACATTCCTGAGCTCAGAGGAGAACATTTTCACACTGATATATTGTATACTTTTCACTTTATGGCCAGTGCAGAGTTCTGTTATTGTGTACATTTCTAAAATATCGCCAGCAAATACCAGGTGATAAATAATGAATGTGTGTGTTTTAGTGAATTGACGTAAATGATTTAGCTCATGTTTTTTGCAGTATTTATCTCACTATTTTAACAAATGGGCAATATTTACCTCACATTTAATATTTTTACTTTGATGAATTGACTTATATATATATATAAATCTAAATATATATTTATATATTTCCAGAAAATGAGCCACATGACCTCCATATCGCATATAAGGTGCGCCCCTCTAGTTCTGCTCGAGCTGGACTCTAGTGGTCATTGGAAAAACTCTCTGACCGGTCGGGTAGTCAAGACACCATACACAGTGTGTGGATGATCAAGAATACAAAAATGTATTCTGGCTTCACAGAATAATATGCAATAAACAAAAAAAGGGTCGTATAAGGGGAAGGCCCCATGAACAACCAATCACATTCAAGCATTATGTTAATACAATATACAATTAATATTAACCTAAAAGATATTCATAGTAATTCTGCCTAGAGACAGACTCAACATCACAATGTTTGACCTTATCACCTTGGCTTGAAGCCAATGTTCTCAACACACAATATATGTTCTTAATGTCCAGCAACTAACCGCAGACGCATCCTGCTTCACACTTCGCCTTAGCACATCTGGTAATTTTAGCACAAGCTTCACATGAGATGAAAACATTTTCTAAAACATTATCTTCTAAAACAGACCTAAGGAGTAACTCTACCTTCCCTTACAATATCTAAAGAGTAACTCTACAATCCCTTACAATCCCTCCTTTGATCACGGGAGACCCTTGTCTCCCCTTGATCACTCACTGTACCACTTATGCTCTGAGTAGAACATAGTGATGGCGGTTATGATAACTGAAAGAAGGAAAATTGTGCAGGTGGTACACCTTTTTGGCTCACGGGGAAAGTTTATGGCAAAAATGGTTGGCTAAGTGGTCTCGTGGGAGGGGACAGAGGGTAATAGTGGCAGAGTTTCTTCTTGAACAATTATTGGTGGGAGCATCCCTTTTTCTGATTCTTTCATCTGTGGGCTTTTCTTCAACCTTGATGCATGGATCCATTGCGGGCTTTAATCCGTCAGCACTGCTATCCTAGAAACCTTGAGGACTTCAAATGGACCTTAGAAGACCGGGCCTGGTTGCTTGTGGACGGCAAGTTGTTTGATCAGCACTTTGTCTCCTGGTATGAAGGGATGGATTGGTTCTGTGGAGAGAAGAGGAAAGGTGACTGCAACCTTGTTATAGGTTTCAGTAAGGCTACTTACCAAATGTTTCACGTGCTCTTCCTGTAAGGAATATAGGTTAGACTCTTCTTCCTTACAATATCTAAAGAGTAACTCTACAATCCCTTACATCGCTTGTGGTAACCTTTAGTGAATTGACCCCTTACTGACTAACAATAGCACATTCCACACTGGCTAAGTGGTTACCACTTCTGCTTAGCAGCACTAGGGATGTTGGTTCCAATCACATTACTACCATCATGGGGTTTGCATGTTCTCCCTGCATGGGTTTCCTCTGGGAAAGGTATTCTTCTTGCACACTTTTTTCTGCACTGCAGGTGAATGTGCTGTTCTTAGGATCTGCATGCGGGTGCCAGTGTTTGTTAAGGGCTTCACAAATGCAGTGTGTTTGCGGGTGCCAAATAACATAATACTGAAGTACCATACCATTTGGGGCAGTGTGTTTTTAAAAGTAGTACAAGTATTACTTTTTCCACAGTTCAGTGTGTTTTGCAGCCCATTCAAATGCATGTGAACTTGTAATTTTATTGTTGCATAGGTTTGGAAATATATGGGATCTACTGTACACTGCCATGCCAAATCCACTCTGCAAAGTCTAGTTTAAAATAACTCCCAGCTTGGGACATATAGCACAAATTGAGAGAAGGCATGCCTTTGACGTATCTTCATCCACCTTAAGGGTGCAGGAACAAGCCAGAAACCCAGACTCACCTAAGGGCAGTAAAAGACCTCCAGTATGTAGCTAGATCAAATCCAAGAAGCAAAGAAAAAATGGTAACCACTCTGATTAGTGTAAAAATAGCTTTAAAAGTAAGGTGCATGTGAACAGGGCATATCACAGAACAATACAATATACGCATTGTCCTACCAAACTTTTTCACCAAATAAAAAAAAGGGGAATAATACCCTCAATTCTGAATTTTGGTCACTGATTTTCCCCTGAGAAATGTACATCAGGGAATGACCAGAAATATTTGAAAGTGTGTACATACACATGTTCCTTACCCAATTCAACAATGACAGGTCAGGTGGGACAAAGGTAATTTTATGTCTATAACTTTTAGCTAGGTTCACACTACTTTGGGTGTGGAACAGTGTAAATCTCACACTTTCCAACACCTGCAGCAAAAATGTGCTGCTGTTCGCAGTTGCACCCTTTCTTGTTCTGGGAACAGCATAGCACTAAGTGGTTTCCCTGCAGCTGCAATTTTGGAAAAGGTGCAGGCACCTTTTCCTTGCATCTTTTGTGGGTACAACAGCCAGTTCAAATGAATAGGCTGCTGTGCCCTGCAAACACAGCCGTAGGAAATCCACAATAATGTGACCCTAGCCTTAGTAAAAGAGAATTCCTGTTGGTGATTTATAAAAAATGTGTTACATGTAGCCCAGAACTTAATTTATGACTTTCAGATAAAAGATATTTTCAGTAGCTACTCAACTCTACTGAACGTGTCAGAACTGGTCAGCTTCTGACATGACCTTTTAAACATTGATTCTTGAAGGAATTTCAGAAATTAGTTTTATCTCATATGTTGTCATTATATGAGATTTGACACCTGTTTGTCAAAACTGTGCAGATAACTGTGTGCAGACATTGAAACCATAGTGTTCTCAGGAGAAATACTTGCACAAAAGTTGATTGATATATTGATCCTAGCTCACAGCAGATTGATGTATTGATGTGAGGTCAGAAACTTCTTTTGGGAAAAGATTCATAGTCAAGCTGCCATGTCCCAATACCAGATACCTCCGTTTCCCATATCACAACAATCATTTTAGGAAACTGTAATAAAGCCAACTGTTTTAGTATATGGCTTTTAAACCCATAGCCATTGATACAAGAAACCATTTTTAAATATACTGTATTACTAAATTTAGTTTTACTTGCTTTCATCTCAACAATGCAGTGGCAGGTCAGCATAATACTGTACATAAAGTACATGAAGCAGAAACATAACAGAAAATGCTATTCTTTACATGTGACGAAACAAGGGGTCAATTCAAAGTGGCTGGGCTGCAGTAGAAGTTCTAAGAGAAATACATCTATCTACGCTGCCAAGACAGCTAAACAGATGCTGCTTTCTTCAAAGTTAAGCAAGGGGTATCTTTTAACTAGTGACACTTCTGAAGACTCCTTTCATGCATCTAACTTCAGCTCTTGCAAACTTGAGATGTCACAGTTTTATTTTCCTCAACAGCCTCTCAAATGGGGCCCCAACTCACCATCAGGCCCTATAGCAGCCACATGGGCTTCTTGGGTAATAGTAGTTACACCTCTGGTTACATAAGGATTAATGTGATAAAGTACAAAGGCAAGCTGCTTTATAGTGGTGTCACGTACCTAATGGTTTTGAGCCCGAATTGCAGATGGCTCCCACTCCCGGTTCCCTGGTAAGGTAACAGGAGACACAGGAGTAAGGAGGGGCACAGGTGCCTGGCAGGATCAACAGACCGAAAAGGATGAACAGACTGGAACAGCTTGGCAGACAGGATCAACTCAGCAGACTGGATCAGCTCAGCAAACTGGATCAGCTTAGCAGACTGGAACAGCTTAGCAGGTATGATCAGCTCAGCAAACTGGATCAGCTCCACAGACTGGAACAGCTTGGCAGGTAGGATTAGCTCAGCAAACTGGATCAGCTCAGCAGACTGGATAGTTGTACAGGCCGGGTCAGGTATCAGGCTGGCAGAAAAGGTACAAGGGAGCAGGCAGGAGAGAAGTCACAGAAAGGCCAGGGTCAGGTATCAGGCTGGCGGCAAAGGTACAAGGAAGCAGGCAGGAGAGTAGTCACAGACAGGCCGGGGTTGGGTGCAAGCAGATAACGGGTAGGTCACAGACAAGCCGGGTCTTTATCACAGGTAAATATTTCAGATCAGGTGCTTGGGCACACAACGCTGTAGAGCAGACAGCGGGGAATGTCTGTGACAGACTTAAGTAGCCCATCTGGCACCAACAGGGGCACGTGTGCGCGTCCCCGCATGCGCACGGGCGCACACGTGCATTCCCACGCACGCGAGATGGCGCCCACGGACGCGAGCCAGAGAGCCTGGGGTGCAGATTTCTGCCAGGATCTTCATAACAAGTGGATTACCAACTGATATATAGGTAAACAAGGGCTCAGCTTTTTTTGTGTAGCCCCCTTCCAGTTGGGCTGTTAAGTAAATTTAGTTTTTGGCTCCACAATAGTGAGTAATACTTCTCAGGGTTCCTAAGCTAAGAGTTTTATTGCTTTCCCCTGCCTCTGGAAGCAACTTCCAGAGCAAAGGGAGGGAGATTCAACCAATCAGATTAATATTTTTCATATCCTGATAAATAGACAGAAGGAAAAAGCATATGGTTCTTTCTTCATCAGTGACTGTTTAAGTACTTCAGGGGCTGCTTCTCCTAGGAGAAGTATCACTAAGACAAGGGACTACCATCTGGGCCTCAGTATTTGCTGCATTAAGGGCTTGAAGGGGGGGGGGGAGCTGAAAAAGGAGAGACCTGCTGACGGACGCTGCTTCAGAGTCCAGGTCTCAAAGAGAACTTTGCCATTTCCCTCATTAAGGATCTACCTGTGGAGACTGGGTGGCAGACATGTCCTAGGACACAGAGAGTAAAGATTCTAGTGGTGACTGATAGTTATGTAGAAGTAAAAGTGAACCAGTTGCTAATGGGTGCTTTGTTATGGGGCCTCAGCTATGCCAATCATCCCCAGCAACCTTCAAGGAAGCTGCTACAAGAGACTAGAGAGCAACTTGTACCTTTGCTGTTGTTGCTGATCATTTTGGAGTATCCAGTGACCCTAAACCTCACTCCTATTAGAGTTCTTCTGCAATAAACCCCTAAAAAATCCCCAATACTGAGATGTAGTTGTCAGTGTGCTGGTGTGACAGGTGGCTTCTGTACTATATAGGAAGAACCTGTCTGTTTTGCTTTAGATGTTCTGTAATAGAAGTAAAGTATAGATAACAAGGGCTGCAGTCTTATATATGGCATCAATAGAAGTACAATCTGCAGTTTTTAATATGTCAATATGGAAAACACCAGGTATATATTTAGCAACAGATTTTTTTTTTTTTATTGGAATTTGAAATTACATTGCCCTTAAGCTTTTTTTTATTTTTAAATCCCCACCAGAATCACAAACATACTCCGAAGTGTGCATTGGAAACAATGATGTCCAATTCCTGCTCACCTCTCTGAGTAGTCATGTACCGTATGCAAAAATTGATACGGATGGTCCTAATCAGTGTTCCTGGCTTTTATTGATAATGTTTACTACTCACAGTACACAGTAATGGCACAGTAATTAAACAGATGAACAGCTCTAAACTAAAGCAGCATGTAACAAAAAGCAGTCACATCAGGCTAGTAATATTTATTAGTAAAAAGCTAAATACATTGGAACTAACTTCAAAAATTGCATCATTTATGAGGGATATAAGAAATAGTAAAAATAGTCAAAAAAGACCCTAATTTAGGAGGATTAATATGTTGCAAATCACCACTCATTATGAATGTTAATTACTGATGTGCATACAAGACCACAAACACCCCCAATGTGCACTGCCAGTTATTAATATTCCTGTTGAGAAAATGTTCAGTTCAAAGCAGCTGAAGCTATAAGTTACTTAGGCTTGGGGGCAGAATCTTTAGGGAAATGGGATAAAGACGATATACCAAGGTTGGCCTGACAAGAGAGAAACACCTGTCAAGACCAGATTTGAATGCTTTGTAATTTCTTGCTGAATAAGTGATGATGCAAACATAGACACAATTTAGTTAATTTATAGTGAAAATATTACAAGAAAAGGATGCACAGAAAAAATATGAATTACCTCTAAAATGTTCTCAAATATGATGGAAGCATGGCATAAAAGAGTTCCATAAAATATAGTAGCACTTTATTGCTTAATACAGCTAAAAATTCATTTAAAGTAGAATGATATAGGTGGCTGTATTGTTAGCAGTGTGATTCTGGTGGTGTTAATGAAATGTCAGCCTTAGTCTATCATTATTACTACAAAGCAGACTGTCAGTATAGTAAAGTATGAAGTATAACATTTTTCTGCATTTATCTTCTCAGCCTTGGGAATACGGTATACCTGGTATTCCCTGAAGAACATTAAATTTAATCTCAGCAAGTGTGAATAAAAACCATACGTCATGCTAAGAACTGCTTTAGAGAGAAGATGTATAATAAAACCTGGATGCTGTCAATATTCCTCCATTATCAGAAATAAATGATGCATTATTTAAAGGCATGTTTTACAGCAACGTTTAAATGCATTGAACATAAGAACACAATATTAAATATTGAATATTTATTTATTATCCAATAACACGCACATTGCCTTCACCTACTGATTCTCCTCTGTTTGGGGAAACTAGCATTTGTTGTCTCCCTATTACAAATTACACTTTTGGCCCCATATTCCTTAAATACATGCTACCATATATTATAATGGGCCAGTCAGCTACGCACAACAGTACCCAAACAGACACAATATGGTCAATTTACTAAAGTCAAATGGGCTGTTCACTTTGCAAGGGCATTTTTATTTTGCAGGGATATTTCCCCTTAGCTTTATGAATAAGATGTAAGTTCTACTGACTTTCATCATCCAATCATGTCTAAGCAATTTTTTTTTAATTTTATTTGTGCGTGATTTGGTATAATTTGCAAGGTGAATTTTCACCACATTTTATAAACTAAAGTCTGGTACACTTAGGCCGCGTACACACGCGGGGACTGTTCGCCCAACTTTGTCCGTCAAACAGTTTCGGCAAACAGTCCGCTCAAAATTAGCATGGACGGACATGGCCACACACGACGTACGAACAGTTTGCTGAAACCGTGCGCGATGACGTGAACGGCACGTACGACGGGACGAAAAATACGACGTCCTATACACTGCATTATAACTTTCGGCATGTAAAGCCTTTCTGAGCATGCGCGGAACTTAGTTTGACGAACAAGCCTACACACGAGGGGACTGTTCGCTGAAACAAGGTTTCAGCGGACAGTTTTTCGGAAATTCCGAAAAACCTTGTTCAGTGGACTGTTCGCTGAAACTGTCCGCTGAAAGCCCACACACGAGCGGACTGTTTGCCGAAACACTGTTCAGCGGACAAAGTTGGGCGAACAGTCCCCGCGTGTGTAAGCGGCCTAAGTTAATTTTTTTTGTTCAACACAATAAGCTGAACGAAAAAAAAATAAAAAATGGAGGCACTCGCTGTACTAACTAAAACAAGATTAATACAACGATCTCCCTGTTAAGCTATTGTGTTCTGACAGGGGGACCTCCCCCTGAGCACTGATCGGATGCTGGTCGGCTGCTGTTTTTCCAGCATGCCCAATCGACAGGAACCATATGTTCGTCCAGCTTCTGTCAGACAGGCTGTCTACACGGGCCAAATGTCGCCTGGTTTCTGTTGAACCGAACTATGCCAGCTGATATTCGGCCCATGTGTACCAGGCTTAAGGGAAAATTCCCTTAGGGGGAAACACGAAGCTATATATGTCACTTCCAGTTTCAGTGTTTCATTTACAAGACATTGTTAGCTTGTATAGGCATTAGATCAGACCAATCTTGGTCTGATCTGATGCTATTAAGGTCAGAGGAGACATCTGGGGTCCAATAGACCCCAGATGTCTTAGTCACTGCTGAATATTGTCACAAGGGATGTTTACATTCCTTGTGACAGCAATAAAAGTGATTTTAAAAAAATTAAAGAGACAGTGAAAAAACAAAAACAAAATAATAAAAAAAAATTGCCCCCATCCCCTCCTGCTTGAGCACAAAGGTGAATGCATGCATAGTTCCCGCACACATATGTAAACGGCGATCACACCACACATATGATGTATCATGGGGAATGTCAGAGCAAGAGAAATAATTCTAGCACTTGGCCTTCTGTGCAACTTAAACCTGGAAACGCATTTAAAGTGTCACATATAGAGAATTGTAGGTACATGTTAGTTATCCATTTACTTGACGTTACATCATCTTTTAGATTTGACAAAAAAATGGGTATTATATTGTGTCTGTGTGCACTAAAATAATTTGAATTAAAAAAACTGCTGCGTAAATATCATGTGACGTAAAAAATTGCAACACTCACCATTTTATTCTCCAGGGCCTCTGCTTAAAAATGTAGAAGAGAAGTATCAGAATAAGCTTCGGAAGCAAGTGGTTAATGTGTTTACTATTTGATTCTGCATACTGTTCCAATTTACAAACCTTTGACAGGATATCAAACCTTTCCAAGACAAGATTCTGCTCTTGAGTGGTCATGATATTGTCCATAATGCAGTTTGATTCGCCTTCAAACTCTTGGCCCAAGCTGGCATCAACACACTGCTGTATAATAAGGACAAGCACTCAGATGACAGGAATTGTCATGGTCCTGCTGCAAGTTACTATGAAACAAAACTAAATTCCTTGTGCATACCATGTGAGATAATGTAAGTTTATGGGTATGCTAATGTTGTCTGCTATTCACTTTGAATATATTTTCATGATAAAACTGTATAGTTCCTTCTATCCTGAGCTTCAAAAAGTTTATGTAGATATTATTGTCTCCCCTGTTATAAGTAGCAGAGTCTTCTGCATACCCAACATAGGTTGTGACTTGTGGTGCCAGGAATGGCACAAAGCTTTCCATAAATTATGTTTCCTGTGTTTCTGTTCATACACGATTTGTGCCATACATTTAGAACTTGCCTAGAATGGAAGTGAAAATACAGCCCTTATGAGTCCTTGACTATCCCATTTACCAGAAAGGATTATGCCTTCAAAGCTTGACTAACCATTGCCTAAATGTCTTCTAGTATTTTGGTCTCTAAAAATTAGAGAATGTAATTGCAAGACTGTAATTAGAGTTAGGCAGTTTTGTCTTTCTACAAAAGTGAGGTTAATCCCCTCTTAGGCTGTGTCCTTCTTAGAAGATTTCCCTCTCACTACTGTTTTGAAAACAACTCTAAAATTTTAGATCTTCCATCAATGTTCATCAAGGCAAGCAGGTAGCATCTCCCCAACTGGGACAGAGGCAGCATATATATATAAACTTAAATAGGTTTTCACTGTTGCCACTGGCCCCTACTCAATCAAAACTATTTTTTTTTACTGGATATACAGTATAATAGGAATTAAAGCCTGTACATGGGACATGTAGTGGAGGAGTATGATAGGTCTTTAAGAAACATCACTAGACAGAAGAGAGACGAAATCTGGTTAGATCTCTCAGAAATAACATTTGAGGACACATAGCTTTGACGGTGATACAATAATGGTTCAATATGTTGCAGATTTAAGACATACAGTAAATACAGAGCTAGATGTGCTGAAGCCATTTTACACGATTTCCTGTAATGCTTGGTCAGATGGCAGTTTTGTAGTAATATCTGGTAATCAGTAAAGCACCAAATCTCTTGGTGAATTTCATAATAGAAAAGTGTGAAACGCTGGTATATGTGCGATAGATTGATATCAGTCATTGTACATAGCGCTATAACTCATATCAGTGTAAGCCCAGTAGAAACATAGCAAGTGTTTTTCAAATTTTAATATTATTATTAGCAGGGCTTTTTTTCAGCGGGAATGCGGGGAATGCAGTTCTGGCACCTTCTGGGCTGACTGTATGCAATGGCAAGGGGTGCTGGGGTATCCTGCAGGATATTGATGCTTAATGCTGGGGATCTATTCTAGCTGGAGGGGATCTATTTTTGCAGGGGGGTCTAATGTTGCTGGTGGGGGACTTATTGTTGATAGGGGTGGGTCTTATGTTGCTGGGGGGGTCAGTTGTTGCTGAATGAGATCTACTATTGGGGGGGGGGGTCTATTGTTGATGGCTGCCAGAGAGTCTATTAATGCTGGCTGTGCGGAGATCTGTTGATGCTGCCGGGAGCCTATTGTTGCTGGGGGGGGGATTTTGTTGTGGGTGGAACATTGTTGTTAGGGGGATCTATTGTTGCTGGCTGAAGGGGATCTATTTTACTGATTTTCTTGATATCATTACCAAATTCCATACAAAAAACTTAGCACCACAAAATGATACTTGGTTCTGTATTGTCTAAGCCCTTGTACTCGTGGTCGGAGATTCCGATGGAATATTTCTGATCGGAGCGTTTTGTTGGATATTCCGACTGCGTGTGGTCTGCATCGGACCGTTTCCGACGGACCAACTTTTCCAACTTGCCGGTAAAATTTTCCTACAAAATGCTCCGATCGGACATACTCCGATCATGTGTAGCCTACTCCGACGGACAAGGTGCCACGCATGCTCACAATCAAATTCAGACACGGAAGCGCTCGCTCAGGTAAAACTACTGCTCGTAATCGATATAGCACATTCGTCACGTTGCAATGTTAAAAATTCTTTCATGAAGCGCATTCTCTTGTTCTTTACAATGCTGCAAGAAGGAACTTCTTTTGATGCTCATAGTCACACACACTTCTCCCGAACGTATTTCCTGAGTCTTTTTTACTCATTTCAGCAATACAATTATTGAAATCGTCACATCTACACAATTTTTTTTTTATTGTTTTTTGGGTGAATTTTATGTTTGTTTTTTTTCATAAGCATCTCCTTTTTTGACAGTTTGCTCATCTTTCCATTTTTTGGGGTGTGTTTTGTGTGTCAACTTACCACAACAACATTATTATCTTTTTTATATTTTCTTTTATAATCTACAGGAGGTTGTTTAGTGTTGGTACCCCTTGTTATTCATGTCACTTTGTATTTTTGAAATGTACCTGCCTGCTCACAAATAAACTGTCCTTTTTGAAGTCAAACACATACGCAAGTATTTCTTCAAACAAAAAAAACCTTTATTTAGGTGTCAGTAACAGATAAAGAGGGAGGCAGCGATGGAGAAACTGGGGAGATTAGCGAAGCCTTTGGCCACCGGGGCACACATCAACTATTTAAACGCAAAACTTGGTGGCCTGAGGAGTACATATCTGAGGGAGGGAAGTCTGGTCCTGAAGTCCAAGAAACCCAGAACAGCAGCAGATTACATCTATGTTCCCAGGCTGTGGTACTACAAGAGGCTGCATCTTCTGTCAGACCAGACTGAACCCAGGTCATCACACTCTGGTCTTCCTTCCACGCTTCCTTCCAGGCTGTGGCTGTGGTGCTGGAGGTGTGGCAGAAGGAGGAGGAGGAGGGGGGGGGGGGCATGGGCCAAATCACACAAGTGTGTTGTTTGTGTCATTTGGCCCAACAGACCTTTGTTGAGGGTGTGTATAATTATCTCCTCACACAAGAGCTGTTGCCCCTCCTCCATTTTCTCCAGTTTGCACGCAGCCAAGGCGGCACAGGCTTCTTGATAGTTGGGTTTGGCTTGGAGAGCCACTGAAGCCTCCCCGGTCAGCCTCTGAGCCAACTCCTCCACATTCGCCCCCTTTCTCGCCCTTTTGCGTGGAAGGCGGAGGGGAGGGACCTGGCATTCTGTCAGGCCTTTGCCTGCCCACCGCCTGGCTGCCGCTTACCCCTGCCTCCTCCTGGCTGCCACTTTCCACAGCCACCTCCTGGCTGCTGCATTCCACACCCTTTTCCTTGCTGATGTCTTCCTGTGTATGAAAAAGGGACATAGTTATAGTTTTTGGTTCATCAAACACACACAATTTTCACATCAAGACTGTTGCAAATTGTTAAGCAATACAAAAGACTATCATTCTGAGCCCAGCATTTTTCTTTCTTGTCCCAAAGGTTTTGGCCACTACTGTCTATTGATGTGTGAAACACTTTCTAAAATCAGCAATTAGTGAACAAAAATCAAGTTAACATCATTCTTTTATACTCCCAAAATATGTACAATAATACTATATCTGGCTCAAGCTGGGCTCCCCCAGTTCTTCCTGAGTGGAAGGCCCAGGTTGGGCGTCGGAAGACTCAGCGGGTGTGGAATGTAGCATAGGATACGTGGAAGGAAGAGTAGAGAGTGATTCTCTGACCTCAGCCTGGTCTGACAGAAACTGCATCCTGTTATAATACCACAGCCTGGGGACATAAACATCATCTGCTGAAGCTCCAGATTGCATGGACTGCAGCACCTTCTTCCTCTCCTTCAGATATGTACTCCTCAGGCCACCGATTTTCACTTTTAAATAGTTGATGTCTGCCCTAGGGACCACCGGCTTCACAAACTCAACCAGTTTCTCCATTGCTGCCTGCCTCTTTTGTCTGTTACTATAATGAGGGTGCGTCGCTTGCCACAGGCAGGGCAGCTCCCTGTATTTATCGATGAACAGAGGGAGGAAACTATGATCATTGAAACCGTCCATAATGTCTGCAAGACACAACACAAGACAAACCCTAATGTCAGGCTAAACTCCACTAATGCAGGCCTCAATCTAGAAGCAGTATAGCCTAGTTATGTACCAAGTTCAAAATTTTACCTTCGTTTGCATGAAGTCGCGTCAGCTTCTCCCTCTGTTCACAGATCGTACGGACGACACACGCGCGTTGCATTTTATATACAGTGCGCATGCGTGAAACTCTGCCTGCCCCTGACGTTCTTTCTAGACTGTTCCCCGCCCCTTCACTTTCGGCGCAGTGGGGAGAGCACATGGCGGAGAGAACGCAGGTGCGCAATCAGAGTTCCACTAACGAGGAGGAGGGCGAGGAAAGCCCGGAGCCTGAAACGTTCCGATCCAGGAAGAGAAGATTTAAGGCCTCAAATATGTCTTTTGTAGAGATGTTGGAGATGGTGGACATATTAAACAGGACCGACTATGATGGGAAGTATGGAACTTACCCAAACCCAAATATCAGAAAGGCCAAGATCATGACTAAAGTTGTGAAGAGTCTTCAGAAGAATTTTGGGGTAGGCCGATCCATGGATCAACTGAGAAAACGCTGGTCAGACCTGAAACTGAGGGAGCACGATCAGTATAGAAGGATCAAGCATGTTCTTGAAAAAAGTAAGTAGTTGTAGTGTGTTCATATGATTATTCTTGCTTGCATACTGCTCCATGTGCTTTGATTTCATGTTGTGCAGTTTAAAATGGCCACTTTCAAGTTCATGGTTTCATTCGTTCGTAAGAAACATCGTTCTGCAGGTAAGTATTCTAGCTTAACAAAGTGTCCACAATAATGTTCTCACCTTTGAACTTGGCCAAAAAACACAATTGTACAACACTTCCAAGCAATGTTTCATATTCCTATTTCTGCCCTCTGCGTGCTAATTATTCCTTTTTTACATTCTCATAGGGGAGAGAAGACTCAGCAAGTATGAGGACACTAGGGACCCCACCCCTCCCAAAGAAGGCAAAATTCCAAAACCAGAAACAGAGGAGCAGGAGGAGGAGTAGGAAGGAGAGATCGTTGAAGTTGGACAAATTGTCACCACAACAGGTGAGAGTCGGAGACCACAGCTTCCGGTAAGCTCATCAATGTATGTCGTCATATTTATAATACATGGTGTGTTTTTTTGCTTTGTTTTGTAGGTGATGTGGAAGAAAAATCACATTTTACCAGTGAAAGTGCCCAGATCCTGATTGGGGAGATAATGGGGTGCAATCGGGATTTAGAAAATATACAGCAAAACATCAATGATGTTAAAAATAAAATGAAGAACATCATTGATGTTTTGGGGAGAGTGTGAAACACCACAAACTAGCTTGTGTTTTTTTTTTTTTTGCTTTTAAACAACAACTTTTGTCTTTTATAAAAATCCAAATTTGGAAGATGCACACAGTGTGTCAACATGCACTATCTCCCATCATGGGGGATCAATGTACGTGTTTTGTGGAAAGGGGCTGAGATGAAGGGGTTGCAGCCTTAAAACATGTACATTGATCCCCCATGATGGGAGATAGCACATGTTGACACACTGTGTGCATCTTCCAAATTTGGCTTTTCCAGGGGTGACACCCCATGTGATGAAGGCAATATCAACCCAGTTTGTACATACTCATGTCTGATATTGTCTTCACTTTTCAAAGTTGAACTTTGTAAGTTCCTGTGTTCTGCATGTTACGCTTTGATACATGCCTGTTTACACAAAAACATCAAGTTACAAAAAAATTACCTGAAATAATGTTTTTGATACACCCAATTTGTTGGTTTGTTGTAAAACCCTTTTCTAAATACACATGTGAATGTGCTTTGATTAAAAAGTTAAATTATCAACAATGTGTGGCTTCCTTTTTCAATGCGCAAAAGCAGTATTTTGAGTAAAACTTTTGTTTTCGGTGACAATGGTTGTTATTTACTAAAGGCAACTCCACTTTGCACTCCAAGTGCAGTTTCAGGTGTACTTTTGCAGTGCACTTGTAGTTCATAGTGGATGTGCCTTTAGTAAATAACACCCACAGTGATGAGTTAATTTTCACAATCATGCCATTTTCCTGAGCCCACATATTTCTGTCATGGTGCTGAAAATGAGCAAGATTTTGGTCAGTAATGCACTACATACATTAGTTAACAAAAACAAGGTGTGTGTGTAGAAGACCCACAACATAATAAGATTATCTGAAGAAGAGACTGTCCCCTCATCTCGCTCAGAACTTGGGTTTGCACTGTTGTAGAAAAAGGCACAACAAGAAAAAACATAAATTTACCTAGGAGACACCTAAAACCAAGCCAAGCAGTAAATGAAAACAAATCTCGGAGTTTCAAAGAAAAATGTATTCCTAAAATGCCGCTCAGACATTGTCTGGCATATCAATGGCCCCCCTACCCACAAAGTATTCCATGTATTGGTTTCTAACCTCACGGGCGCTTTGGGGGGGCAAGCCAGGACGAGCAGCTTCAAGGCCCGTGAGGTTCTCATTTTCTATCAAGTTTGCTTCTTGGACAACTGAGACCGCATAGTTTGCAGAATGTCTTTTTAGGAAATTGTGAAGAACACAGCACGCCAGCACAATGTGATTTAGTTTGTATTCCGCCATGTGGATAGGCGTTAAAAAAGGTGGAACCGGGGAAGTCGGTGAGGACGGACGCGCTCAGCCAGAGCTCCGCTGAGGCCTACTTACATCCACCGCAATCCGGATTCCCAACACCGCGGATCGGTCTTTCGTCGGGCTGCAGGCCCTGCTAACATCACCCACTATCATCCGGAGGTCGTTTGGCGCTTCCCCGGGCCTTCTGCGAGCTCCGGGCCGTCCCGGGCCTACCGCCCACACGTGAGGCGCTCCGCCGCCATCTTGCGGCCTACCTGGCTCCCGGAGCTACTGGTCGTCCCTCGGCTCCGGAGGGGCTCCTACCCCTAGGCATCCACCTGACGGTGCATCCCGGCCCGGATCCGGTGCCCAACCGAAGCACTTTACAGGCGCATAGTGGTCTGAGGCCTAGCGATCCACTACAACAAACGGCGGCCATCTTGGTACACCCGGAGCAGGCCGCAGCCCTCCGCCCGCACTTCTGAGGCTGTAAACCGCTCACAGCGCTACACCCCATTTGAATTCTGCTCTCCCAGGCTTAGTGGAGCAACCTTGGAGCCAGAAGAGGCCTCCCCAGCCCCCGCAGCAAGTATTAACCCTCGGACGGAGCGGTGTTGGAGCTACCTGGGCCTACTGTGTCTTCCCTGCCTCCGCTTTGCTTCACTTCTTCATCTGTACCATATGCGGTTCGCAGGGTTCCTTGCTACAAGTATTGCACCAGTGACCCCTGGACTAGCGGTGAGTGCTGCACAGCCCCCCCCCCCTCCCCCCCCCCTGGATGTAGACTGTTTCCTGGCACCCTATCCCCCCCGTTGATTGTTCATTCTGTGGGGTCCCCCCGCCTACCGGCCGCTTTGGAGCCGGCTGCTGCCAGGCGGTTTTATCATTCAGGAGCACAGCAGCCCTCAGCTTTTCAAAGGACTACCTAATGACATTGTGCTAATTGCTGCTGCCTCGCTGCACCGCCGCCCTACACAGTAGCAGCGCACGCACCTAGTTTTCAAATGCTTTTCTAAGACCCCAGATTAGCTCCGCTCGGGACTTCAGTCTATCTCAGAGGTATTCCTGCACCACGTTTCTTTTCTTCCACGATTTTTCCTTTCCTCCGTACCTCATCTTTTAACCCGCTGAGCCTTAGTGTATGCCGTCTAAAAAAAAGAAGGCACGGAGCACCGCCCAAAAGACTCTCACACAATACCTTCTCCGCTCTCAAGAACATTCCAGCATGGAGCGTGAGGGGTCGGTTGCTGGGCGCCTCTCTCCGGACCCGGCCTCTCCGCCTCGCATATTGGGCCCTACCTCTCCTGCTCCTCTGTCGGATAAAAGAACTTCCAGTGCCCTCTCAAAAGCTGACCTAGAGGACAGTCTGGACTCCATGTACAATAGATTGGCATCCAAGTTTCAATCAGAACTTCAGAAAACTTCTCATGCACTCTCACAGGAAATCTCGGCCCTTGGAGCAAGGACTGAAAGGCTAGAGACTAAACATGACGAGTTGGCAATAGCTCATAATGACCTCAGCCGGGAACACGAAGCCCTTTCCTCCACGGTCCAACTTCTACAGTCTCAAATAGAAGACCTCGACAACAGAAATAGACGTAATAATCTGCGTATCCGTGGCATCCCGGAGTCCGAATCTGAGCTTATTCCGGTAGTTATCAGGTTGTTTAAGTCTTTGCTCCCTGAACATGAAGCCACTATGTTCAAATGTGATCGGATACATAGAGCTCTGCGCCCCAAACCCCCGGAGGACAAACCTCCCAGAGACATCATTCTCTGCATGAAAGACTTTCTGGTCAAGGAGGAGATTTTGAGAGCAGCTCGTAACAAACAGAGGATCACTCTCGATGACAAAGTTATCCAAATTTTCCCAGACATCGCACCTGCGACCTTGGAGCGTAGAAGGAACCTAAAGGAGATAACCACTGTCCTACAGTCGGCCCGCATCAGGTACCGCTGGGGGTTCCCGTTTCGTCTTGTGATTCCACATAATGGCTCGACATACTCTGCTACCTCGGTCCTGGAGGGTCAAGAGATCCTGGTGAAGCTGGGACTTTTGGACGCTTCGGCGGTTCGCAGACTGCCCTCCACCCCCAGAGCTACACCTATTTGGCAAACCCCTCCGACCAGAAGAGACAGACGTAGAATCAGATACGGTGCAGATGATCGGGTGGAAAATAGTCCTCGATGAGGTTGTTTTGCTCTCCTTTATCGGAAGGCTCAGACTGTGGTTTGCTATTAGTTCTCAATGGCTGTTTATATGCGGCTCGTGTTTATATGGTACAGGGTAGTGTATATTTAAGTTTCTGGTTTTATACTGTTTCCCCCCCTTAGCCCCCGCTTGCTCCACGCCTCAGTCCTATCGGGCGATGGTGGAGCTTGTCGGAGTGAGGGGCCTTATGTGTCCTAGGTTTTTTCTACCCAATCCTCCAGCCATTTACAAGTCCCTAGGAGCTGTTGTATGGCTCCCCTTTCCAGTGGTCGGTTGCTTCTTTGGTGGGCACCCCCTACCATTGCGCAACCCTACTGGACACGAGACCTTGTGGTCTCGATGTTTGATCGTTATTTTGGTGTGGCTATGTTTCTCCACACGCTATTACACTTAGCTTTAATGTCTTGCCCCTGGCCCTTCTTGGGCTTTGGGCTCTTTCCTTTTGACGCATATTCCCCTCTTTTATGTTTTTTGATTTTCTCCCGTTTAGGTCGATCATATTCCTTGTGCTATGCTCTTATATTCACTCAGATACCTTTTATACTTAAGATTGGTATTTTCCCTATACACTTGTTTTTATTGCACTGTGTCTTATTTTTCTATTGTCCTGCAGATGATATGAGGGTCCCCCTGTGTCTCTGGCACCTGTTGGACGAGTATTCCCCGAGAGTTTCCCTTTCTCCCCCTGCCACCATTCCTGACCTCCCCACTATAGTTGTCCTTTTTTATGTGCTATGGCAATAACTTGTGTTTCACATAATGTCAAGGGGTTTAATTCACCATCCAAAAGGCGTAAAGCCTTCTCCTTTTATAAAAGCCTTGGAGCTAAAATCCTTCTGCTCCAAGAAACGCATTTTTCCCGCTCCTCTCACCCTAAATTTTTCCATAAGGACTTCCCTCAAGCCTTTTACTCGCTCCACTCGTCCAAGACCAGGGGTGCCGCCATTCTCCTTCACTCCTCCCTCCCGATGGAGGTCAAGCATATATTTAAAGACCCTGAGAGCCGATATGTTATTATTCAGGGTGTGGTCCACAACAGGGAACTTACTATTGCTAGTATTTACGCACCCAATGAGGGATCGGCCACGTTCTTTGGGTCACTTTTTGAGAAAATTGCCCAATACCACTCCCCTCACTTAATCGTAGGTGGTGATTTTAATTCAGTTGCCAACGCCACTCTCGACCGTTCATCAACACCAATCGCTTCTAGAGCTTTCCCGAAATCGCTCTCCAGGGGCCTACGTGAACTGCAACTCACTGACACCTGGAGAGCTCACAACACAGGCTGCAGGGAGTACACTTTTTTCTCCCACCCACATAACAGTTATGCGAGGTTAGACTACATTTACTCCACTCCAATTATTCTTGCTAACTCGGTGGAGGCCTCCATCCACCCCTGTGTTTGGTCCGATCATCAGGCAATTTCTTTTACTACAGGGTTCATTAGGCTCGCCCCCACGCCTCACTCCTGGAGATTGAATGAATCCCTTCTCTCGGACTCAGGTGTGGAAGCCCAGGTAGCTCAGTCTCTAGAGGAGTATTTCTCCTTGAATGCTCGCCCAGACATGCCACCCGCGACCCTCTGGATGGCGCATAAAGCCGTCATCAGGGGACGACTTATTAGTCTCTCCGCGGCCCGGAATAGAGCTAATAGACTTAGGATAGTGGAACTGACCAGAGAATTGGATCACCTATACAAAGACGCATCTTCGTTGCACTTGGACTCGTCCAGGCGCTCCATAGATCAGAAGCGCCTGGAACTCGACTCCTTGTTGTCCTCCAAGGTTGAGAAGACGCTACACTGGGCCAAGGCTCGCAGTTTGCTATTCAACAACTCTGCCTCGACCTCGTTTGCTAGGAAGTTGTCTAGCACACTTCGGCCGCCTCACGTCTACCGTCTTTCTAATAATGAGGGTTTTGTATCGTCACATCCCAAGGAGGTCCTCAAGATCTTTGAGCAATTCTACTCTAAACTCCTAGAGGCCCCCCGCACCCTTCCTTCTCTTGACGACCTGTCCTGGTTGCATGACATCCCTCTCCCAACGCTCTCCTCCTCACAAGCGGAGGCGTTGAATGCCCCTTTTACTGTTCCGGAAATCTTGGGGGTACTCAAGTCACTGAAGTTGGGTTCGGCCCCGGGTCCGGACGGCTTTTCAGCCCTCTATTACAAGAAATTCTCCATGATTTTAGCCCCCAGAATGATGCAACTTTTCAACTCGATTCTATTAGGTGGTAGCTTCCCAGAGGAAATGCTGTTAGCTAACATGTCACTGATCCCTAAACCCAATAAGAATCATAATTTACCTCAAAACTTTAGGCCAATTTCCGTAATAAATAATGATATCAAAGTTTTTAGCAGAATCTTAGCTGACAGACTAGCAAAATTTATCCCTTCTCTAATTTCCCCCTTCCAGTCTGGGTTTATTCCACATCGTTTTATCACTGACAATATACGCCTTGCCTCCAATGTTATCCAGGATGCCAACTTGTTCTCCCGTAAGCTCCTCCTGTTGAGTTTAGACATACAGAAGGCATTTGACAGTGTTACATGGAACTATTTAGACGCACTTTTGCCTCTCATGGGCTTTCAGGGCAGCTTTCTAGCAGGATTCCATGCCCTCTATAATAATCCTATGACTCGCATTAAGTTGCCCGGCTGTAACTCAGAATTTTTCCCCATAGGTAAAGGCACTAGACAGGGGTGTCCCCTTTCCCCTTTAATCTTTGCCTTAGCCCTGGAGCCCCTCGCAATTGCTCTCCTTAGACATCCTGATATTACTGGTTATACTAAGGGGTCTGAAACGTATAAATTTTGCATGTATGCAGATGATGTTTTGATGTTTATTACTAACCCTCATGTCTCTCTCCCTAATCTTTTCTTGTCTCATTTTGAGAAAATCTCTGGCCTGTCCATTAATGTGTCTAAATCAGTAGCCCTCCCTATAGGCTTTACACCCAATGATTTGGCCCTTATTAAACAAAACTACTCATTTACTTGGGCCTCCACCCACATTTCTTATCTGGGGGTTGGTCTTCCCGGGAATTTCAGGGACCTCTTTGGGGTCAATTATCCCCCACTGATTAGCAAACTTAAAAACACCCTAAGAAGTTGGCTTTCTTTATGTATCCCCTTTATAGGTCGTATCACTGCCCTCAAAATGGTCATCCTACCCAGGTTGCTATATCTATTTCGTTCTTTACCGGTTAAGCTCCCTAAGAGCTTTCTCCTTGACCTTCAGTCTCATTTCAATAGGTTTATTTGGAACAGTAGACCTCCCAGGTTTGCGAGAGAGGTACTCTATAGATCTACGAAAAATGGTGGTCTGGGGGTGCCTCAGATTTGGTTGTACTACCTTGCCTGTAGATTTACTCAGCAGGCACAGTGGTCGATCCCTAATTCCAAAGTCCCCTGGGTGCGGTTTGAGGGTGACTCGATCACTCCATTCTATCTCCCCGGCCTTATGTGGTCTACTAATCATCCCCTCCTGACTCTAACCACGCGCAATACTATAGTGGCGGATTGCCTCCAATTGTGGCACCGCTTCAAGCAGAAATATAACATCACACTTGGGCGCTCTTTAGGGGCCTCCTTCTTGGGCGACCCTAGGTTCCCCCCGGCTTATCTCCATCCTGAATCTTTTGATATTTGGGTCCGTTGTGGACTTACCCAGCTGAAAGACTTTATGACGGGCTCCGACTTTGTTCAATTTTCGACTCTACAGGCCCGGCACCAACTCCCGGACTCTGAATGCTATAGATACTTGCAGATCCGCCACTTCTTCCTCTCCCGGTACGGACTCCATCCTCAGGCACAGCTCACTGTCTTTGAGGACGTGTGTTTCAATTTCCCACGCCAGAGGGGTTTGATCTCTCTGATGTATAGGGCCCTTGAGGGGCAGTCGGAGTGCCAGTCCCTTCGATATAGAGCTCGCTGGGAGGAGGAATTGGCTTTGGAGACGGGAGTGGTGGATTGGGAGGAAGGTTGGAACAACATGCGTAAATGCACCAGATCCCTGACTGTTAGGGAGACGGCCATCAAGGTTCTCACTAGGTGGTACTACACCCCGGTACGCTTGCACCAGATTTACCCCCCTACATCCCCTAACTGCTTTAGAGGGTGCAATCGTCCCGGCACCTTCGTACACATTTTTTGGGACTGTGACTTAATTCGCCCTGTCTGGCAGGAGGTCTTAAGGCTGATGGATGGGTTCGCGGGCCGAACACTGTCCCTCTCCTTTCACCACTGCCTTCTATTCCAGACTCCCCCCGACACCCCTAAACATTTTATAAGACTAGTGCACTCTATCTGTGTTGCTGTACTGTGGACTATCGCGCTCCACTGGAAATCCCCGTCTATACCTTTAGCACAGGTTCTCACTCGTATTGATCAGGTAATGCTGTCTGAAAAGATCTTTCACACTCTACACGACACTGAACACATCTATGACCTTAAATGGAACCCATGGTTCCTGTTCCGTTTACAGAGATGATCGCACCTTAGGTTTTTCCTTTTTGCTTCTCTTTTCTGTCTGCTTTTTCTCCTCTTTTCCTTTGTTTCTCTCTGCTCTCCCTCCCCCTTCTCCCTGTCATGATCTTTCTTTTATAATTGGGTTATGATGGTCAGCTCGTTTAACTTGTCATTCTCGTTACTATTATGATTGATGGTTGGAATTCAAGACCTATACAGTGTATCTTTTATCTATGGTTGGCCTTGCAGGGTTCTGTCATGTGTTTATTACCTGTGATCACCTGGTCTTCCAACATTTTATGTCAATGTTGAAATTTGATGCTTTCTGCTGACTTTGTATTTCTGTTAATAACTTTAATAAAACCTCTTTTGAAAAAAAAAAAAAAAGGCGGAACCGGCTGGCCAGTATACCAAAAGTGTTCTCCACCACTCTTCTGGCTCTGGACAGGCGGAAATTAAAAATCCTCTGGTCCGGGGTGAGGGTCTTCATCAGGAAAGGCTGCATCAGATGGTTTGCTAGGGCAAACGCCTCATCCGCGACGAAGACGAACGGGAGTCCTTCCTGATTCTCTTCTGGGGATGGCAAGCCCAGACTGCCACTCTGGAGATGCCACTAGAACTCTGTCCGTGCAAACACTCCACCATCCGACATCCGGCCATTTTGCCCCACGTCCACATACAAGAAGGCATAGGTCGCAGACACCACCGCCAACATCACGATACTATTAAACCCCTTGTAGTTAAAATAGTACGACCCCGAGTTGGGTGGTGGGACGATGCGGACGCGTTTCCCATCAATTGCACCTCCACAATTGGGAAAGTCCCAACGACTGGCAAAGTGGGAGGCCACAGTCTGCCATTCCTGTGGCGCTGAAGGACACTGTGGAGTGAAACAAGACCAAAAATTTGTAATTTTGCAAACCAACATTGCAAGCATATTAGACACCAACATTTTTGGCCAAGATCAGTATAACATTTTGGGAACTGAGTATTTAAAGACTAAAGTATAAGGTCCTCTTATCAGAGTCATCACCCCCCCATCCCCCCATCTGATGGGCGCTTGCTAAAAAATGAGGGGGGGATGTTTTGGACAGGTAACCCTCTCCACTTGATTGAGAGCTGAATGCCTAAATAATGTGTGATACTTTGGGAAGCCCCTCCTTACTTATACTATTGGCAGCCCACCGGACAGGTAAGAAGTGTCATAATACCAAAAAGAAAACAAAATGGAAGCACATTTTGACATTCTGCTATTACATATCAAGATAATAATAGGGGAAAAACCAAAAAAAATGATAGCATTTGAAAGTATTGAGGCAGGCCCTTGCACTACATGCTTTGGTGAATTCGTCCATAAATGTGACCAGAAAAAAGGTAGGTAGAGTGTGTATTGGGTTTGGTAAAGTCAGCAGATAGAGGATTGCTAGCAGCTGACCTAGCAGTTGGGGGGGGGGGGGGGGGGTTCATAATGAGTTTGGCACAACAAAAAAAAAAAATGTCACTCTGCATGAATTGAAGCACACATAACATTTGTAGACATTTTAGGGGGTGTTTAGGGGGAAAGCAATACTATGGAGCTGACAAAAGACATTGGTAAGTGACTAGACTATAGTTTTATGGGCCAAGAAGAGCATGTAGAAAGCAATGTGAAAGCAAGTAGCGCAACGTGGTGATGAGCCTCTGCTCCGGAGTGATGGCTTGCCACATGCAGGTATCCTGCCTGCTGATATAAGGGGTCAGAAAAGCCAGCAGACGGTGAAAAACGGGGTCTGTCGTCCGGAGATAATTCCTGAAATCATCAGGATTATTCTTGCGGATCTCACGGAGCAATGGCATGTACGAGAACTGGTCACGCTAACGCAACCAATTCATGGTCCACAAATGCCTCCCCTACCTGTTCATGGACCGGGCTTGTGTCAAAGTAAGAACCCCAACACGAAGCCCCTGCACAGCACAAACTCTACGACGAGTACGTAGACGAAACATGGTTTGAAAACGGTCGGCTGGTCAGAACGGACAACAGAAAGCACCGATAAACAGCAATGCCTGAAAGAACGACCTGAACAGCAGAAGCAAGCAGACAATAAGCAATGCAAATCAAAGCTTACTATACCAAGATATAGTCCACAATGAGAAACAAATACTTACTGACTACACTCACTGATTATCATATACTCAAAGACAAGCAGAAACTGAAGAGCAGTAGCGAACTCAATCACAAATCTGAAAAGCACGAATCGTCTCTCACGAAACGTCTACTAACACGCGATGCACACGAGATCAGCAGAAGGAGCCCAAAGGGTGCCGGACGTGGTGCTGAACTTCCCTTTTCTAGGCCCACCGTATGCGGCTTACGTCACCGCGTTCTTGGCAACCCGAAATTCCGACAACTTAGTCTGACCGTGTGTATGCAACATCACTTCTGGACCTCGTCCGGAATTAATCCATCGGAATAACTCCGACGGATTTGGTTGTCGGAATCTCCGACCGTGTGTACAAGGGCTAAAAGGGGTGGTACTGGGAAGTGGGCAGTTGATGTAACCAAAGGACAGTGCTCGGAGGTGGGTAGGGGAAAAGGGGTGATTCAGAAAAGGGGTGTTCCTGCACCTATTGTCTGAGAAAAAAGCCCTGATTAGTAGGGTTTGCATCAACATTCCCAATCCCAATTTGTGTAATTAAATTGAGTCTTCAAAGCAGATAAACCTTGTATGTAGAAGAATACTATATAATACAATATGTTGTGTAGTCAAAAGAGTATGCTTCCAGCCTTCCACCTTAATATGATGATATTGCCTGTATTTGTCACAGTAAAACTCAATTTACAGTGCTGTGAAATCGCAATGGGCCATAACCCTGTTTATGAAATAGTGCTGGCATTCAATGTTGATTCGTTATTTAACAAAAATGAGTTTCCTTCCAGCCAAGTGGTGAGATTCTTCATGTTTGTTTTCTTTTTAACATATACTATCATATAAAATATCTAAGTAAAATAATACGATTTATTATAGAGGGGCAACCAGTGAGCATAGAAAATAGGTATTCAGAAATAACAAGAGAAGTAGAAAAGTACATGAAATAATATACAATGATAATGCATGCATTTTTTGTTTTGCTAAGTCATCATTCCTTATTAGGGATGAGCTTTAGAACACCATTGAAGTCTATGGAACTCAAACTTTCACAATAAAAAGTGCTAATCTTAATGGCTAATATACAAGATATTGTCCTAAAAGGGGTTTGGGGACCTGGCTCCTGCCCCAGGGGACATGGGTCAATGCCAAAATTGTTTTAAAAACTGCCATTTTTTCGGGAGCACTGATTATAATGATGATTAAAGTGAAAAAAAAGTGAAATATTCCTTTAAATATCGTGCCTGGGGGATGTCTATAGTATGCCTGTGAAGTGTCATGTGTTTCCCATATTTAGAACAGTCCCTGCACAAAATGACATTTAACGGAAAAAAAGTCATTTAAAACTGCTTGAGGTTTTAATGTAATATCTGGTTCCGGCAATATGGATGAAAATCATTGAGAAAAATGGCATGGGTAGCCCCCCTGCCCATTATCAGCCCCTTTGGGTCTTGTACGGATATTAAGGGGAACCCCGTACCCAAAAGAAAGGAAAGGCATGGGGCCCCCAGGCCCTATATACTCAGACCAGCAGTATACAGGCGGTGAAAACAAGACAGGGACTGTGTAGGTTTGTTGTGTTAAGTTGAATCTGTTTGTAATTTTGAACTGGTGCATTTTGAAAGTGTAGCTCCAGTCAAAAAATCTATTTTTAAGCCTCCATCTTTTTTCATCTCACTTCCTGTTGTCTCCTTCAATTTGCAAGTAGGAGATGTTTGTAAGTTGGATGTTTGAAAGTAGGGGCCTGCTCCACATGCTCTGCAGAAATGGCAGAACAAGGTGTTGGTGTTGCCACAACACTGTAAGCCCTCTAAGTGACTCTTGGTGGGGTCTGGAGCACCCTGCTGTGAACGATTATATCAAGAATTGTAATTACATGCCATTGTTGAACAGTGGTAGAAAAATTGGGCCTTTGGTGGTTGTGGTGGTGGTGCTGGTGCCACAACACTATAAGTCCTCACAGTTACTCTCGGTGGGCACAGGAACGGGCCCTGCTGTGAAATATTATATCAAGAATTGTAATTACATGCCCCTGTTAAACAGGGGCTGAAAAATTGGGCCTTAGGCACTGCTTGCTGGTGCCACAACAATGCAACCTCTCCCAGATACTCTAGTTGGAGTGCAGGAATGAGGCCTGCTGCAAAGCATTGCATCAAAAATTGTATTACATGCCCATGTTAAACAGGGGCTGAAAAATTGGGCCTATAAGGTGTCCGACGCTGGCGATGGTGGCTGGAACCGATCATACCTTGGGGCTGTGGACTAAAAAATTATCTGAACGCATCGGTCAGATGGCCACCTTCTCCACCGCTCCTTCTGACTGAAGCCTCAGCAACATGTTGTCCATAACCAGGAGTTTGTAACCTCCCAGTCTCTGGGAACGCGTTGCACAGGCCTTTGTGCAAGGCCTCCCAGAGATGTCTCATCCTCTGCTCCCTCTGCGATGGAAAGATAAGGTCCGCAACCTTACCCTTGTACCCTGGATCAAGGAGAGTGGCCAGCCAGTAATGGTCCCTCTCCTTGATCCGAAGAATACGAGGATCCTTCCGCAGGCTTTGCAGGATCAGGGAGGCCATGCAGCATAGGTTAGCTGAGGCATTCGGTCCGGAGTCCTCTGGGTCACTAAGGACAACGTGATCCACAGCCACCTCCTCCTAGCCACATAGAAGTCCACGGGTTTCTTGGGACTGTAAATCATCCCTACAAGACTGCTGCCCCTCCTCTTCCTGTGTGATGGATGGGACAGCAGGAACACTGTCTGGATAAAGGGGGCCTTGAGAGGCAAGGAAATCCTCCTCTTCCTGCCTCTGTTCTGCCTCAATTGCCCTGTCCATTATTCCACGCAGTGTATGCTCCAACAGGTGGACAAGAGGTACAGTGTCACTGATGCATGCACTGTCACTGCTCACCATCCTTGTGGCCTCCTGAAATGGTGACAGGACAGTGCATGCATCCCTGATCATGCCCCACTGGTGTGGTGAGAAAAAACTGAGCTCCCCTGACCCTGTCCTGGTGCCGTAGTCGCACAGGTACTCATTGATGGCTCTCTGCTGCATGTGCAGCCACTGCAGCATGGCCAACATTCAGTTCCACCTGGTGGGCATGTCATATATAAGGCGGTTCTTGGGCAGGTTCAACTCCTTTTGGAGCTCAGCCAGCCGAGCACTGGCATTAAATGATTGGCGGAAATGCACACAGACTTTCCTGGCCCGCTTCAGGACATCCTGTAAGCCCAGGTACCTGCCCAAGAACTGCTGCACCACCAGGTTAAGGATGTGAGCCACACAGGGCACATAGGTCAGTTGTCCCTGTTGGAGGGTGGAGAGGAGGTCGGTGCCATTGTCGCAAATCCCCATTCCTGGCTTAAGCTGGCATGGCATAACCACCTCTCGGCCTGTCCCTGCAGAGCTGACAAAATATCTGCCCCAGTGTGGCTCCTGTCCCCCAAACAAACCAGTGCAAGCACGGCATGGCATCTTTTTGCCTGCGTACTTGCGTAGCCCCTTGAACGCCTACGGAGCACCGCTGGTTCAGAGGACAGAGCACTGGAAGAGACCATGAAGGAAGAAGAAGAGGAGGGGGTGGAGGAGAGAGGTGTGTCACAAACAGTAGTAGCATTTTGAAGGCGTGGTGGTGGAACAACCTCCAACACTACTGAACCTTGTCCTGCATCCTTCCCAGCTGCCAGAAGAGTGACCCAATGGGCCATGAAAGACAGGTAACGTCCCTGTCCATGCCTGCTGAACCATGAGTCAGCGGTAATATGCACCTTACCGCTGACCGCCCTGTCCAGCGAGGCAAGGACATTGCCTTCCACATGCCAGTAGAGAGCCGGAATCGCCTTCCGTGAGAAAAAGTGGCATTTGGGGACCTGCCACTGAGGAACTGCACATTGCACAAACTCACGGAAGGGGGCCAAGTCTACCAACTGAAAAGGCAGCAGTTGAAGTGCTAGAAATTTAGCCAAGCTAGCATTCAACCGCTGGGCATATGGATGGCTTGGAGTGAACTTCTTTCTACGGTCCAGCAGCTGGGGCAGGGAAATTTGCCTGCTACAATCGGATGTGGGTGTACTGCTAGCAGAGTGCTCGCAAGTACTTGGCTGTGACACACCTAATTCTACACCTTCATTCCTCTCAGTGCAGGTTTCAGAGAGGCCTGAGGGTCTAGTGAGGTTGGAGATCCCAGCTGATGAGGAGCCAGGAGAGTTCCGCTTTGTTCTTTGGTGTAGGTCTTTAAGGTACACTTGCCAACGAGCTGCATGGCAGGTCAACATATGTCTGGTCAAGCATGTGGTGCCCAAGCGGCTGATATTTTGGTCACGCGAGATACGCTTGAGACATATGTTGCAAATAGCAGCGGTGTAATCTGATGCACTCATCTCAAAAAAAGCCCATACCAAAGAACTTTTGGAATAATGTACAGAGGCCCTGCACAGGCGGAGCTCTGCAGTGTGATTCAGTCGGTGTGCTGCCCAAAAGCTGGCCCCCAGAGGGCATCCTGCCTCGTGGAGTCAGTGACATCATCATCCTCTCACTCTTGATCACTGGGGCAAACCTGGCAGCATGCTGCAGCTTGTGGAACATGACTGCCAGATTGCTGTCATTCTTGAGCATCCCCTCTCTCTGCACTCACGCTACTGCCTTCCTCTAGCTGAATATCATCATCAGAGCCTTCAAAAACACTGGGCATCCTCCTGGAGCATATACCCAACACTGTGCTCAAACAGTTCGGGAGATTCCTCAGGAGGACAAGGTGGGTCTAGGGAATGAGTGACTGATGATGACATTGAGACGAGGGAAGAGGATGCGTTGGCAGCTGCTTTGCTAGTACCCTGAGCCTTGGTGAGAGAGGATGAGGAGGATGAAGAGGGCTTGGTCATCCACTCTACCAAGTCTTCGGCATGATGTGGCTCAACTTGTCCAGCTGCCGAAAATAAGGACAAGTGTGTCCCATGGCCATGTGCTGATGATGATGCACCGCGTCCATGACCAGCACTGTTGTCTTTAGACACAGAGCCTACTTGCCCTATTTTATTGCTCGTGACTGTCTGCCTCTCCTTGTTGGCCTTAGATAGGTAGATACAGGTGTATACTGTGCTGGAGGCACATAACACCCACTAACTCCTACAGATGGCTCTATTAGAGAACAGCAATAAATGGTAGATACAGGTGTATACTGTGCTGTGCTGGAGGCACACAACACCCACTAACTCCTGCAGATGGCTCTATTAGAGAACTCCAGCAATAAAGGGTAGATACAGGTGTATACCGTGCTGTGCTGAAGGCACACAACACCCACTAACTCCTGCAGATGCCTTTATTATAGAACACCAGAAATAAAGGATAGATACAGGTGTATACTGTGCTGTGTTGGAGGCACACAACACCCACTAACTCCTGCAGATGGCTGAATTAGAGAACAACTGAAATAAAGGGTAGATATAGTTGTATATTGTGCTGTGCTGGAGGCACACAACACCCACTAACTCCTGCAGATGCCTTTATTATAGAACACCAGCAATAAAGGGTAGATACAGGTGTATGCTGTACTGTGCTGGAGGCACACAACACCCACTAACTCCTGCAGATGGCTGTATTAGAGAACAACAGCAATAAAGGGTAGATACAGGTGTATACTGTGTTGTGCTGGAGACACAAAACACCCACTAACTCCTGCAGATGGCTCTATTGGAGAACAGCAATAAAGAGTAAGTGTAGGTGTATATTGTGCTGTGCTGGAGGCACACAACACCCACTAACTCCTGCAGATTACTGTATTAGAGAACTCCAGCAATAAAGGGTAGGTACAGGTGTATATTGTGCTGTGCTGGATGCACACAACACCCACTAACTCCTACAGATGGCTCTATTAGAGAACAGCAATAAAGGGTAGACACAGGTGGATTCTGCACTGGAGGCACACAACACCCACTAACTCCTGCAGATGGCTATATTAGAGAACTCCAGCAATAAAGGGTAGATACAGGTGTATACCGTGCTGTGCTGAAGGCACACAACACCCACTAACTCCTGCAGATGCCTTTATTATAGAACACCAGAAATAAAGGATAGACAGTGCATGCTTGGCCAATCATGAGCCAGCAATGCACTACGATGGCGCAGTGCATTGTGGGACGTGAGCACCACACAAATTGGGCACGAACGGCCCACAGAGTTCTGGCTTCGCCGAACGGGCGAACAGCCGGTGTTAGAGTCGAACATGCATTCGACTCGAACACTAAGCTCATCCCTATTCCTTATCAATTGGATGCAATAAAAACACAATTTAAAAAAAATACAGCTATACTATTCTCTTTCAGCTATTGTAATAGCTTGAAAAAATTGCTTTTAAGTATGTCATTATTGTGCATAGGCAAGAGACTGGAGAATGCACATGGTAGCTCTATTGATTCCCTGGAAAAAAACTACAAGTAGCCAGTTAGGAGACCGGCTACTCTGTTTGAAGAGGGTGCAGCAGTAACCATTCTTCTTTACCAGAAATCGACAACTAGAGGCAAATTCAAGCACCACTTACACACAGGATTTCTGGAAACATATTTAATAACTTTCTGTAAGGTAGCCAATACAAGTTATAATAACTATAATGGGAAACAAAGCCATACTATGTGGAAAGCAGAACCAATGTACCGTATTTATCGGCATATAACATGCACCGGCATATAACACGCACCCCGAGTTTAGGAGGGAGTTTTAAAGAAAAAAAAAACTTACATTTAAATGCCCATTAATGCAGGCTTGTCAGTTTCATTTGCAGCCTTGCATTGCAGCCTTGCCAGTCATTTGCAGCCTTGTCAGTCATTTGCAATCTTCCATTGCAGCCTTGTCAGTCATTTGCAGCCTTGTATTGCAGCCTTGTCAGTCATTTTCAGCCTTCCATTGCAGCCTTGTCAGTCATTTGCAGCCTTGTCAGCCATTTGCAGCCTTCCATTGCAGCCTTGTCAATCATTTGCAGCCTTGCATTGCAGCCTTGTCAGTCACTTGCAGCCTTGTCGATGTCTTTGCCGCTGAGATACAGAGCGAATGTCCTGTGTATCTCGGCGGCTTTCGGCTATTTTCGGCTATTTTCAGCCGCACTCGGGGAAAAAAGTGTGTGTTATTCGCAGATAAATACGGTTATAAAAAGCATTATTGACACTCCACAACATTTAAATAAAATGGCTTGCCTTGTATTCTACTTTATATTGCATTCTTATTATGCTGCTCATCATCTGGCTTTTTTTTTTTTTTTTTACAAACGATTTTTATTATGTGAAAGGTAAAGGTATAAAACAATTACAATGATGGTGCAGGTATATATATATATATATATATATATATATATATATATATATATATATATATATATATATATATATATATATATATATATATATACAAATATTTTAGACAGTGAATATAGTACAGGAAGAGGAAAAGGGTTATGGTTGGTCAGGTAAGAAACAAATTATACAGTGTTGTAATCAGGCCAATCAAGAGTATTGTAGTGGAGGGAAGAAATAAATAACAACAATTGAGTATATGTTTAGGAGGGGAGGTGAAGAGAAAAAAAAAATTCTATTTTTTCTCCTTTTTCTCCCCTTCATTTTCCTCCATTCTCACCTCCTCTATCACCTCTCTCCATCGCTTCCATCCACCCCTCCAAAGAAATTGTAACTGATAAACATTAGGAGCATAAACTACCATAAAAGTATATGTAATGTTGTTCACTTCCACTATCAGAAAAATATATCTGCCATTAATGTCCAATTTGCATTCAATCAAGTTAAACTAAACTGTGCCTCTAATTGCTATCATCACTCCCTTCTTTTTTTCTGATCCTTGGCTTGGAAGATGTGTTTGTATTTTGTATGGGTTGACGGCAGAAATGTGTGTCCCCTGGACACAAAGTATGTCACAGTTCTGGGTTAGAGCCTCAGACAAAAGTGCTCAGTGCTTATACAGGCTATTAAGCCCCTTAGCCCTTGTACACACGGTCAGAAATTCCAACGGAAAATGTCTGATCGTACTGTGTTGTTGGATAATCCGACCGTGTGTGGGCTCCATCTGACTTTTTCCGTCAGAATGTCTGACCAACAAAGTTTGAGAGCTGGGTATAAAATTTTACGACAACATGATCTGATGTGCGTCAATTCCGATCGTGTGTAGCCTAGTCTGACAGACAAAGTGCCACGCATGCTCAGAATAAATTCTGAGACTAAATCGCTCGGTCAGGTAAAACTATCGTTCGTAATGGATATAGCACATTCGTCATGCTGCTATGTTAAAAATTGTTTAATGCAGCGCATTTTCTTTCTCTTTATAATGCTACAAGAATGAAGATGTTTTGCTGCTCATATTCACACACACTTCTCCAAAACGTATTTCTTTATTCTTTTTCCTGTTTTCATGAATACAATATTTTAATTCGTCTGATCTCCCCAATCATTATTGATTTTTTTTTCTGTAAATTTTGTGGTTGGTTTTTTAACCACTTCCCACCCGGCCAATGCACATATACGACCGGGTGGGAGCCGTCTACTTCTGATAGGACATTCAGGAACGTCCTTCAGAAGGAGCGGGATTGCGCACGTGCCCGCGCAGCGGCGCGATCCCGATGTGCTTGTGTCACCCGGACACGGCACATCTCAGATCGGCAGGAGGGCTCTGTGATTGGCCCTCCTGATCACATGATGGCCATGTCCAATCACAGCCGTCATGTGATGTAAACAAACAGCCGGTTGCTAGGCAATCGGCTCCTCCTCTCCTCACGCAGAAGTCATTGCTGAGGAGAGGAGAGCAGATCGCTGCAGCCGGCTGGTGATCAGTGAGTATGAGCTGTTTTTTACAGCTTTTTACTCACTGATCACCAGTCTAGTGTAAACACACAACACACCACACAGTATAAACACAATGTCCCCACATATGTCCCCAAAACACACATGTCCCCAAAACATACATGTCCCCAATTAATAAAAACACATGTCCCTAATAGTAAAAACATGTCCCCCACATATGTCCCACTAAAATCACATGTCCCAATGATTATCTGCACACATATGTACGTGATCACCTGCACACATATGTACATGATCATTTGCGTACATATGTCCGTGATCATACAAACCAATTATTATACACTTAACCAATTTTTTTTACCAAAGACATGTACCAGAATACATGTTGGCTTAAATTTATGACAAAATTCGATTTTATTGGATTTCTTTTAAAATAGAAAAAAGAAAATATTGTTTTTTTCCAAATTTACGCTTTTTTTGCGCTTATATCGCAAAAAATTAAAAACGGAGTCGGGAATAAATACCACCAAAATAAAGCTCTATTTGTGTGAACAAAATGATAAAAATTTCATTTGGGTACAGCGTAGCATGACCGTGCAATTGTCACTGAAAGCGCTAGAGCGATGAAAGCTGAAAATTGGGCTGGGAAGGAAGGGGGCGAAAGTGCTCTGTATTGTAGTTGTTAATCAAGATCTCCTTTTATGACATTTTGCTCATCTTCGTAATTTTTTTGGTGTGTTTTGTGTGTCAACTTACCACAACCCCATTATTATTATTTTTTATTGTTTTCTTTTTTAATCTCTAGGAAGTTGTTTGGTGTTGGTTCCCCTTGTTTTAATTTGACTTTGTATTTTTGAAATGTACCTGCCTACCCGACTAAACTGTCCTTTTTGAAGTAAAACACATAGGCAAGTATTTCTTGAACCAAAAAAAAACTTTATTTAGGTTTCATAAACAAATAAAGAGGGAGGGAGAAACTGGGGAAATTAGCGAAGCCTTTGGCTCACAGAACACACATTAACTATTTAAACGCAAAAATTGGTGGCCTGAGGAGTACATATCTGAGGGAGAACAGTTTGGTCCAGAAGTCCAAGAAACCTGAAACAGCAGCAGATGACATCTATGTCCCCAGGCTGTGGTCATACAAGAGCCTGCATCTTCTGTCACACCAGACTGAACCCAGGTCATCACTCTCTGGTCTTCCTTCCATGCTTCCTTCCAGGCTGTGGCTGTGGTGCTGGAGGTGTGGCAGAAGGAGGAGGAGGAAGAGGAGGAGGAGGAGCATGGTCCAAGCCACACAAGTGTGTTGTTTGTGTGATTTGGCCCTTCAACCCCTTATTCAGTGTTTGGATAATTAGCTCCTCATACATGAGGTGTTGTCCCTCCTCCATTTGTTGCAGTTTGCACGCAGCCAAGGTGGCAAAGGCCTCTTGATATGTGGGGGTGGTTTTGAGGGCCGCAGAAGCCTCCCCAATTAGCTTGAGCGCTGACTCCTCCACATTCCCCTCTTTCTGGCCCTTTTGGGTGGAAAGCGGAGGGGAGGGACTTGGGATTGAGTCAGGCTCCTAGGCCTGCCCACCTCTTGGCTGCCACTTACCCCTGCCTCCTCCTGGCTGCCACATTCCACAGCCACCTCCTGGCTGCCGCATTCCACACCCTCCTCCTGGCTGAGGTCATCCTGTGTATGAAAAAGGGACATAGTTTTATGTTTTGGTTCATCAAACACACACAGTTTTCAGCTCTTGATTGTTGCAAATTGTTAACAAATAGAAAAGACTATCATTCTGAGCCCAGCATTTTTCATTCTTGGCACAAATATTTGGGCCACTACTATCTATTGATATGTGAAACACTTTCTAAAATCAGCAACTAGTGAGCAAAAATCAAGTTAACATCATTCACTTTTACTCCAAAAATTTGTAGAACAATACTATAACTGGCTCAAGCTGGGCTGCTCCAGTTCTTCCTGTCTGGAAGGCCCAGGTTGGGCATTGGAAGCCTTAGCAGGGGTGGAAAGAAGCGTAGAAGGAAGCATGGAAGGAAGAGCAGACCTCAGCCTGGTCTGACAGAAAATGCAGCCTCTCATAGTACCACAGCCTGGGGACATAAACTTCATTTGTTGCTGCTCCAGTTTTCATGGACTTCAGCACCTTCTTGCGCTCCCTCAGATATGTACTCCTCAGGCCACCAATTTTATTTTTTAAATAGGTGATGTCTGCCTTGGGGACCACCGGCTTCACAAACTCCAGCAGTTTCTCCATCGCTGCCTGCCTCTTTAATTTAATGCTGTAGTGGGGATGTGTAGCTTGCCACAGACAGGGAAGCTCCCTGTACTTGTCGAGGAACAGGGGGAGAAAGCTGTAGTCGTTAAACCCATCCATATTATTATCTGCAAGACACAACACAAGACAAACCCTAATGTCAGGCTAAACTCTCCTAATCTTGTCCCAATATAGGCCTCAATCTAGAAGCAGTATAGGCTAGTGATGTACTAAGTTAAAATTGTACCTTCATTTGAACGATCGTACATACGACACACGCGTGTTGGGTTTTATATACAGTGCGCATGCATGAAACTCCGTCCTCCCCTGACATTCTTTCTAGTCTATTCCCCGCCCCTTCTCTTTTGGCCCAGTGGGGAGAGCACATGGCAGAGACACAGCAGGGGCATGATAATAATTCCACTAATGAGGAGGAGGAAGAGGAAAGCCCAGAGGCAGAAACGTCCCGATCCCAGAGGAGAAGATTTAAGGCCTCAAATATGTCTTTTGGAGAGATGATGGAGATGGTGGGCATATTAAAGAGGAATGACTATGATGGGAAGTATGGACCTTACCCAAACCCAAATGTCAGAAAGGCAAAGATCATTACTAAAGTTGTGAAGAGTCTTCAGAAGAATTTTGGGGTACGATGATCCAAGGATCAACTGAGAAAACACTGGTCAAACCTGAAACTGAGGGAGCACGATCACTACAGAAGGATCAAGTGAGTTCTTCAAAAAAGTAAGTAGTTGTCGCGTGTTCATATTATTATTATTGCATGCATACTGCTCCATGTGCTTTGATTTAATGTTGTACAGTTTAAAATGGCCACTTTCATGTTCATGGGTTCAATCGTTCGTAATAAACATCGTTCGTTAGCCCACTCCAAAGACGATGTTTTGGCAAGTTGCACTTGACTACATTTGTTCACACAACAGGTAAGTATTCCAGCTTTAGAAAGTGTCAAAAATAATGTTTTGACCTTTGAACTCTGCCAAAAACACAATTGTACGACACTTCCAAGCAATGTTTCATATTCCTATTTCTGCCCTCAAATATCTGTGTGCTAAGTATTCCTTTTTTACATTCTCATAATAGGGGAGAGAAGACTCCGGACGTCTGAGGACACCAGGGACCCCACACCTCCCAAAGAAGGGGAAATACCAACACTAGAAGCAGAGGAGGAGGAAGGAGAGATTGTAGAGATTGGCAAAATTGGCACCACAACAGGTGAGTGTCTGAGACCACAGCTTCTAGTAAGCTAATCAATGTATGCCTGCATATTTATAATACACAGTGGTTTTTCTTTTGGTTTATTTTTAAGTGATGTGGATGTTGTGGAAGAAGATTGGCATTTTACCAGTGAAAGTGCCAAGATCCTCATTGGGGAGATAATGGGGTGCAATCGCGATTTAGATAATATCCAGAAAAACATCAATGATGTTCAGCAAAAAATTAAGAACATCATTGATGTTTTAGGGAGAATCTGAGACACCCAAAACTAGTTAGCATCCATTTAATTTTTTCCAAAACACTTTTATATTTTTAGAAAAGCCAAATTTGGAAGATGCACACAGTGTGTCAACATGTGCTATATCCCATCATGGGGATCAATGTACACGTTTTGTGGGTGCAACCCCTTCCTTGCTACTAAAGTGGCTGAGATGAAGGGGTTGCACCCCGAAAACACGTAGATTGATACACTATGATGGGGCACATGTTGACATTAGGCATGGGATCAGGAGGAAAATGGCCAATTTTGATTCACAATTTGTATGTATCTTCCAAATTTGGCTTTTACAGAGGTGACACCCCATTTGATGAAGGCAATATCAACACAGTTTCTACATACTCTTGTCTGATATTATCTTCACTTTTCAAAGTTGAACTTTGTAAGTTCCTGTGTTCTGTATGTTATGCTTTGATACATGCCTGTTTACACAAAAACGCCAAGTTAGATAAATGTTACCAAAAATAATGTTTTATATACACCACATATGTTGGTTTGTTGTAAAACCCTTTTCTAAACACACATGTGAATGTGCTTTGAGTAAAAAGTTAAATTATCAACAATGTGTGGCTTCCTTTTTCAATGCGCAAAAACAGTATTTGTAGAAAAGTTGTTGTTTTCTGTGACAATGGGTGTTATTTACTAAAGGCAAATCAACTTTGTACTCCATGTGCAGTTTCAGGTGCACTTTTGCAGTGCACTTGTAGTGTATAGTGGATTTGCCTTTAGTAAATAACACCCACAGTGCTTTTTAAATGTCCCCAATCACGCCATTTTCATGACCCCACATATTTCTGCCATGGTGCTGAAAATTAGCAATATTTTTGTCACTGATGCACTGCATACAGTACATTAACAACAAAAACAAGGTTTATGTGTAGCAGACCCACAACATAATACAATTATCTGAAGAAGAGACTGTAACCTAATCTCGCACAGAAATTGGGTTTGCACTGTTGTAGAAAAAGGCCCAAAAAAAACACAAAAAAAAAACTAGGAGACACCTAAAACAAAGCCAAGCAGTACAGGCATACCCCACTTTTAAGTACACAATGAGGTTTATTTACTAAAGCTGGAACCTACAAAATTAGGCTCACTTCTGTATAGAAACCAATGATCTTCCAGGTTTTATTACCAAAGATTAATTGAACAAGCTGGGGTTAGAAGCTCATTGGTTTCTATGCAGAAGTGAGCCTGATTTTGCACTTTCTAGCTTTAGTAAATAAACCCCATTGTGTACTTAAAAGTGGGGTATGCCTGTAAATGAAAACAAATATTATTGGAGTTTGAAAGAAAAATGTATTAAAAAAATGCCTCTCAGACATTGTCTGGCATATCAATGGCCCCCCTACCCACAAAGTACTCCACATATCTTGTTCTGACCTCGCGGGCGCTTTGGGGGGGCAAGCCAGGACAGCCAGCTTCAAGGGCCGTCAGGTTGGCATTTTCAGGTAAGTCTGCATCAGGCCCAACTGAGGACACATAGTTTGCTGAGTGTTTCTTCAAAAAATTGTGCAGAATGCAGCACAAAAGCACAATATGATTGAGTTTATATTCCACCAGGTGGATTGAAGTCAAAAATAGGCGGAACGGGCTGGCCATTATCCCGAAAGTGTTCTCCACTATTCTTCTGGCTCTGGCCAGTTGGAAATTAAAGATCCTCTGGTCTAGGGTGAGGGTCCTCATCGGGAAAGGCCGCATCAGATGGTTTGCCAGAGCAAACGCCTCATCCACGATGAAAACAAAGGGGAGTCTTTCCACATTCTCCAAGCCCAGACTGCCACTCTGGAGACGCCAGTAGAACTCCGTTTGCGTGAACACTCCACCATCTGACATCCAGCCATTTTTCCCCACGTCCACATACAGGAAGTCATATGTCGCTGACACCACCGCCAGCATCACGATACTATTATACCCCTTGTAATTATAATAGTACAGCCCCCCAAGTTGGGGGGTGGGATGATGCGAATGTGTTTCCCATCAATTGCACCTCCACAATTGGGAAAGTCCCAACGGCTGGCAAAGTGGGAGGCCACAGTCTTCCATTCCTGTGGCGTTGAAGGGAACTGTGGAGTCAAACAAGAAATTTTTTTTTGTCATTTTGCACATCAACATTGCAAGCAGATTAGAAACAAACATTTTTGCCCAAGATCAGTATAACAAATTTGGAAATTAGTATTTAAAGCCAAAAAGTATAAGGTCCCCGTATCAGATTCCTCACCCCCCATTCGATGACCCATTGCAAAAAATTAGGGGGGGGGGGGTGTTTTGGACAGGTAACCCTCTCCACTTCATTGAGAGCTGAATGCATAAATAATGTGCGATACTTTGGCCAGACCCTCCTTACTTACACTATTGGCAGCCCACTGGACAGGTAAGAAGTGTCATAATACACAAAAAAACAAAAAAAACAAATGGAAGCACATTTTTACATTCTGCTATTACCTATCAAGATAATAATAGGAGAAAAAAAAACTTTAAACAGTAGCATTTGAAAGTATTGAGCCAGGTCCTTGCAATACATGTTTTGGAGAATTCATCCATAAATCTGACCACAAAAGAGGTAGGTATAGTGTGTATTGGGTTCGGCAAAGTCAGCAGATAGAGGATTACTACCAGCTGACCTAGCAGTTGGGGAGAGGGGGGTTTCTAATGAGTTTGGACCACCAAAAAACCCTCTGGCACGCTGTATGAATTTAAGCACACACATAACATTTGTACACATTTTAAGTTTTTTTTTAGGAGAAAGCAATACTATGGAGCTGACAAAATTCATTGCTAAGTGACTAGGCTATAGGTTTATGGGCCCAGAAGAGCATGCAGGGGAAGTTAGTGATGGCAAATATGCATAAGGGACAAAAAAGGAACTTTAAAAGCTTCCAGCATGCATGAGGACAAAGGGGCACAGCATATCAATTACAGCATATTACAATCATGGTAATTAGGGAATGAGGAAAGAAATACAATACATTATCAAACTTTAAATACATAGAATGTGATGTTAAAAGAGAAAACTTACCTTAATATAGTCCTTCTGCAGGACCTGTATGATGGCAGAACAGGTCTCTGGAATAATGATTCCCAGAGCCTGGGGGGAGATGCCTGTCAAGAACTTGAGGTCCTGAAGACTTCTCCCTGTCACCAAGTACCGCAATGTGGCGATGAGCCTCTGCTCCGGAGTGATGGCTTGCTACATGCAGATATCCTGCCTGCTGATATAAGGGGATAGCAAAGCCATCAGATGGTGAAAAACAGGGTCCGTCATCGGGAGATAATTCCTGAAATCATCAGGATTATTCTCCCAGATCTCACGAAGCAAAGGCATGTGCGAGAATTGGTCACGCTGGAGCAACGAATTCTTGCTCTATACTCTCCTCCTCACCCTGTTCATGGACTGGGCTTGTGTCAAAGCTAAAAGCCCAACACCAAGCCCCTGCACAGCACGAACTCTATGACGAGTACGTACACGAAACATGGCTTCAAAACGGTCGGCTGATCAGACTGGACAACAGAAAGCACCGATAAAAAGCAAGGCCTGAAAGAGCAAACTGCAAACCAGAAACGAGCGGACAATAAGCACTGGAGATCAAAGCGTACTATACCAAGATATAGCCTGCAATGACCAACAAATGCTAACTGACTACACGCACTGATAAGCAGATATGCACCGACAAGCACAAACTGAAGAGCACTAACGATCTGAAGCACAAATCTGAAAAGCGTGAATCGTCTCTAACCAAACTTCTACTAACACGCGATAAACACAAGATCAGCAGAAGGAGCCCAAAGGGTGCCACACGTGGTGCTGAACTTCCCTTTCCTAGTCCCGTCGTACGCAGTTTACGTCACCGCGTTCTTGTCGACCGGAAATTCCGACAATTTTGTCCGACCGTGTGTATGCAACACCAGACTAAATCCGTCGGAAATTATCCGAAGGATTTGGTGATCGGAATTTCCGTCCATGTGTACAAGGGCTTAGAGAAACTAATGTAAGCACCATGTGGTAAACCTTGTAGTAGTGGTAATCAAGGTATATTCAAAATCAGAGGAAAATATGTACTGACCAGACTAACAGAAAAATAAATGAACAAAAACAGGAGATACAATAACCACAGTGTCCAGAATAGATTAACTTCTGAGTTGTAACACAACTCCAGTGTACATAAACATCTTGTACAGGATGTAAGGAGGGAATAAATGTCCAGCTGGATGGGATCCATAGTAAGAGCAAAGAAACAGAGATATACATTTTGGTATCTATAGAGCTATAATATAAGGTACAGTCGAGCAGTATGGCATTTGTAGAAATCATGGCGTGAGCCCTTAAGATGTATATAATCCAGGCCTGGTGTCTCAGTGATGAAAAATTTGGTTCTGGCTACATCTGGTAATATTTATGAAACACGTCACCTGGCTACCATGCAAACAAGGCACTGAGGTCTTCGCATTTTGAATGTTGATCTCCCTCTCCAAATCAAATCAAAGAGGCTGTGTTCCACATGTAATTCCTGAACCACTGTCCTAGAATACTGGATACTAAAGGTTAAACGACTTATACAGTAACTCATATTTAAATTTTTATATAGACATTTCTTTTATTTTTATTGCCTTTATCCTTCTGATAACTAAACACATCTGATATTTTGTATATATGTTTTAAATATGCATTTCAAGAGGATTTCAAATTCTGTTGTTTCATTAAATGTATGTTTACTGAACACAGCATTTAAGCAGAGAGTATTCTTAGTATTCTCAGAGCAGAAATTGAATTTCTTGCTTACTGTGATTGTTTTGAGTGATCTCCTTCATCAATTCACCCATCTCATGAGAATAACTCACTGGAAATCTGACCTTTTCAAATAACTAACTCCACAATCAGCAGGGCTTAGTTGTTAGTAATAGACTATAGCTGTTAACGTTTTCCGTTTACACATCATTTTTTTGCCTTTTTTCTACAGTGATTGTGTGTGAGGAAAACACTAGAGGTTTTCCTCTAAATCTTTTCACTCAAGATTCACACAACTTTCACCCATGATTTATATATATTTTTTTTATAAAAATGTATAGCTGTGCTCATAAGTTTACATACCCTGGCAGAATTTATGATTTCTTGGCACTTTTTCAGAGAATATGAATGATAACACAAAAACTTTTCTTTCACTCGTGGTTAGTGTTTGGCTGAAGCCATTTATTATCAGTCAACTGTGTTTACTCTTTTTAAATCATAATCACAACAGAAACTACCCAAATTACCCTGATCAAAAGTTTACATACCCCAGTTCTTAATAACGTGTATTGCCTCCTTTAACATCAATGACAGCTTGAAGTCTTTTGTGGTATTTGCGGATGAGGCTTTTTATCTTCTCAGATGGTAAACCTACTCATTCCTCTTGGCAAAAAGCCTCAAGTTTCCGTAAATTCTTGGGCTGTCTTGCATGAACTGCACGTTTGAGATATTGAGGTCAGGAGACTGAGATGGCCACTCCAAAACCTTCACTTTATTCTGCTGTAGCCAATGACAGTTCAACTTGGCCTTGTGTTTTGGATCATTGTCATATTGGAATGTCCAAGTACGTCCCATGTGCAGCTTCCTGGCTGATGAATGTAAATGTTCCTCCAGTATTTTTTGGTAACTTACTGCATTCATCATGCCATCAATTTTGACCAAATTTCCTGTGCCTTTGTAGCTCACACATCAACAAAACATCAGCGATCGACCTCCGTTTTTCACAGTAGGAATGGTGTACCTTTTATCATAGGCCTTGTTGACTCCTCTCCAAATTTAGTGTCTATGGCTGTGGCCAAAAAGCTACATTTTGGTCTCATCACTCCAAATGACTTTGTGCCAGAACATTTTAGGCTTGTATCTGTGCTGTTTGGCATATTGTAAGCAGGATACCTTGTGGCATTTGCGTAATAATGGCTTTCTTCTGGCGACTCGACCATGCAGCTCATCTTTCTTAAAGTGCTTCCTTATTGTGCATCTTGAAACAGCCACACCACATGTTTTCAGTCCTGTATTTCACCTGAAGTTATTTGTGGGTTTTTCTTTGCATCCCAAACAATTTTCCTGGCATTTTTAAGTTTTAAATGTTCCTGAAATTTTAGTTGGTCTACCTGACTGTGGTTTGGTTTCAACAGAACCCCTAATTTTTCACTTGATTAGAGTTTGAACACTGTTGATTGGCATTCTCAATTCCTTGGATATCTTTTTATATCCCTTTCTTGTTTTATACAGTTCAACTACCTTTTCCCACTGATCCTTTGACAATTATTTTGCTTTCCCCAAGACTCAATATTCAGAACCATCAGTGCAGCACTGGATGAAAGCTGCAGGGGTCTGACAGGAGTCCAGAAACTCATTGACCTTTTATACACACACTAATTACAAGCAAACAGATCACAGGTGAGGATGGTTACCATTAATAGCCATTCAAACCCCTTTGTGTCAACTTGTTTGCATGTTATCAGGCCAAAATCACCAGGCTTTGTAAACTTTTGATCAGAGTTATTTGGGTAGTTTCTGTTGTAATTATGATTTAAAAATAGTAAACACAGTTGATTGATAATAAATGGCTTCAGCCAAGCACTGACCATGAGTGAAAAAAATGTTTTTGTAAAATCATCTATATTCTCTAAAAAATGTCCAAGAAATCATAAATTCTGCCAGGCTATGTAAACTTAAGAGAAAAACTGTAAATCCCTGGTTAAAGTTGTGAAAATACATTTAAAAATATACTCCTAAGGCTTATTTAAAGTTTTAATAGTGCTACTCTCTATTCCTGGACTTTTGGCAAATATGAATGCATAGTGGTACTACCTTCATAATCTGTTCCATTAGCCAGAAGATGCTCGGTCGGCTTTAAACGCTGGTTGAATGTCAGCCTGTTTCTGTTAAACCGGCCAATACCAGCTGATATTCAGCCACTGTGTGCCAGCCTTTAGAAGTAAGAAAAAAGCATAATAACCGGGTCTTAAGGAGAGTTATTTTTGTTTGTTGGTAATCTACTGATGAGTTGTTTGTAAACTGAATAGTAGTGACAGGATTTGGGATCACAGCTACCATGGGTTCAAGGTGAATCCTGGTTTGACAGTCAAGGTTCCAGCATAAATATTCCTGGCAAGAATTTTGTTAAACCAAGACACTGCATGGGCTTTAAACTGTGTCCAGCAGGCTTAAAAGGGCCAATAAGGGGGTTTTAAATAAGTTAGATATAGAAGTTAGGTTTTCAATCTATTTCTGTACAATCAGCCAGTTGGAATAATTTTCACAAGATTAGTGCATTCCGATGGTGGGAAGCCTCTCTGCTGTCAGAATACAGCAGCTTGAATACCTCGAATGTGTGGATGTGGGAATTGATTAATTTTCTTTCAACCCACAGGTGGAATGACCTGATCTACCCAACCCCCCCCCCCCCCCCCCCAATTTTTCTCAGCAGTATAAGTCTGTCTGAGGATGCTTGTTCTAGGGGTATGGGTGTTGCACAGCTAAAACAGACCACTGGGGAACTAGGCAGAAAGCCACGTTTTCACTGAAATAAAAATGTAGTTTAAAGCAGTTCCACGCAAAAAAATCATTCCCATATAATCTATGGAGTGAAAAGTTTAAAATGAGATCTGTCCTCTGCAGTTGGGCATTGTTTAGCATAGTACTGCATGCATGCATCTGGTACTGCATTCATGCATCTGGCACTGATTGCAGATTAGGAGAACTATAACTTAAGGTTACATATGAGACATTAAGGGTTCAGAGTTTTTTTGTTTTGTTTTTTGTATATGTTACAGGAAGTGGTTCATTGTTTACAATGGCTTACCTACCCACAATGCCAAGGAACTTACCCATGAACACTCAGTACTGAACTGCATGCTGGGTAGGATATAAAAGATTGCACGCTGCCATTTTCTCTCTCTTGTGGACGTGTGGCCTGCCTACAAGGATCTGTGAGGAGGTGTTCCATAGAGTGCGGCCTGCAACAACAACAAATACCTGTGTGCTGAAGAGACAGTGTGACTGGATTGAGAAGGATCCAGAGAACCTGACAGAGCCATTCGGAGGGTCCCGGTCATCTTGCGGATCAGAAGCAGCGTGACGGTGCTGGCTTAGAGCAAGACTGAGACAGCCTGAGCGGAGGTTTCCTATCCTTTCAGGCCTGGTTTGGTGAAAGGGCTGCCACCCATAATTCTTAATGCACTTTTACACACTTAGACTCAGATCACAGTGTTGCTGGGACCTGTAGTCCCGCAGAGGAGGTTTCACATTATTAGACTGAGTTCAAGCAGGCCTCAAGCCTATACTCCACTGAGAACTGACACTGTGTGATTTGGAGACAAGTTACAAGTGTGCTACATCACAAGAACCGTTTCAATACTCATTCTACACTATTCTTTGTTTGTTAAACCCTTTGGATTGCAATCACTTCAATACAATAGCTAGCAGAAGACAGAAGACCAAAGACTACATCTTTTATTGTAAGGCCTTACGTTCAATCACAATAAGAGAGGACTGCATTATAAAGCAGGGAGAGCTCCTTAGCCATTTTATTGTGTGGTGTTGATGAATTTCTGTGTCTATTATGGCGTACTGTAAGTGGGAAGGTGCCCAGAGTCAAGGCATTGCCACTCTGAGCATTGGTCCCACTTGGAGACGCGCGTACGGGGATTAGTCAAACAAACCTTTTATACTGAAGAAGTTGTGATTATTCTTTGCATTGCTGCATTACGTTTGTGTGGCAGTGCAGTTATTGTAACCACTGTTTATACCTGTCCTAGTAAAATTCTTGTGCTTGTGCTTAATATCCTTCAGTAAACTTATTCTAATATTTACTTACAAAACAGTGAGTTGTCTTATTGCAAGCATGGACCCTGAAGTGTCAGAGTTAAGGGTAGTCCCGAATGTCTGGGATGGTCAGCGGGAAAATGTTATGCAGTTTTATTTAGCTAAGCGTCATCCATTAGGCTTATTAAATTCACAGATCCAATCCCTTCAACTTATTAATGCATTTTGTTTATATTATACCACAATTGAATATTCAGTTTAAATCAGTAAATTAATTTTGGGTGTATCAAAATAAAAGGTGTGCACAGGCACTAGTGCCACTATGTACCCTTACGCCTCCTGTTTACACTATTAGGGACCCAGAGTCAAAGGGGGAAGAGAGGCCTTCTCATCATGCCAGCCTCAGATGCCAGGTACATGATAGCCAGGGCTGGGAGGTAGCAAGAAATGGTAGCCTGGGAGGTAGCAAGAAATGGTCATCCATTCCCAAGGAATGATGCCCCTATACACCAAAAATGTGAAATCGCAGCTTAAATGTAACAGGCCTTAAACCAGTTGCATGGGTGTTTATTTTGAACCATACATGTGTTATCAGTGCTATTTATTTGGTAAATGAGAAAAAAAATGATACCGTAGTAGTTATATGGAAATGTTTCAGAACTCACCAAGAAATTATATTGCACAATGAAAGCATTTTCATTTATTTCAAGCGTTTACATTCCAGAGTGGAAAAGGCTTATCACTTTGTTATGATAAGCGAAGTACCTCAGATTTCAATCTGGAGAAAAAAATATGTGTTTGTTCCATTTTCATTTTAAACAAATTGACTTGACATTCTAATTTGAGTTTCTGCATCTACATGACAGATCTATCTAAACAGGGTTGAGCTGGTGAAGAATCGTCTTGATGGGTTCACAGACATTCATCCATTACAAGGCGTTCCAAATGTGACTGCTGATCCTCTGCATATCAATGTCGTCCGCAGGTTTCCAACAGATTTGTTCTGTTGAAGAATTGCTCATTTAATGTGATTGAGCTGTAGGGTATAACAGATAGGTGTTGTTTATGGGATATGGAAAGGAAGAAAAAACATGTACGTATTCATTCATGCTTCTTTCTGGAGTAACAAAGAATCTTCGGATTGGCAGCACACCCACACAGAAAGTAAAGTATAAAGTCTTTATTGAAGCATAAATATTAAAAGCACTGGATGGGTACAGGCAGGGGAAATGCAGATATAAGCTCTATATTATTCTCAGGAGACACTGCAAACTTTCAGCCCAGGGTGACCCAGAAAGTTTAAAGGGAATTTTCAAGGTCACCAGGAAAATAGCATTATTTTCACATGAGTTACTAAGAACATGTCCATTAATCTCCACTTGGACAAGCATACTTCTTTGCACTAACCTTGGATTACTCAATGCATGTCAGCCGGAAAAAACAAATACTAACTGGATGAAACTGAATAATGGATCAGGAAAAAAGCATAAGAGATGTGAATAATATTTCACTAATTCCAACCTTCATTTTTTCTATATATCACTATATCTCTTTGGTATATTTTATAGAATGAGAATTTTCACTTCCTATGCCGCGTCCACATGATCGGAATTTTGGTAGGAAAAAGTTCTGATGGTTTTCCCGACAGAATTCCGACGGGATTACGCTCAAGCTGTCTTGCATACACATGGTCACACCAAATTCCGACCGTCAAGAACGTGGTGGCGTACAACACACATGACGGGGCTAGAAAAAGGAATTTCAATAGCCAGTAGCCAATAGCTTCGGTCTCGTGGTTGAATCTGAGCATGGGTGAGTTTTTGTGCATCGCAATAGCATACACACCATCAGAAATTTCCGATAGAAACTTTTTCTGTCGGAAAAATTGAGAACCTGCTCTCAATCTTTCGGCCAGCATATTCCGATGGAGCATACACATGGTCGCATTTTCCATCAAAAATCTCTCATCGGTCTTTTGTTGGCCAAAATTCCAACCGTGTGTACAAGGCATTAGTGTACATGTACACTCATTTAGGCTGCTTTCACACCGAGGCGCTTTACAGGTGCTATAGCACAAAAATAGCGCCTGTAAAGAGCCTCTCCTGTCAATACAGTGTGAAAGTTCAAGTGCTTTCACAATGCAGTGTGCTGGCAGGACAATAAAAAATAGTCCTGCAAGCAGCATCTTTGCAGCGCTGTAGGAGCAGTGTATACACCGCTCCTAAAGTGCCCCTGGCCATTGAAATCAATGGGCAGTGACACCAAACTGCCTGCTGCAGCAGCATTTTGTGGGCGGTTTTAATCCTTTCTCGGCTGCTAGCAGGTGTTAAAAACGCTCCGCTAGCATCCAAAAACCGCAAAAACAATGGTAAAGCACTGCTACTTTTATTGCCAATGCCCAGTGTGAAAGTAGCCTTATACCATAGTAGTTTAGAGGCAGTTGAGGTTACAGGCATTTTTTTGAAAGCAGGAAATTTGCATTCAGGACTGTAGTTTACTGGAATTACAAATTCTTTTAACTGCTTGTAACCGCAGTAAACCATGTTTATGTGCCTTTGCAAGCTTTTTTAAAGGGGAAAACATTTCTGATCATTTTTGAACATATATAAATGTTGAAAAAACACAAATTTTACCACATGCTATTGCCTGCATCAATGGTTGAGTCCAGTAGCAATGAACTCTGGTCTAGTGATGGACGAACTTCCGACGGGACGTTTCGCGAACGCGAAACGCGAACGGACACAAACGTTCGCGAAAACGACCGTTCGCCGCGGGCTCCATTGACTTCAATGGGAGGCGAATTTCGCAAACCTTTAGGTCGAATTTGCGGCCACGGGGTAATTATTAGGGGGTAGCACGTAGTCCCACCACCTGGACAATAGCATAATACATGTATGAGGTGAATTTGGGATCGATAACTACAAGCATTTTTTTTTTATTTGGGAAATTGTTCTGACAATTCAGGACTATGGAGCTAATGAAGGCAATGGAGGAGAGGGAAGGTCAGGGACCAGGGTAGGCAAACAAGAGGGTGCAGGAGATACAGAGCACTGACAGCAGCACCGTAATACAGAGCACTGACATCAGCACCGTGACATACAGCGCTGACAGCAGCTCCGTGACATACAGCGCTGACAGCAGCTCCGTGACATACAGCGCTGACAGCAGCTCCGTGACATACAGCGCTGACAGCAGCTCCGTGACATACAGCGCTGACAGCAGCTCCGTGACATACAGCGCTGACAGCAGCACCGTGACATACAGCGCTGACAGCAGCTCCGTGACATACAGCGCTGACAGCAGCTCCGTGACATACAGCGCTGACAGCAGCTCCGTGACATACAGCACTGACAGCAGCTCCGTGACATACAGCGCTGACAGCAGCTCCGTGACATACAGCGCTGACAGCAGCACCGTGACATACAGCGCTGACAGCAGCTCCGTGACATACAGCGCTGACAGCAGCTCCGTGACATACAGCGCTGACAGCAGCTCCGTGACATACAGCGCTGACAGCAGCTCCGTGACATACAGCGCTGACAGCAGCTCCGTGACATACAGCGCTGACAGCAGCTCCGTGACATACAGCGCTGACAGCAGCTCCGTGACATACAGCGCTGACAGCAGCTCCGTGACATACAGCGCTGACAGCAGCTCCGTGACATACAGCGCTGACAGCAGCTCCGTGACATACAGCGCTGACAGCAGCTCCGTGACATACAGCGCTGACAGCAGCACCGTAAGCAGCCCCAGGAGGAAGTCAGCACAGCACAGGGATGGTGTGATCCCCTCATAATAAGAACCCCCAGGAGGAAGTCAGCACAGCACAGGGATGGTGGGAGCCCCTCATAATAAGAACACCCAGGAGGAAGTCAGCACAGCACAGGGATGGTGGGAACCCCTCATAATAAGCAGCCCCAGTAGAAATATGACACCGCTCAACCTCTTCAAAGAGGAGGGTAGGGGCATATAGTACGGTGTGCTTTTTTGGGTCAGGGAAGTGAGCCAAATGAATTAAGAAGGTCTGTGTGCTTGATTCCAAAAATTGTTTATAGACATATACATGGTCTACTGATCACATGTGTTGAATTCCTCCGAGATCCATGCCTCATTCATTTTTAGAAATGTGAGGTAGTTAACACTGTGGTGAGCTAGGCGAGTACGCTTATCGGTCACAATCCCCCCTGCTGCGCTGAACGTCCTTTCGGACAGGACACTGGATGAGGGGCAAGCCAACAGTTCGATTGCAAATTGGGCAAGCTCTGGCCAGAGGTCAAGCCTGCCCACCCAGTAGTCTAGGGGTTCATCACTCCTCAGAGCGTCCACATCGGCCGTTAACCCAATGTAGTCGGACACCTGACGGTCTAGGCGTTCCCTGATGCTGGATCCGGATGACACCTGTCGATGGGTCGGCTGAAAGAATGACCTCATATCCGAAGTCACCAACACATCTTCAAACCGGCCTCTTCTTGCAGGCGCTGTTGGATTGGTACCCGCAAATCCTTCTCTGGGAGTGGGAATTGCTCCTCTGCCAGCGCACGCAAAAGCAGAATGCAGCATTTCTCGAAGCAAGGCCTGGAAGTGCTGCATTCTGACAGCCCTCTGCGACGGCGGTAACATTTCCGCCATTTTGTGTTTGTACCGGGGGTCTAAGTACGTTGCCACCCAGTACTGGTCCTTGACCCTCATGCTTTTTATACGGGGGTCCCTATTAAAACACTGGAGCATGAAGGCCCCCATTTGCACTAAAGTGGAAGCGGTGTGGTGGCCTGGCTCCTGCTCATCATCCAGGATAATGTCGTCCTCTTCATTCTCCTCTCCCCATCCTCGCACAACAGGGATCCCAGAAAGGTTTAAAGCATGCTCTTCTTGCTCCTGCTCATCCGCCCCGGCACCATCCTCCTCTGACTCCTCATCAGACTCCTGTTGTTGACTTGTCTCAGATAGAGTAGCCCCCCTGGGAATTCATCCAGCATTGCGACTTCCTCATCTTCCCGCTCCTGCTCCTCCACAGCCTGATCAATGACACGACGCAATGCACGCTCCAGAAAGAAGGCATAAGGTACCATGTCACTGATGGCGCCATGGCTGCGACTGACCAGTTTGGTGATCTCCTCAAATGGCCGCAGAAGTCTGCATGTGTCGCGCATGAGCAGCCACTGGCGCGGTGAAAAAAAACCCAGCTCCCCAGAACCGTTTCTTTCGCAGAGTTCATACAGGTAGACGTTAACTGCACGTTTCTGCTGGAGCAGCCTATCAAGCATATAGAAGGTTGAGTTCCATCGCGTCGGGCAATCGCAAATAAGACGTCTGACCGGCAGATGGTGTCGCCGCTGAATGTCAGCAAGGCGAGCCATGGCCGTGTAAGATCTTCTGAAATGGGCCGAGATTTTCCTTGCCTGCCGCAAGATGTCCTGGACCCCAGGGTATTTGACAAGGAATCGCTGCACGACCAAGTTTAAGACGTGTGCCATGCACGGCACGTGCGTGATTTTGCCCTGTTTCAATGCGCTAAGCAGATTGGCACCGTTGTCACACACCACTTTACCAACTGTCAAATTGAGCGGTGTTAGCCACTCATCTGCCTGTGAACGCAAAGCTGAAAGGAGTGCCGGGCCAGTGTGGCTCTTTGCTTCCAGGCACAACAGACGCAGCACGGCATGGCAACGTCTCACCTGGCATGTGGAATAGGTTCTGGGGAGCTTGGGCGGTGCAGTGGAAGAGACGCTAGCAGCGGAAAAGGAGGAGGCAGCTGAGGAGGAGAGGGAGGAGGATGGAGTAGGAGGAGGAGAAGAAGAGTCAGGCCTGCATGCAATCCGTGGCGGTAAAACCAAATCTACACGGGTGCCACGGGTTACATGCTTGACGGCCGTCAGAAGGTTCACCCAGTGGGCAGTAAAACTGATATACCTTCCCTGCCCGTGTTTGCTAGACCACGTGTCTGTGGTCAGATGTATCTTGGCACCGACACTGTGTGCCAGAGATACATTCACTTGCCGCTGAACATGGCCATATAGCTCTGGGATGCCCTTCTCTGAGAAATACTTCCTTCCTGGGACCTTCCATTGTGGTGTTCCAATGGCCACAAATTTGCGAAAGGCCTCCGAGTCCACCAGTTTATATGGCAGTAGTTGGCGGGCTATGAGTTCTGACAAGCCAGCCGCCAACCGTTGGGCAAGAGGGTTATCCGGCGTCATCATTTTTTTACGCTCAAACATTAGGCCCACGGAAGCCTGCCTTTTTGCAGAAAAATGTGAGCTTGGCGTGATGGAAGGTGGAGTGGAGGACAATTGTGAGGAGAGAGGAGAAGGAGAAGTAGAAGACGAGGCTGGACGGTGAGAGCCTGCAGTGTGGCTTTGTGTGTTCCGTTGCTCCCACTGGGCTCGGTGATGGCTGCTCATGTGCCTTCTTAAGGCGGTCGTCCCTAGGTGAGTATTGGGCTTACCGCGACTAACGCGTTGACTGCAAAGATTGCAGATGGCAACGCTATTGTCAGCAGCGGACACGTTAAAAAAAGCCCACACTGCGGAGCCATGTGCCGGTGTCCTGGGAGCGCCAGATGTGACCGTACATGGTCGATGACTCGCTCCTGATACATTTGCAGTCTGCTTTGTCCCTGCTGTGCAATGTAAGTCATTGCTGCTTCTCCTCCCTATCTGCTGGTCCATATCTCCCTCTGAACTCCCCTCCTCTTCCTCTCTTGTGGGCACCCACGTGACATCACTAGACACGTCATCATCAACGTCACCTTCCCCACCGCTATAAGTAGAGTAGGCAGCAACACCGGGGACCAACCTCCTCCTTGGGCTGATCTGGGTACTGGCGTCAGACTGCTGAGTAGCGCTTGTTGCTACCTCCTCTTCCTGATCCAATACCAAGAGTGGCTGCGCATCAGAAATGTCCTCTTGATATGGATCGGAAAATAATTCCAGTGACTCAAGCGGAAGGTATGTGGTGGTGGTGGTGGTGGTCGTGTTGTTGGTGGTAGTGTCTTTGGGGGTGCACATAGCAGAGAGTGAAGAAGAGGGTGCAGATCGAGAGGATGAGGAGGGTGCAGAAGAGTAAGGCTGAGCGAGCCACTCAACCAAGTCTGGTGCATCCTTTAAAGTAATTGAACGCACCTTCTGCAACTTCCCACTTTGGCTCAAGCCTGTTGCTCCTGCCCTACCCCTACCACCCCTGCGGAAGGGCCTGCCTCTTCCTCTGCATGTCATTTTTTAAATGACCCTGTGACAAAACTCTTAGTCCCTATACCGCTGAAGGACTGCTGCAGTATAGGTGAGCGGTCAGCAGTGGTGCACGTCAACCCTATCTATTGTGGACCTATAGCGGTCCTTACAGAACAGCAGACTGTACCGCACTCAAGCCTATGTACCGTAGCACCCTATACCAAGTTACCAGTCCTTATAAGAACTTTTGTGGAACAAGCAGGTTGTGTGTTAGTGATTAGCAGACTGTACGTCAGTCCCTATACCGCTGAAGGACTGCTGCAGTATAGGTGAGCGGTCAGCAGTGGTGCACGTCAACCCTATCTATTGTGGACCGATAGCGGTCCTTACAGAACAGCAGACTGTACCGCACTCAAGCCTATGTACCGTAGCACCCTATACCAAGTTACCAGTCCTTATAAGAACTTTTGTGGACCAAGCAGGTTGTGTATTAGTGTTTAGCAGACTGTACGTCAGTCCCTATACCGCTGAAGGACTGCTGCAGTATAGGGCAGCGGTCAGCAGTAGTGCACGGCAACCCTATGTATTGTGGACCGATAGCGGTCCTTACAGAACAGCAGACTGTAACGCACTCAGGCCTATGTACCGTAGCACCCTATACCAAGTTACCAGTCCTTATAAGAACTTTTGTGGACCAAGCAGGTTGTGTGTTAGTGATTAGCAGACTGTACGTCAGTCCCTATACCAATGAAGGACTGCTGCAGTATAGGGCAGCGGTCAGCAGTAGTGCACGGCAACCCTATGTATTGTGGACCGATAGCGGTCCTTACAGAACAGCAGACTGTACTGCACTCAGGCCTATGTACCGTAGCACCCTATACCAAGTTACCAGTCCTTATAAAAACTTTTGTGGACCAAGCAGGTTGTGTGTTAGTGTTTAGCAGACTGTGCGTCAGTCCCTATACCGCTGAAGGACTGCTGCAGTATAGGGCAGCGGTCAGCAGTAGTGCACGGCAACCCTATGTATTGTGGACCGATAGCGGTCCTTACAGAACAGCAGACTGTAACGCACTCAGGCCTATGTACCGTAGCACCCTATACCAAGTTACCAGTCCTTATAAGAACTTTTGTGGACCAAGCAGGTTGTGTGTTAGTGATTAGCAGACTGTACGTCAGTCCCTATACCAATGAAGGACTGCTGCAGTATAGGGCAGCGGTCAGCAGTAGTGCACGGCAACCCTATGTATTGTGGACCGATAGCGGTCCTTACAGAACAGCAGACTGTAACGCACTCAGGCCTATGTACCGTAGCACCCTATACCAAGTTACCAGTCCTTATAAGAACTTTTGTGGAACAAGCAGGTTGTGTGTTAGTGATTAGCAGACTGTACGTCAGTCCCTATACCGCTGAAGGACTGCTGCAGTATAGGTGAGCGGTCAGCAGTGGTGCACGTCAACCCTATCTATTGTGGACCGATAGCGGTCCTTACAGAACAGCAGACTGTACCGCACTCAAGCCTATGTACCGTAGCACCCTATACCAAGTTACCAGTCCTTATAAGAACTTTTGTGGACCAAGCAGGTTGTGTATTAGTGTTTAGCAGACTGTACGTCAGTCCCTATACCGCTGAAGGACTGCTGCAGTATAGGGCAGCGGTCAGCAGTAGTGCACGGCAACCCTATGTATTGTGGACCGATAGCGGTCCTTACAGAACAGCAGACTGTAACGCACTCAGGCCTATGTACCGTAGCACCCTATACCAAGTTACCAGTCCTTATAAGAACTTTTGTGGACCAAGCAGGTTGTGTGTTAGTGATTAGCAGACTGTACGTCAGTCCCTATACCAATGAAGGACTGCTGCAGTATAGGGCAGCGGTCAGCAGTAGTGCACGGCAACCCTATGTATTGTGGACCGATAGCGGTCCTTACAGAACAGCAGACTGTACTGCACTCAGGCCTATGTACCGTAGCACCCTATACCAAGTTACCAGTCCTTATAAAAACTTTTGTGGACCAAGCAGGTTGTGTGTTAGTGTTTAGCAGACTGTGCGTCAGTCCCTATACCGCTGAAGGACTGCTGCAGTATAGGGCAGCGGTCAGCAGTAGTGCACGGCAACCCTATGTATTGTGGACCGATAGCGGTCCTTACAGAACAGCAGACTGTAACGCACTCAGGCCTATGTACCGTAGCACCCTATACCAAGTTACCAGTCCTTATAAGAACTTTTGTGGACCAAGCAGGTTGTGTGTTAGTGATTAGCAGACTGTACGTCAGTCCCTATACCAATGAAGGACTGCTGCAGTATAGGGCAGCGGTCAGCAGTAGTGCACGGCAACCCTATGTATTGTGGACCGATAGCGGTCCTTACAGAACAGCAGACTGTAACGCACTCAGGCCTATGTACCGTAGCACCCTATACCAAGTTACCAGTCCTTATAAGAACTTTTGTGGACCAAGCAGGTTGTGTGTTAGTGATTAGCAGACTGTACGTCAGTCCCTATACCAATGAAGGACTGCTGCAGTATAGGGCAGCGGTCAGCAGTAGTGCACGGCAACCCTATGTATTGTGGACCGATAGCGGTCCTTACAGAACAGCAGACTGTACTGCACTCAGGCCTATGTACCGTAGCACCCTATACCAAGTTACCAGTCCTTATAAAAACTTTTGTGGACCAAGCAGGTTGTGTGTTAGTGTTTAGCAGACTGTGCGTCAGTCCCTATACCGCTGAAGGACTGCTGCAGTATAGGGCAGCGGTCAGCAGTAGTGCACGGCAACCCTATGTATTGTGGACCGATAGCGGTCCTTACAGAACAGCAGACTGTAACGCACTCAGGCCTATGTACCGTAGCACCCTATACCAAGTTACCAGTCCTTATAAGAACTTTTGTGGACCAAGCAGGTTGTGTGTTAGTGATTAGCAGACTGTACGTCAGTCCCTATACCAATGAAGGACTGCTGCAGTATAGGGCAGCGGTCAGCAGTAGTGCACGGCAACCCTATGTATTGTGGACCGATAGCGGTCCTTACAGAACAGCAGACTGTACTGCACTCAGGCCTATGTACCGTAGCACCCTATACCAAGTTACCAGTCCTTATAAGAACTTTTGTGGACCAAGCAGGTTGTGTGTTAGTGATTAGCAGACTGTACGTCAGTCCCTATACCAATGAAGGACTGCTGCAGTATAGGGCAGCGGTCAGCAGTAGTGCACGGCAACCCTATGTATTGTGGACCGATAGCGGTCCTTACAGAACAGCAGACTGTACTGCACTCAGGCCTATGTACCGTAGCACCCTATACCAAGTTACCAGTCCTTATAAGAACTTTTGTGGACCAAGCAGGTTGTGTATTAGTGTTTAGCAGACTGTGCGTCAGTCCCTATACCGCTGAAGGACTGCTGCAGTATAGGGCAGCGGTCAGCAGTAGTGCACGGCAACCCTATGTATTGTGGACCGATAGCGGTCCTTACAGAACAGCAGACTGTACCGCACCCAAGCCTATGTACCGTAGCACCCTAGACAGACCAAGTTACCAGTCCTGATAAAGAGCTTTGTGGAACAAGTGAGTTGTGAATGATTAGCAGACTGCAGCAGAAGGGCAGCAGTCAAGTATAATATTCTTTCTATATTTGGAAGAAAGAATATTATACGTGTACAAGCCTATTACCGTACCACTGATACCAGTCCTGAAAAGAACCTTTGTGGAACTAATAGTAACAGCAAGTCTTTAAAATTATCCTCACTGCCTGACACACTGCTTCCTGCCTGTCCCTATACAAATTGGCAAAAAAGAGTAGGCTGGAACGATTAGCTGGAACAGCTCTTTTGTGGACCTGATAGTAACAGCTAATGATGATGATGATGATGATGATGAAGAAAGACTAATCTGGCTGAGCTGTCCCTAAAATAGCAGCATACAGCGCTCTGTCCCTTTATCTAAACTGACAAAAGAAACTCAGGCTGCTGACCTAACACCTATACCAGTCCTGAAAAGAACTTTTGTGTACCAAATAGCTAGCGTTTTCTCTGTCCCTACTCCACACAGGATCCTTTCCCTACAGTGACAGAAGAAAGAATGTAAAATGGCCACCGGATCGGGTGTATTTATAGGTTAGGGGGAATGTCCAAGTGTCCATGAGCTGTCATGTCTCAATTGGTTGTCCTGTAACACATGATAAACGTGTCACGAAAGGTTAAAGTTCTTGTATACATTAAACACGTAAGTCCGCCGGGGCGAACGACGGAAAAAGGCGTTCGAACCCGCGGACGGCGAAAGTCGGAAATTCGCCGCGAAACGACCGCCGGGCGAACCGTTCGGCCATCACTACTCTGGTCTTCTAACCTAATTTTTTATATCTTCAGAGCCTCAGCAACATCAGGAGGATTTCCCCATGCTCATGATGGCATCCATAGTGAAAACACAAAAAATAATGCCCCGTACACACAATCCGACTATCTGGCGGACTTGGTCCGTGTGTGGGCATGTGTGGGATGTAGAAAGAAGTTTTAACGCAAAATTGTCCGCCGGACTGCAAGTACGATGGACAATCCGGCCGTCTGTGTGCTAGTCTGCCGGACTTTTGAAATGAACAGACTTGCCCGCACACGGAAAAAAGTCAGTTCATTTTGAATGCGGCTCCAGGTAGACGGGACTAGCGAAGGAGGTCAATGTTGCCGCCTCCTTCAGCGAGACTGACAGCTCGCTGGCCCCGTCAACTGGTATGGACTTAAAGGGGAAGCCCTACGCCAAAAAAACGCTGTGGGGGTCCCCCCCACGGTCCATATCAGACCCTTATCTGAGCATGCAGCCCGGCCGGTCAGGAAAGGGGGTGGGGACAAGCGAGAGCCCCCCTCCTGAGCCATACCAGGCTGCATGCCCTCAACATGGGGCGTGCTTTGGGGAAGGGGGGCCCTGTGACCCCCCCACCCCAAAGCACCTTGTCCCCATGTTGATGAGGACAAAGGCCTCTTCCTGACAACCCTGGCCGTTGGTTGTCAGGGTCTGCCGGCGGGGGGCTTATCGGAATCCGGGAGCACCTTTTAATAAGGGGCCCCCGGATACCGGCCCCCCACCCTATGTGAATGAGTATGGGGTACAATGTACCCCTACCCATTCACCTGGTGAAAAAAATGTAAACAAAACACAACACAAGGTTTTGTCCCCCTCTTCGGTTCTTCTTGCCAGGCCTCCGCTTCCTTCTTCCAGCTCTTTTACTAGCAGTGGCCCGGTCTTCTGTCGTTTTCGCCGTCGCCGCCACCTTATTTTCTCTTCTTCGTCTTCTCTTCTTCTTTGAGATGTTGACTCGATGCTGTCTCGACCGCAATGACATGGACGCGTTGTGGGGCGATTTATATAGGGACAATGGGCGGGGTCACCGGGTGATGTCACATGGTGACCCCACTCCCTTATGATGTCACAGTCCCAGCATCCTCCGAACTGAAGAGAGGAACAAGACCCCCGAAGTTGGAAGAAGAGGCAGCTGCTACAGAAGACCGGGCCACCACTAGTAAAAGAGCTGGGAGAAGAAAGCGGAGGCCCGGCAAGAAGAGGGGGACAAGACCCCCGAAATCAGAAAAAGACCCCCGGGCAGCAACAAAGAAAGAAAGCCGGGCTCCTCCGCTAGTAAAAGAGCTAGCAGAAGATAGCGGAGGAGTCCCGCAGGAAGACCCCCCAAGACGGAAGAAGACCCCGGAGCTGTGCAATAAATTATTTTAAAACCTTGTGTTGTGTATTATTTTTTTCACCAAGTGAATGGGTAGAGGTACATTGTACCCCATACTCATTCACATAGGGTGGGGGGCCGGTATCTGGGGGCCCCCTTATTAAAGGGGGCTCCCGGATTCTGATAAGCCCCCGCCCGCAGACCCCGGCAACCAACGGCCAGGGTTCTCGGGAAGAGGCCTTTGTCCACATCAACATGGGGTCAAGGTGCTTTGGGGTGGGGGGGGCGCAGGGCCCCCCTTCCCCAAAGCATCCCCCATGTTGAGGGCACGCAGCCTGGTACAGTTCAGGAGGGGGGCGTTTGATCGTCCCCACCCCCTTTCCTGACTGGCTGGGCTGCGTGCTTGGATAAGGGTCTGATATGGGCCTTGGGGGGGACCCCCGCGTCATTTTTTCGGCATAGGGCTTCCCCTTTAAGTCCATACCAAGTGACTGGGCCAGCGAGGTGTCAATCTCGTCGTCAAAATGAATGGACTTTCCTCAGTGTGTGGGCAAGTCCGTTCATTTCAAAAGTCCTGCCCTAGTCCAGCGGTTTGTCCTCCGCACCTAGTCTGCGAGGAAAAGTCCGGTCGTGAGTGACCAGGTCCGCTTGTTCGGAAAGTCTGGCGGTTTTGTCCGCCAGACTAAGTCCACCGGATAGTCCGATCATAAGACAGATATCTACGCGGCATAAGACAGATATCTACAAGAACACTCTCTTCTCTCACAGTATTGCTAAAATACTTAACAATTTACTTGTTTTTCATGCATTGTGGGCATTTTGGAATGTCTCCTGAGGTTATCTTTAAAAAATACTTCTAACCTCAAGTTAACATAGTATGTAAAAGCTGTAAAACTGAAATTTTTCACTGTCACTGTTCAACTGTCAAGCTTACAGCATTCAGAAAAGATTTTCAACTACCCTGTACATGAGCCCTTAGGGAATTTTGCTTTAAAATAGAACAGCTTTGGAAGCTTCATACGATGTTCTAGGATGTTGCATTCTTTTACAGAAGAAAGTAGGTTGTGCATGATCTACCGTGGGGTAGAAGGCCACATCTAACAGTGCTGAAGAAGCAAACCCTTAAAATACGCATAGTTTTATTCAGCAATCTCTTATACCACGCACACACGACCGGCCTAGGTCTGACGGTCTTCCCAACGGGCTTTCAGCGGATTTCTCGGAGGACTTTCAGAATGAACGGACTTGGACACACACAATCACACCAAAGTCCGACGCATTCGAACGTGATGACGTATGACCAGACTAGAATAAGGAAGTTCATAGCCAGTAGCCAATAGCTGCCCTAGCGTCATTTTTTGTTCCTCGGACTAGAATACACACAGACGGATTTCTCGATAGGACTTGGGTACGGCGGAGTTCTGGCCAAAAAATTAGAAAAAATGTTCCAATTCTAAAGTCCGTCAGAATTTTGGACAGCAAAGGTCTGATAGAGCCCATACACGATCGAATTGTCCGATGGATTCGTTCTGTCTGACCTTTGGTGTCGAAAAGTCCGGCCGTCTGTACGCGGCATAACACTTAGGTCATGGTTGTAACCATATACAGTACATGCAGAAGTCATGCTAGTCCAGGCAAAGTAAAAGTACCAGCAGAGCCTCATCTTTTTGAGCATTGCAAATTTAGATCAAGTATCAGGAGTTAGCCATCTAGTCAAAGCAGTTTTTAAGAAAGTATTAAAGCCCAGCTTCTGTTATCGTGGCAGCCAATTACCCCTCCCTCTTCTCTTTGCGATTGCTCCAATTAATATTTTATTTAATTTTTTTCATGTGTTCCTGTTTTGGACCTTCTCTAATTGGTGAGAACATTGGTGCAGATTTTTGCCCATTCTAGTGTGAGCTGCAATTTCTTTATTTCTATTCTTTTCTTCTTTTGGGCATCTGTGACAAGCAAAATAGAGAATGTCCAGTTAAATGTTGGTTATATAATCGTTAATTCAAAAGGTTCTGAAATGTATCATTTAACCCCTGCAACAGACCATTCATTTTATAAGTAGTATGGTTGCCCCATCATGACCTTTGAGTTATAATATGAAATATAGACAGTCAATGTAGTTGATTGACTAATGCAGAAAGCCATATTAGGTGAACTTTGCTGGCAGGCCCAACAAAGAATTTGCAGGGGAACAAAGAACACTGAGGCTTCATTGTTCCAAAATAATTCTCAACTTATGAAAAATCTTGACCGCGTCACTTTTGGTGCGGCAATTCATGAACAGAGGGTGTCCTATCAGCACTGCGCAAATGGGTTTCAGGGTCCAGAAATATTTTAGATCCCAGCAGAGTGCCAGAGCACTGCATCCAACCCCGCCCCGATACTAGCATGCCCCCTAGGCTGCTCTGCCAAGCTGTACTGAGGAGGTAGGGATAGAATAGTGCTTGGAGAGGGGGGCAGGCCTCGTGTATAGCACTGTGTATATGGGAAGTCATGTCCCATATATTACTCGAGTCCCCCGAGGGTAGAGCACATGTGTGAACTGTTTGGGAGTCACTGGGCGCCTGCTGCTATAGGATGGAATGTTATTGGTTCTGTGCTTGTGGCAGCTATCCTTTACCTGCTGACAGTGTCTGCCTGATCTCCCTGTGTGTGCCAACCTAACCACCCTGCCTGATCACCTTGTGTGTGCCAACCTCACCATCCTGCTTGACATGTGTCCTGTGTGTGTCAACCTCACCGCCCTGCCTGATCACTCTGCGTCCCAATCTTACCACCCTGCTGATCACCCTGTGTGTGCCAACCTCACCACCCTGCTTGACATCTGTCCTGTGTGTGTCAACCTCACCGCCCTGCCTGATCACCCTGTGTGTCAACCTCACTGCCTTGCCTGATCACCCTGAGTGTGCCATCCTCATTGCCCTGCATGCTATGTGTCTTGTGTGAGGGCCTTCCTCTGACAGCTTATCGGGACTTCACTCCACTGTGTTCTCCCCTACACGACTGACCCCTCTGTGTGCTTCCCCTACACGACTGACCCCTCTGTGTGCTCTCCCTACACAGTGACACCTCTATGTAATTCCCCCTACATGAATGACCCCTCTGTGTGCTCCCCCTACATGGGGGACCCCTCTGTGTTCTCTCCCTACATGAATGACCCCTCTGTGTGCTCTTCCTACATAGGGGACCCCTCTGTGTCCTCTCTCTACATGACTGACCCCTCTGTGTGCTCCCTCTACACGGGACACCCCTCGGTATGCTTCCGCTACATGACTGACTCATCTGTGTGCTCCCTCTACCTGACTGACCCCTCTGTGTCCTCCCCCTACATGACTGACCCCTCTGTGTGCTCCCCCTACATGGGTGGACCCCTCTGTGTGCTCCCCCTACATGGGGGACCCTTTGTGTAATCCCCCTACATGACTGTCCCCTCTGTGTGCTCCCCCTACATGCCTGACCCCTCTGTGTGCTCTCCCTACATAAGGGACCCCTCTGTGTCCTCTCCCTACACAACTGACCCCTCTGGGTGCTCCCCCTACATGACTGACCCCTCTGTGTGCTACCTGACTGACCCCTCTGTGTCCTCCCTCTACACGGGGGACCCCCTTGGGGTGCTCCCCTACATGACTGACCCCTCTGGGTGCTCCCCCTACATGACTTACCCCTCTGTGTGCTCCCTCTACATGGGAGGAGGGCCCTCACTCAGGACACATGTCAGACAGGGTTGTGAGGCTGGCACACAGGACACATCAGGCAGGGCGGTTAGGTTGGCACACACAGGACACATGGCAGGCAGGGCTCCTCCACCTTCCATTTGAGGATGCCCCACAGATGCTCAATAGGGTTTAGGTCTGAAGACATGCTAGGCCAGTCCATCACCTTTACCATCAGCTTCATTAGCAAGGCAGTGGTCGTCGTGTTGGAATACTGTCCTGCAGGACAGTCTCCGAAGGGAGGGGATCATGTTTTGCTTCAGAATGTCACAGTACATGTTGGCATTCATGGCTCTTAACTGTAGCGTCCCAGTGCCGACAACACTTATGCAGCCCCAGACCATGACACTCCCACCACCATGCTTAACTGTAGGCAAAATACACTTTTCTTTGTACCCCTCACCTGTTTGTCTCCACACACGCTTGACACCATCTGAACCAAATAAGTTTATTTTGGTCTCATCAAACCACAGGACATGGTTCCAGTAATCCATGCCCTTAGTCTGCTTGTCTTTCAGAAAACTGTTTGCGGGCTTTCTTGTGCATCATCTTTAGAAGATGCTTCCTTCTGGGACAACAGCCATGCAGACCAATTTGATGCAGTTTGCGTCATAGAGGGGGCCAGGATCTGAGGTCCCCTTGTTAAAGGGGGCTTCCAGATTCCGATAACCCCCCTGCCCGCAGACTCCCACAACCTCCGGGCAAGGGTTGTGGGGATGAGGCCCTTGTCCCCATCAACATGGGGACAAGGTGCTTTTGGGTCAGACCCTGAAGCACCCTCCCCATTTTGAGGGCATGTGGCCTGGTACGGTTCAGGAGGGGGGCACCTTTTTTCCTGTGGCCTGCCAGGTTGCATGCTCGGATAAGGGTCTAGTATGGAGTTTTGTTTTTAAATTTTGGTGTATGATATCCCTTAATTTCCATACCAGACCTGAAGAGCCTGGTATGGATTTGGGGGGGGGGGGGGGGGTGGGGCACCACGCAATTTTTTTAAACGTTTTGGCTTAGTTTTTTTCAATGAGTATTATCTATTTTGCCGAGACCCAACAATTTAGTATAGCCGTGATCAGTTTTAAATGACAATTTTCCCTTTAGAAATGTCATTTTGCTGTGGTACTGTTCCAAACATAGGAAAACTGTGCCACTTTACAAGCATACTATAGACACCCCCCAGGCAAGATATTTAAAGGAATATTTAATTTTTATTTTTTCACTTTAAGCATTATTAAAATCACTGCTTTAAGCATTATTAAAATCAATGCTCCCGAATAAATGGCCATTTAAAAAAATAATAATGCATTTATACATGTCCCCTGGGGCAGGACCCAGGTCCCCAAACCTTTTTATGACAATAACTTGCATATAAGCCTTCAAAATTAGCACTTTTGGTTTTTCATGTTAGGGTCCCCTAGACTTTAACGGTGTTCCGCGGCTTCCAAATTTGCCCGAACACCGCATATTGTTTGGTGTTCGCCGAATGGCCGAACAACCAAAGTTCGGCTCAAACTCATGCTCGGGCCAAACCATTCACCCATCCCTAATCCCCACTTTCTCGCCACTCTTTTTCTTCCCTCCTTTCTCCTGGCAAGTAGCAAGGCAAGGGGACCAATCAGGAAGGAAAGAGATGGATGATGGGATATGTAGTTCCCTTGAGAGTGTGACCCATTGCAATTAGCAGGGAGGTAAAGTACAGTCACCACCAAGCTTAGCTGCAAAGCAGGGTTGAGAGTGTGGAGAGCTGGAACCACTGTCAGAATACAGACCCTGCAGCACTGCTTACTGAAATCGCCAATGGCAACCCAGAGCAAGGCGGTACCTAACCAAAGGGACCACTGCTAGTGTGTCGCTGGGTGTGGAGAGAGGGCCTTGCAGGCACTACTTGCTACAACCGCTAGAGACTGAGTTGTTAGGAACTACCTAACCAGCTACCTCCATAGTTTTAGTACTGCCTGCAGGCTTGGTGACTGCCTTAAAGCACATTAACGGTTATCGGTCCCCAACGTTTAGCCAGCTGAAGAGTCAGGACTAAGGACTGCTACTAACAATTGCTAACTAAAATTTTCCTCTTGGCTTAGTTAAAGAGGTGCCTCTTAGGAGATACTGCAGCATACCCCTTTCAATCCCTTACATTGCACCCTAAATCAATGTAGTATCAGTATCTCTCATACTGCCTTTAATCTTTGATTACATTGGTTATTGCTGATTTGCTAATTCAAGTAATGACTTAATTTAGTGGTAAAGAACCTGATCTTAGTTACTTTGGCATAGTTATTACCCTGTCTAGCAGACTGTATTCATATTTAACCACAGTGTGATCATTTATGTTCTACTGTCATGTATTATACACTTGTATCAATAGACAGGATTGATACATTAATCACTAAAGGGATGTGTGTCTAGATTTCTGGCAGCAACCCACAGCTAGGTGAAATGTTTTATTCTTGAGTCTCTATACATGCTTACAGTGATGTTTATTCAACTATGTGTGTTAGAGGGGCTGAGTTGGCTTTTGGAATGGAGAAACAGAATAGAGAACCCAAACTTACCAAGCGGCTCCTTCGGGGTTGGCTCTATACATATATAGATTTGGATATTTGTGGCCATTTTTATATCATGCAGTACAATTAGCCTCCTTGCTACTGTGTTAAAATCAAGTGCAGGGTAAACAACATATATTTTCATTTTTCCAAGAAGCCTGAGGAGTTTGAAACCTGAAAGAAAATAAGCAAAAACTTTCTCTATATACATATACTGTATAATGAATTTTAAGTCCTACAAACATATAATCCTATGTTTTTATTTTTTTACTCTACCAATCAAACATGATATATTCAAATAGTTTCCAGGTGCAATATCGTGAACTTTGAAAAAATCCAATAGAATTCAATAGAAAGGTGTGACAAATGTTAATGTGTGTTATCAAACCAGAAATCAAAAGAGCAAAAGCAAGAATGAGACAGTGTCCCTGAAACGAAACACATAAAAGAAAATGGGTTTATGCTAATGATTAAGCCAAAGTATTGTGTGAAAATGTGACACTATGCTGTACAGCTGCTAAGCAAACACATCTTTGCTGTTTCCAATGCAAGTGAGAGATGAGATTTTACCATGCGGTTTCATGATCTTCATTATATGTGCCATTTCAAAGATTTACACCTGATTTTAGTAACAAGTTATCAATTATTTTTTATGATCTTCCTGTAATATGAAGGATGCTGGTGGTAATTATACATACCACAACTACCCTGTTTCACCGAAAATAAGACCTAGCGTGATTGTCAGTGATGGCTGCAATATAAGCCCTACCCCCCAAATAAGCCCTAGTTAACGTCCTTGTAGGTCTTATTTTCAGGTTAGGGCCTTATTTCTGGGGAAACAGGGTAGGGCTTATTTTGCAGCCATCACTGACAATCACGCTAGGTCTTATTTTCAGGGAAACAGGGTATGTATAATGATGTCTTCACTGAAGCAACATTCACCTGTGAAGTTATTAGGAATATGGTTACCCACACGTTTCTTTGTATAATAACTCATTGGATGACTGGTCTGTGGTAAGAGCTTATGAGAAGCCTGCCCAATCACATTCAATTTAACCATCTCACCCTTTCTTGCCCAGTCCAATTTTTTTTGAGATTTCAATTATTCAATCATGCAACGCTGTATACAAATAACATTTTGTGAAGACAGATATAATTTTCTTTTGGTGGTAATTAAATGCCACTGGGTTTAAAATTGTTTTGCTATATAAACTAAAAAATGCTGAAAAGGCAGGAAAAATTTTTTTCCTTAGTTTCTAGTATAAAATTTTGCAAATAAAACAAAATCTATCCTTATAAAGATGTAGAAATAGTAAAACATGTATTCTTCTACAGTATATTTCTTTGGTCAAATAACCCAAATCAGTGTATACTATTTAGTCTGTGTGAAAGTCCACAAACTATGGTGTATATATAATGAAAACTGATCAATTCTTATGTACCGTCCTGTGCCAGGACTGTACAAATACCCCCCCCCCCCATTACCCCTTTTTGGAGACAGTCCAGGGTATTTAATAGAGGCATGGTGAGTTTTTAAAGTTGTAAGTTTGTGCCAGGATTTTTTGGGGAAAATAAAGAAGTTAAATATATTATTTTTTTTCACAACATTGGCAGTTTACAAATTATTTCTCACACACAGCATAGGCATACTTAGGATTACAGCACAAACCACATTCTGCTATGACTCCCGGGTATGGGATTACCACATATGTGAGACTTTTGTACAGCTTATATGCATAGAGAGGCCCAACATCCAAGTAGCATAAATTACAAAATTCCTTTTGGATGGTATTGAGTTCCGTCTATCTCATCATCATCTAGTCTGATGATATTATATCTAATATATTTGTAAATTAGAGCAAAAATGTTTTTTTAATTTCATAAGCCCTATAAGATTTTTCTTTTTTTTTTTGCCATATGTATCCCATTGTCAAGATTTCCCTTCACTTCCTGTCCCATCGCCACAGCAGGAAGTGAGAAGAAATCACTCCAAATTGAGGGAAATATCTAGTAGTCACCAGCATCACTAGTGCACCTAATGGAATATTTCACCTCTATTCCTGTCCTGGTGACCACTCAACATTTGGAATTTTCTTTCCCTCTAACTTTTCATGACAATTTTTACCAGGACAAATAGTGTTCTAACAGGGACACAGACAACAATACAACTTGATGTGTGCTAATCCATCTCCGCGCTAAAGAAAAACGTTTTGGCTTCAGTTATACTTTGAAGACAACAAAACAATAGCAGATAGAACAAAAATATTTTAATTTAAGCCAGTTAACACAAAAAAACAAAAAAAACAAAAAAAAAACAGACAATGATTTATGATACCACAGGTTGAAGGGGCAGATCATCTCTGTTCTAGTTCAAAGCAAAAGGAATCCCATAGCAAATGGAGCTACATGGAGATGGGACAGTCACACCTCTTGCAGTATTTTATCTAGAAAGGAGATCCACCCTAACTGCCGATCAACAATATTCAATTCCCTCTACTGAAAAAGTCAAGATCTGGATTTAGTATAGAATAAATGCAGCGCTAATAGTAAAAACAAAATACAAGTGTAAAGGAGAATATGACATTGATGTGAATAATCCAAAATAGTGATTAAAATTAATAAAACATATGTGTACAGAAGAATATATAAAAAGAATAAAAAAGTCCAAAAGAAGTGTCCGTGCAATAATGAAAACAATATAAATCCAAATTTACATGTGATCAGATTCCACCACGTGATCCACACCACAATAGGATGGACTATTACCAGAATAATAGGACTCAATTACGGAGTGAAAAACACCCAATATAAATAAGGCAACGGGTGTCATCCAACCACAGGATCAAGGACATGGCAAATTCAATGTCAGATCCATGCATGTACAAGGAAGTATTCACATTCACATGGATATGGAAATAAAATAGAGTATCCACAGTGTAAATCCATATAAAACTTTATTTTAAAAGGGGTAATTGAGGGTACTCATTATATCTCTGAATAAACAGGCATGTCAGAAAAAACCAAAGCGACAAGGAACATGGAAACAAATAGCTTGTGTACACAGCAGGATTGGTGTGGCATGGTGACGGCCCATACAAAGATTCCACCCTTCGTGTTTAGTCACAACAGAAGTCATTGGGGCATGTATGTGCCATTAGTAGCCATGCAGTATTTTTATACATCCAGCAGGGAAGGATCACAGAAATTAACAAATTAGTGCTAAAAGCATGGCTTCCCGAAGAGCCAAGCCTTGATCTCATAGATGGCAAAAGGATCAAGAGATGCATCTCATGTCCTGCTGTCAGGGCTGGGCTCAGCCCTTCCTTCTCTGAGCTGGTCACTCAGCTGTCAGCTAATTGCCAGTTCCTTTTCTCTCCACTGTGACTCACCTGTTGATGATATCCTGCTCGTCAGTCCTGCCTACTTAAGCCATCCAGCCCAGATGATCTCTGCCTTCACCATGGTCAACATCACAGAGACTGCGTTCCTGTAAAAGACTAGCTTGGCTAACATTCCTTCTGGCTCCAGATCCTGCTTGCTGTTCCACTATGCTGTTCCCTGGCTTCCTGATTTTCTGGCTTGGCTGATTATCCATTCCGGTTACCAAACTTTGGCTATGTTTTGACTACGTTCTATTTACTTTTATTATTAAACAAATGTGATTTAACTGTACTTCTGTCTCGGTATGATTCATGGCTTCTGACACCTGCATCATATCCGGCAGGATATGCAGTCATGCCTCGGTATCCCTTAGAAATGGCTGCCAGTCTACTCCAAGCCTCAATATGAGAAAAACACATACCATACATAATAAGCACAGCCATCTCAAAATAAATAGAAAAAAGATGCATGCATCAATAGCCATAATGGTGAATTAATACAAAATGAGTGAACTTGATCAAACTAAAGTAAAATCAATCTTTGCATAAAATAGTTTTTTTGATAAGTTAATATAAATGATATGAGAATTAAAATATGAATTAGAAAAGTATTTAGAACCCCTGCTGTAGGAAACAAATCCACTATATTTGAACCAAGATATATGCATTTACAATATGTTGTCTGAAACAAGGAACTAGAAGAAAATACAGGGAACTAGAACAATAAAAACAAATATAAAAATTAAGCATTATCAATAAAAGAATTGTGTGTGTGAAAAATATCTTATTAAATTGACAGCCTTGTGTAAAAAAAAAAACATTTTCTACTGTCATGGTGCTCCAGGGCCTCCACAGATGTGATAGGTAGTCAGAAAATGAAATGTGTAATTTATGCCCCTAAATAGCCTGAAGGTGCTTCCTTGAATTTAGGGCCTCTCTATGTGGTTAGACTGTGAAATAGTCTCACACATTTATAACCACACTTGAAAGGTTTAGTACTGTATAATGTACTTGGGGTGTACTTGTAAGTATGCCGGTGCTGTGTGTTATGCCCCATACACACTATCAGTTTTCCTGCTGAGTTTTTCCTTCAGGTTTACCAAAACCATGTAGAGCAAGGGCCTGCCTGATTGCACACAAATTGAAACTCCTAAGGTTTGACCTCATATTATATGGTTTTGGTAAATGTGAAGGAAAAACTCAGCAGAAAAACTGATAGTGTGTATGGGGCTTTAGAAATATTGTAATAATTAAAAACATTGTGTACAAAATGCATTTTTATTTTCATTTCACATTTCCCAATAAGCTGTGGTGAAAAATGCAGTCTTCAATGAAACAGCATGCCTTTGCTTTGGGGTATTTTCTTTCCAAAATGTAAACATTATCACCATACTCAGAGTAGCAGAATGTGTTTTGGGGTGTAATTCTAAGTATCTCTATGCTGTGTGTGAAAAATATCTTATTAAATTGACAGTTTTGCGTAAAAAAAATAATTTTCATTTTCTTTCCACATTACTCCCCAAAATGTGGTCATTTTGTTGGTGTTTCAACTGTCCCGGTGCTCCAGGGCCTCCAAAAATGCAATAGGTAATCAGGAAATTAAATGTGTAATGTATGCCCCTGAAAGCTTGAAGGTGCTCATTGGATTTTGGGCCCCTCAATGTTGAGCTTCTTGGATTTTGTGGCTAGGCTGTGAAAATGTTTCACACATATGGTATCGTCATACTTTGGAGGAGTAACAGAATGTGTTTTTGTGGTGTCATTCTAAGTATGCCTATGCTATGTGTTAGAAATATCTTATTCATTGGAAACTTTATGTAAAAAATACATTTTAATTTATATTCCTGATTTTTCCCCAAGAAAATTGTGGCAAAAAAACTGAAAATTTATATCAAATACTTACCGTAATTTTCCTTTCCTGATAGGCTCCATGGCAGCATACGTGTGGGTAGCCCCGCCTCCACGATTACCCAATAGGACCCAACTCCCATAAATCTTTGCTCCCGGCTACTATCAGTGTTCCGTAACTAGCCTACTCCAGACATTTGGGAGGGAACTCCTGCTGCCATGGAGCCTATCAGGAAAGGAAAATTACGGTAAGTATTTGATATAAATTTTCCGTTTTCCTGAAAGGCTCCATGGCAGCATACGTGTGGGAAATAACTCGCCAAACACACCCGGGTGGGCAAAATGTCGAGCAAAGAACAAAAGTTTATTTAGCATTGTCAACCGACAAAACTTGCAAACCAAAATTAACAGAAGACAGAGCTGCTGTATCTACACAGTAATGAGAAACAAAGGTATTAATAGAAGACCAAGAGGCCGCTCTGCAAATAACTTCAGGGACAACATGACGAGAAGCTGCCCACAATGTTGAAATACTCCGTGTTGAATGAGCCGTTAATGCCTCAGGAGGAGCCAAGCCCTTTGCTCTGTATGCCCTCTGAATGATCTGAACGATCCAGGTAGAGATAGATCTAGCCGAAGCTCGCAATCCTTTATTCTTGCCATGAGGGAGAACAAAAAGAAATTTGGTTTGCCTAAAAGGAGCTGTGACTTCCCAATATTGCTTTAGCGCGTGTCCTACGTCCAGAGGATGAACATCCTGACTCTCTGAGTTTTTGAAAGTGGGAAGCACAATTTCCTGGTTCTCATGGAAGACCGAGGTTACTTTGGAATTCGATCCCAACATGGGAATCAATACTGCCCTGTCTGGAAAAAAAGTCAGAAAAGGTTCCTCCGAACCTAGATTCCTAATCTCAGAAACTCTCTTGGCTGAGGTTATAGCTACCAAGAAGATGGTCTTGAGAGCGAGATCCCTTATGGACAGAGGCTCTGTAGAATCCTTTCCAAGGCTCGAAAGAAAATCCAGCACTAAAGGGAGGTCCCATTTAGGAAACCTTGGTTTTCTTTGGGGTCTGAGCCTGATAGCTCCCTTGAAGAATTGTCGTACCAGTGCATGGTTTGCCCAGGAAACACCCGTAAAGGCTGAAATAGCCGACACTGGACTCTCAATGAACTGATAGCTAAAGGTAAATCAAGGCCTGTTTGGAGAAAGCTTAGTATGTCTTGTACTGTTGGAGAACTGCAAGAATTTTCTCTGGAGGACATATGGGCTGAAAACTTGGACCATATGCGCTCATATACCCTGTTAGTACTTCCTCGTCTGGAATTGAGAAGGGTTGGAATAGCTTCTTCCGGACAACCAAGAGCTTCTAGCCTTTCCCTTTCAAAAACCATACCTTGAGTTGCAGACTTGATGGGCATGGATTTAACCTTGTGCCTTGAGATAACAAATCCGGCCTGAGAGGCAGGGGAACTGGCTCTTGATAACTGAGGAGCAGCAGTAGAGGGAACCAAGGCCTGTTGGGCCAGAATGGAATCACTGCAAGAATCTCCACCTTCTCTGTCCTGAGCCTCCGAAGGAATTGCAGGATCACCGGAACTGGAGGGAAGGCATAAGCTGTCTGAAACTTCCAATGTTCTGTGAGGGCATCTATTCCATATGCCTGAGGATCCCTGAACCTTGAGTAATATTTCGGAAGCTTTTGATTGCACGGGGAAGTGAACAAGTCGACTTCCAGGGACAATCCTAAGGTCAGGAGCCAATCGAATACTTCCCTGTGTAGGGACCATTTGTTGTTGTCCAACTCGACACGCGATAGGAAGTCCACCTGAACATTCTGCACCCCTGGGATGTAGACCGCAGAAAGGTTGGACAAATTCTTCTGAGCCCAATTCATTATTGGCTCCACCTCCTGTAACAGAGACCAGCTGCGAGTTCCCCCTTGCTTCTTTACGTAAGCGACCGCGGTTGTGTTGTCCAACCTTAATATGACCGAGGCATTCGCTATCAGATGGTGGAATGACCGAAGCGCCTGGAAGGCCGCCCTCAACTCCAGAACATTGGAGACGACTCTTTGCAATGGAAATGTCCACCTGCCCTGAGCGACATCCGAAAGGTAGTGAGCACCCCATCCTCGGTTGCTGGCATCTGAAGTTACCTTGACCCATGAGATGGGAATGATCGAATGGTGGTTGCGCAGGTTATTCCCCTGCAGCCACCAAAGAAGAGACGTCCTCATCGCTGGAGTGAGGAATATGCGCTGTGTCTGGCTGGATAAGTCCCGCTGTTGTAGAAACCCTTTCTGAAAGGGACGAGTGTGCCACTGGGCCCACTTTACCATGGGAATGGTGGCTGACATTGTGCCAATCACCTTCAGGCATTGGAGAGCCGACGCAAGGGCTGCATGAATCCTGTCTCATATGACTCCAACCTTCTCTTCTGGAAGGGTGATAGTACCTTCCACTGTGTTGAACTGTGCCCCTAGAAAAACGAGAGACTGAGTTGGATCTAGGTGACTCTTTTCTAGGTTCAGAAGCCACCCGAACTCCTGCAGAGTGGAGATGACTAGGTCTTTGTGCTCAAAGAGCTGCTCTCTGTTCTGGGATAGCAGAAGTAGGTCGTCGAGATAGTCGTGGAGACGAACACCTTTGACTCTGAGAAAGGCCACAACTGCCAAAAGAACTTTGGAGAAGACCCGTGGGGACGTTGTTAACCCAAAGGGAAGACATGTAAATTGAAGATGTTGATTGCCTACCGCAAAGCGGAGGTACTGTTGAAACTCCTTTGGCACGGGGACATGGAAGTAAGTATCCTTCAAGTCGACTGATATTATCCAGTCCCCCAGATGCACTGACTGCTGGATGGTAAGCAGAGATTCCATCTTGAACTTCTCTTTGTAAATTAAGGAATTGAGATGGGTCAAATCTATTACCGGCCTCCATGTGCCGTTTTTCTTTTGAACCAAAAACAGAGGGGAATACATGCCCTCACCACGTTCTTCTTCTAGAACGGGAACGGCTGCGCCTTGATCCAGTAAAGAGTTCACGTAGGTCAATAGGACTTGTTTCTTCTCTTCTGATTCTGGAAGATTTGTGGGAATAAATCTTAGCCTTGGGGTGCTGATAAAACCCCACTTGTGACCTGAGGAAACTGTTTTTACTGTCCAAAAATCCTGAATTGAGGCCGCCCAAACATGCCTGAAGTGGAGAAGACGAGCCCCCACCTGACAAGTTTGAGCGGGCCTAAATTCAAAAGGATTTCGCGGAATCCTGCTTGCCGGATGAACCCCCTTTTGAGGTATTTTTGAAAGAGGACTGCCTGGATCTCCATGACCTTGAGAATTCTCGACCAGGTCTATAGCTCCGCGCCTCCCTGGCACGATCAGGGCCTTGTCTTCTAGGAAATGGATGCTTTTGATTTTGAAGACATCTGTCCTGGGGAAGAAACCCAGATTTCCCACCTGTAGCCCGGGATATGGCAGTATCCAGCTTGTTACCAAACAAAGATGTCCCCTCAAAAGGAATACGGCACCAGGCCTGTTTGGATGCTGGATCCGCCATCCATGGACGGAGCCATAATGCACGGCGTGCTGAGACCGCTGCTAACATATCCAGAGATATCAGGCGAATAACATCAATAGATGCCTCCCCCAAAAAGGCAGACGCCATCCTGATTTCTTGAATAGGGGAGTCTTTGGCTGTTTCAATAGAAATACCCCTCAGGAATTCTTCTACGGAATCAGCCCAGGATTCTATGGCCTTAGATACCGCTGCCATTTCAAGCACTGGTTTGCAAGCCATTCCAGAAGTCAGGTATATCCTTTTTAGGTCTGAGTCGATCCACCTTTCCAAAGGATCTTTAAAAGATACCGTATCCTCTAAAGGTAGGGTTACATATCTCACCAAACGCATGAGCGCTGCATCCACTAGTGGAGCTGACTCCAGGTGCTTCACATCCTCTTCCTTAAAAGGGTATAACTTCAGGATTTTTGACTGCATGGAACCCTTTTTATCCATCTTGCTCCATTCCTCGGTGATAATGTCACCCAACTCTGAAAGGAAAGGAAAATATTGTCGCTCCTTATTGAGCTGTTTAAAGAATTTTCTCTGCTTTGGTGGGGAAGTAATAGGGTCTTCCCACTTCAGAGCCTCTCTCACTGCTTTGACCAATGAAGGCACCAGTCCATAGTCAAATCCTAAACCAGGATCCTCACAGTCAGATTCACTGTCTGAGATAGGAGCAGATAGGCGACTTGGTTGAGAGGATTCCCATGTCTCCTGCAATGGGTTCTCTCCGGTTGGAGGAGCCAATAATTCTGACGGGGATTCACACAACTGAAGAGCATCCCTCTCCTGTAAGGATTCCTTCACAACCCGTCTTACTAATGACTCCAAACGCTGGTCTGCACCATCCCTTTCATCTGCAGCTTTGGAGAAGCAGTGATCGCATAGGGATTTGTCTGATGGAACAGGCATCCTGCACCCCCAGCATGATTTTTCCGTATGCCTGCTGGAGTGAGCAGCAGGGGGGTGAGAATAATTCTTGTCACGCTGTTCAGACCTTGACCTATGCTGGCTAGACCTTGAGGAGGATTTATGGCGGTGTGATCTTGATGATCCACTGCGTCTAGAGGTATTAAGCTGTGGTTCAGACCCAGAAGGGCTGTAAAGACAAAACAGACAGAGAGAGAAAAAGATACACAGTCAATCCTACCTATGCAAAAACTCTCTCCATTGTATAACCACAAATGCTAGCAACCTACCTAACATGAGCGGGCTGGCCACTAGGAGGCAGTAAGGCGTCCATATTCCAAATAAACCAACAGATCAAAGAAGTACTGCAAACCAAAGAGAAATAAAAAATGCATTTTTTTTAATTTTATTTTATTTTAAGAGAAAGCATTTCCCTAGCCTAAGGGGCATGCTCTTACCTTAAACTGCCGAACTGTCAGCCCCGGGAAGTCGCTGCGACCACTGCAAACATTCCCAGGGTTCTGACAGCTTCCACTGATTTTTAAAAGTGGCGCCCGTGACGTCATTGCCGACGTCAGACGCGAGGCGCTCGCGCGCATGCACAGGAACCAAGCCTCGGTTTCACACCGGGTTCGCACATGCGCAGAATGCCTGCGTAACCCGGAAGTAGGAGAGAGAGGTTTGCTGGAACGCAGGAGGGTCCGCAAACAGCATAGAGGAGACCGCTAGACAAACAGAAAAAGAGAAAATACACACAAATACATTGCTGCCATGGATAGACAAAAGGCTCACCACTCCACCAACGATCACCTGGCCGAACGGACTGGGACACACATGCCACACCTCCAAGCAGATAATGGTCACCCATAGCAACGGGACACAGACCGTGCGCACTCAGGTAGGGAATCCTTTCTTCAGCGCTACTCTGCAAATACACTCCATACCCTGCTTAACAGTCAGGGCCTATTGGAGGAAAAATTCTCAGTCAATCAGCCAATCGATCGTCGTGAAGTTTTGTTTCCAGGAAAGAAACCATCTGGTCCTACTGGGGAGGACAAAAAAGGAACACTGATAGTAGCCGGGAGCAAAGATTTATGGGAGTTGGGTCCTATTGGGTAATCGTGGAGGCGGGGCTACCCACACGTATGCTGCCATGGAGCCTTTCAGGAAATGTAATTTTCAAAAGACTCACTATGCCTTTTTGGAAAATACCTTAGGATGTTTGCTTTCCAAAATGTTTCAGTTTTGTGGGTGATTATTCTGTCCTGCACTTCAGGGACTCAAGAAGTATGATAGCTAATCAGGAAATTAGACAAGTCAGTTATGCTTCTTGACAGCAAAAAAGGTGCTTCTTGGATTTTGGGCCCATATCCCCATATTCGAGAGGAGTAGCAGAATGTGTTTTCTGGTTTAATTGTAACTGTTAATTGACAACTTTGTGCAAAAACACTATTTAATTTGTTCTTTTTCCCAATAATTTGGGACAAAAAAAATTAAAATTTCAAAAAACTCACAATGCCTCTTATTAAATATCCTGGACTGTCTACTTTCCAAAAAGGGGCAATTTGGGGATTTTGTACTGTCCTGGCACATCATCAGGACTGATCAATTTTCAAATGAATATACAATAGTTTTTAGACCCTATAACTTTCCCACAGACTAAATTATATAGACTGATTTGAGTTATTATTGCCAAAGAAATGTAGTAGAATACATTTTGGCCCAATTTTATAAAGAAAGATTATTTATTAGTAAAGTTGTATAACAAAAACTGAGCTATTTTTATTTATTATTTATTTTTAGTCTTTTTTTTTTTTTTTTTGCTATATAAAAGCAAAAACAGTGGTGATTACCAAAAGACACCCTGCTTTAAAAAAAATAAAAAAAGATATGCAATTAATTTGGATAAATCAAATGAAAGTCACGCTCCTTCATAAATTCTTCCTTGTGCTTTATTCCATAAAATATAAAATAGCTGCATTCATACTGTCTCCACCTGACTTATCACACTCCTTTTACACATTTCACCCTTAAGGCTCATACACACTATAAGAAGATTGGGTGAGAAATTTCATCCAAAGAACTTTCGTACGATTTTCGTATAGTGTGTACACAACTTTTGACAGCCGATTCTGAATTCTCTTATGAAAATTCCTGAAAGGACAAACTCCAACATTTTTCTTGTACGGGAACAGAACAAACTATTTTAATTTAATGTGTAACATTTTTGTATGATTTGTGTACAAGAAAAATCAGAAAAGAAAGACTGCGAATGATCAGAAACAATGAACAACAACAACAACAAAAAAGCCTTTGTCATGCAAGAATTTTTGTACAAATTTTCGTTGATCGGTTTCGATTTGCTGTATAAGGAGTGTGATATGTGTGTGGAGACAGTATGAATGCAGCTATTTTATGTTTTATGAAATGAAGCACTAAGAGGTATTTATGATGAAGTGAGACTCCCATCTTGTTGAGATGGGCTACAAGAGCCAGCACCTGAAAAGTTTGTGAATGACATATGGGGGAGGTTTGGTGTGAAGTCATGTTTCTGGGTATCCTTTTATTATGCTGTCTGCTTGTTTGCAGAACAGAAGGAACAAAAGCAGATTTGGGTGTTCAGTACACACTGTTTTGGCACCACACAAAATGCATAGAGCATCTGTGTATGATTTTCCAAGTGAGTTCATGCTTCACATTGACTATGCTCATATGATCCTACAATGAAAATGTACCAAAGTGATTTAAGCTTGCTCATTTCCCTTTAGCAAATCAAGTCTGTTGCTTATTATAGATTGTGTTGTGCCCATGAAAACTGAAGAAAATAAAACAAGCACAACATTAAAGTTGTTGCTGTATGCAATATTTATGGTTTCCCATTTAACTTAATGGAAAGATTAAAGAAAAAATGTTTTTGGTTGCTATGGGGAACAAATCCTAACTCTGTTCTGTTATCCCTAGTTTGATTCAGCCCCATAGTATTTGGCTATGTCTTCTTAATTCCTTTTCCTTCTCTGAGCTTGTAGACGTAACGAAATCTGTCATGTTCTGCTGATCCTATCGCATAATACAAATGCTGAATGCTAGCTATGAACCCTAGAGTCTGTAGCAAAATTACATTGAGGGTACAAAGCCTACAGCTATTTTTTCATTACAGCTAGAACACGGCATTTCATTCATTTAATTATTTGTGTGCTGTGTAAAAAAAATGGAAATTTTGCTGATTAAAAGTAGGATACAGCTACAGAATTTTACAAGACAGCACATTCAAAGAATTTTAAATATTCTTGAGACATAAGTTTTCAGTACATAATTTTTTGCACAATATTTTTTATTTAACACCTTCACATTGCAGTCTCTGTAGCAGCCTTATGAAACAGACATTATTTACATGTTTTTCCTTTAAAAATCAGTAACAGCATTAGTTGAAAGACAAAAAGTGCATTTTATATACAACTATATTGATCAGACAAAAATGAGGGAAAAATGAGGAAGAAGGAGGGACAGAGGGACTCCAAAAACGGGCCAGACCCTCGAAATCAGAGACAGTTAGGAACTATGCAGAGAGCAAGGGTCCAACACTTCAGCCGAAGGCAGGGGACAGGCCGCTTTGGAAAGAATGCTATTCCTGGGCCAGCATGACCACTGCTGGCAGCGAAACAGGAGCCTGCTTACACAATCATTTCCAAACAGTGGCAAATTATTAGGCCTCATGCACACTGGATGTTTTTACAGCTGCTCCTCGGGGCATCAAAAAAAGCCTAAAATGTTCAATATGTCCATGCACACATAGGATTTTAGGAGCTGTCTGTGGCATAGGCTTTTCAAGCTGCTAAAAACAAAACAAAAAAACCCAGGACCAGTGCGTTCTGGAGCAGCAATGTTACAGCTATAAAAATGCCTGACATGGCTAAACACGTGTTAACACTATATACTGCGTTAAAGCCATGTTGAGCGTTTTTAAGCTGTAGCACTAGGATTTCGTTGAGGAAACTAGAAGAGGTCAGAGAAACGCTGCTAAACACGCATTAATGCAAAATGCTTCTAAAAGCATGTTTTAACAGCCACTTTTTCCTGGCATCAGTACTGGCTTTATAGTTCATTTTTTTAACTACTTGCTGACGGGCCATAGCCAAATGACAGCTACAGCGAGGTCAGCTAATTCTGGGAGGGAGTACAAGGAAGTGTCCATGCTCACCCGGTTTACCCGGCCCGACACATCACGGATCACGGTAAAGAGCCAGTGACAGCTACCCTTTACCACATGATCACTTGTCCAAAGACAGAGCGATCACTTGTCAACAAACCAGCGCATGTCTGGTTCAGCTCTCTCCTCTCCACGCATGCTGTTTATACCGATCGGTACAGCATGCAAGGAGATGAAGGTGACTGCCGCAGCACTCACCCCTGCCTAATCCATGCCTCATTCTAGCCCACCTGTGCCTCATCCATGCCCATATGTGCCTCATCCATGCCCATATGTGCCTCAGTCATGCCCATCTGTGCCACATTCATGCCTCATCCATGCCACATCAGTGCTCATTCGTGCCACATCAGTGCTCATCCGTGCCACATCAGTGCTCATCCGTGCCACATCAGTGCCTCACAAAAGTGTAATAGCTAGTCAGGAAATTTGATCTGTAATTTTATGTCCCTAGAGCACCTGAGGATGCTCCCTGAATGTTGAGCTTCTGTATGTGGCCAGGCTATGCAAAAGGCTCAATTATGTGGTATCACCATACTCAGAAGGAGTAGAAGAATGTATTCTGGGGTGTATTTTGTGGTATGTACATGCTATGTGTTAGAAATTATCTTATACATGGACAGCTTTGTGTAAAAAAAATGTGTTTTCATTTTCTTTCTACATTTTTCAAAAACTTGTGGGGGAAAATGACATGTTCAAAAGACTCATAATGCCTCAGAGAATATACGTTGGGGTGTTTTCTTTCCAAAATGGGGTCATGTTGTGGGTGTTTTCATTGTCCTGGTGCTCTAGCGCCTTCAAAATTGTGATAGGTTGTCAGGAAATGATATGTGTAATTTAAACCCCCAGAACGCCTGGAGGTGCACCCTGCACATTAGGTATCTGTATGTGGTAAAAAGTCTCACACGTGTGGTATTGCCATACTCAGTAGGAGTAGCAGAATGTGTGTGAGAAATAACTTGGTAATATGACAATTTTGCAAAGAATTGTGAGAAAAAATTACAACTTTCAAAAAACTCACCATGCCTCTTAATAAATAGCTTGGAATGTCTACTTTATAAAAAGGGGTAATTTGGGGTGTATTTGTACTTTCCTGGCTTGTTAGTGACTCAAGAAATATAATAGGCTGTCAGTACATCAGGTGTGATCGAAATTCAGTGATTGCCACCATAAGATGGTAAATTCTATAACTTTAACAAAGACCAAAGTATATATACTTATTTTGGTTATTTTTACTAAAGATATGTAACAGTATAACTTTTGCCAAAAGTTAAAGAAAAATTACTAATTTTCTAAATTTTATAACTGAAACAAACAAAGAAAAATGTATTTGTTTACAAAATGTGTGGTCTTTTCTCATTAATGGCACAAAAAATAAAAACCCAGTGGTGATTAAGTACCACCAAAAGAAAGCTCTATTTTGTGTGAAAAAGGGACACAAATTTAATATGGGTACAGTGTTACATAACTGAGTAATTGTCATTCAAAATGTGAAAAATGTGAAAATGTTAGAGTGCTGAAAGCTGAGAATTGGCCTGGTTAGGAAGGGGGTTTAAGTGCCCAGTGGGCAAGTGGTTAATGCTCTGGGGATAAACAAAAATGAAAAAAGGGGAAACAACATCACTTAACTAGTATATACACAGAGCAGACTCACCCCAAATTGAAGGGATGGGGTTCCCTAGAGCCAATAGGAACTGAATACTAAAAAGGAGATGACCCAAGTAACGAAACCGGGGTCAGACAGGAAGGGGCTACAAATGGAAAACCCACTGTACCGTGAGTATAAATCTAAATTTTATTAATAGAAACATGTATAATGTCAGTAGAGAGCCTTCACCACACCATAAAAAAGCATTCATGACAACGTTGTCAAGAGCAGCAATTAAAAACAACCCAGGCTCACAGACATTCATCTGTTCATACCAAAAAGGGGGACTTTAATTGTGCAATGGTGGAAGAAAAAAAAATCAGCTGTCAAAATATATCACTGATGGGCAATAGATGTAGCAGGTGGCATAGAGGCAATGGTAACAAACTGCAGATGAAATTCAAATCATGTGGTATTAGTTGGATATGAATAAATCAGCATTGAGAAGACCCGATGTCGGAAGTTTAGGCAGTCATGAAATGGCAAACGGGAAGCAGCAGGACAGCCAAAAGGGGAGAAGGTGAAGGGCAGATAAAGAATCACAGGTAAGGAGACATATCAGCACCGCAGTGCAAGCGCAATCACTGAACAAGCATCCGGGAATGGCGTCCCATGAACTGTCTCACCCGTGATGCTGTCAGCTCTGGATTCCTGTGACGTATACTGCTCCTGGATGATGGTGTATCTTACTTCACTCCCTGACGTTGAGGCTCCAAATAGCTGAGGATGTCAGTGCCAAAGATGGGTACCAATGCTAGAGACAAGCGGATCCCAAATGTAAGTCCTTGCTGGCGCTATGTAATCCAAAGCAGGATGATACAAAGCCGCAGATGTAAAAGCCTTGTGAATGAGCTGGAGACACTACGTCACATGACATGATGTGGGCCTTAGGGCACATTTAAAGGATAGGTTTGCCTTTTATATGATGAAAAATAATAAATTCACATTTTTTTTGGAGATTTTGTTTTACCCTGGAGCCTGTAATGCATTGCCAGGATTCTGTAGAATTGCAGTACACTGCCTACTCACACCTCAGATACAGGCAAGAAGTTACTAAATTACAGGAAGAATTAATTAACTACCTGAATACTCACCAGCACCCTCATAGTTAATTGAGAACTACAAGTCGATGGACATGGTGGCCAATAGAACTTGTAGTTCATTCACATTCTGTGAGTGAATGAGGTGACCGCATGGAACGGGTGGAATATATAGTATAACATGTCCCAAAAGTGAACTTAGCCTTTTAATATTTACATTACCACTTGTAGCAATGCACACTGCATGCACCTCAACACACAAAAATAACTCACATGTATTACAACGCACCATACTGCACTTTAATGTTACAAATTTTGTGACATCTTATTTATGGGATGTTTTACTGCACTGGCAGCTCATTCTGTGGAATGCATGAAGAGTGTCATAGACACCCTTTAAAACTCCTTTGGGGCGCAGGTACATGAATCTCTTGGATTGTTCACACCAGATACTCCTTTCTTAGAATTTTGAAGTGGGTGGAGCCTAAAGGGGAACTAAGAGACTAGTCTTTTGGCTCTGGTTTGACGACGCATGGCAATGGATGGATGCATAGCCACTATTCAGTCCAATAATGGCTTTTGAATCAGCCAACTGCCATGCGCTGTCAATCAAAAGTAAACCAAACCTGAGTGGGAACTAGTCTCTATACAAAATTTATTTTGCTTCATTTTGATTCGTTAATCTAGTTATTTAATTTTATTAAATCCAATTGATGTGTTCATATTTGGACTTCGTATTCGTAACTTTTCAAATTTTCATTGAAATTTTTTTTTTTTGTTGAATCGTCAAATTGAAAACTTAAGATTTTTTTTTTTTTTTTTATTCGAATGTAGCAAAATGAACAAACAAAAGAAAAATCTTCATCATATGATCGCGATTCACAATTTAATTAATCACCATTGGCTTAACTAAAACAGCATTATTTCAAAATGGTACTCTAATAACACACACAGTCTGTGATTTCAGCAATATGTATACAGTTAGAATTCGACTGGAGTTCGATGTAAAATTTGATTCGAATTTCAGTCCGAATTTCCGAAATTCTGACTAATTTTGTTGTTATTCTGAGTATTTGGTAACATTTGTTTATATTGTAATTCTGGTATTCGGATATAACAGAATCTCTGAATAATGAAAAATATGTCCGAATATTAATTCAGAATGAAATGAACCACACATGTCTAATTAGTCTCTCAGTTCTCCATCAGCCTCTGCCCACCCAGTGACAAGTAGTTTCCCAGATATAGCCATAGCCATATTTGAGCAATGACATCACCACTATGCCAGATCCCTTTGTTTACATTCAGCTTTTGGTCAGATTATTTTCCAGCCAGCAGCTGAGTGAGGCCAGGGATACTGTACTGTGCAGTATGGTGATGCACCACTTTGAGCACTGGTGTACATCTGTACCCTAGCTCAGAACTGGTTATAAATGCCTCCAGATTCCTAATCTGAGAACTGGCAGTAATTCTTTAAGTAGCTGTTGCTGCCATAGAGAGGTTTCTAAAGTGGCAGTAGTAAGAACTATGTGAATTTGTCTTATGTGGCTGTAATGTTACCAACATTAGTACAAATATTTGCCTAAATTTGATGCAGGGGTCATTTCCACTTTTCAAAACTTAAAGAAGTTTTGCTATATATACACTTTAGAGCCCTTTTACACTGAGGCAGTTTTCAGGCATTTTAGCGCTAGAAGTAACACCTGCAAAGCTCCAGAAAACTGCCTCCCATGCCACCCGAGTGTGAAAACCCGAGTGCTTTCACACTGGGGCGGTGCGCTTGTGGGACGTTAGAAAAAGTCCTACAAGTAGCATCTTTGTGGCTGTTTGCGAGCACTGTATACAACACTCCAAAAATGCCCCTGCCCATTGCCATAAATAGCATTTGTAACCCCTTCATTGGGGTTAAAAGCGCCCAGCTAGTGGGTGAAAGCGCCTCTTAAACATAGGTAAAGCGTCTCTAAAACGAGCGCCACTTTACCGTTAACACCCTGGTGGCCCCAGTACAAAAGGGGTCTTAAAGGGAAATTTCAGCTTCCCCTTCACTAGCCAAACCCCACCCCCCCCCCCCAAATCTATGCTAATTAATTGACATGGTTACATAGTTAGTCAGGTTGAAAAAAGTCCATCTAGTTAATCCAATAAAAGAGAAAAAAAAAAGAGAAAAAAAAAGAGAGAGAGAAAAAAAAAGCAATCTACTAATCTGGCCAGAACCAGCTCTTGAGGGAGTCTATTCCACATTTTCACAGCTCTGAGCCCTTGTACACACGGTCAGACATTCCGACAACCAAATCTGTCAGATTTTATCCAAGGATTTTGTCCGAAACTGTTGCATACACACAGCCGGACAAAGTTGTCAGAAAATCCGATCGTACTTAACTTTATGAAGTTATTTAGTTAGGACGGGATTATGTTCAGGCTAGTAGCCAATAGCTTTGGTCTAGGAATTTGATCTGAGCATGCGTGGCACTTTGTCTGATCGGAATTCTCTACACATGATCGGACAAAGTCCGATCGAATCATGCTGTCGGAAAATTTTATAGCCCAGCTGGAAAACTTGGTCCGTCGGATACTCCGACGGAAACAGTCCGATGGAGCCCGCACACTGTCGGATTATCTATATTATATTGTCCATCGGAATGTCCGACCGTGTGTACAAGGGCTAACTGTGAAGAAATCTTGTATAAAGTCCCATATACGCGATCAGAAATTCTGCCAGCAAAAGTCGGATGTGAGCTTTTGGTCAGAAATTCCGACCGTGTCTATGCTCCATCGAACTTTTGCTGGCAGAATTTAAGCCAGCAAAAGATTGAGAGCAGGTTCTCTATTTTTCAGTCGGAAAAACTTCAGACCAGAATTGCGATCGTCTGTACAAATTCTGAAGCACAAAATTCCTACGCATCCTCGGAAACAATTTGACGCATGCTTAAGCATTGAACTTAATTTTCTTGGCTCATCGTAGCGTTGTTCGTCACCGCGTTCTTGGCGGTCGAAAGTTCAGAGAACTTTTGTGTGACCATGTGTATGCAAGCCAAGCTTGAGTGGAATTCTGTCGGAAAAACCATCCAAGTTTTGGAAGTTTTGGAAAATCCCCTCATGTGTATGGGGCATAAGAAAGATGTATATACTTTCCTATTTTCTGACCGCTCATGTCCGCGCATACTAGCTCATTATAAAATAATCACCCTAGAACGATGCCTCGACATCTATTCCCGGTCCACACCGAGGGAGCTGACATGTTCCCTTGGCATTTCTTCTGTGTATCGGCATGCGCGCGGGAGTCTTCTTCCCATCAAGATCCGGCAGCACCTGTCAGACCTTCAGCTGGTCATTCACAGCGCATGCGCCGCTGACAACATCGGCAGCATGCAAAGTAAATATCCCCTAAACCGTACAGGTTTAGGAGATATTCATTTTACCTACAGGTACCTGTAGGTAAAAGTTTTAAAAAAGGGTATACAACCGCTTTAAGGCTATTTAGGTGTGACCTGGAATGTTACTTTAAGGAAAATATAAAAACACCAGACCTATCCCCCTTCCTAGATGTTACAGAAAAAAATTCTGGTACATGTAAGATTTTGATATAAACAAGAAACTCATCTTTCCGTTTCTCTGCTTGGTACAAGATAAAATGTTGAAGATGTTATCAGAGTGATGAAAAATGGTCCCTTGGTACGCGGCATGACATATTGATACAGCTATCCAGCGCCTGACATTCCGATCACTCTGTCACTCTCTGAACTAATAAAGCATCTGTTTAATATCCAGAAATTTGTGAAAGGCTAAAACATTTCATAATTAAGCAGCTGTTAAAATATGCATGTGAAAAAAATCACGATCCGCATGTTACACTTTGTAAAATTCTACATATTAAACCCCTTTAAAGTGGAGGTTATATGCTGAATAATAATAAAATATAACAAAGATGATGGACTTCCCAGGGATTTACATGACATCCATAGAAATGTGCATAATCATGTCTACAATTAAACTTAGCATTACCCACAGTATGATTATATTATTTTTTTGTTTTGTCCAAATTATAAATTAGATTGGACCATATATTTTTTTGCATTTCATTTGGATTCATATTCAGTAGGATGTTTTTATTTTATTTAGGTTTTCATTTTATTATGTGTAAATAAGCAATTCATTTTTTATGCAGAACCTAGGGGTTGATTTACTAACTGCTTCTGAACTGCCCACAGCACATTTAGGCGGCCCAGATGCGTGAAACAACTTACCTGTTGGTTGTTTCCAATTCGGGGTCTGGGGCACATGTGTGCCGCCGGCGACCCATTCCCACTGTGATTGGACACAGCTGGAGCCAATCAGCGGTTCCGGCAACCTCAATGGTTTGCTGGAGAGGCAGATGATTGGTCTGCCTATGTAAACAAGGCAGACCGCCATTCTGTGCGAAAGAAAGAGAGAGATTTCTCTTCCTCCAGTTAAACCATCCACCACACAGTTAGAAATCATTCCCTAGGGGCACACTTTACGCCGCCATTACTAGTAAAAATAAAAATAAAAATGACATAAAAATATTCCATAGTTTGTAGATGTGATAACTTTTGCACAAACCAATCAATATACACTTATTGGAATTTGTTTTACTAAAAATATGTAGCAGAATACATATTAGCCTAAATTGATGAAGAAATTAGATTTTTTTACATTTTTTTTATTTGATGTGTTTTATAGCAGAAAGTAAAAAAAATATATTTTTTCTCAAAATTGTCTGTCTTTTTTTGTTTATAGCGCAAAGAATTAAAGCTACAGAGGTGATCACATACCACCAAAAGAAAGCTCTATTTGTGGGGAAAAAAAGAACATCAATTTTATTTGTGTACAAAGTCACATGACCGCACAATTAGCAGTTAAAACAACGCAGTGCTATATCGTAAAAAATGGCCTGGTCATGAAGAGGGTGAAGCCTTCTGGGGCCGAAGTGGCTAAAGGCCAATAGGCTGTTCACTTTACAAATACATTTTCCCTTACTTTATTAAACGTGATGTAAGGAAGGAAAAAATATATATATTTTTGCTGGTACATGATTGGATGATGGAAGTCAGCAGAATTTTACCTTATTAATTAAGCTAAGTAAAACTACTTTGCAAAGTAAATAGCATATTTTCCATTAGTAAATCAAACCCTCTGATTCTAATCTGCATTACATTTATGGGAACATTTTTAATCATTACTTGTTTTCTTGTGGTAAAGTAAAACATGATTTGCGGGCACCAATGAAGCAGCAGCCTAGCTCACTTAGGTTTCTTGAAAAATAGCAGATTGATTGCAAAGTCCAATTAATAACAAACAACTTGCACATTATATTGTAGAAAAGCTGGATCTCTGTTCTGTCTGTTGTAGGTTAAGGTGTTGTAGGTTGTTGTAGGTTTTGTTATTAGGTTTGAGCACATGAAAATGAGCTTTAATGAGGCATAAAATGTAATATATTGATCAAAAAAGTAAATAACATTAAAATGCAAATTTACTTTTTCATAGAATTTGATAATATGAGGTAGGACTTAGGTTCAGTTCACATATATGCGAATTGTACGGAAACCGGTTTGAACCGCATTTGATTCGCATTATATGTGAACCAAACCGGCTTTTAATGGAGCCACTTATGTCCAGGCTGGCCGCGGCCCATTTTTAAAAAAGATTCCTGTGCATTTTTCAGTCTGGTTCAGGTGTGATTTTAAGTAAAAATTTGCACCTGAATCGCACCTGAACCAGGAACAAAACCGCATCAGACTCCTTTTAAAAACCACACTGAAAACGGTGAGACATATGTGAACCAAGCCTTAATAGAACAAATCAAATTATTAAAATTATTAAATGATAAAATCCAATGAAGAAGAAAACAAAATAAAGAATGATCCATAAATAAAAAAATAAATAAAATAAAATATTCAAAACAGAAATAACCACATTTGTAAAATATATTCAATGAATAATGTGCTCCTTCGTGTTTGCAAAGCATAATATGATTTGTTCATAAGCAGATGCCACTAACCTTGGAATATATATATATATATATATATATATATACAAACTGTATAGACAAAAATCAAAGAAATTCACCCACTTTATTGTATCTATGAGAAGTCAGCGCTGTCCCCTTAGAACAAGAAGCACACAAAATCGACAGCTAATCCCCCCTCTAAACTGCAAAGGCAGCCGCACCAAGGCATAGACATGCCATGGTGGCGATGCAAAGCATTGCAGCGTTTCATACATTGTCCTCCTGTCACATTCTTCTGCCAGTACCGCCCTTCTAACTTGACTCAAGTAAATGGGGCCTGCTGCAAGAGCCCCACAGCAGTGTGCAATACATGCAGTTGCAGCATGGTGATGGTGAAAGATAAAGGAACTGAGGAGGCAACATCATTTCCTCGCCGCCTGTCCAATTCCCCCCCCCCCCCTGAAAACTGGTCAATTATGGATTGCTCTTCAGAGGGCTACCACAATTATAAAAGTACCCTTATGTAGTAAATACAGTCACACTATCGATCATTTGAAACATTATCCACTTTAGTAACCTTACAATGGTAACGTTCAGAGTTACAGTAAAATGGCACTAAACAATATCTTATTTTCCAAGTATAATCCATATATATCTACTACTTAATGGTCTTGTAATCTATATGATCTTGTTTCTTGCTTTGTTTCCACCTCATTGGAGTGTCCTCTATGAGCTCCTAAACTTTTCTCGCTCACTTCCTGTTTTCAATGAGCAGTGCAGGTTAGTTGTAGTCATGGGCACTGCTCCATGCACACTACAAATCCTGTAGTCCAGGGGTGTCTAAAATATTTTTTCAAAGAGGGCCAGATTTGATGAAGTGAAAATGCATAACGGCCGACCATTTTGCCTGACATTCTTTGAACTGTTAAAATTCAGTCTAAGCCCTTGTACACACGGTCGGATATTCCAATGGACAATGTCCGATAGGACCGTGTTGTCGGATAATCCGACAGTGTGTGGGCTCCGACGGACCAAGTTTTCCAGCTGGGCTATAAAATTTTCCGACAACATGATCCGATCGGACTTTGTCCGATCATGTGTAGAGAATTCCGATTGGACAAAGTGCCACGCATGCTCAGATCAAATTCCTAGACCAAAGCTATTGGCTACTAGCCTGAACGTAGTCCCGCCTAACGAAATAACATCATCACGTTAAGTACGATCGGATTTTCTGACAACTTTGTCCGACTGTGTGTATGCAACAGTTTAGGAAAAAATCCGTCGGACAAATTCCGACGGATTTGGTTGTCGGAATGTCCGACCGTGTGTACAAGGGCTAAGTGTGTTTGTCCAAACACTAATAAACTGCCCAACAAGAATTATCTTGCCTTTGTGGCTGTGTGTGGTGAATAGATGAGCTTGGCATGTTATTTGGATACATATATCTTTTGTGGCACCCAATGAATCCCTGAACGCTGCTCAGGACTAAGGATGAGCTTGGGTGTGTTATTTGGACATACCTGTATTTATCTGCATATAGCACACACAGGCATACAACACGCACCTTAACTTTAACCACTTAAGGAGTGCCTCACGCCGATATACGTCAGCAGAATGGCACGTCTGCTCTCTTAAGGGGCAGCGTACCTGTACGTGCCTGTGCCCAGCCATGCCATTCTGCTGACGTATATCGGCGCGAGGCACTCCTTAAGGGGTTAAAGTTAAGGTGCGTGTTATATGCCTGCGTGGGTTGCACGCGTGCCGCTGGCGGCGCGCTCGTGACCTGGTCCTGAGCTCCGTGACCGTGGCCGTGGCACCCGCGTACCCAATCGCCGCTGGTGTCCTATGATCGGGTCACAGAGCTGAAGAACGGGGAGAGGTAAGTGTAAACAAACCTCTCCCCGTGCTTCCTAGTGAGCCTGTCACTGATCATCTGTTCCCCGTCATAGGGAAAGATGATCAGTGACGTCACACGCCAAGCGACGCCCCTACAGTAAAAAAAAAAAAAACACACACACACTCACACTTAACCCCTACACTGCCCCCCTAGTGGTTAAACCCTTCACTGACAGTGACATTTTTACAGTAATCAGTGCATTTTTAATCGCACTGATGGCTGTATTAATGCCAATGGTCCCAAAAATGTGTCAAAATTGTCTGACGTGTCCGCCATAATGTCGCAGTCACAATAAAAACCACTGATCGCTGCCATTACAAGTAAAAAAAAATGAATAAAAATGCCACAAAAATATCCCCTATTTTGTAGATGCTATAACTTTTGCGCAAACCAATTCATAAACGCTTATTGTGATTTTCTTTACCAAAAATATGTAGAAGAATATGTATCGGCCTAAACTGAGGAAAAAAAATGTTTTGTTTTATATATTTTTGGGGGATATTTATTATAGCAAAAAGTCAAAAATATTGAATTTTTTTCAAAATTGCCGCTCTATATTTGTTTATAGCGCAAAAAATAAAAACTGCAGAGGTGATCAAATACCACCAAAAGAAAGCTCTATTTGTGGGAAAAAAAAGGATGCCAAATGTGTTTGGGAGCCATGTCGTGCGACCGTGCAATTGTCAGTTAAAGCGACGCAGTGCCGGATCGCAAAAAGGGGCCTGGTCCTTTAGTTGGAAAATGGTCCGGGGCTTAAGTGGTTAAGAGGGAAGTTTCAGGAAAAAAACTAAATTTTAAATAAAGAACTGTGAAGCAAAATAAGGGTCAGTGCCCATCGATGCAGCCTAATCAGTGCCCATCTCAGGGACGCAGGGAGACTGCCTGGTCTCCCTGCTGTGCTGTTTGTTGCCGGTGGCAGCAGAGCAGGGACATCATGCAGTTGATTTCTGCCAGTCAATGGCAATGTAGCATTGCTTTAAAGCATGTTAGTGGCTGCAGCTGCACTGTGCAGCATTCCACACTTGGTCGACACTATGTGCTGTTTACACCACTGGCGGGCCGGGCTGTCAGGCTCAGCTTGAGCTGACACTGTCTTCACGCAGCACTGAGCAGAGTGGCCAGCCCTTGTTCCACCCACCACTCTATTCCATTGGCTCCTTGCAGCCTTCCGCCTTTGGCTTGGGAGGTTTGCTGGGCCCTCAAGTGTGTTGTAAATAAGGTAGTAGAATTGCTGGCTGCTGCTCTGCTTACCAGTTCAGGTGTGTCCTTCTTCCACAGGCAAGCTTACTACTGCCGTGTTTGTATTGGGAATCTCTGAAGCTCCTTTCTGCCTTGTCCCCCCCCTCCCTCCCCTGCACTCTCGGTGTGACCTCTGACTCAAACACCTTCCACCCTCATCACCATGTACTGAAGGAACCAGGAGGCAGGGAGGAGGTGAGCTGAGTTTTTCCTGGGTTGAAAGCTGACAAAGTTTCAGGAGGATTTGTATTGCAGATATTGTAGTGGTGACAAATCAAGAGACAGCATAGGGGATGGAGTTTGCAGCCCCCCCCCCCCCCCCCCCCCCCACAGCTGACAGATATCTCCCTAGCTGGCACACACATCTATCTATACAAGTGCTGGCAAACATTGGCATCCCAGATGTTTTTGGAACTACATTTCCCATGATGCTCAACTACACTGCAGAGTGCATGAGCATCATGGGAAATGTAGTTGCAAAACATCTGGGGTGCCAAGGTTCGCCATCACTGATCTATACAAACCTATCCCAATCATGCTATCCAGATAATGTGAAGGAAATTTATGACCAGTCATGTAAACCTGTGTTTATGTGGTGAGTTTACAATATGGAATGTACAGACTCAGAGCTAGTATAACACAGGGTTATATGTGCCAGGGGCTGGCTTATGAAGATACATATTTACACCTTATAACAAGAGATCATTTTTATTGAGTAGTACTGTTGTATTATTTATGGTTGTATATATTAGTAGATGAGCACAATAGTGTTTTTTTTTTTATTATAAACATCACTATGTGATGCCTATAATATGTCTATGTGCCTATGTGACATCACTATCACTGACCACTCCATAGCCCTCAACTCCCCCCAGACCACTTCATACATCCGTGTCAGTGTTAGTGTCAGTGTTCCATGAATTTATAGTGGACCCTAAAGTGCAGTGTTCACTATTGAGATAGAAAAAGGAACTCAAGACACATTCACTATGTAAAGGAGAGGAGTGCGGAGGGTATGACAGTGGGCAGTATGTACAGGAGAGGAGTGTGGAGAGTATGATGGGAGCAGTATGTACAGGAGAGGAGTGAGGAGGGTATGACAGTGAGCAGTATGTACAGGAGAGGAGTGTGGAGGATATGACAGTGGGCAGTATGTACAGGAGAGGTGTGTGGAGGGTATGACGGGGGCAGTATGTAAAGCAGAGGAGTGTGGCAGGTATAACAGTGGGTAGTATGTACAGTAGATGAGGGTGGAGGATATGATGGGGCACTATGTACAGGCGAAGGATCATTCAGTATGTGATCAGTATGTACAGGAGAGGAGTGTGGAGGGTATGACAGAGGGCAGTATGTACAAAAGAGGAGTGTAGAGGGTATGATGGGGGGCAGTATGTGCAGGAGGGGAGTGTGGCGGGTATGCCAGTGGGCAGTATGTACAGGGGAGGAGTGTGGAGGGTATGAACCCTCCGCACTCCTCTCCTGTACATACTGCCCACCATCATACACTCCACACTCCTCTCATGTACATTCTGCCCTCTGTCATATCCTCCACACTCCTCTCCTATACATACTGCCCTCTGTCATACCCTCCACACTCCTCTCCTGTACATACTGATCACATACTGAATGTGTCCCAAGTTCCTCTCTCAAAAGTGAGACTTCAGGGATCTGTTTAGACCCCTGATATATCACCCAAAATTTAAAAAAATAAAATAAAATAAATGTATAAAGAAAAAAAAGGATCAGACTAAAATTCCTTATCAGACTAAATAGCCGCACTTAATATGTGGCTATTTAGTGTAATTTAGCCACACCTACTGTGCATCATGGTATGCATGCTGTAGGTTCCATCTCCCTGGTAGAGCCTCAAGTGCATTACTTTGCCCAGGAGCCCATAATGCTGTTAGGGTGCCGCTGACCATAATAGGCTCTTGGTATCTTTATTGGGTGACCTGCTTTAAGTCTCCTCCCACTCTGCATGTCCTTGAGCTTGGTGCCCCTCTGTTTGGGCCTGCCAATTAATGTGCCACATGTTAGCCATCTTTAAACCTGGGGCTCCAAGATCTCAAATTGCCTGGGGGCCCCCATGAGTAGATAGTCCACCCCTGATTGTGTAGCAACTGGCAAAATTGGTGATTGAGGCTGAGCAGAGTCTTCCATTGCTGTTGTGTTAGGTCCTGTTTACATCTAGCAATTTGAGATTGTGGGCTGAATCGCTGTGATTCTGCCCACAATTCCAAATTGCACTGCAATGCTGGAAAAATGCAGCACATGTGTTTGTGTTCCATTCATTTTTTATTGGCACCAAAACATGGTGTGGTTTTGCTGTGATTGTTGAGTGATTTGTCATACAACAAATAACCAAAACCACTCTGCAATTTAGGGTCCGCTAATAATTAATGGAACACAGACGTTAGCTGCGTTTTGCCAGCATTGCAGTGCCATTTGGAATTGCTGGCAGAATCACAGAGATTCTGCCTATGATCTCAAATCACTAGATGTGAATGGGGCCTGAATGACAGTGACTGAGGCTGGGCTAAGTTTTCCATTGCTGTTGTGTTACTGTTGTGTTTCCTGGCCGCACCACATTCTCAGTATCTCCTCTGGACTCTGTATGGACTCTGCACAGTACCACTTCTCTTGTCCTGTATGCCAGGTGTAATTCTTGGTATCTGTTCTTATTCTGTATGTATGGACTCTGCACAGTACCACTTCTATTGTCTGGTATGCTTGGTTAACAAAAAAATAAAAATAAATCAGTGAGTGTGCTGCCTTCCACAAGACGGTGCCCTTTCCACCTGCCCAGTAAGATTGGCTATTACAGTGCACCACCCTGTGGTAGGCGGTCCAATGGCTGAGAGGAGAGCACTGACAGCTGTGTTCTGGTGGGAGTGCGGGGCGGCAGACCCTCTGTCAGAACACTATAGCATAGTAGGGAAGATCGCTGTACTAACACTGCGTGTGTTCATACAGTGATCTGTCAGGTTTTTTTTTGTTTAGCCCAGCATACAGTGCGTACCAGGCTTTAGACTGGACAATAGCCAACTGCAACATTCATGAAAACTGGAAGAAGAAAAAACTGAATACCGGCTCAATTTTCAAGAAGATCTGAGAAAACAGATATATAGCGGCTGCATGCAAAGTGAAAATCTAATCAAAGTGAAAATCTCCTAAACCGTACAGGTTTGGGATATATTCATTTTACCTACAGGTAAGCCTTATTATAGGCTTACCTGTAGGTAAAAATACAAAAAGGTATACAACCACTTTAAGGTTGTGATTGCTTACTATGAGCAACACATCGTTTTTTTCTTTTTCCAGTCTTTATGAATGTGGCTCAATTTTATTAAAAAATACTTTTAACTGCTGTTGAACTTCCCCAAGAACAAAACATTATCTATGGCCCTGGTCCATCTGCAGCCTCACCATTGCAATGAATGCAGCCTCACCATTGCCATGAATGCAGCCTCCCCATCGCCATGAAGGCAGCCTCCCCATTGCCATGAACACAGCCTCCCCATTGCCATGAATGCAGTTTCCCCATTGCCATGAATGCAGCCTCACTATTGCCACAAATTTAGCCTTATCATTGCAATGAATGCAGCCTTACCATTGCCATGAATGCAGCCTCATCATTGTTATGAATGCAGCCCTACCATTGCAATCGTTGCAGCCTTACCATTGCAATCAATGCAGCCTCACAGGTGCCATGAAGCAGCCTCACAGGTGACATAAATGCAGCTTTACCTTTGCCATCAGTGCAGCCTGATCGATGCCCATCTACAGCCTCGGAGGGGACAACGATCGCCGAACAGATTACATACAGGAGACTCTCCCGTTTACGTGGCGGCCTCTTTAATATAAAGTCCCACCTCCTATGATAAACAGAGCAGTCATCCAATGGCAGCCCAGGAGACGGCACTTCCTATTATAGACGCCGCTGAGTAAGCAGGAGATTCTCCTGTATGTAAACTGAAGGCACTCGTCCCACCCTCTCCCTGTCTTCTTTGAGGCAGCGCCATTAAATTAAATACAGTATATATCTTTTGTGGCCAGGGGGGGAGGCACAAAAGATATATATATCCAAATTACCAGTGGGTGACTTTGGACATGCCTGCCTTAATCCATAGTGCATAGTCCCTTAACCTTGAGAGTGAGCAAGAAAAGGTGACTATTTTCCTACATACAATGGGAATATGGAAAATGAACACCATCTAAAAGGAAATTTGAAGTTTTGGAGGGGGCTGAGAGCAACAGAAGAAACCTTTCTGACTGAAACACACATACATAATATTGTAAAAATTAATTTACAGCCTTAGCCCGTGGTGTTCAATATTAAGTTGGCCCACCTTTTGCAGCTATAACAGCTTTAACTTTTCGGGGAAGGCTGTCCACAAGGTTTAGAAGTGTGTCTATGGGAATGTTTGACCATTCTTCCAGAAGCGCATTTATAAGGTTAGGCACTGATGTTTGACGAGAAGGCCTGACTCACTGTCCCTGCTCTAATTCATCCTAAAGGACTCTGTGCAGGCCAGTAAAGTTCCTCCACCACAAACTCATTCATCCATGTCTTATTGGACCTTGCTTTGTGCACTGGTCCAAATAATTTGGTGGAGGGGGGTTTATGGCTTGAGGTTGTTTTTCAGGGGTTGAGCTCAGCCCCTTAGTTCCAGTGAAGGGAACTCTTAAGGCGTCAACATACCAATATATTTTAGGCAATTTAATGCTCCCAACTTTGTGGGAACAGTTTAGGAATGGCCCCTGTTCCAACATGACTGCACATCAGTGCAAAGGTCCATAAAGATATGGATGAGCGAGTTTGGGGTGGAGGAACTTGACTGGCCTGCACAGAGATCTGATCTCAACCCGACAGAACACCTTTGCGATTAATTAGAGCGGAGGCTGCGAGCCAGGCTTTCTGGTCCAACATCAGTGCCTGACCTCACAAATGCACTTCTGGAAGAATGGTCAAACTTTACCATAGACAGGCTCCTAAACCTTGTGGACAGCCTTCCCAGAAGAGTTGAAGCTCTTATAGCTGCAAAGGTTGGACCAACTCAATATTGAACCCTACAGGCTAAGACTGGGACACCATCAAAGTTCATGTGTGAGTAAAGGCAGGCATACCAATACTTTTGACAATATAGTGTATTTAATTAGAGGACATTTTTTCAAGCCAGAATTCAGTGTCACAATAAAATAATTACAATCACAATCCTCCCTCACTTGATGGTTTTTATGAAGTATTAGCTAATGATTTATTACGCTATAAAGTGGGGAGCTATCCTACATTTGAGGACATACAGTAAATGGGATGTGTATTAGTGACTGATTTGTTACAAGATTGGCATTGCAATAACAATTTTGGGCTTGATTCAGCCCATCTGTGCCGCAGGAAAGGCACTGGCTATATGACTTCACAGCCACCCATAGAGGAACCTTCTGCACAGAATTTATATTGTGAAAAGAGCAACCCTTTAATGACTGATTTGCATTCATAAGTATGGAGATAAAACAGATCTAGGTAATTTGCCTTGGTAAACATGCACAGATGTTTGGCAGCACTGCTTGATAAATACTCTTAATTTTAGACAGAAAAGGTTCATTTGTAACATTTAATGCACTAGAACTAAGTAATCAAGTTGTACTTTCATGGTCCATTTACTTAGTGATCTTGTAACGGCAATATAATGGCCACAGCTTTATATTAAATCAGTGCATTTCAAAATCCTGCCCTACTGCAGTATTGACCTTTTACTTTCAGCCTTAATTCTCAGCTGTGGAATTATGTAGCTGAAGTCAGTTGGATAATTATTGATCTTATAGGTCTGCACAACTGTTAGATCTCATTGTGTCACATTCACATTTGATGTACAGGATGTAAGAGTCCAGTTATAAATATCACACAATCAATTGCTTTCAGGTCCTTATGCAATATAAAAATTGAATACTGCTACAGCAACACTTCTAATGCTGTGTATTTATTTCATACTTTAAAGTGACTCTAAAAGGATATGCTTATTCTCCAAAATAATCCATATACATCCACTACTTATTGGCCCTGTAATATATTTTTTTTATAAAATAATTCCTTGAAGCGTTTGTGACCCTAAAAAAAGAATTGACCCTGTCCCTTTAAAGCACGAATAACCACATAGCGCTTGTGCTGTATCATTTGGCCCCGTTTCCCCTGAAATACCTGGCTGATCCTGCCCCCCCCCTGTAAACTAACCATGGTTTATCGTGGTTGCTGAGCCCTGACACCATGGTCAGTTTACGTGCCTCTGTCATCCACAGCTCTCCTCTGTCCCCACCCAACTGTTAGCTTGTGACAGTGCCCACCCTGCCTCCTGCTGCTATCATACCTTTATCATTTTCTGGCAATTGTTAGATAATGCAATGTCTCCAGGGTCTGTGCTTTATTAAAAAAATGCCCCTGTATACCTTATTTCTGAGCGCCGATCAGCGCTCATGTGACCAGCCACCTCTCTCCTCCTCCTCCCAACTGACATCAGTGGGGTATTCTCAGCCCCTCCCACTGTAGCTGTCAGATCGGGAGAGGGAATTATGGGCGGTCACGTGAGTGCTGAGTGGTGCTGTGAAATAAGGTATACAGGGGCATTTTATTAATAAAGCACAGACACTTGACTTGGCCTTGTGTTTTGGATCATTGTCATGTTGAAATGTCCAAGTACGTGCCATGCGCAGTGTCCTGGCTGATGAATACAAATGTTCCCCCAGTATTTTTTGATAACATACTGCATTCATCTTGCCATCAATTTTGACCAAATTTCCTGTGCCTTTTGTAGCTCACACATCCCCAAAACATCAGTGATCCACCTGTGTGTTTAACATTAGGAATGGTGTACCTTTCATCATAGGCCTTGTTGACTCCTCTCCAAAAAGAAATATTTATGTTTGTGGCCAAAAAGCTCAATTTTGGTCTCATCACTTCAAATGGCTTTGTGCCAGGTTTGAGGCTTGTCTCTCTGCTGTTTGGCGTATTGTAAGTGGGATACTTTGTGACATTTGCGTAGTAATGGCTTTTTTCTGGTGACTTGACCATGCAGCCCATCTTTCTTCAAGTGCCTCCTTATTGTGCATCTTGAAACAGCCACACTATATATGTTTTCAGAGAGTCCTGTATTTCACCTGAAGTTATTTGTGGGTTTTTCTTTGCATCCTGAACAATTTTCCTGGCAGTTGTGGCTTAAATTTTAGTTAGTCTACTTGACTGTGATTTAGTTTCAACAGAACCCCTCATTTTCTACTTCTTGATTGAAGTTTGAACATTGCTGATTGGCATTCTCAATTCCTTGGATATCTTTTTTATATCGCTTTTCCTGTTTTATACAGTTCAACTACCTTTTCCCGCAGATCTTTTGACAATGCTTTTGCTTTCCCCATGACTCAGAATCCAGAAATGTCAGTGCAGCACTGGATGAAAGATGCAAGGGTCTGTCAGGAGTCCAGAAACTCATTGACCTTTTATACACACACACTAATTACAAGCAAACAGATCACAGGTGAGGATGGTTACCTTTAATAGCCATTCAACCCCCTTTGTGTCCACTTGTGTGCATGTTATCAGGCCAAAATCACCAGGTTATGTAAACATTTGATCAAGGTCATTTGGGTTGTTTCTGTTGTCATTATGTTTTAAAAAAGTAAACACAGTTGATATATATATATATATATATATTATATATATATATATATATTGATATATATGAAATAATAAATGACTTCAGCCAAACACTAAACATGAGTGAAAGAAAAGTTTTTGTGTTATCATTCATATTCTCTGAAATATGGCTAACAAATCATACATTCTGCCAGGGTATGTAAACTTTTGAGCACAACTGTATGCTATCAACAAACTTAAGAACAGGCACAGTTATTTAATCTAAACACCAAAGATGTGATCTCTATAACTAATCCAGTTGTAGTGAGATAGCTTAACTGACAGCCTCAGTAGCTTGGCAGACAGTGACTCCAAATGCAGATTATAGAAGGCATCAATCCAATTTTGCAGATCATAACAGATGAACATCTGATTGGTCAAAAAAGCAAAATGCGCCTACCTCAAGAAGATTACAGTACCTGTTATTAATGGAGGCTAAAGAAGGGTGTGACCAACTACATAGAGCATCCCCTACATACAGGGAGAAGAAGAGGCAAAATTATTTTGTAAAGGGCCATGGCCATGGCTCTTTAACCATGTGAATGGCTGTGTCCAATTAGGACACATTGAGGTGGTTAAAGCAGGTTTTCTCAACTAGGGTTCCTCCAGAGGTTACTAGGGGAAAATAGGACCAAAAATTACACATATAAATACTCTTCTTTCACCAATAAAAAAAAAAAATACAACATTGTCTTTTTTTATTGGTGAAAGAATATTTATATAAGTGTGTGATTTTTTTAGACTATTTTTATTTATTTTTATAAAGTGTTTAACATTTTTAAAGATATTTTGTATTTACTTCATTGAACTTAGTTGTTGTTGATACACCACGTGTCCTGTGAAAGCAACATCCTTTTGATTGGTATTCTAACCACCTTTTTTTTTTGTATTATTACATATAAGCAAAAGAAATAAAGTACGCTGCCTAAATGTAAATATAATAATGAGCTAACCAACACTCAGAAATACAAAATATTGTGCCCTTAAAAATACCATGCACACTAACTATAAAACGTAAAAAAAAAAAAAAAAGTGCATAGAAACACTAGCAAAACATATCACAATGTGAACAAAAACATTTTACAAAGAGACACCTCAATATAAGGAAAATGAGAAACAGTGTAATTGATTGAATAAAGATCAAATAAAAAGTAGTCCCAAGATGAACTCTGTTAATGTTGGATTAATACAATCAAAAAGTCCCAAATGGTGTTGAGTTGGGGCTGAAATTCTGCATGCATCACCACTGTGCTTAAGTAATAAATGGCCGCTTACCAGACCCCAAGGGTCAATAGGCTTATTTGCTGCTCTCAGCTGAGAGACATCGCTCTGTGTTGCCGCCTGTATGGAACTCCCAATGGACAAAGGTTCCCGGCTCACAGGTAGATGTAAAGATGAAAGGAAGACTGATAGTGCATTATCATTTAAAAACAATATAATACAATTAATACATATGCTGCAGGAACCACACTGACTTGGTGAGTTGGCATATTATTACAGTTCAAACCCTTTTACCTCTTTCTATTTCTACAGAATCAAGCAGCCTGCACAATGTGGAATATACTTAATTACAGGTAAATTAAGTCCATATAGAGGGCTAAACTTCAGCTTTAACTTTAAAGTGGAGTTCCATCCACTTAAAAGTCAGCAGCTACAAAAACTGTCTATCTAAAAACTATCTGCGCACTGTGAATGGTTGGGCAATCTTCTGGGACCTGTGTTGTGTCCCAGAAGATTGCAAGGGGGGGGGGGGGGGGGGGAGAGGCAAACTTCCTTCCAGCAGCGCAGAGCATGGGGAGTAAATGGGAGCTGGGTATCTGCTCCCTACCCAAAAAAATGACATGCAAAATGGGGCACCATCACTTAAAGCAGAAGTTCAATTTTTGGGTGGAACGCCGCTTTAATGTGGCAGGTTTTTATGAGGGGGGGGGGGGGCCTGAATCATTAGGAGTTTGTTGTTAGTGTAACGTCTTTTTTAATGAAACATTCAGCCCTAGTTCACGCCAGGGCAGAGTTTAGATCATGCTACTTCAGGGCAATTTCAAAGCCGCAGATCAATGCGATTAGTGCAGGAGCCCTTTTCAAAGTTAATGTGACTTGAGTTGCAACAATTTAAGCGGTTTTATTGCCGCAAATGGAGTACCACTTTTCATGCAATTTTAAACTGGCAAATCGCACTGGTGTGACCAGGATTAAATGTATTTTTAAATGCAGCTAGTGCAAGTATATTTGAATTTGGTCTGATATCAGCCTCATAAGAATTCAGGAGCACTCATACTGCAAGAGAGAGGTGCAAGAATGGGAGCCAATAAGATGTGCTTCATGGAAATGTGCTTAGAAAGATGATAGAAGAGAGCGGGGACATTACCTCATGAGTCTACTTCTCCATCAAGGTCTAATCACAGGCTGGACATCTAAAACTGTAAATGAGATGCCACCATACAAAGTTGGGACTGTAAATAGCAGAGGCTGCTTGATAGCGCTGGATGGCATACTATGGAGAAATCTCCTCTGTGCATTACAATTGTAGAATCGGTTTTAAAAAATTATTCTTTGCAAGCTGGAAAAATATTTCTGAGAAGTTTGCCTGCCTCTCGATTTTCTGCTAGGCACTAATTAGCAGCATGTAACACCATCACAACTCTTAAATGCACTTAGCTGCCCTTTGACTTTAATTTGCTTAATCAGCTATATTTCTAAGCTACACCACTGTCCATATTATGCATGATATACAGTACTACAGCAGGCTGCACAAGATATGTAGACACGGCTTTATCACTGTGCCATGTTGATGACCCACACAAGTGTGTAGGTGGAAATGTAAAGGTTTCAAACTATAAAAACACATTAACTTTTCAATAGAATACATTTTTTTTTTAAAGAAAACCTTACTAACGCTATTTTTTTTTAATTCAAAGTTTTTTTTTTAATTAATGATTTTACATGGTATAAACAGTAAAACATTGGATGAAATAACATTACATACCAGGAGAAAATGAAAAAGGGAGTCAAAGACAATTGGGATTTATAATAAATCGTAGAGTGTAGCTAAAAAGAAGTAGAAGAAAATTCAAACCATGGTGTACAGAACTAAGTAACAAATCTAACTTTGAAAAGTCATTCAGTTGAAATGGTGTATCACATTCTTGGGAAGGACTCAGTACTCATTCACTGTTCTTTTTTTTTTTTTTTCCAAAAAAAGTTTTATTAGAATTTTCACAAAAGATGAGAACAACAGTATGGGGTTACATGAGTACAAATTGGGTACAAATTGGGTACATATTGGTTACAGAACAGACGGCAACTGCAGAGTACAGAGATACTTTCATTAACATCCGTCCCTGTTCATGTTACGAGTTCTTTAGGTAGGTCGGGATATCCTCACTTGAGAATCACGTCTCCAGACAAGGAGAATTTAAAAAGGGGTCTCCTACCAAGGTTCCAGGAACACTTATTGACTGTGAAAATGTGTCTGTAGGAAGAACATGTCTGATAGTGGGGTATAAATCGTTGTGGGAAGCACTGTCATGTTTGGAAATGTCGTATGTGGGTGGTAGATGAGATCGTCGGGAATAAAATCAGGGACAGAGTCGTACTGTCATATGTCTACGGTTAGTTCTCCAATGGCTTGAGACGTCTGTAGCTATAGTGTCGTAACTAGTAAGCGAATATAACAGAAGAAGAGAGTGTTGAGAAGGAATAGAGGGGTAATAGGAGAATGAGAACAAGAGAGAAGGAAGAGGGGGGGATAAGGGACAGAATAAAGGGATTAAGAGTTAATGTGGAGGGGTGGGGGGTAGGGAGAAATGTTGGGGGCGGGAAGTATCTCCTCGGTCCGCCCCCAGTTCCAGATGCATCTAGAAATGAACAAACAGAGAGAGTCTGGCAATTGGATAAGAAACATTGGTCAAGAATTCCGTTTCGTTAAAAACAATGAGGCGGATTGTAGTCTGCCCTGGATCAAATAAAAGGATCCAGGCGAAGGATTGTTGTGGTAAATTATGTGGGCACACTACGTGGGTCAGCAGCATTATAATCATTGGGTAGAGGTCTATTAGCTAGGTAGCGCAGCCATTTTTCCCAGGTCCGGGCATATTTGTGTGGGGAGTCTTTTGCGGTGTGTATGAGCTCCTCCATTTCAGCTATCCTTTCTACCCTAAGTAGCCATTCGCGAACGGATGGGATATCGGAGGAACCCCAATGGGCTGGGATGCACATCTTAGCAGCGTTCAGTAGGTGTAGACTAAGGGATTTCCTGTAGATATGCGCAGGGGTGTGCGTATGGTGGAATAGCATGCGCGCTGGCGAATAGTCTATGTCAAGGCCCGTAATTGAGGAGGTTATGGCTTGTACTTGGGTCCAGAACTGTTGTATCTTTGGACAAGACCACCAGATATGTAAGAGTGTCCCCACTTCAGTGAGGCACCTCCAACAATGATTGGGGGTTTCCGGTGAAAATTTATGGATGGTATCAGGTGTGCGATACCATCTGGAGAGAAGTTTAAAGTTACTTTCTTGAATGTTAACATTTAGTGAACCCTTATGAGCAATCATTAGAATTCTTTCCCAGTCCTCTTCAAGGAAGTTTAAATGAAGTTCCCTCTCCCAGGCTTGACAGGCTTTTCCTTCTTTTGGTGATAGGGATGAGAAAAGTAGAGAGTGAGCTACTGAAATTAAGTGACTTTGAGGTGACGACTGAAAGCACAGATTTTCAAAGGGAGTCAGTCTTCTAGATAGCGAGGCATCTCTGTCAGTGGTCCTAAGAAAATGTCGTAGTTGGAAATAAGTCCATCTAGGGATAGGGGGACTGTCCGGATTAGTGGGAAGAGAAGCGTGGTCGATAAGTTCCCCATTGCTGAAGAACTGGTGGGCTTGAATTTCCTGAGATGGCCATGTTACCTTAAGAAAGTCTCTGGACATGCCAGGAAGAAAAGCAGGGTTCAGCCTAAGGGGTGTTAAGGGTCCTGGGTTAGAGGAAATTTTAAATCGTCTGACCGCGTCTCTAAAGACGTTCAGAGTTGCCCCGATCAGAGGATGATCTCTTAACGTTTGAGGGATGTGAGAGGGTAGGATCCAGGGCGAAGAGTTAAGTGGAGTATTTGAGAACGAGTCCTCTAGTGAGACCCAATCCTTGTTAGTTGCGTGCGTTGACCAGTCTACTATTCTGACAAGATGGCAAGCTAAATGGTAATTTTTAAGGTCCGGAAGGCCGATTCCCCCTTTGTTTTTAGGTTTCGTAAGCTGGGTATAATTTATCCTGGGACGTTTGTGATTCCAAAGAAATTTAGTAAACGCTCGTTTAAGTGTTAGGAAAAAGGAGGAGGGGATTTGGATTGGGATCGTTTGCAGGAGGTAGAGAACCCGTGGGAGGACATTCATTTTAAGGATGGCTGCCCGACCGAACCAGGAAAATTGAGGTTTATCCCAGTTGCGTAAGTCTGCAGCTATGGTACGTGATAGGGCATTCACTGTTCTTGTTGTTTGGTGAGATCAGGTATTTGGCCGCTGTGCCCAAGCACCCCTGTCAGGATCTAACTGTGATTATGTCATGGTTGTATGAATCTTTCAGTAGGGCGTTTCAGCTATTACAACCTTGGCCAGGCATTGGCGTCTGAGTGTGATGCAGTGCAGTGTGTGATGCAGTGGTTGTATACAAAGGTTCTGTCCTTAATTAGATACAGGGGGAGGGGGGTAGATGATGAGGAGAGGGGTCATGAGGTGAAAAGTAGCCGGCTCACGTATTGAGTGGCCAGGTTTTCCCTTCAGGTCAGGCTATAGGGGGTGTAGATATGAGGTTGCGGTAATCCACTGAGTTTTTGAAGTGTAGCCAACATGCCCATGTTGTGTGATATTTGGAAGGGGTGTCTCTTGCCTAATGTATGAGGTCCTCCATTTTGGCTATCTTACTCACTCTATGGAGCCATTCGGGGATGGTGAGTGGGGGGGGGGGGGTCCTCCAGTGAGTGGGTATGCAAAGTTTTGCTGCATTAATCATATGTAGGGTGAGGGATTTTTTGTAAACCTCTTGAGGGATTGTGGTGCGATGGTGTAGGTATTGGGCTGGGGTAAAATCAGGTGTATAGATAGCGATTTGTGATGTGAGACGGTGTATCTCTTTCCAATAAGGTTGGATGAGGGGGCATTCCCACCATATGTGTATCAGTGATCCGTGGGCATTATTGCACCACCAGCACAGTGGCGGGACACTGGGGTGGAATTTGTGGATTTTAATTGGGGGTTCTGTACCACCTAGAGAAAAGTGTGTACCCGTTTTCCTGTGTGGAGACATTTAGGGAGCCTTTGTGTATGTGGGTAAGGATGTGGTCCCAGTCCTTTTGAGTCAGGTCAGTCTGTAGGCCCATTTTTGACAAGCAATATCATCTGTAGTAGAGGTTTTGGCAAATAGTAAAGGATATTTCTTGATCATACATTACGGGACACAGGAGCTCATTACATAGTGGGTTATATAGGCACCTCTGGTGATTGGACACTGGTTAACCCCAATTAAGGAGAATTCCTCCCCTATATAACCCCTCCCATATGGGAGGTACCTCAGTTTTTTCGCCAGTGTCTATGGTGGTTGGTCACGTAAAAAATGTGCTATGAAGAAAGCTCTGTGCAGGTCCCTGCAGGGGCCTAAGGGCTACAACACACAGGATCCATATCTCGGGCCGATATTTTGACTCCTAAGATGGTATGGTACCCGGGCCTCATCATCCGAAGAAACGAAGTTTGGCCTGTAAGTCCTCTCCTATTGGAAGACTGGGCTCTGGGAAAACCAGACTTGGTGTACTATTTACATAGTGGCACGAAAGTTTCTGGCAGATTCTTTTACAAGGTCCAGGGTGGAGGTTCTTCTGAGAAAGAACCCCAAAAAAACCTGAAGGTTGGCACAACTCTGCCTGCCGTGATGGGTGAAGGCTGGAATCTGTCTGTTTTCAGCAATTCCTGCGGCGAGGACAGGAAAGGGAAGTTAATCCTATATATATTATGGATTTCTTCATTGAGTAGTAGTATGTCTTACCTGGTATCCACCACTAGAGGGAGTAAGAGCAGCCTGATGCATACTTACATGCCTTTCAGTACACACGCTCAGTGAAGCCTGGTTCTCCAGCTGTCTCACGTCTCCACTGCAATCCCTGCCACAACACAGGTAATGCATTGGTCCCACGTAGTCTGGGGGTCCCACGCAGCTCTGATGGGGATTCCCTTTCCCCCCCCTGGATTCCGCGGTCCTCGTGCATGCTCGCCGAGTGCGCTCCTGGGCTAATGGAGGAGGGGGGAGTGTGGTTGCTGTACTGCGCAGGCGCCAGGCGGCAGTTTTAAAAAGACCAGAGCGTCAGGGGGCTGTAAGTGTGAGACACAGGAGCTGTGGGCAGTAAGCATCCCAAGGGATTGGATCCAGGCAAACCTTAGACACCTACTCAGCATCAGGTTGTGCAGTTTAAGGATATATATTTATTGTGAGACTTTAAGCACAACAGTGATTGCACTTTGTACTAGTACCTCTGCTTTGTAGCTTAGGACTATGTCTCCTCATAAGAGGGTCTCAGGGGGAGGTAACAAGGGCACTGGTAAATCACCGCCAAGGTCCAGGGGTTCTAAAAATGCCTGTAAGTTACCACCCCCCCCCCCCCCCCCTGCAAGACTGGAGCCAGCCTCACAGGATGAGTCAGTGCCCCTGTCAGGTTTTGCAGCCTCTCCTTATGTTTCAGCCCCAGTATATGTCACTGAGGACTCCCTTAGGGCTACATTGGAGGGTTTTGAAGGAAGAATAATGAATTGTATTTCTGCTTCCCTGAAATATAGCAGGAAAAGGGGTAGATCCCCTCCCTCTGCTGAGATTCCTCTTTCAGGTGACTCTTCTGAAAATGAGGAGAGATCCCTATCTTGGGACCGGGATCTTGAGCAGTCGGAGGAATCAGAGGAAGAGGAGAGAGTCCCCTCCTCCCAGAAAACAGGTGCAGTATTATACTGAATTGGTGCGTACCACATTCAGAATGCCTGCTGATGAAGTCGCTACGTCCTCTGTTTCTTCCCTGGGAGTCAGGAAAGTCCCACAGACTGCCTTTTCCTTTCCAATTCATCCCTAATGGATAAATTGTTGTATGAGGATTGGGGACATCCCGATAAACTGTTTGCTCCTCCTAAAAGGTTTTCTATGCATTATCCTCTGGAGGAAAGTTTCACCAAGAAATGGGGGGTCCCATCTGTCGATGCGGCTGTTTCTTGCGTGAATAAAAACCTGACCTGTCCGTTGGATAATGCTCAGGTATTTAAAGATCCAACTGATAAGAAGCTGGAAACATTATTAAAAGCCTCCTTTTCCATGACTGGCGCTGTAGTGCAACCTACAGTCGCAGCCGTGGGGTTGTGTCAGTTCCTCAAGGAGCAGGTTAAGTAGATGCTTGGCCTCCTTCCCAGTGAGGAAGTGGAGAATTATGCAGAAATACCTCAAATTCTATGTTTCATGATTGATGCAATTTTGGATTCTGTCCAACAAGCATCTCGTTTGTCTCTCCTGTTGGTACACATCTGAAGGGCCCTATGGCTAAAGAATTGGGCAGCTGAGCTGTCATGCAAGAAGCATTTGATTGGGTTCCTGTTTAAAGGGGAACGTTTGTTTGGAGAAGAATTTGACAAATTCGTCCAAAAAATTTCAGGGGGTAAATCTACTCTCCTTCCAGTCAAAAGGAGCAAACGTCCATCATTTAGGCGTTCTCCCTCTCACGGAGCATCAAGCTCTAAGCAGTGGCGATGGCCTTCTCAACCCTCCTCTACAGGAAAGGCTCAGGGCCAGGCCCAGGTGCAGAAAAAGACTTGGGGGCGAAAGCCTGCCAAGCAGAGCCCAAAAGCTTCCTTGTGAAGGGGCGCCCCCGCTCGGCCGAGTGGGGTGAAGGCTCCTGCAGTTTGAAGAAGCCTGGCGGGAAGATATCCGGGACAAGTGGGTATCTCTGGGCTACAAGCTAGAGTTTCAGGAGATTCCACCTTCTCGCTTTCTAAGGTCAAGGATCCCCAGGGATCCAGTAAAGCAAAAACCGCTATTTCTGGCCTTAGATCACTTACTATCCCAGGGGGTGATAGTAGAAGTGGACCCAAAAGAACAGGTTTCAGGGTTTTACTCAAATCTCTTCACCGTTCCGAAGCCAAATGGAAGTGCCAGACCTATCCTAGATCTGAAGGATCTGAACCGTTTTTTACGCATCCGGTCCTTCCGAATGCAGTCAATTCGCACTGAGGCCTCCTCCCTGCAAGGGGGAGAGTTTATGGCATCAATAGACATCAAGGATGCATATCCCCATGTGCCAATTTTTCCCGCACACCAAAAGTATCTAAGGTTTGCGGTAGAGCGGCGCCATTTTCAATTAGTGGCCTTGCCGTTCGGGCTTGCTACGGCCCCTCGAGTCTTCACAAAGATTCTGGACCCTCTCTTGGCAAACCTAAGAGCTCAGGGTATAGCCGTCATGGCTTATCTAGACGATTTGCTTCTCATAGAGAAAACAGTAGCGTTCTTGAACCACAGTGTTACCAGAACGCTAGAACACCTGGAACGCCTAGGTTGGATTATAAACTTAGAAAAGTCGTCCCTACAGCCTGCTACCAGGATGGAATACCTGGGTATGCTTATCGACACCGCTCAGGGCAAGGTGTTTCTTCCAAGGCCAAAAGCCTTGGCCATTGAGGATCTGGTGCGCCTAATTCTGGGCAGGAGATCTTCCCCCATTCAGTTGTGCATGAGACTGTTAGGGAAAATGGTCGCCTCCTTCGAGGCCGTTCCATTCGCCCAGTTCCACTCAAGGCCTCTGCAAAGGTGCATCCTTGCGGCTTGGAACAGGAAGCCCCAATCCTTGGATCTTCCTAAGCGTCTATCCCCAGGGACTCGCAAGAGTCTCGTCTGGTGGTTACAAACCAAGAATTTGCTGAAGGGCAAAACTTTTCTTCCTCTTCCATGGAAGATTATCATGACAGATGCCAGCCTGACAGGCTGGGGAGCAGTGTTGGAGGAGACGTGCTCGCAGGGGAAATGGTCTGCAATCGAGAAGCTATTGCCCATAAATGTCTTGGAGAACCGGGCAGTTTATATGGCTCTCCTAAAGTGGTCTTACAGACTACGGGGTCTCCCTGTTCGGTTTCAGTCCGACAATGCCACAGCAGTGGCCTATATCAATCACCAGGGCGGTACCAGGAGTCTGGTTGCGCAAAAAGAGGTGAATCGCATACTTGTCTGGGCAGAAAAGCATATTCCATGCCTTTCTGCAGCCTTCATTCCAGGAGTGGAAAATTGGAAGACGCCAGCAGTTGTGCCCAGGAGAATGGGCTCTGCACCCCGATGTGTTTCGGAACATATGTCACAGGTGGGGTGCTCCAGACGTAGATCTGTTTGCATCCAGGTTCAACAGAAAACTGGACAATTTCGTGTCAAGGACAAGAGATGTACTTGCTCAGGGGTCAGATGCTCTGACAGTTCCCTGGGATCAGTACAATCTGATTTATGCCTTCCCCCCGTGCCCGCTTCTGTCGTGTTTCCTGGGAAGAGTCAAGAGGGAGACAAAATCGGTGCTTTTGGTAGCCCCGGCTTGGCCCAGGTGACCGTGGTGTGCAGAGATCATGAAATTGGCAGTAGGCAGGCCGTGGATCCTCCCTCTCCGGCCAGATCTGCTCTCACAGGGTCCAATCTACCATCCTGCTTTACACAGTCTGAATTTGACGGTTTGGCTGCTGAGACCCACATTCTGAGAGACCATGGCCTTTCGGGGCCAGTCCTTTCTACTCTGATCAATGTCAGAAAGCCCGCCTCCAGGCTTATTTACTACAAAATCTGGAGGGCATATGTTTCCTGATTTGAACTCAGGGAATGGCATCCTAGAAAGTATGTCATTAGCAGGATCTTGGCCTTCCTCCAGTCAGGCCTAGAAATTAATTTGGCCATAAGCACTATCAAGGTGCAGATTTCGGCCTTGTCAGTGTTTTTTCAGAAGCCACTTGCATCGCATTCCCTGGTGCGGGCTTTCATCCAGGGGGGCTATGCGGATAAGGCCGCCAGTCAAACATCCGGTATGCCCATGGGATCTGAATTTGGTTCTCTCGGCTTTGCAGGGGCAACCATTTGAACCTTTGCATCTGGCTTCATTAGTTCTTCTGACTAAAAAATAGGTTTTCTTGGTAGCCATATCCACAGCTAGAAGAGTGTCAGAACTAGCAGCTCTTTCCAGCAAAGAGCCGTATTTAATTATTCATAAGGACCGGGTGGTCATGCGTCCCAACAGGTCCTTTCTACCTAAGGTGGTTTCAGGATTCAATTTGAATCAAGATGAAATCCTACCATCCTTTTTTCCGGACCCACAGTCCGCAGAAGAAGAATCTTTGCACACTTTGGATGTGGTTAGGACAATCAGTATATATCTTCAAGCAACTGCTCAGATAAGGAAAACTGATTGCTTATTTATTTTGCTGGAAGGCCCTAGGAAGGGCCAGGCGGCGTCAAAATCCACTCTCTCAAGGTGGATTAGACAGATTATTTCTCAGGCCTATAGTGTTAAAGGGAAAATCCCTCCTTTTCAAGTGAAAGCGCACTCTACTAGGGCTGTAAGTGCTTCTTGGGCAGTGCATCACCAGGCCTCCCTGGCTCAGATCTGTAAGGCTGCAACTTGGTCATCAGTCCACACATTCACCAGATTCTATCAGGTGGATGTCAGAGGGCAAGAGGATATCGCCTTTGGGCGCAGTGTGCTGCAGGCTGCAGTTTAGGTCCTCCGGTCCCTGGCGGTCTATAATTATGATCTGTGTCTCCCTCCCCTCAATCTGAGCATTGCTTTAGGACATCCCACTATGTAATGTGCTCCTGTGTCCCGTGATGTATGATCAATAAAAAAGGATTTTTATATACAGCTTACCTGTAAAATCCTTTTCTTGAGAGTACATCACGGGACACAGGGCTCCCTCCCCTCTTGGGTTTTACGTGGTTTCTTATTGCTTTGCTACAAAACTGAGGTACCTCCCATATGGGAGGGGTTATATAGGGGAGGAATTCTCCTTAATTGGGGTTAACCAGTGTCCAATCACCAGAGGTGCCTATATAACCCATTATGTAATGAGCTCATGTGTCCCGTGATGTACTCTCAAGAAAAGGATTTTACAGGTAAGCTGTATATAAAAATCCTATTATAATTGATATGACATGCCTTAGAGGATCAGAACTAGTGCATAGAGCTTCGAAAGGTGTTAAACCTCTGTCCCATCTGGAAGATTGGGAGGACCTGGTCAGAAAGTGTCTGATCTGGAGGAAATTTAAAAAAAGGGATAGTCAAGTCCAGAAACTTGGAAGGGAGAGATTGGAAGGGGATTATCTTCCCTTTGCCAAAAAAGGACCCTGCTCTTACTGCATGCTGTACAGGCCCGTTCTCTACACGAAGAACTGGTATACCTGGAGGGAAGTCCGAATTTCAGTCTAGTGGTGTTAGCGGGCCTGGCAAGGAAGCAACTTTCAGCTTGTTGCAGACAGTTTGGAAAATCTGTAAAGTTGGGCCAATTAGGGGATGTGATTTACTCTCCTTTGGGGTCTCCAGGGAGCTTATCCATGGGAGGTGGTAGATTGGATATGAGGAGAACACCTCCTCAAGGCTCATCCAGGCCTTACGTTTGTCGTGGAGGTGCCAGTCTACAATTCTGGCCATATGGCATGCCCAGTAGTATTTTTGTGCATCTGGGAGTCCAATTCCTCTCTTCAGTTTTGGTGTCACCAATTTCTCCCAGTGTATACGTGGATGTTTGTCGGCCCATATAAATTTCAAACATTATTTTTTTGTAGGTGGCAAAAAAATACGGGGGAGCTTATTAGGCAACGTCTGCAACAGGTATAGCAGTCTGGGCAGAATGTTCATTTTTAGGATGGCTGCTCTCCCAAACCATGAAAAAGTGCTCCTATTCCAGACTTGGAGATCATTTTGTATAGTCTTAAGAAGCAGGAAATTCCTAGAGTAAAGGTCTTCTAGCTTAACCGGCAACTGAATGCCTAAGTAGGTAATGACCAGTGATTCCCACCTAAAAGGGAAGTTGGCCTGGTATTGTGTCATTAAAAGCGGGATTCCGCTGACCTATCGTTTTTTGTTTTTTTCCTGTGTCATTGTAATTAGTTTGTCATGTAATTCTAGTACTCACTACCTGTAGTTTTATTCTCCCCGGCTTGTCGATTTCTTGCGCAAATGTAAGTTATAAAACTTCCTCCCGGATGTTTCCATTTTGCTTGTGGGCATTTGAAGCCCACAAGCATTTAGTTCCGGAAAGCGGTGAATTCTGTGCTCCCAGCATTCACCGCTTGATCCTGCGCATGCTCATCGACACCAGCGAGCAGCGCCGTAAGATTTTGGGTTGCCATCACAACGGGTGGCGTCGTCGGAAGTTCCCGCCCTGTTGTGATGGCAACCAAATAAATACTTGCCTGCCCACTTCTAAAATGGCTTTTTCGGACACGCCCTCGTCACGTGACCAGCATCTTGGTTCCGAAATCTCACGAGATTTTGGCATGATGCCGTTCCCCACTGATTCCTGGGAAGACTCTAACAAAACTCCCAGGGGGCTTTGCGAGGCCGGGGAAAGACGATAAACACGCCTACTCCCATGGGAGGAGAGCCCGGAAGTCAGGAAACAAATTACTACTAAAAAGGTAATTACGGCATTATTATTTATTTTTTTTAAAGGTCATTTGAGCATCTATGGTCCTAAAAGAATTAAATTATATCAACTTAAAAAATGTAGTACAACACCGCTTTAAGGAGTTGGGTAAGGAAATATTAAGGGCCTTAGATTTTGCAAAATTAATTTGGAGGTTAGAGAGGGTTTTGAACAGGGAGAAGTCCCTAAGGAGATTGCGGATTGTGATTATGGGGTCTGTGAGAAACAGGAGGATGTCATCAGCATATGCGGCCAGTTTATAATGGTTATCTTTGATTATAACTCCTTTAATAGATGGGTTGGATCCAAGCCTGTGTAGCATAGGTAACAAAGTGAGGATAAAGATAATGGGAGATAAGGGACATCTTTGTTGAGTTCCGTTTGATAGGAAGAAGGCGCCCGACAGGTGACCATTGACTTTAATTCTCGCTGTTGGGGGGCGAATATAGCGGCAGTATGTATTTAAGCATACGGTCTCGAAAGCCCATTTTGCATAGTACTTCTGTCATGAAGTCCCAGACCACTCTGTCAAACGCCTTCTCCGCATCGAGAGAAAGAAGAAAGCCTGGAGTGTTGGATGAAGTCAGCCAATGATGCACGCTGATGGCTTTCAGGGTGTTGTCATGGGCCTCACAGCCGGGGATAAAGCCTACCTGATCTAAGGAAATCAAGGAAGGGAATAAAGGAAGTATGTGATTCACAAGTATTTTCGCGAATATCTTCACGTCAATGTTTATGAATGAGATCAGTCTGTAGTTTGAAACAATGGTTGCGTCTTTACCCTGTTTGGGTATCATGGTAATGTGGGCCTCCAAGATGTCAGGATTATTAGAGGGGGGGGGGGGGTTGGCGAAGTGTTAAAAGTGGTCAAAAAGTGAGGGATGAGTGTTTCTTTAAAAGTTTTGTAATAACTAATGGTTAAGCCATCTGGGCCTGGACTTTTACCCGGCTTCATTTGGATTAAGGGCTGTAATGGTCTCTTCCCATGTAAGTGGTTTCTCTAAATTAGTAGCATCTTTGTCTGATATGGCTTGGGGGCCATATTGGGTCAGGAAGTTGTCTATTCATTTTTTCCTATCCTGAGTAGGGATGAGCCGAACACCCCCCGGTTCGGTTCGCACCAGAACTTGCGAACGACCCCCGCGTTCGGTACGAACGTTAGAACCCCATTGAAGTCTATGGGACTCGAACGTTCGAATTGGAAAGTGCTAATTTTAATGGCTAATATGCAAGATAGTGTCCTAAAAAGGGTTTGGCGACCTGCCTCCTGCCTCAGGGGACATGGGTCACTGCAAAAAAAAGTTTTAAAAACTACCGTTTTAGTGGGAGCACTGATTTTAATGACGATTAAAGTGAAAAAAAAAAAGTGAAATATTCCTTTAAATATGGTGCCTGGGGGGTGTCTGTAGTATGCCTGTGAAGTGCCACGTGTTTCCCGTGTTTACAACAGTCCCTGCACAAAATGACATTAAGCGGAAATAACACCATTTAAAACTGCTTGCGGTTTTAATGTTATATCTGGTTCCTGCAATATGGTTGAAAATCATTCAGAAAAATGGCATGGGTAGCCCTCCCTGCCCATTACCAGCCTATTTGGGTCTTGTACGCATATTAAGGGGAACCCTGTACCCATATTAAAAAAAGGAAATACGTGTTGCCCCCAGGCCCTATATACTAAGAACAGCAGTATACAGGCGGTGCAAACAAGACAGGGACTGTGTAGGTTTGTTGTGTTAAGTTGAATCTGTTTGTAATTTTCAACTGGTACATTTTTAAAGTGTAGCTCCAGTCAAAAAAACTATTTTTAAGCTTTTTGGAAAACATAGGGAAGGGTTATCACCCCTGTATAATTTGTTTTGTCGTCCATCTTTTTTCATCTCACTTGCTGTTGTCTCCTTCCGTTTGCAAGTAGGAGATGTTTGTAAATTGGATGTTTGAAAGTAGGGGCCTGCCCTATATGCTCTGCAGAAATGGCGGAACAAGGTGTTGGTTTTGCAACAACATTGTAAGCCCTCAAAGTGACTCTTGGTGGCCGCTGGAGCGCCCTGCTGTGAACGATTATATCAAGAATTGTAATTACATGCCATTGTTGAACAGTGGTAGAAAAATTGACCTTTGGTGGTTGTGGTGCTGGTGCCACAACACTATAAGTCCTCACAGTTACTCTGGGTGGGCACAGGAAGGGGCCCTCCTGTGAAATATTATATCAAGAATTGTAATTACATGTCCCTGTTAAACAGGGGCAGAAAAATTGGGCCTTAGGCACTGGTGCCATCACACGGCAACCTCTGCCATATACTCTAGTTTTTTTGCAGGAATTAGCCCTGCTGCAAAGCATTGCATCAAAAATTGTACTTAAACGCCCCTGTTAAACAGGGGCAGAAAAATTGGGCCTTAGGCACTGGTGCCATCACACTGCAACCTCTGCCATATACTCTAGTTTTTTTGCAGGAATTAGCCCTGCTGCAAAGCATTGCATCAAAAATTGTACTTAAACGCCCCTGTTAAACAGGGGCAGAAAAATTGGGCCTTAGGCACTGGTGCCATCACACTGCAACCTCTGCCATATACTCTAGTTTTTTTGCAGGAATTAGCCCTGCTGCAAAGCATTGCATCAAAAATTGTACTTAAACACCCCTGTTAAACAGGGGCAGAAAAATTGGGCCTTAGGCACTGGTGCCATCCCACTGCAACCTCTGCCATATACTCTAGTTTTTTTGCAGGAATTAGCCCTGCTGCAAAGCATTGCATCAAAAATTGTACTTAAACGCCCCTGTTAAACAGGGGCAGAAAAATTGGGCCTTAGGCACTGGTGCCATCACACTGCAACCTCTGCCATATACTCTAGTTTTTTTGCAGGAATTAGCCCTGCTGCAAAGCATTGCATCAACAATTGTACTTAAACACCCCTGTTAAACAGGAGCAGAAAAATTGGGCCTTAGGCACTGGTGCCATCACACTGCAACCTCTGCCATATACTCTAGTTTTTTTGCAGGAATTAGCCCTGCTGCAAAGCATTGCATCAAAAATTTTACTTAAACGCCCCTGCTAAACAGGGGCAGAAAAATTGGGCCTTAGGCACTGGTGCCATCACACTGCAACCTCTGCCATATACTCTAGTTTTTTTGCAGGAATTAGCCCTGCTGCAAAGCATTGCATCAAAAATTTTACTTAAACGCCCCTGTTAAACAGGGGCAGAAAAATTGGGCTGCTGGCATCACCCAGAACCAAAAATGTTCTTCCAACATATCAGCGGAGGAGGAAGAGGATAGACAATCAACATAACAGGACAGTCACTCAGCATCAGCATAGGCAGTCTTGAAGGGATGTGGTATTTCAAAAAAAATTATTCGGTTACATCAGCTTCAGGTGCTTGGTAGCTGTGGGTGATCCAAGACTGATTCATCTTGATGAAGGTCAGTCGATCAACTGATTCGGTGGACAGGCGCACTCTGTGATCGGTAACGAAGCCACCAGCAGCACTGAAGGTGCGTTCCGAAAGAACGCTGGATGCAGGACAGGCCAGTAGCTCAATTGCATACTGTGCAAGCTCTGGCCAGTGATCCATCCTCAAGACCCAGTAAGCCAGAGGATTTTCAGTGGGAAAGGTGTCCAAGTCTGACCTTGCCCCTAGGTATTCCTGCACCATGTAAATTAGACGCTGGCGATGGGTGCTGGAACCAATCATACCTTGGGGCTGCGGACTAAAAAATTGTCTGAAAGCATCAGTCAGACGGCCACCTTCTCCACCGCTCCTTCTGACTGATGCCTCAGCAACACGTTGTCCAGGACCAGGAGTTTGTGACCTCCCAGTCTCTGGGAACGCATTGCACAGAGCTTTCTGCAAGGCCTCCCGGAGATGTCTCATCCTCTGCTCCCTCTGCGATGGCAAGATAAGGTCGGCAACCTTACCCTTGTACCGTGGATCAAGGAGAGTGGCCAGCCAGTAATGGTCCCTCTCCTTGATCCGAAGAATACGAGGATCCTTCCGCAGGCTTTGCAGGATCAGGGAGGCCATGCAGCGTAGGTTAGCTGAGGCATTCGGTCCGGAGTCCTCTGGGTCACTAAGGACAACATGATCCGCAGCTACCTCCTCCCAGCCACGTACAAGTCCACGTGTTTCTTGGGACTGTAAATCATCCCTATAAGACTGCTGCTGCTGATGCTGAGTGCCAGCCTCCACCTCCATGCTGACACAATCATCCTCCTCCTCCTCTTCCTCCTCCTCACCCTCTTCCTGTGTGATGGGTGGCACAGCAGGAACACTGTCTGGATAAAGGGGGCCTTGAGAGGCAAGGAAGTCCTCCTCTTCCTGCCTCTGTTCTGCCTCAAGTGCCCTGTCCATTATTCCACGCAGCGTATGCTCCAAGAGGTGGACAAGAGGTATAGTGTCACTGATGCATGCACTGTCACTGCTCACCATCCTTGTGGCCTCCTCAAACGGTGACAGGACAGTGCATGCATCCCTGATCATGCCCCACTGGCGTGGTGAGAAAAAACCAAGCTCTCCTGACCCTGTCCTGGTGCCGTAGTCGCACAGGTACTCATTGATGGCCCTCTGCTGCGTGTGCAGCCGCTGCAGCATGGCCAATGTTGAGTTCCATCTGGTGGGCATGTCACATATAAAGCGGTTCTTGGGCAGGTTCAACTCCTTTTGGAGCTCAGCCAGCCGAGCACAGGCATTAAATGATCGGCGGAAATGCACACAGACTCTCCTGGCCTGTTTCAGGACATCCTGTAAGCCAGGGTACCTGCCCAAGAACCGCTGCACCACCAGGTTAAGGACGTGAGCTACACAGGGCACATGGGTCAGTTGTCCCTGTCGGAGGGCGGAGAGGAGGTTGGTGCCATTGTCGCAAACCACCATTCCTGGCTTAAGCTGGCGTGGCGTCAACCACCTCTCGGCCTGCCCCTGCAGAGCTGACAAAACATCCGCCCCAGTGTGGCTCCTGTCCCCCAAACAAACCAGCGCAAGCACGGCATGGCATCGTTTTGCCTGCGTACTTGCGTAGCCCCTGCAACGCCTACGGAGCACCGCTGGTTCTGAGGACAGAGCACTGGAAGAGGCCATGGAGGAAGAAGAAGAGGAGGGGGTGGAGGAGAGAGGTGTGTCACAACCAATAGTAGCATTTTGGAGGCGTGGTGGCGGAACAACCTCCAATACTACTGCACCTTGTCCTGCATCCTTCCCAGCAGCCAGAAGAGTGACCCAATGGGCCGTGAAAGACAGGTAACGTCCCTGTCCATGCCTGCTGGACCATGAGTCAGCAGTAATATGCACCTTACCGCTGACCGCCCTGTCCAGCGAGGCAAGGACATTGCCTTCCACATGCCGGTAGAAAGCCGGAATTGCCTTCCGTGAGAAAAAGTGGCGTTTGGGGACCTGCCACTGAGGAACCGCACATTGTACAAACTCACGGAAGGGGGCCGAGTCTACCAACTGAAAAGGCAGCAGTTGAAGTGCTAGCAATTTAGCCAAGCTAGCATTCAACCGCTGGGCATGTGGATGGGTGGGAGTAAATTTCTTCCGCCGGTCCAGCAGCTGGGGCAGGGACATTTGTCTGCTATAATCGGATGTGGATGTACCACTAGCAGAGTTCCCGGAAGCACTTGGCTGTGACACACCTAATTCTACACCTTCATTCCTCTCAGAGCAGGTTTCAGAGAGGACTGAAGGTCTAGTGGGGTTGGAGATGCCAGCTGATGAGGAGCATGGAGAGGTCCGCTTTGTTCTTTGGTGTGGGTCTTTGAGGTATGCTTGCCAACGAGCTGCATGGCAGGTCAACATATGTCTGGTCAAGCATGTGGTGCCCAAGCGGCTGATGTTTTGGCCACGTGAGATACGCTTGAGACATATGTTGCAAATAGCAGCGGTGCGATCTGATGCACTCGTCTCAAAAAAGGCCCACACCAAAGAACCTTTTAGAATAACGCGGAGAGGAAGCGCTCTGCGCAGAGGAAGCGCTCTGCGCAGGCGGAGCTCTGCGGTGTGATTCAGTCGGTGTGCTGCCCCTAAGCTGGCCCCCGGAGGGCATCCTGCCTCGTTGGACATGTGCCTCCTCCTCCTCCTCCTCCTCCTCCTCCCTCCTTCCAGGCACCCACGTGGAGTCAGTGCCCTCATCATCCCCTCCCTCTTCATCGCTGTAGCAAACCTGGCAGTATGCTGCAGCTTGTGGAACATGACTGCCAGATTGCTGTCCTTCTTGAGCATCCCCTCTCTCTGTGCTCACGCTACTGCCTTCCTCTAGCTGAGTGTCATCATCAGAGCCCACCAAACACTGGGCATCCTCCTGGAGCATGTACCCAACACTGTGCTCAAAGAGTTCAGGAGACTCCTCAGGAGGACGTGGTGGGTCTAGGGAAGGAGTCACTGATGATGACATTGAGAGGAGGGACGACAATGTGTTGGCAGCTGCTTTTCTACTACCCTGAGACTGGGTGAGAGAGGATGAGGAGGATGAAGAGGGCTTGGTCATCCACTCTACCAAGTCGTTGGCATGTTGCGGTTCAACATGTCCAGCTGCAGAAAAGAAGGACAAGCATGTCCCATGGCCACGTGCTGATGACAATGCACCGCGTCCACGACCAGCACTGTTGTCTCTAGACACAGAGCCTGCTTGCCCTCTTTTATCGGCTCGCGCCTGTCTGCCTCTCCTTGCTGGCCTTCCAGACATGGTAATGGCCTGAAGGGAGTTGGGTAAAACAGTAGTTGGGTAGTTTATATTGTGCTGGAGGCACACAACACCCACTAACTCCTGCAGATGCCTTTTTTATAGAACAGCAGAGTTAAAGGGGTATATACAGATGTATACTGTGCTGTGCTGGAAGCACACACAACTTCCAATAACTCCAGCAGATGTCAATCGGGCCCAAATAGAGAACAGCTATGTAGGTGGATAATAGCGGTATGTACTGGGTACAGAGCAGGCACACAGCACGCACTAACACTACTGACTGCAAGCTCTATTGTTAAAGATGGACCACTAGCTATATAGGTGAGGTGAATATCACGGTGTATACTGTGGTCAGGGCACGCAGACAATAACAAGAAAACAGCAGAGTTAAAGGGGTATATACAGATGTATACTGTGCTGTGCTGGAAGCACACACAACTTCCAATAACTCCAGCAGATGTCAATCGGGCCCAAATAGAGAACAGCTATGTAGGTGGATAATAGCGGTATGTACTGGGTACAGAGCAGGCACACAGCACGCACTATCTCCTGAGTGACACTGCTGACTGCAAGCTCTATTGTTAAAGATGGACCACTAGCTATATAGGTGAGGTGAATATGACGGTGTATACTGCGGTCAGGGCACGCAGACAATAACAAGAAAACAGCAGAGTTAAAGGGGTATATACAGATGTATACTGTGCTGTGCTGGAGGCACACACAACTTCCAATAACTCCAGCAAATGACAATCGGGCTCAAATAGAGAACAGCTATGTAGGTGTATATAGTGGTATGTACTGGGTACAGAGCACGCAGACAGCACGCACTAACACTACTGACTGCAAGCTCTATTATTAAAGCTAGATCACTAGCTATATAGGTGAGGTGAATATAGTGGTGTATACTGCGGTCAGGGCACAGACAGTAACCACTACACAAGAGCAAAATAGTAAATCAGCCAAAAACGATTGGTGTGTAACTGTGTTGAAGGTACACAGAACACCCACTGCTTCAGATGCTAACAAACACTACACGAGGCCGCCTGAAAGGCAGCTTTATATAGTGTGGGGCGTGCACTACACAGTCTGAGCTATGATTGGCCACAGGCAGGATGCCTGTGGCCAACCATTGCTCTTCCCGCTACTGGCGCTGCGATTGGCCAAGCATGCGGGGTCACAGTGCATGCTTGGCCAATCGTGAGACAGCAATGCATTGCGCCATCGCAGTGCATTGTGGGCCACACGAATTTTGCCGCGAACGGCCCAAACGTTCGGAATTCGGCGAACGCACGAACGACCGATGTTCGAGTCGAACATGCGTTCGACTCGAACACGAAGCTCATCCCTAATCCTGAGTAAGGTCTGTTTTCTGGGGGGTAGATAGATTCTAGAGTTTGGAATAGTACATTTTAAATTGAGTTGCTATGTCAGTGGAAATTTTTAAATTTGCGGCCTGAATGGACGGTAGAGGCAGCCTTTTTGTTTTGTAGGGCCCTTGCGAGTTGTTTGCCCAATTTGTTTCAGAATTCGTAGTAAAGTCGTTCTGTAAGGGCATATTTGCGTCAGGTTGAGTATCTCGAGAAGGTCTTCTCTGGCTTTCAGTAATTCTTGAAAGGTTTTTTTCAGCTAAAGATTGTTTGTTCATATTTTCCAGAGAGTGGATATGCTCCGATAGTTCAGTAATTTGTTTTCGTCTGGCTTTCCGTCTCTTTGCAGCAATGGAAATTAGTTCACCTCGGACAACACATTTGTGTGCCGCCCAAAGAGACATCAGGTGAATATCGGAGGAAGCATTCTCTGGAAAATACTGAAGGCACATATTTATTCTCAGTGTGTGTGTTCTGGGTCATTGAGGGGGGAATTGTCCAGGCGTCAGATCATGGGCCTCGCATGAGTTGTGAGAAGAGAGATAGTGATGGAGATGGGATGGTGATCCGACAGGATCATGGGTTCTATGGTAGCGGTCAATAGGGAGTCTAGGTCTGTTGGACTCATAAAGAAGTAGTCAATCCTGGTATATTTGTGGTGAGGGGCAGAGTAATAGGTGAAATCTTTGGTATTGGGGTAGAGTGTGCGCCATGTGTCATGCAGTGTTGTCATAAATTAGCAAGCTGTGTCTTGATTGCACGCAATGCTCTAAAGGTTATGGCCGAGGATCCAGAAGAGGAGTCCAGCAGTGGTGCGAGGGCCAGGTTAAAGTCACCTCCCACAATCAGCATTCCCCTATAGAACAATGTCAGGCTTTGTAGGGTATTGCGGAAAAAGGGGACCTGCTGGCTGTTGAGGGTGTAAAGGTTGGCCAGCATGATAGGTTTGTTATGTAGTTTGCCCCTGAGAAATATGTATCGAGCATTGGTGTCGAGCATTGTGTCCTGAACTTGAAGGGGACAGTTTCTAGAAATTATAATGCACACTCCTTTGGTTTTGGATTCCGCGTTCATCGCGGGAAATACTATGGGGTAGCAGGATTTGTAAAGTTTTGGGATATTGTCAGTTCTGCAGTGTGGCTCTTATAGAAACACCACATCAACCTTTGCCTTTAAGAGGAGGAGCAGCTAGGATCTTTTCTCCGGGGTGTTAAGTCCCCTAATGTTTAGAGAATATAGCCTGACCTGAGGGGGGGGGGGCACCATCGTTGGGGTGAGCCATACTTTGGAGGGGGTTTTTCTGTGTCTGTCTGAGCAAAGGGCATTGAGGAAGCAAGAGGGTTGTGGGGGGGAGGGAAGGGTAAAAGGTAGGGAACCTGGGATAGGGGGAAGGGTAGGAGGTTTGTCCTCCTAATTAGTTAACCAAGAAGGTGGAGAACCAGCCCTCACTTCTGTAAGACAGAGGTCGGTGAGGTACAGATTGGGATTAGAGAGCGCCAGCCCTAGGGTGGCACACTTCAATCTGCACTACTGTATGGGGGTTGGGCGAGACTAAATCGGGGAAGATCGAGATGTGTATCAAGATGACCTGTTGCCATCTCCTCTAGGGACAGGCATATAAAAATATACAAAACCTTCGAAAAACAGCGCTGGTCTAAACAAAGTGCTAGACAAATATATATGAAAAAATCAAGTGTAAATAAAACAAAAACTTGATATTAGTGTTAATACTGACAGTAGTAAGTTCTTGCTGCAACCCAATGCGAGACACACACAATATACAACAATCAAAAAATATAGCTGCGCTAAAACTTATAAAACAAAATTATAAAGTGACATAATTTTTCTAATTTACAAAAAATCCCAAAAACATGCAAAAATAGTGCCAAAGTAATGATTTCCAGGCATATAAGCAGTCCAAAGAAAAGGAAAGATGGATAGGATGCTGAATCTTAGTCCATTTTCGGTGACTCTCAAAAAACACCCTTTACACACGTAGCAGGTGCACCCAGAGTAGAAAGAGATTATCCACCACCAAATTAGAGGAGGCTTACCAGCTGTCAAGATCTCTTTTTAAGGAGATCATACGGGCTTGTAAAATGTTACGTTCCTGGTCCCCACACTGGGCTCTGTTGGTAACACCAATCTATCTGCTCCCTCTTTATGGTATATCTCGTTCCACCACAATCATTTAGTACGGCAAAGAGAGAAGAAAAAAAGCTCCCATAGCATAATTCCGTAAAGATTTATTAAAATATAAAAAGTAAAATAACAACTCACGAATTCCCAGCAGAGTGTAAGCGTATAGCGTATAAAAAACGAGCCGGCCGGCTCTCTCTTGTTTGCACTGCCCGCCCTTCCGGATTAACGTGGAAATGCGGTGACGTCAGCACGCCGCTCACCCTACGTCGTTTCGTCAAAAGTGACTTCTTCCTGGGGTACGGAGCGTGCCGTACTAAATGATTGTGGTGGAACGAGATATACCATAAAGAGGGAGCAGATAGATTGGTGTTACCAACAGAGCCCAGTGTGGGGACCAGGAACGTAACATTTTACAAGCCCGTATGATCTCCTTAAAAAGAGATCTTGACAGCTGGTAAGCCTCCTCTAATTTGGTGGTGGATAATCTCTTTCTACTCTGGGTGCACCTGCTACGTGTGTAAAGGGTGGTTTTTGAGAGTCACCGAAAATGGACTAAGATTCAGCATCCTATCCATCTTTCCTTTTCTTTGGACTGCTTATATGCCTGGAAATCATTACTTTGGCACTATTTTTGCATGTTTTTGGGATTTTTTGTAAATTAGAAAAATTATGTCACTTTATAGTTTTGTTTTATAAGTTTTAGCGCAGCTATATTTTTTGAATATAAAAATATACATTTGGGAAGTGTGCAGATTTAAAAGATGTAGTACTGCCAGTGATCAAGGTGCGTAGTAGGTGGGGCCTAAGCAGTTTGTCTAAATTCCAATCGGAGACAGGTAAAAAGTTAATTGCTGTAGGTGATGCAGGAGTTGTATCAGGCAGCGTTCAGTGCACAACGAGTCAGTTAAGAGGTTCAGATAATCTTTGGTTGTCCCAGGTTAGTGGCCTGGCCATGAGGTTTTCAGTGTATAAGCAGGGTCACCCAAACACTACTCGGTTTCCGCATGGAGTTCAATTTATGTTCAGAAGATTTAGTGTCAAGGGTGTGGACCCTCGGTGTCGACCTGAAGAGAGGGAAGTAGATCCATCTTCTGTATGCTATACAACACTGGGTGTGCCTATGAAGTAGGGGCTATCAGAAGTACTTGGGGGGACCCATGCAGGCTTGCTGGAGTTCCGATGGTGGGTAGGGGCTTCTTTACTGGAATACCCAGGTTAATAGGGAGTGGAACGGGACTGTAGTAAGCCCGAAGAGGGGTCTCATGCTGTGTATGTAAGCTTAGAGGAGGTCTCACAATGTACAAGGGCAGCTTGGTGCAAGTACATGGTGAGGTTGTAGGGAGGGGAAACCAGCAGGCCTGCTAGGTCTTGTTTACCGTGCATAAAATGTACAAACAAGTATAATATGTAATATATAATAAGTCCCTTAAGGGGAAAACCATTCAGCAAGCCTAATCCTCAGTGTTCACTGTCACTTAGATTGAACAAAGTTAAGGCAGAAGTGAAGCAGAGTCTCAACTGAAGTAAATCTTTAAACCTGGAGACAATAACTAGGAGCCTGCTCTCACTTGCTGCCATTGCCTCAAAAGATGAATGCGTCTTTTGTCCGTGACACTGAGCTGGAGATTTCAGTGGGGAAAGTCAGTCTCCATGAAACCTCTGTACCACAGAAGCAGATAAAAGGACCTGCTATAGTAAGAGTCTATGAGAAGTAGCAGAACTCTCTTGGGTCATAGGCATTCCGTTGCTAACATAGCAGCCATCTTGAAGAAGTGTGTGGCAGTCCCAAGGTTAAAATAAGGGTACAAATGAATGGTGGGCAGCTTTTTGAATAGGTATAGCAATAATGGTGTGAGATCATTACAAAACATTAATGAGAGAAAAAGAAGAAAAATGTATGCAAAAAGGAAAACCGTGTCAGGAACTTATCTGCGGTCATGGCAGTTTGCAATTCAGTGTCCCTGAGGCTGTCTGCGATTCGGCCAGAAATCATGTCTGGCCCTTCTGGAATGCGGGAGTCGGTCGGGCTGTCGTCATCGTGGAAATTTCTTGTGGAAGTATGAGATCTAGGGCCGGAGGTGGATCTGTGCCTGCGGTACCGCGTGTTTTGGGCTTCCATCGGTTCTTCTCGTCGGTGTGCTCTCTTAATTGGTGGACAAAATTCAGTGTACCAGTTCGGAGCCTTTGTCAGGGGGATATTCAGGGTTTCACAAAAGGATGGAAGCTCTTCTGGGACCAGTAGTACTGCCGTGCGTCCTTGGTTAGTGGCAGAGAGGGCAAAGGGGAACTTCCATCTATAGTGGATTCCCTTGGCACGCAGAATATCCAGCAGTGGCTTCAGATCCCTTCTGTGTTGCAGTGTGATGCCCTAGAGGTCTTGATAAATGTGGATGTCAGCACCTCCATGTAAGAGTTGAATCCTGTTCCTCACTTTATGAAGTATGTCTTCCTTTAATTTGTAGTCCACCAGGCAGCATACCACGTCTCTGGGGGAGGGGGGGAATGCATAAAGATGGTGCTGCCACAAGACATGGTGGAGACCTCATGTTCTTCCATATAGAGGAGTATAGCTCCCATGGTTCAGAGAAGCAGAATCTCCTAGTCTATGGATAGTGTAGGACCCACTAATCATGGGGTACTTTGTCTCAGTAAGTGGGCTTAAGCACCGTATAGCAATATGGTGTGACCAAATCCCCATCATTTTTTGATAATGTTTTTTTAAATGGTCTAGGTGTGTTTTTAAAAAGCCTTGCTGGAGGTAAATGTGTGCGCTGTAATATTTTTGTTCTGTTGTATGGTCTTATGGCAGCACCATCTTTATGCAGTTTTTTAGGGTGTGTCCCCCAAATATCTTATTTGTCTATTGTATGGATTCTGACCAAATACTGAGGGAGTGGGGTGCTCCACCCAACAGGAAGTGCCTCTCATTAATGACCACCTGTGTCATGGTGGAGACCTCATGTTCTCTCATATAGAGGAGTATAGCTCCCATGGTTCAGAGAAGCAGGATCTCCTAGTCTATGGATAGTGTAGGACCCACTAATCATGGGGTACTTTGTCGCAGTAAGTGGGTTTAAAGTGGTTGTAAACCCTTACAAACCACTTTGACCTACAGGTAAACCTAGATTAAGGCTTACCTGTAGGTCCGAGAAATATCTCCTAAACCTATACGGTTTAGGAGAGAATTACAAAAAGACAGGCACTGCTGTCTACGGCGCATGCGCCATAGACAGCGGCACGCAGGCGCACTGAGCAGGCCACAGATCACAGCGATATGCCGCTCTTGTCGGCTCCCGTGCGCAATACGTGGGAGTGACGTCATTGCGGCTCCGGCGAATCACAGCGCCGGAACAGCGAGACCCAGAAGTCACTCCGGGATACATAGCAACGGCGAAGATGAAGACTGATTCGGGGGCTACGTTCTCGGGTAAGTTATCCATAATGAGCTAGTATGCTATGCATACTAGCTCATTATGCCTTTGCCTTGCAGGTTGCACTTTTTTTTTTAAATAGCTTTTACTTCCTCTTTAAGCACAGTATAGCAATATGGTGTGACCAAATCCCCACATTTTTTTAAACTGTCTAAGCCCTTGTACACACGGTTGGAGAATCCGTCGGAATGTGTCCTATCGGACTGTTTTGTCGGATAATCCGACTGTGTGTGGTATGCATCGGACTGATTCCGTCCGAATATCCGTCGGACCAAATTTTCCAACATGTTGGAAATATTTCCCGACCAACTGGGCCGGTCGGACATACTCCGATCATGTGTAGCCTACTCCGACGGATAAGGTGCCACGCATGCTCACATTCAAATTCCGACACGGAAGTGATCGTTCAGGTAAAACTACTGCTCGTAAGCAATATAGCACATTCGTCACACTGCAATGTTAAAAATTCATTCATCAAGCGCATTCTCTTGTTCTTTACAATGCTGCAAGAACGAACTTCTTTTGATGCTCATAGTCACACACACTTCTCCCGAACGGATTTCATTACTCTTTTTTAACCATTTCAGTAATACAATTTTAGTTTGCGTCACATCTACACAATTTTAGATTAGGTTTTTTCTTTTTTGGATGTTTTTTTGGGGGGATTCCCTAAAAATCTCCTTTAAAGACAGTTTGCTCATTTCTCAATTTTTTTTTATTTTTTGTGTGTAAACTTACAACAACAACATTATTCTATTTTTTATATTTTGTTTTTCTTTTTTTTTTTTTCTTGAAAAATTTTTCTTTTATTTAAGAAAATGGTAAACAAGACATGTATAAAACTTTACAGGAACGCAACAGACAATTACAGAAGAGAGCATAAAACATCATCTTCAGTCAGAGTACAAGCAAGATTTGCACGTAATTTCAGAAGAACTACTGTTGTGCTTTATGTACAAGCCCTTCATTCATAAAAGGCAAATCTATGGTATTTAGGGTACCCATAATGTAGTAGAGATAATCATGTGGGCTCAAAGAAGAGCCTCACCTTGAGTTGTCCCTTTCTCGCATGGGGGGGTACTGACCGTGGTCCCACTCACATTGGGACCCGCACTCCGCCCCCCCCCCCCCTTAGGTATAACCCAACATCAAAAAAATAGATGACAGGGGGCTCAGAAAATTAAATTGGGAAGGGTGGATAGGGGGGGTGAAAGGGAAGGTGGAAGGAAAGATTGGGAGAGTGAGGGGGGAAGGTTGAGGGGACGCAGCTTCCTGTCCCCTCCGTCTACCAAGTATCAAGCTCATGCCCCCTTGTTAAGGACAGAGCAAGAAGTAAATATTAAGGTCTTTAGTCGTTATCGTTTGCTATCATCGCCCATTACGAGCTACTAGCTGTTGGAGTTCCTGTGATTTACGGAATTTGTGCCAGTTTTCCCAAATTGCCGTGTATTTGGTGATTTTATCCTGAGAAGAAAATATCAGCTCCTCTATCCCTGCAATATGGTCAATGCGTGAAATCCATTCAGTCAATGTGGGGACCGACACGGACTTCCAATGAACCGGCAGGCAAAGCCTGGCCGCATTAATCATATGCATTGCACTTGATTTGAAATATTTATTTTTCCTTATTTTTGAGTGATGAAGGAGGTATTGTGCTGGGGTAAATTCCAAGGGGAGCAGAGATACTGAAGACGTTACTTCATGAACTTTTTGCCAATATGATTGAATCCGAGGACAGCTCCACCATATGTGTAAAAAAGTGCCTTGATCCTGGCCACATCTCCAGCATCAGTCAGTGACCGATGGTAAGAATTTATGGAGAATCTCTGGCGTTTTGTACCACCTTGTCCTAATTTTATATCCATTCTCCTGAGTGTGGACATTTAGCAAGCCTTTATGGATATAAAGGTGGATTAGTTCCCAGTTTGTGTGTGAGATTTCGGTATTTAATTGCTTTTCCCAAAAATCATGCTCAGGTTTTAGGATACTCTGTGCTTCTTGAAACATGGAAGCATAAAGTACTGATATAACGTGCCTCTGGGGGGAGAGCTCCATACACATTGTTTCAAACGTCATCTGAGATTTTGTGAAACTTCCCTTGGCCCCTGAACTAGTTAAGTAATGTTTGAGTTGGAGATAAGGCCATAGGGGAAAAGATTTAGTGGGCGACTGCGCTGCCAGTTCTCTTTGGTTAAGGAGTCTACCTCTCGAGAAGAAATGCCTGGCTTGCATCTCCTCATGTGGCCATTCCCGAGAGAGAAACCCCCCTTCCACCCCTGTGGCAAAGGCAGGGTTTCCTCTGAGAGGGGTGAGGGCGCAGTTTATGTTTGAGACTGCATGTACTTTGCACACCCGATCAAATACCTCTAGGGTCGCATTAACTAGAGGGTGAGAACGCACACCGATCGGTCTATGCGTATTAGCTAGCCATGGAATCACTTTAAGGTCAGAGTCGACCATTAGGTGCTCCAGGCGCACCCAGCCCTTACATTTGATGTGAACTCTCCAGTCCACAATTCGGGCTAACTGCGTAGCCCAGTGATACCTCTGTAAATCCGGTAGCCCGATGCCCCTTTCGGACTTGGGTAGTACCAGTTTAGCCCACCGAATTCTCGTCCCTTTAGTTCCCCACAGAAAGGTTCTACAGAGTTTTTTATATGTCGCAAAAAAGGAAAGTGGTAAGCCGATTGGAATTGTCTGCATTTTGTATAAGATACGCGGGAGCACCGTCATCTTTAAGATCGCCGCACGTCCAAACCAGGAGATACCGGGCACATCCCATTTATTTAAGTCCAAGCTCAACTTCCTGAGTTCAGTCAGAAAGTTTAGGGTGTAGAGGTCTTCCCATTTACTTGGTAACTGAATACCCAGATAAGTGATAGCGTCAGTTTTCCAAGCAAAGGGGAAGTTCTTCTGGCAATGGGTAACAACGTCAGGTGGAAGGGTAATATTTAGAGCAAACGATTTTGAAAAGTTGATCTTTAAATTGGAAATAGATCGGAATTGTGTCAGTATGTGCATTAAATTTGGTAGAGTCGTTAAGGGAGAAGAGAGGAAGAGAAGGACGTCATCTGCAAACGCCGCCACTTTAAATTCCCTGTTATTGATCTCAATGCCTTTTACGTCCGGGTTTGCTCGAATGGATCTCAAAAAGGGTTCAAGTGTAAGTATGTAAAGTAAGGGGGACAGGGGGCAGCCCTGTCTGGTGCCGTTTTGGATGGAGAAGGCCTCTGACAGGTGGCCGTTGACGCGGACCCTGGCACTTGGATTTGTATACAAAGACATAATATACGCTCGCATGCGCGAGCCCAAGCCCAATCTCGCCAGGACCGCGTCCATATAATCCCAGGCCACCCGGTCAAAGGCCTTCTCCGCATCCATAGAAAGGAAAAAACCTGCACTGCGTGTGGAAGTCAACCAGTGGTGTAGGTTTAGAGCCTTAATGGTGTTGTCCCTGGCTTCTCTGCCAGGGACAAAGCCTACCTGGTCCAATCCCACCCATGCTGGCACGTGATACGAAAGCCTGTTAGGTAACATTTTGGAGAAAATTTTTACGTCTACATTTAAGAGCGAAATCGGTCGGTAATTAGCTACGTTAGTAAGGTCTTTGCCATCTTTCGGAATTACCACAATGTGAGCAGCCAACAGGCTATGCGGGGGGTCTACTGTGTCTGTCATAGTGTTAAAAGCCTTTAAGAAATGTGGGCCAAGAAGGTCTGGGAAGCATTTAAAATATTGCGAGGAGTAGCCATCTGGCCCCGGGCTCTTACCCGGTTTCGTGGCTTTTAGGGCCGCCACCCATTCTTCTGAGGAAAAAGGGGCTTCCAGAGCTTGCTGGTCCTCATACGATAGGGTTGGGGGACCGTGCTGTTGAAGAAAATCTTCAATCAGGTTCGCCCTTTCTCCCCTCGGGCCTAGAGTATCTCCCGTCTGCTGTATGTTATAGAGACCTTTGTAATACTCCTGAAACTGACGTGCTATCTCCTCGTTTTTCGTATGAGCCTTCCCTTTGTGATCAACAATATGATGAACGGTATGGGACAGAATACGTTTCTGTATGCAACGTGCAAGGAGCCTACCTGGTTTGTTGCTATTTTCATAAAAGAACTTCTGTGATCTCAAATGCTGTTTCCGTGCTCTTTTATATAATTCCTCTCGTAGGAGCATCCGAGTTGCGTCCAGTTCAGTCGCAACTCTAGCTGCCCCCGAGCGTTTATGTTGCGCTTCCAACTGTGAGATTTTGGCTGTCAGCTCCAAAATTCGGGCTTGTTGAGCCCGTTTTTTTTGTGCAGCGAGAGCCAAGAAATGCCCGCGTACCACGCATTTGTGTGCCTCCCATTGAACCATAGGGGAAACGTCTGGTGTTTCATTATGTCGGAAAAAATCGCTTATGGCTTGTTTAATTGTTGCCACATCTCCTACATCTGTGAGAAGGGATGCATCCAGTCTCCAAGTTTTTGAATATGTAACCCTTTGGGGGAACCTGAGGATCAAGGTGACCAGATGATGGTCCGAGATCACCATGGGCTCTATGTTAGCTTTGTGTAGGTAACACAAGTCCCTCTGGCCCACGAATAGATAATCTAGGCGCGAATAACGGTTATGAGGGGCCGAGAAGAACGTAAAGTCTTTCCCCGTTGGATTTAGGGTACGCCAAGTGTCATGGAGCGCAAGGGAAGCAAGTTGTATCTTCGCCTGTCGTAGAGTTGAAAATGGTATAGACGATGTGCCTGTGGAAGTGTCTAAAAGTGGATTGAGCGCCATGTTAAAGTCTCCCCCCAGAATCACAAGGCCTGACATAAACGAGGTCAATTTCAGTAAGGTTTCTTTCAGGAAGCGTAATTGTTTCGTGTTCGGACAATAGATGTTCGCCAAGGTCAGTGGCTTGCCTTTCCATGTACCTTTCAAAAAAAGGAATCTGCCCTCAGAGTCTACCAATTTATCCGTGGCAATAAAATCAAACGTCTTTGCCAATAAGATAGCTACCCCTTTGGTCTTTGAATCAGCACAAGTTGCATGGTGCACTGTTGGGTAACGATGATTAGAAAGCCGGGGCACGGACCCTGTTTTGAAGTGGGATTCCTGAATAAATACAACGTGGGCTTTCTGCCTCTGCACCTCAGATAATAGACTACTGCGTTTTTCTGGAACGTTAAGACCTTTTGTATTTAGAGAGTAGACTTTGAGGAACAGGGGAGCTGAGGACTGCATCTCAAATGGTATTCGAGTACCACACTATAAAATAGAAAGCGTTCCCGCCAATGGCAGACGGAGGGGGCCTGAGGCAGAAGGGAGGGGGAGGATAAGGGTGGGTGAGAGGGGGGGTGAGGGTAGGAAAGGGAAGGAGGGGGGGAGGAGGGACAGGTGGGTAGGGAAGAGAATGCGAGCTTAAACAGAGATCCGGGCAGGGGTTTGTGGACCCCAATCCGAGATCCGGGGTGACACCGTATTCCAATAGGATGAAATACGGGGCACAGTTCTCCTACCAAAAGTACACCTACTCAGATTAGAGAGGTGATAACCGGAGACAGCCTCAGCCTGCTAGGCTATCCAGGCAGGGTATCCCTGCGGGACAGTGATGGTACACGTCCCAACCGGAACTTTCCAGAGGGGGAACCAGCCTACTCTGGCTAGGGGAGAGAGTCTAACACCAAAACCAGCATAAACGTCCGTCCTCCGTCTCTCCATAAAGCATGGTGAATTTCCAAAGGGGAGTCCTCTGCATCGGCCCGCCAAGAATGTGTGGGACCCACCATCACAACCCACCCCCGATCAGGGGGGTGAGTGCCGACAGTGAGCGCCCAACCATTTTCAGAATCGTGCAGTGGAAGCCGCGAGCACAAGACTTCCGACTGTCCAATACACACCTCGATGAATAATACTTCGCGGCTGGCATCTCAGCAGTCCGGTGTCCCGAAGCCCCAACCGTGGGGAGGGGGCTCCAGGAGACTGGAAAGCACAAAGCCAGGTCATCCAAAATCGTGTGCATTTGAGAGGTATAAACAAAAAAAACATAAGAAGAACATTGTCAAAAACAGTACAAATAAAAGCAATAAACCCAAGCACTTAATCCAGTAACTTATTGAACCTGTAACCAGAATTTCACAGCTGCTCCTTAACGGTTTCCAGCTTCCAACTCAGCGTCATTGGCACCCTAATCCACAACATATGCCATTTAGTTAGCAAGGATTTATGCTGTAGTCCCCCCCACCTAAGGGTCTAGGAACTACTCTAGTAAAGGGACGGGATACCATTTCTTATTGTGATCCAACGTGTGCCTCGCCTCCCACACTATTCAGGATAGTAAGGTACCATTGCTATTGCTAGCTAAAACACAAGAAGAACTTTTTCAGCTAGTTTTCCCTATGAACTTGTCAGACTACCACTATATCTACCCCTCACCTATTCGACATGGACCCTCGTTCCCCGGTGCCTCGGCCCTAAATTGGTGGGGTGCCTACATCTATGACTGATTCTCCCAATGTGGTGGATAAGTTCCTGGTAATCACAGGGGATAAAGATAGTGGTGTACAAAGCAGCATATTAAAAAACAACACAAGCAAAGAAAAATATACGTGTACATATATATAAAAAGGAAAAGGGGAAAAGGGGTGAATGGGTACAAAACCAGGAATAGCTACTGTACGAATTCCAAGTCCAGTACATCGGGGGGTGGGGGGTGGGGGCTCAACGATAAGCATATCGGGTTGTAGATGAGTAAGGCATAGACCGTAGCCGGGTCAGATCTTTAGGGGGGGGATCGCATTCCCCCCATATACCAGATATGGCTCTGCATCGTACCAAACAAAAAAAAAGGCCACTCCTAAGGCAAAAGGATGATAAAAACACCTGGGAGCCTGCGAAGTGAACGCACACTTCATATCCGCAGCGATGCAGCGGCCGCCCATAGAAGTCTCCCTCCCCGAAGCCGACTGACCCCAGCAGCATCCGGCACATGGGCCGAGCGACCTCTCCCCCTTCCCCACCTAGAGCGAAACAAAGGCATGACCGCATAGCAAAATCCCGGCAAGTCTCCAAGAACCTCAATCAATGCAAACTCGCAATCCCAAGCCAGACAGCCACCAGATGGAATGATCAGTCTAGGTGCAATCCCTGGGCCCAGGAACACCGGAGGACGAGGGAGCGAAAGTGTGGCAATGGGGAACAAGGGCCCAGTCAAACCAGTCAGGGAAGCAGCCCACCAAACCAGTCCCGATGCCATAGCCGGTCAGTCCCACGTCGCACTGAAGATGGTGAGGCACGTGGGCTCTCCTCTGTCTCCATGCCACCCCGTCGTCCCGGTGGGGCAATGGACGAGGATCTTCTTCATCGTTGTCTGCTCCTTTGGGTCCGAGGTGTTACTTCCTGCCGTGAGGAGATCCAGGGTTCCGGTTGCATAAAAGCGCCATACCAGTCTGGCACTTCCACATACGGTATGTTAAGAATATCACAGAATTGCCGGAGGTCTCCTGGTGTCCTCAACATCGCTGTGCGATTTCCAACTGTAGCTTGCAGGCAGAATGGAAATTTCCAGCGGTAGGGAATGCGATGTTCTCTGAGCACCTGGAGAAGCGGCCGAAGGTCCCTTCTGTGTTGTAGGGTAATGGTGGACAGATCTTGGTATATCTGGATACGTGCACCTTCATGTTCTAGGTTAGCATGGTTACGTGCAAGTCGCAGAATTTCTTCTTTCTGTGCGAAGTTGACCAAGCAACATACAGCATCTCTAGGTGGATCAGTATCTCTGCCTCTTGGTCTTAGCGCTCTATGACACCTCTCCATCTCCACTGGGGCGTCCGGCGGTCTTCCCAAAAGCGTGTTAAAAATCGCCCAAACTGCAGCTTGTAGATGGGGGCTTTCCACTGTTTCTGGGATCCCTCTGATGCGGAGGTTGCGCCTGCGGCCCCTATTGTCAAGGTCCTCCATATGTCTATGCATGTCAATAAGGTGCTGTGCCTGTGTAGTGGATGCATGCTGCAGTTGGTGAATGGCCGCCCCATGTGTTGCTGTGGATGATTCAACTTGATCCAGCCTGCCAGCTACTGCTCTAATCTCTGACTTCAAGTCTGAGACTGCTGCGCTCAGTGAACATTTAATGTCAGCTGCCACTTGTTGGAGGTCAGCCAGGCATAGAAGGGGTGAGATGTGGGAAGCTCCCCTACCTGACTGGTGGCTGTCCGAGTGCTCCGGGTCTGCCATGAGGTGTCCACTCTGAGCCGCGGTTTGCGGTGCGGCCTGGGAAGCGGCCGACATTGCGGCCTGCGATGCGGCCTGTGAGTCGGCCGTCTGCGAGCGGAACATCGCCGGTATGTTCCTATTAGGCGGCGGAGCCGGGTCCTGTTGAGGCCGGGAGGTAGAGCGGCTTCTCCCAGTCATCTGCGGTGCTTTTCGGGAGAGATCTCTGCGTATGCAAGGGCTTCTAGGAGGAACGGAGGACGGAGCTCTTCTCCTAAGCTGCCATCTCGCTCCGGTGCCAGGCCACGCCCCCCTTGTTTTTCTTTTTTAATCTACAGGAGGTTGTTTAGTGTTGTTACCCCTTGTTATTTATTTCATTTTGTTTTTTTAAAATGTACCTGCCTGCTCACAAATAAACTGGCCTTTTGGAAGGAAAACACATACGCAAGTATTTCTTCAAAACAAAAAATACCTTTATTTCGGTGTCAGTAACAGATAAAGAGGGAGGCAGCAATGTCGAAACTGGGGAGATTCGTGAAGCCTTGGGCCCCCAGGGCACACATCAGCTATTTAAATGCAAAATTTGGTGGCCTGAGGAATACATATCTGAGGGAGATAAGTCTGGTCCTGAAGTCCATGAAACCCGGAACAGCAGCAGATGACATCTATGTTCCCAGGCTGTGGTACTACAACAGGCTGCATCTTCTGTCAGACCAGACTGAACCCAGGTCATCACTCTCTGGTCTTCCTTCCATGCTTCCTTTCAGGCTGTGGCTGTGGTGCTGGAGGTGTGGCAGAAGGAGGAGGAGGAGCAGGGGCATGGGCCAAATGACACAAGTGTGTTTCTGGTGTCATTTGGTCCAACAGACCCGTGTTGAGGGTGTGGAGAATAACCTCCTCACACAAGATCTGTTTCCCCTGCTCCATTTTATCAAGCTTGCACACAACCATGGCGGCAAAGGCCTCTTGGTAGGTGGGTTTGGCTTGGAGTGCCGCAGAAGCCTCACCAATCAGCCTCAGGGCCGACTCCTCAACATTCCCCCCCTTTCTCGCCCTTCTGCGTGGAAGGCGGAGGGGAGGGACCTGGCATTCGGGGAGGCTCCTTTGGCTGCCCACCGCCTGGCTGCCGCTTACCCCTGCCTCCTCCTGGCTGCCACTTTCCACAGCCACCTCCTGGCTGCTGCATTCCACACCCTCCTGGTCCTGGCTGAGTTCTTCCTGTGTATGAAAAAGGGACATAGTTTTAGTTTTTGGTTCATCATACACACACAATTTTTACATCAACACTGTTGCAAATTGTTAACCAATCGAAAAGACTATCATTCTGATCCCAGCATTTTTCTTTCTTGTCCCAAAGGTTTTGGCCACTACTGTCTATTGATATGTGAAACACTTTATAAACTCAGCAATTAGGGAGCAGAAATCAAGTTAACATCATTCATTTTGACTACACAAATATGTACAACAATACTATACCTGGCTCAAGCTGGGCTCCCCCAGTTCTTCCTGAGTGGAAGGCCCAGGTTGAGCGTCTGAAGACTCAGCGGGTGTGGAATGGAGCATAGGACGCGTGGAAGGAAGAGTAGAGAGGGATTCTCTGACCTCAGCCTGGTCTGCCAGAAAATGCATCCTGTCATAATACCACAGGCTGGGGACATAAACGTCATTTGCTGAAGCTCCAGATTTCACGGACTTCAGCACCTTCTTCCTCTCCTTCAGATATGTACTCCTGAGGTTCCCAATTTTCTTTTTGATATATTTGTCATCTGCCCTGGGGACCACCGGCTTCACAAACTCAACCAGTTCCAACAGTGCTGCCTGCCTCTTTTGTCTGTTACTATACAGAGGGTGTGTTGATTGCCACAGGATGGGCATGTCTCAGTATTTATCGATGAACAGAGGGAGGAAGCTATGGTCATTAAACCCGTCCATAATGTCTGCAAGACACAACACAAGACAAACCCTAATGTCAGGCTAAACTCCACTAATGCAGGCCTCAATCTAGAAGCAGTGTAGCCTTGTGATGTACCAAGTTCAAAATTTTACCTTCGTTTGCGCATTCGTCGCCTCAGCTTCTCCCTCTGTTCACAGATCGTACGGACGACACACGCGTGTTGCGTTTTATATACAGACTGCGCATGCGTCAAACTCCGGCCGCCCCTGACGTTCTTTCCAGACTATTCCCCGCCCCTTCGCTTCTGGCGCAGTGGGGAAGAGCACATGGCGGAGAGAACACAGGTGTGCACTAATAATTACACTAACGAGGAGGAGGGTGAGGAAAGCCTGGAGCCTGAAACATCCCGATCCAGGAAGAGAAGATTTAAGGCCTCAAATATGTCTTTTGGATAGATGTTGGAGATGGTGGACATATTGAACAGGACCGACTATGATGGGAAGTATGGTCCTTACCCAAACTCAAATATCAGAAAGGCCAAGATCATGAATAAAGTTGTGAAGAGTCTTCTGCATAATTTTGGGGTACACCGATCCATGGATCAACTGAGAAATCGCTGGTCAGACCTGAAACTGAGGGAGCACGAGCAGTACATAAGGATCAAGCTTGTTCTTGACAAAAGTAAGTAGTTGTGTGTTCATATGATTATTATTGCTTGCATACTGCTCCATGTGCTTTGAGTTCATGTTGTGCATTTTAAAATGGCCACTTTCAAGTTCATGGTTTCATTCGTTCGAAGGAAACATCGTTCTTCCGGTAAGTATTCCAGCTGAACACAGTGTCCCCAATAATGTTATGACCTTGAAGCTCGGCCAAAATAAACAATTGAACAACACTTCCAAACAATGTTTCATATTGTTAATTCTGCCCTCTGTGTGCTAATTCTTTATTTTTTCCAATCTCATAGGGGAGAAAAGACTCGGCAAGTATGAGGACACCAGGGACCCCACCCTTCACAAAGAAGGACAACTTCCAGAAAGCACAAACAGAGGAGCAGGAGGAGGAAGAGGAAGGAGAGATCGTGGAGGTTGGGCAAATTGTCACCACAACAGGTGAGTGTGGGAGAACACAGCTTCCGGTAAGCTCATCAATGTATGTCACCATATTTATATTACATGGTGTTCTTTTTTGCTTTGTTTTGTAGGTGATGTGGAAGAAGATTCCCGTTTTACCAGTGAAAGTGCCCAGATCGGGGAGATAATGGGGTGCAATCGGGATTGGGAACATATCCTGCAAAACATCAATAATGTAAATCAAAAATTGAAGAACATCATTGATGTTTTGGGGAGAGTGTGAAACACCCAAAACTAGATAGGGTCTTTTTTTTTTAATTTTCCAAACAAAATGTTGTATTTCTCAAAATTCGACATTTGGAAGATGCACAGAGTGTGTAAACATGCATTATCTCCCATCATGGGGGATCAATGTACGTGTTTTGTGTCTGAGATGAAGGGGTTGCAGCCCCAAAGCATGTACATTGATCCCCCATGATGGGAGATAGCACATGTTGACACACTGTGTGCATCTTCCAAATTTGGATTTTCCAGGGCTGACACCCCATGTGATGAAGGCAATATAAGCCCAGTTTGTACATACTCATGTCTGATATTGTCTTCACTTTTCAAAGTTGAACTTTGTAAGTTCCTGTGTTCTGTATTTTACAGTTAGATACATGCCTGTTTACCCAAAAACACCAAGTAACCCACATTTTTATTAAACTCTGTCTTTGAAAAACACAATTTCTTTGTTGGTTGTATAAACCTTTTCAAAACGCACATGTGAATGTGCTTGGATTAAAAAGTTAAATTATCCACAATGTGTGGCTTCCTTTTTCATGGCAACAAAAATGTATTTGGAGTACAATTTGAGTTTGTGCTGAAAAGGAGTGTGATTTACTAAAGTCAACTCCACTTTGCACTCCAAGTGCAGTTTCAGGTGTACTTTTGCAGTGCACTTGGAGGACATAGTGGATGGGCCTTTAATAAAAAAAACACCCACAGTGATGTGTACATTTTGACAATCATGCAATTTTCCTGCCATGGTGCTGAAAATGAGCACGATTTTGGTCAGTAATGCACTTCATACATTAGTTACCAAAAAAGAAGGTGTGTGTAGCAGACCCACAACATAATAACATTATCTGAAGAAGAGACTGTCTCCTCATCTCGCTCTGAACTTGGGTTTGCACTGTTGGTGAAAAAAGGCACAACTTGAAAAAACCTAATTATACCTAGGAGACACCTAAAACCAAGCCAAGCAGTAAATGAAGGAGTTTCAGATCAAAATGTATTTTTAAAATGCCGCTCAGACATTGTCTGGCATATCAATGGCCCCCCTACCCACAAAGTAGTCCATGTATTGTGTTTTAACCTCACGGGTGCTTTGGGGGGGCAAGCCAGGATGAGCATGTTGAAGTCCCGTGAGGTTATCTGCATTTTCCATCAAGTCTGCTTCTTGTTGGCCAACTGAGACCGCATAGTTCACAGAAACTTTTTTCAAATAATTGTGAAGAACACAGCACGCCAGCACTATGTGATCCAGTTTGTATTCCGCCATGTGAATAGGCGTAAGAAAAAGGCGGAACCGGCTGGCCAGTATACCAAAAGTGTTCTCCACCACTCTTCGGGCTCTGGACAGGCAGAAATTAAAAATACTCTGGTCTGGGGTGAGGGTCCTCATCGGGAAAGGCCGCATCAGATGGTTCGCCAGGGCAAATGCCTCATCCGCGACTAAGATGAACAGGAGTCCTTCCTGATTCTCCTCTGGGGGTGGCAAGCCCAGACTGCCACTCTGGAGACGCCAGTAGAACTCCGTCCGTGCGAAGACTCCACCATCCGACATCTGTCCATTTTGCCCCACGTCCACATACAAAAACTCATATGTCGCACACACCACCACCAACATAACGATACTATGAAACCCCTTGTAGTTATAATAGTACGACCCCGAGTTGGGTGGTGGGACGATGCGGACGTGCTTCCCATCTATTGCTCCTCCACAATTGGGAAAGTCCCAACGACTGGCAAAGTGGGAGGCCACAGTCTGCCATTCCTGTGGCGTTGAAGGGCACTGTGGAGTGAAACAAGAACAAAAATTAGTAATTTGACCAATCAACATTACAAGCAGATTAGACACAAACATTTTGTGACAAAATTAGTATAACATTTTGGGAACTGAGTATTTAAAGCCTAAAGTCTAATGTCCCCTTATGAGAGTCATCACCCCCCCCCCCCCCATATGATGGGCCCTTGATAAAAATTGAGGGGGGGGGTGTTTAGGACAGGTAACCCTCTCCACTTGATTGAGAGCTGAATGGCTAAATAATGTGTGCTACTTTGGGAAGCCCCTCCTTAGTTACACTATTGGCAGCCCACCGGACAGGTAAGAAGTGTCATAATAACAAAAAGAAACCAAAATGGAAGCACTTTTTGACATTCTGCTATTACATATCCAGATAATTAATAGGTTTAAAAAAAAAAATAGTATTTGAAAGTATTGAGGCAGGCCCTTGCACTACATGCTTAGGTGAATTCATCCATAAATGTGAGCATCAAAAAGGTAGATATAGTGTGTATTGAGTTTGGTAAAGTCATCAGATAGAGGATTGCTATCAGCTGAGCTAGCAGTTGGGGGGAGGGGGGTTCCTAATGAGTTTGGCACAACCCCCCAAAAAAATAAAAAAATGTTACTCTGCATGAATTGAAGCACACACATCACATTTGTAGACATTTTAGGGGGTGTTTAGGGGAAATCAATACTATGGAGCTGACAAAAGACATTGGTAAGTGACTAGACTATAGTTTTATGGGCCAAGAAGAGCATGGTGGGGAAGTTAGTGAGGCAAATATGCCTGAGGATAAAAGGGCAGAGTATATGAATTAGAGCATATTGCAATGATGGTAATTAGGGAATGAGGAAAGAAATGCAAGACATTAGCAATCATGAAATACATAGAATGTGATGTTAAAGGATAAAACTTACCTTCATATAGTCCTTCTGCAGGGCCTGAATGATGGCAGAACAGGTCTCTGGAATAATGAGCCACAGAGCCTGAGGGGAGATGCCTGTAGAGAACTTTAGGTCCTGAAGGCTTCTCCCAGTCGCCAAGTAGTGCAACGTGGCGATGAGCCTCTGCTCCAGGGTGATGGCTTGCCGCATGCAGGTATCCTGCCTGCTGATATAAGGGGTCAGCAAAGCCAGCAGACGGTAAAAAACGGGGTAATAAAAATATACTAAGCGCTATAATAGCACTTGCGATGTGAATCAATGTTACATGCAAACAATAAGTGTAAACACCCAGTGAGTCAAGCGAATATTCTGACGAATTCAAGTGTCCCAACACCACATAGAGGGCCTCCTTACCAGATAACAAGCCCAAAGATGCAAACAATATCCCAAATAGATAGATACTCAGCTGAATGCACAAGGGGAATCAGATGATGATTGGTCCAAATGCACAGGAAGAACAGACCTCCGTGACTCTCATACATGTTAATAATGATCAACCCAGAAGAGAGATATAGCAGACCATAGCATAATCTCGTCTAACTGGTTTATTTGTATATATATAAAAAAAAAAGAAGAATGCACTTACAAAAATACTCGATTCCATGCAACATAAAGTGAAGCCAGCAACAAAAACACAAACTCCAGTCCTAGTCAACGGTGTGGTGACGTCAGCACGTACCTCCTATACGCGTTTCGTCATCAACTGACATTATCAATGGGGAAGGGTAGCGTGCTGATCCACCACCTTATGTACACACACCAAGCCTTTTTCTGAGTCCCGCACAGCGAAGTGCAAAGCGCCATCTTAAGTGTGGGAAAAAACATTATAGTCTGCAAAGCAGTGCATTGAAAGACGTTTTCCCAAAAAGAAAACAGCTATAACAAACAACGAAGCACTCGTTTATAACTATTCTGAAGAGTGATACTATATAGTGTTCATGTCCAGATCTAATATAGACAATGGTCATTTAATCACCAAAAAATAAATAAAAAATTAATGAAAAAATATATTTTTTTATTTTATAATAAAAAATAAAATCATTACAAAATAAATTAAATAAAAAAAAAAAAAATGGAAAGTTCCAATTAACTATCAACACTGCTGATGCCAATACTCCCTTCAAGCATCTATCAGTATTAATTAGCATAAGAATACTCATTATCAAATAAATCAAAAATATTCCATATGTTAAATTTCTTATAGGCCTCTCCAAAAAAATTTTTTTGTATAAGTCATGAACGTGCATCTCACATGTGTTACCCAGATCAAGTTCACATAAAGCCTAATGCCGTGTACACACGATCAGACTATCCGGCGGACTTAGTCTGGTGGACAAACCGCCGTAAAGTCCGGCGGACTTTCCAAACGAGTGGACCTGCCCACACACAGGGCTTTTCCGGCGGACTATCGGCCATACTTTTGAAATGAATGGACTTGCCCACACACGGAGGAAAGTCCGTTCATTTTGAGTGCGGCTCCAGGTAGCCGGGACTAACGAAGGAAGTCAATGTCGCCACCTTAGGCAGTTGAGATTGACACATCGCTGGCCTCGTCACCTGGTATGGACTTAAAGGGGAAGCCCTACGCTGAAAAAACGGCATGGGGGTCCCTCCCAGGTCCAAATCAGACCCTTATCCAAGAACGCTACCCGGCCGGTCAGGAAAGGGGGTGGGGACTACGAGCGCCCCCTCCTGAGCCGTACCAGGCCGCGTTCCCTCAACATGGGGGGGTTCTTTGGGGAAGGGGGGGCGCGCATCCCCCCCACCCCAAAGCACCTTGTCCCCATGTTGATGAGTACAAGGACCTCTTCCCAACATCCCTGGCCGTTGGTTGTCGGGGTCTGCGGGTGGGGGGCTTATCGGAATCCGTGAGCCCCCTTTAATAAAGGGGGCCCCCGGATCCCGGCCCCCCACCCTATGTGAATGAGTATGGGGTACTGTCCGCTATCTTCTGTTAGCTTTTTTTACTAGCGGAGGAGTCTGGTTTTCTTCTTCTTCGCCACCGTCCGGGGTTCTTCTTCTGACTTTGGGGGTCTTGTCCCCCTCTTTGGTTCTTCTTGCCGGGCAAGACAGGGACGTGGCGTGCGGCGACTTATATAGGGACATTGCCGGGTGATGTCCCCGCCCATTATGATGTCACAGTCCCAGCATCCTCTGGGACTGTGACATTATAATGGGCGGGGACATCACCCAGCGGTGTCCCTATATAAGTCACCGCACGCTGCGTCCCTGTCATTGCGGCCAGAGACAGCGACGAGGCAACATCTCAACAAGAGAAGAACGCGAAGACAGCAGCGACAGAAGACCGGGCCACCACCAGTAAAAGAGCTGGAAGAAGGAGCGGAGGCCCGGCAAGAAGAACAAGACCCCCGAAGTCGGAAGAAGACCCCTGGAGGGCGGCGAAGAAGAAGGCCGGGCTCTTCCGCTAGTAAAAGAGCGGAGGAGTCCGGCGAGAAGACCCCCCCCCCCCCCAAGACGGAAGAAGACCCCCGGAGCTATGCAATAAACTATTTTTAACCCTCGTGTGTTGCGTTTTATTTACTTTTTTTTCACAGGTGAATGGGTAGGGGTACATTGTATCCCATACTCATTCACAGAGGGTGGGGGGCCGGGATTCGAGGGCCCCCTTATTAAAATGGGGCTCCCGGATTCCGATAAGCCCCCCGCCCACAGACCCCGACAGCCAACGGCCAGGGTTGTCGGGAAGAGGCCCTTGTCCTCATCAACATGGGGACAAGGTGCTTTGGGGTGGGGGGCCCCCCTTCCCCAAAGCACGTCTCTCAAGTGTCCATCTTCCCGTGAGGTCAGGCCACGCCCCCTCGGCAGTGTACCAATACTATTTTTGTCTGCAGACTACTAACTGTTGTGACAATCCGGGGTGATTAGGTTCAAGCGGTGCATGCAATTTTCCAGAAATGTGCCACTCCAGATGTTTTTAGGGCATGGCAGCGCACTTTTATTTAAAGGAAACGAAAAAGTTCAAACAAACAGTAATCTTCCCCCGCAGGGGGTTCCGCAATCACTGTATAAACAAACGATAGGTTCCTGGCTTACGCACTGTCAGTTTTGTGCTGCTTTAGTCACAGGTAGGGATGAGCCGAACACCCCCCGGTTCGGTTCGCACCAGAACTTTCGAACGGACCCCAAATTCGTACGAACTTTAGAACCCCATTGAAGTCTATGGGACTCGAACGTTCGAAATTAAAGTGAAAAAAAAGTGAAATATTCCTTTAAATATCGTGCCTGGGGGGTGTCTGTAGTATGCCTGTGAAGTGCCACGTGTTTCCCGTGTTTAGAACAGTCCCTGCACAAAATGACATTTAACGGAAATAACATCATTTAAAACTGCTTGCGGTTTTAATGTTATATCTGGTTCCTGCAATATGGTTGAAAATCATTGAGAAAAATGGCATGGGTAGCCCTCCCTGCCCATTACTAGCCCCTTTGGGTCTTATACGCATATTAAGGGGAACCCCGTACCCATATTAAAAAAAGGAAATGCATGTGGCCCCCAGGCCCTATATACTCAGAACAGCAGTATACAGGCGGTGCAAACAAGACAGGGACTGTGTAGGTTTGTTGTGTTAAGTAAAATCTGTTTGTAATTTTCAATTGGTACATTTTTAAAGTGTAGCTCCAGTCAAAAAAACTATCTTTAAGCTTTTTGGAAAACATAGGGAAGGGTTAGCACCCCTGTATAATTTGTTTTGTCGTCCATCTTTTTTCATCTCACTTGCTGTTGTCTCCTTCCGTTTGCAAGTAGGAGATGTTTGTAAGTTGGATGTTTGAAAGTAGGAGCCTGCGTTATATGCTCTACAGAAATGGTGGAACAAGGTGTTGGTTTTGCCACAACATTTGTGGCAGCACGCAGGTAAAATCACCTGGTTGTATTCAGGATGGGAAATATGTGTGTCCTAGATTCAGGCTTTATGCAGACTTTTACAATTAGAGGGGAAGAGTTAATGAGCCCAGCTGAAGTAAGTGGGCTCATTAAGACCTCTACAAAAAACCCCAGCATGCATAGGGAGATGCTCCATCCTGGAACCAGTTTTGTGTGTATAGACTGGGGAGTCTGAGATCTGTTCTGTGCGGTGAGTTAACGCCTGTGTGGCAAACCCCTACAATAGAGACAGGGACTGGGGCAGCACAAGGCTGCACCCAGTTGTTAGACAGGGAGTCTACGTGTGTAGTTAGAGGTCAAGCTGACCAGGATTTATTTTCTTGTTTTATTTTGTTTGGCTGTTATATGTATCACTGCATGCAGCCTAAATAAACCGGACCTTTTGTTTTTTGCACCTACACCGCTGTCTGCTGTGCCTGACTTTGTGTTGTGAACCCATCCAGGGGGTCACACACACCCGCTACCGAGCGAACCCCCTCACACATTGTAAGCCCTCAAAGTGACTCTTGGTGGGCGCTGGAGCGCCCTGCTGTGAACGATTATATCAAGAATTGTAATTACATGTCCCTGTTAAACAGGGGCAGAAAAATTGGGCCTTAGGCACTGGTGCTGGTGCGACCACACTGCAACCTCTCCCATATACTCTAGTTTTAGTGCAGGAATTAGCCCTGCTGCAAAGCTTTGCATCAAAAATTGTAATTAAACTCCCCTGTTAAACAGGGGCAGAAAAAATGGGCTGATGGCATCACCCAGAACCAGAAATGTTCTTCCAACATATCAGCGGAGGAGGAAGAGGATAGACAGACAATCAACATAACAGGACAGTCACTCAGCATCAGCATAGGCAGTCTTGAAGGGATGTGATATTTCAAAAAAAATTATTCGGTTACATCAGCTTCAGGTGCTTGGTAGCTGTGGGTGATCCAAGACTGATTCATCTTGATGAAGGTCAGTCAATCAACTGATTCGGTGGACAGGCGCACCCTGTGATCGGTAACAAAGCCTCCAGCAGCACTGAAGGTGCGTTCCGAAAGAACACTGGATGCAGGACAGGCCAGTAGCTCAATTGCATACTGTGCAAGCTCTGGCCAGTGATCCATCCTCAAGACCCAGTAAGCCAGAGGATTTTCAGTGGGAAAGGTGTCCAAGTCTGACCTTGCCCCTAGGTATTCCTGCACCATGTAAATTAGACGCTGGCGATGGTTGCTGGAACCGATCATACCTTGGGGCTGCGGACTAAAAAAATTGTCTGAAAGCCTCAGTCAGACGGCCACCTTCTCCACCGCTCCTTCTGACCGATGCCTCAGCAACACGTTGTCCAGGACCAGGAGTTTGTAACCTCCCAGTCTCTGGGAAAGCATTGCACAGACCTTTCTGCAAGGCCTCCCGGAGATGTCTCATCCTCTGCTCCCTTTGCAATGGCAAGATAAGGTCGGCAACCTTACCCTTGTACCGCGGATCAAGGAGAGTGGCCAGCCAGTAATGGTCCCTCTCCTTGATCCGAAGAATAGGGAGGCCATGCAGCGTAGGTTAGCTGAGGCATTCGGTCTGGAGTCCTCTGGGTCACTAAGGACAACATGATCCGCAGCTACCTCCTCCCAGCCATGTACAAGTCCACGGGTTTCTAGGGACTGTAAATCATCCCTACAAGACTGATGCTGCTGCTGATGCTGAGTGCCAGCCTCCACCTCCATGCTGACACAATCATCCTCCTCCTCCTCCTCGTCCTCCTCCTCATCCTCTTCCTGTGTGATGGGTGGCACAGCAGGAACACTGTCTGGATAAAGGGGGCCTTAAGGGGCAAGGAAGTCCTCCTCTTCCTGCCTCTGTTCTGCCTCAAGTGCCCTGTCCATTATTCCACGCAGCGTATGCTCCAAGAGGTGGACAAGAGGTACAGTGTCACTGATGCATGCACTGTCACTGCTCACCATCCTTGTGGCCTCCTCAAATGGTGACAGGACAGTGCATGCATCCCTGATCATGCCCCACTGGCGTGGTGAGAAAAAACCGAGCTCCCCTGACCCTGTCCTGGTGCCGTAGTCACACAGGTACTCATTGATGACCCTCTGCTGCGTGTGCAGCCGCTGCAGCATGGCCGAGCACAGGCATTAAATGATCGGCGGAAATGCACACAGACTTTCCTGGCCTGCTTCAGGACATCCTGTAAGCCCGGGTACCTGCCCAAGAACCGCTGCACCACCAGGTTAAGGACGTGAGCTACACAGGGCGCATGGGTCAGTTGTCCCTGTTGGAGGGCGGAGAGGAGGTTGGTGCCATTGTCGCAAACCACCATTCCTGGCTTAAGCTGGCGTGGCGTCAACCACCTCTCGGCCTGCCCCTGCAGAGCTGACAAAACATCCGCCCCAGTGTGGCTCCTGTCCCCCAAACAAACCAGCGCAAGCATGGCATGGCATTGTTTTGCCTGCGTACTTGCATAGCCCCTGGAATGCCTACGGAGCACCGCTGGTTCTGAGGACAGAACACTGGAAGAGGCCATGGAGGAAGAAGAAGAGGAGGGGGTGGAGGAGAGAGGTGTGTCACAACCAATAGTAGCATTTTGGAGGCGTGGTGGCGGAACAACCTCCAACACTACTGCGCCTTGTCCTGCATCCTTCCCAGCTGGCAGAAGAGTGACCCAATGGGCCGTGAAAGACAGGTAACGTCCCTGTCCATGCCTGCTGGACCATGAGTCAGCGGTAATATGCACCTTACCGCTAACCGCCCCCGTCCAGCGAGGCAAGGACATTGCCTTCCACATGCCGGTAGAGAGGCGGAATCGCCTTCCGTGAGAAAAAGTGGCGTTTGGGGGACCTGCCACTGAGGAACCACACATTGTACAAACTCACGGAAGGGGGCCGAGTCTACCAACTGAAAAGGCAGCAGTTGAAGTGCTAGCAATTTAGCCAAGGTAGCATTCAACCGCTGGGCATGTGGATGGCTGGGAGTGAACTTCTTTTGCCGGTCCAGCAGCTGGGGCAGGGACATTTGTCTGCTATAATCGGACGTGGGTGTACTGCTAGCAGAGTGTCCGGAAGCACTTGGCTGTGACACACCTAATTCTACACCTTCATTCCTCTCAGAGCAGGTTTCAGAGAGGACTGAAGGTCTAGTGGGGTTGGAGATGCCAGCTGATGAGGAGCAAGGAGAGGTCCGCTTTGTTCTTTGGTGTGGGTCTTTGAGGTACGCTTGCCAACGAGCTGCATGGCAGGTCAACATATGTCTGGTCAAGCATGTGGTGCCCAAGCGGCTGATGTTTTGGCCACGCGAGATACGCTTGAGACATATGTTGCAAATAGCAGCGGTGCGATCTGATGCACTCGTCTCAAAAAAGGTCTACATCAAAGAACTTTTAGAATAACGCGCAGGCGGAGCTCTGCGGTGTGATTCAGTCGGTGTGCTGCCCCTAAGCTGGCCCCCGGAGGGCATCCTGCCTCGTTAGACATGTGCCGCCTCCTCCTCCTCCTCCTCCTCTCTCCTACTAGGCACCCACGTGGAGTCAGTGCCCTCATCATCCCATCCCTCTTCATCGCTGGAGCACACCTGGCAGTATGCTGCTTGTGGAACATGACTGCCAGCTTGCTGTCCTTCTTGAGCATCCCCTCTCTCTGCATTCACGCTACTGCCTTCCTCTAGCTGAGTATCATCATCAGAGCCTACAAAACACTGGGCATCCTCCTGGAGCCTGTACCCAACACTGTGCTCAAAGAGTTCAGGAGACTCCTCAGGAGGACATGGTGGGTCTAGGGAAGGAGTCACTGATGATGACATTGAGAGGAGGGAAGACGATGCGTTGGCAGCTACTTTGCTAGTACCCTGAGACTGGGTGAGAGAGGAGGAGGAGGATGAAGAGGGCTTGGTCATCCACTCTACCAAGTCGGCATGTTGCGGCTCAACATGTCCAGCTGCCGAAAAGAAGGACAAGCGTGTCCCATTGCCACGTGCTGATGATGACGATGCACCGCGTCCACGACCAGCACTGTTGTCTCTAGACACAGAGCCTGCTTGCCCTCTTTTAGCGGCTCGTGCCTGTCTGCCTCTCCTTGCTAGCCTTTCAGACATGGTAATGGCCTGAAGGGAGTTGGAAAAAACAGCAATTGGGTAGTGTATATTGTGCTGGAGGCACACACAACTTCCAATAACTCCTGCAGATGGCAGATGGCTCAAATAGAGAAGAGCTATGTAGGTGGATATAGTGGTGTATACTGGGTTCAGAGCACGCAGACAGCACACACAAGCTCCTACCGCTGACTGCAAGCTCTATTTAAAACGAGCAAGATAGTTTGCTATATAGGTGGATATAGCGGTGTGTACTGGGTTCAGAGCACGCAGACAGCACGCACAAGCTCCTACCGCTCACTGAAAGCTCTATTTAAAACGAGCAAGATAGTTTGCTATATAGGTGGAGGTTTTTATTAAAAAAAAACTGCTGCCAGTTGTATTTACAAAACAAAGGCCTAAATACTCATTCTTGAAAAGAAGAAAGGAAAACCAACTTAAACAAACTTAAAGTGGTCGTAAACCCTTACAAACCACTTTGACCTACAGGTAAGCCTAGATTAAGGCTTACCTGTAGGTCCAAGAAATATCTCCCAAACCTATACGGTGTAGGAGATATTTGCCCGAAGACGGGCACCGTTATCTACGGCGCATGCGCCGTAGACAGCGGCGTGCAGGTGCACTGAGCGGGGCATCATCGATGACGGCAATGCCGCAAGTCTCGGCTCCCGTGCGCATGCGCGGGAGTGACGTCATCGCTGCTCCGGCGAATCACAGCGCCGGAGCAGCGAGACCCACGGAGACCCACCAAGAAGATGGACGCTCGGAACTACAGGGGACAGCGGTGACTTCGCTGGCTCCTGTGTCAGGTAAGTGACACATAATGGACTACTATGCGATGCATAGTAGTCCATTATGCTTTGCCTTTACAGGGAATGAAAGAGGAAGTAAACTCATCAGGGTTTACTTCCTCTTTAATAAAATAGAAAAGAAAACATGCTTTCTTCACCAGCTTAAAAGAAAAATCACTTGGATTAGAACAGTTTATCTACAATAACAACCTATCTATATACACTACACACCCTTTATAGACAGGAACGTAACGAAACCATCAGTGCCTACCATGCTTTTAAAATTAGATTGCCCAAAAAACTAAACGTGAGGGACAGGACAGACAGACCCACCACCTAGGGAAAAAGAAGGGGAAGGATCATCAAGGTGGCCGGAAAGAAAAGCCTCTCCATAATCTGGCACACCTTTCCCTGCCCGTTCTTTCTCCCTCAAGATACCTCACCTTCACCAATTCCAGAAAGATATCACCCGCCACCTCATGCACGGGCAGGAACTTGCCCCTAGTGGACACTAAGCACCACGCATGCCAGGTGTAATAAAGGCAAACTGTACTAACTAAAAACAGTGACGATAACTCATGACCCCTCCGGACCCTGAAGTCGCCGTACACCCTCTCAGACTAGGTAAGGGCCCGGAGACGGGGATAGCCAATGGCATCCCCAACCTCCCCCAGAACCTCCAAGTTGAAAGGGCACTCAACCAAAAAGTGGTCCATGGTCTCCAGTGCCCCCCCACACTCGGGACAAGGACAGCCCCTGTCCTCAAGACTCCGGTACTTTAAGTTCGACCTCACATAGAGCCGTCCATGGAACACCCTCCATGCAAGATCCCAGAACTTGGCCGGAATTCTCTTAGAATTCAGAAGGGCTAATCCCTCCCTGAGAACCCTGTCCAGACAATCCCTTAAGGCTAGTGGTCTCAAAAATTCTGAGGTCATGACCCGCTGGTACAGCTCGCGCCGACCCAACGAGCCCACCTCCAGGGCCGTTATCCTCCACCGCCTCAGTACCCTTAGGGCAGTTGGAACATAGGTGGGGAGGTACCCATGGGATCTCCGTAGATCACCGGGGCGACCACCCCCCTCCCACCCACTCAGGAAAACCAGAAACCAGTTCTTACATGAGCGTTCCCACAGGGAGGGTTCGTCCAGAAAAATGGATTTTAGGTTGAACTTAAGAAACACCACGGTAAAGAAAACCGTGGGATTAATCATGTCCAACCCACCCTGCCTCCTCTGTCGGTACGTGACCTCCCTCTTTATCAGATTCAGCCTGTTTCCTCACAAAAGCAGAAAGAACAGACCGCAGATCCGCACATAGAGCGATCTTGGCAGAAGACAAACGTAGCTGACAAAGAGGAATTCGGGAAGCAAATAGGTTTTGACCAGACTCACCCTTTCCCTCAGTGACAGCTTCCAGCCTTTCCAGGCATTAACCTTTTGGGTGGCACTCACCAGCCTGCGCTCCCAATTTAGTTTGGGATAGTCACCCTGGCCAAAAAGGATGCCCAGAATTCTAATTTCTGCCCGGGCGTGGGGAACACGTCCGGGAGGGCAAACTGCTCACCCTCCCTCCCCAACCAGAGAACTTCACTCTTAGTCCAGTTGACCAGCGAACCGGACGCCTCGGAGTAATCTCCAATCTGTGTTTCCACAAACTGGGCCTCCTTTCGGCTAGCCACTACTACCGAGACGTCGTCCGCATATACCACCACCCTTACCGCCTTATCCGTGCCACTGCAGGGCTCCGCCTGGACCCCCCTCAGGTGTCCGCAGTCTAGCCTCCTTACGAAGGGGTCAACCGCAAAGACGTAGAGCAGGGGACTCAGCGGGCAGCCCTGCCTAATACCAGAGTCCACCGGAAAGGTGGACCCACCCAACCATTGACAAGAGGGAAGCTTTCAGCCCCCCTGTACAAAACTCTGAGCCAATCGATGAATTGATCAGGCAGACCGTATCTCCCCAAGAGAAGCCAGAGATACTCATGGTTCACCCGGTCAAAAGCTTTCGCCTGGTCTAATGCCAACAGATACCGCCCGTCACCTGTTGCCCTGGACCTTTCCACAGCCTCCCGGACGTTGAGGACAGCACTAAAGGTGCTGCGGCCAGGAACCATGCAGTGCTGGGAAACAGACAGTAGCTTGCCCGCGACTGCAGACATATGCACAAACAGTATCTTCGCCAGGATCTTTCTATCCGGGGAGAGAAGGGCGATAGGGCGCCAATTCTCCACCAGGGACGAATCTTTCCCCTTTGACAGAAGGATCAAGGCCGAACTTCTCATCGAGGGAGGAAGCAGGCCAGACGCCAAACACTCACTGAACACCTCCCTCGGACAAGGAGCCAAGGGGCACTTAAAGGTCCTGTAGAACTCCGCTGTGAACCCATCGGGTCCCGGTGACTTCTTTAGAGACAAAGAGTCTATGGCCTGTTCAACTTCGGCCACAGAGATCTCCTCTGTCAAAGAGCCAAGGGGGTCAGACCCCACCTCAAGTGGAGTCTCATCAAGAAATTTCTTGGCTTTTCCCAGGTCCAAAGGCTTCCTCTTCAGGAGGTCCAAAAAATGTGCTCTGACGATCCCCAGGATTCCCGGCCTGGACCTCGCCAAAGAACCCGAGGGATCCCTCAGTCCGTGTATGACCTTCCCACTCACCGCGTCACCACAGCTCTTGTAGGGGTCCGGGTTGGTGAACTTCCCCTAATCCCTCTCAAGAACCAGGGAGGCGAGATGGTCATACTGACACTCCATCTGAAGCTTCAGACCTGAAATCTGGTCCTGAGGGCCACCATTAGAAACCAAGCAGTCAAGCCGCCTGCGCAACTTCTGGTAGGCCTGGTACCGGGAAGCTGCCCGACGACCAGAGACTTCACGGAAGAAGCCTTCCGACCTCTTCTTCACTACTTCCCACCATTCCTGGCGAGAGCAGCCGCTCTCAAGGAGCGAAGCTTGTTCCATAAAGAGGTCTTCATAGGCCGACCTGACTTTAGGGTCCTCAAGTAGCAACCCATTTAGTCGCCACAGGCCCCTACCCTTCTGAGGGGTGTCCGCCACATTCAGAGTGACCGACACCATACAGTGATCGGAAAACTCGACCGCATGCAGCACAAGAGCCGCAAAGGACGAGTCCCCCTTCAAAAAAAAAAAAAAAACCTATCTAGTCTACTCTTACTACTACCTCTGGAGTATGTGAAACCAGTGAGGTTGGGGAAGTGGTGAACGTGCACATCCACCAACCCGGCCTCCCTCACTATGCAATTCAAAAAGATACTATCATATTCCAGAGGGCCTGAGGTGCCTGCCCGGTCCTTTGACCTGGTGACTAGGTTAAAGTCACCACCAAAGACCACCTGCTGGGATGTAAACAGGTATGGTTTCAGCAGCGCAAGAAGGTCCTTCCTCCCTCTCCTTGACTGGGGACCATAGAAATTTATGAGGCAGAGAAATTCCCCTCACGACTGTATCCACAATCAAACACCTACCGATTTCTAATTCAATCACTCGTCAACAAGCCACCGAACCGGTCTTAAAAAGGACCGCAACACCACTGCAGGGCTCAGCCGCAAGAGACCAGAGGGAGGGCCCATGTCTCCACTCCCTCTTTGCTAGGTGCATCTCTGCCACAGATGCCAGCCAGGTCTCTTGCAAAAACAAAATGTCGGCTTCAACGCGGCCAAGAAAATCAAAGGCTGAAAACCTAGCCGCCGCAGAACGCACACTTGCAACATTAATCGTTGCAAGGCGTATTGGAGCGGGTACCGTCATCCTTAGTGATTAAAGTTTACGTTCCTCTCTATATTACAAACCCAAGTTAATCCTCCTCGGAATCGGAGGATAGGACACCAAAACAGTTCCAGAGGGCGAGCGACAATCCCCCACCCACCCCCAGACTGGTGCTGGGCTGAGGGTCCTTGCCACCCTCCTTCCCCAGGCCCTTCCTCTTCCGTTTTTTTGTCTTTTGTCTGGTGGAGGGGGGGGGGGATGCTTCTTGACAGAGGGCTTTTTTGGTTTAGCCTGAATCTCTGCTGGATTCCCTACCATCGCCCCATCGGGCACAGAACCGGACGGGGCCGGGGAACCTGCTGACATACCCACCCCTGCAGTACCCGCCCCTGCTCGCGCCTGGGGATCTGACCCTTTGAGGGAAGGGAGCGCCCTCATTCTGTGACCCAGAAGGATTGGGGCCCCCACTTTGTCTAGGGACCCGCCCACCCTCCGAGCCTGGAGCACTCTCCTCAGTCTGGCACCCCCTAAAAGCTTAGGGGCAACGGCTGAAGGGGTGCCCCATTTCCCCACAGAGGTTGCAGACTATAAGTCTGCAACCCTCAGGTGAGTGTCCGAAACCATTAACACTCACGCAGCGAGGCATAGTGCAGTCTGTGCTAAGGTGCGTGGGACTGCCACATTTGAAACAGCGACGGGGCTGGCCAGGGTAGAAGACCAGGATCCGGGCTCTCCCTATAAAACGCACTCCCGGGTACATGCGCTACGGTGTTGTTGTGGCGTTTGAGCCGGATCCTGACCAACCAAGCACCTGTCCAGACCCCGCGCTCGTCCAAATTCTTCCTCAACCCTGTCTGGAGCTGCCCATACCGCGCCAGCCAGGTTGCGATGTCCTCAGGAGGAAGGGACTCGTTTCTAACCAAGACGGTCACGTTCTTTATCTCCTCCTGCCTCGAGAGAGGTACTACACGGAAACCTTTCCACGGATCTGACTTCCTGACAATCTCGTACAGGGTCAGAAAAAGTTCCATAGAGATCACGGAGACGAAGCTCACATCGAACTCCTTGCTGTTTGCAGGATGTATGACCGCGAACAAGTCAGAAACCTTGAAGCGTAATCCCAGCAGGTAGTCAATTACTTGACCCCTACTGGGACACGCGGCCGTCCCCTCCCACCTGAGCTGCACCACATTCCGCCTGCGCCTCTCCGGACCCCCCGGACCCCTTGACCACGCCTATGCCCACTGGAGCTGTTCCTCAGGGGGGGCCCTGAAGTTCTGGGCACCAAACTGGCCATACAGGGGGCCCAGAGGAACAGAGGAACCTGCCACCAGGGCACCTAAGAGGTTTGCCTCTTCCTGCGTGCCCAAGATGGGATTCAGGACTGTGGGGGAAGGGCCAGACCTCCGCTGAGACGAGCCCATGGGCTCTGATGGAGCAGCACACACCCCCCCCACTCCCACCCTCTACCCCCCCAACAGGTGACTTGTTCTCAACCACCACCGTAGATGGGGACGTAGCCACACCCCCCACAGCAGCGGGGGCTTGAGAGGAACCCACTTCCATCCCCTGTGCCATATCCTGCTCCTGCTGTTGGGACCCCTCCAGCTCCCTGATGAAATCCAGGGCTGGGCACTCCCCCCTTAGTTCCCCCATAGGGGACTCCCCCCAACTTGTCTGTCCACCGGGTAAAGCTCCACTGGAGGATTCTGGGGCACCCATGGCAGTAGCCACCAGAGGAGCCCCCAAGACCCCCAAAGCCCCTACCTGACCCAGAGGAGCAGGAGACTTGGTCACTGAGGCCCGGGGTGTCCCCACCTCCTCAGTACATTTTTTCACAACCTCGGGGCGCTGGTCTTCCTCACCCATTGAGGCTGCTTCCTCCACCGGGGTTTGTAGCTTCTCCTCCGATCCCGACAACACTTTCTGGGAAGAGCTCTTTCTCCTGGCCGCCTGGGATCCTTCCTGGCTTGCCCTCAGGAGTTCTTTCTTTACCTCAGAGAGGAAACCCCTCTCACCGACACCGCGTTCACAGAGACCGCCCAGCAACCTCCATAGGTCTCTGCATTCATGCTTCAGGCCTTCAATGGCCTCCCGGTATTCCCCCCTTCTGCTACTGGCTGAGCGGTCTCTGGGATTCCGCAGGTCCGCTAGTCTCTCGGATTTCAGCACGTAGGCCTTCTGTATAAGGACTTTAATCCTAGTCCGGTGCTTCTGCATCCTCCCCGGGTCCTCTCCCGGCTGGGCCCGGGTCCAGTCCAGTAGTTCAAACTGTGTCTGCAGGAACAATCTCTCCTCCCTGGAGAGGTCTTTCACTCCAGGGGGATGAACCTTGGGCCCAGGCCGGGAAGAGGGCCCCGGACCTGGGCTGGCTGACGCCATCAGCTCCCTCTCCTCCTCCAACTCTCTGGAAGCTCTCACACTCTCAGGACAGTTCAGAGCACGCAGACAGCACGCACAAGCTCCTACCGCTGACTGCAAGCTCTATTTAAAACAAACAAGATAGTTTGCTATATAGGTGGATATAGCGGTGTGCACGCAGACAGCACGCACAAGCTCCTAACACTGACTGCAAGCTCTATTATAAAAGATAGATATATCGCTAGATATATCGCTAGCTATATAGGTGAATATAGCGGTGTATACTGCGGTCAGGGCACACAACCACTACAGAAGAGCAAGAACGAAAATCGGCCGATAACGATCGGTGTATACTGTATTGAAGGTACACAGAACACCCACTAACTGCTTCAGACGCCAACACACTACACAAGGCTGCCGCGCTGGCGGCCTTATATAGTGTGGGGCGTGTACTACACAGCCTGAGCTATGATTGGCCACAGGCATCCTGCCTGTGGCCAATCATGGCTCTCCTCGCTGCCGGCACTGTGATTGGCCAAGCATGCGGGGTCACAGTGCATGCTTGGCCAATCATGAGCCAGCAATGCACTGCACCATCGCAGTGCATTGTGGGCCATAAGCGCCACACGAATTTGGCACGAACGGCCCATAACGTTCGGAATTCGCCGAACGGGCGAACAGCCGATGTTCAAGTCGAACATATGTTCGACTCGAACATGAAGCTCATCCCTAGTCACAGGCTACACCTGCCTGCTTCAGACATACACACAGACTGTCACCTGCAGTCTTAGACTCCGAGACCTCCTGTCTTTTTCTTCTGGAGCCGTCTACTACTGGAACCCTTCCGACCTCCTGACCAGACTTCTTGTCTGCTGCGCAGAGCTGTCTCCAAGTCTGAGCACTGACTTCTTTTCCTGGCATGTTTATGAACCCAGCCCACAGGCTTATATGCACCTGTGACATGGGTTCGCATCTCCACATATCCTCCTTCTAGACCCTGGCAGAGCAATTCCCTGCCACATATCCCCCCCCCCCCCCCCAGTTTTGACCTCGGAGGGGGTGTAACACACCAGCCAAACCTCTTCAAAATGGCACCTCTGTGCCAGTTACCACAACAAGGGCCAAACCCAGTCTTATCATCAGGTGACTTTCCCTATGTCCCCCTGCTACACTGATTTGGGTACTACAAAGACACCCAAGTGACTTTTTACGGGTGCGCTTCCAAAAATGCCATCTGCCCATTTTCCTTGGGGCCACACCTTCAAATACTTTAACACTAGAGGACTTACCAAGGACTGGGATATTTTTTCTCAACCTTTTTCTCTTTACTTCTAAAGTGGTCACATTTTTAAACACCTTTTTAGCCATAAGTGTGGGCACTTTTATTTGGGAATTAAACTCTTTTAATAATGGTTGTCTACCATGGCAATGTCACTAACCACCAGCTCCATTGCCACATGACACTCCTCCAGCAACTGTCCTGATACCCGCTATCACTAACTTCTCTATCCCTTCTACCTTCTGGCCACGGGATCCTCCCATTCTTCTTTTCTCCCACAGACCTACTCTCCCAAGACTGTAGGAGGTCCTACTTTGACATCTGTCTAAACTTTACCCAGCACTTTTTGAGTTTCAGGTTCACTGATACCTGCGCAGTTACCCCTGGCAACCGCTTCATTATTAACAGCACCAATGATTAGCAGATCACCAATTTTGAGATCCCAACTTCGGATACCATCAGTGCTTTTTTCAGAGTTTGTTAGGACCTGTCCTGAGGAGGGACCACACATAGTTCCATGGAGCATAGTCACTCGCCCATCACCAAGCTCCACCTCACCTGCTGTCCAACTCTCCATGGACGCCTGTCCTAACAAATGACACTGACCCAAGCACAACTCATTCCTTACTGCGATAATACCAACTGGTGAACACATTACAGTGCTACCACAACCAATACCTTCAGCACTTTCTCCCACAGCATCTCCGGGTACCTTAACCTGTACCTCTTGGTCAGTGACAGAAAGCATTTCCACTACTGCTGCATCCATTCTGGGCCCTTCTTTTTCATGAGGTCTAGCAGATGAGACAGTATCTGCTCCATCTACTGACCACTGCTCAGCCGCACCAGCAGAGATGTCCTCAGTCACTGCACCAGGCACAGAGCCCTCTGATATCTCCAACAGTTCCCCTGAGCGACTTCCATACCAATCAACTGGAAGTACCCTCACCGGGAATCAGGAGATCCTGTGCCAAACGGTTAATAAACATTGGTCCCACCAATTCCAATGGGCAGGCTTTTCCAACACTCTACCACCTGGCTCCACCCATTAGTACTACGCTGCACCACCTGGTCTGACCATGATGGAGACACCCAAGTGTACAGTGAGTGTGTTTTTGCCAACTCCAGCATTTCACGTAAAGTTTCCGTTATTTCTATACATTTCATGTCTAAATTTGTGACCTCTTTAGGGACTTTTCCCTCCTCCGAGACATGGAGGGGCTCATCCACTGTAGTCTGAGAGGTTGAGACCTTGGAAGAGACCTCCACCTCCTTGGGAGGTATCCACCATCACTGTCTGTTGCTCCCCTGGAGCACTGTCAGCCACATGTCTCCTCTTCCCCTCCAACTCAACAATGAGCCTCTGCAGGTCAACAATAGTCACACTGTCATCTTGACACATGCTATTACTTAGTTGCTGGGCTGTGGACAACCCATCACTTGCTAGGACAGTGTCTGAGGAGGGACAACACACACGGAAGCAGTTACTCTTTATGGGACCTTCCCACAGTTTCACATTGTTGTTGTTGTCCAACAATCCATCAGCGACTGTTCATGCACAACACTTTTTTTTCCCACACCAGTTTTCACAATTTTTTTTTACCATTTTTGTTACCGCTGGTATTTCCGATACCTCTGCCTTGTCTAACAGCACTTCAGAGTGCTTGTCATACACAATCTTTGTATGAAGCAATCCAGCACACTGAGGCAACTTTCCACATCAATACACAACATTGCATTAAACGATTCAAGCATTTGTGATTACTGCACAGTACAACCTGCAATATCCAGCTCCAATTAGCCATACCCCGCGGTACCAGTTCTGCAAACACAGGAGAGGACGGCAGGATATATACTGGCTGTACATTCCATGATGCTAAAATTTCATTAAGCATGTCTGTCACAAAATACATATTTTCTCTTTTTTTCCCCCATTGTGGACACAATTTCCGCTGTGCGTTTACACTTGCTGGGACCTTCAGTCATGAGAGGATTAGTCTCTGCAACAACCCGTGCATCTTGGCCTATAGACTGTTCTGCAGACACCTCTCCTGGCACAGCAGCCATAACGTCCACTACTCTTTTAGCTGCAAAAGCTTCTTCCAGCATTGCGATTAGTCTCTTGGCCAAATCATCACAGTAGGTATTGCTGTGTTGGACTAAATAGTCCCAATGATACCTAAATAGACCAAGAGGCTCAACAGCTTCTGAAACACTGCTCGTCAGTTTTACACTTCTCAACATTAAACACATCACTTTGTTTTACCCTGCATTGTGGCAACACATTTTGAACCACACCATGTTGCTGTACCCCACCCTCATCAGCATGAGCAGATAGAGTTTCATTGCAGACCTCAAGCTTTTTAACTTTAACACTTGCCTCTCCACTGAACAGGGCATTGCAGCAAGGCAAGTCCTTTTTAGCACAAACAGGAGATCTCCCATTTGGGGTCACTTCCACTCCCGTGTGCACAGTCACATAATCAATCTTTCTCACCCAGTCTGCAGACTTGGATTCACAGGCGTTGCTACGCTCTCCTCTTGAACTTCCAGTCAGCCTGTTGCTTTCTCCTGCTGTATTTCTCCATGCGGTTACCGGGTGAAATGAAAGACTCTCGGGCTTCCCAACCCTCTTTGTGGGAAGAGTGAGCTACATCTTCATAGGAGCCCCACCATCCAGATGACACTTCACTGGTTGCTATGGGAGAATGCCTTCTCCCTGCAGAGCTTCTCCAGGAACTATAACAATCCTCTTGAGCCCACCAGCCAGGACTCTCATCAGGATCATTCCACCATTGGCCATAGGGCTCAAGCCTGACCTTGCCTTTGTTGCTACGGGCAACAACATGCATCTTTGCAGCAACAGATGCAGAGTTCCTTCAAAAAATGTTTGCGTACTGTCTCCTTACAGCTGAGACACAGCACCCATCAATACACACAGTCTCTGACACTCACAGTTTTCGGCATGCAAGGATCTGGACCAGCACCAATTTCTCCACCAATTGTGACAAACCGGGGTGATTAGGTTCAAGTGATGCATGCAATTTTCCAGAAACATGCCACTCCACACACACGGTCGGACATTCCGACGGAAAATGTCCGATCGGACTTTGTTGTCGGATAATCTGACCGTGTGTTGGCTCCATCGGACTGTTTCCGTCGGAATATCCGACGGACCAAGTTTTCCAGCTTGGCTATAAAATTTTCCGACAACATGATCCGATCGGACCTTGTCCAATCATGAGTAGAGAATTCCGATCGGACAAAGTGCCACGCATGCTCAGATCAAATTCCTACACCGAAGCTATTGGCTACTAGCCTGAACGTAGTCCCGTCGTAACTAAATAACGTCACCACGTTCTGAACGATCTGATTTTCCGGCAACTTTGTCCGACTGTGTGTATGCAACAGTTTTGGACAAAATCCGACGGATTTGGTTGTCGGAATGTCCGACCATGTGTTCAAGGGCTTAGACTCCGAGACCTCCTGTCTCTTTCTTCTGGAGCCATCTCCTACTGGAACCCTCCCAACCTCCTGTCAGCTGGGCGGAGCTGTCTCCAAGTCTGAGCACTGACTTCTTTTCCTGGCATGTTTATGAACCCAGCCCACAGATGTGTAATTAGTATTCCTGCCAAAATCAGGCATATACTGCTTATATGCACCTGTGACATGGGGCCGCATCTCCACATATCCTCCTTCTAGACCTTGGCAGAGCAACGCCCTGCCACACTGTTTTTTGTTTTTTCAAACACTATAACTTCAATGCTAAAACCAAAAGCATAGAGATCATGGGTGCAATGCTCTGCAGGCTTAAATGCAAACATATAATAAATTCCCTTTTTTTTTTTAAAAAGAAAAAAAATATTTTTTATGTTTTTATTTCATTCTTGGTGTATTTATTTTTTATTTTTTATCATAAGCTTAACTATGCCTTTAAAGTTGGTATTTAATTATTATCCACTTAACAACCAGCAGCGTACCCTTGGGTCAATGGACCAGAATGATGCCTGCTGCCGCAGGCATCAACCCCAAACTGTTTTTTAGCGCTGGCAGTTGGCTCTCTTGTGATAGCAATCAGAGCTGCCTATTGGTGTCACAAATGATCTTTACATTCCTTGTGACAGCAATAAAAGTGATAAAAAAAAAGCAACAGTGTAAAAAAAAAAAAAAAATGAATTAAAAATAAAAATGTAAGTGCACCTGTTCCCCGCCCCATGCTAGCACAAAAATGTAAATGTAAATATATGTAAATAAGTAACATCATTCATCAGTCACATCATTAATGAAGCCTGCATGCCTTCGGGGGCAAACCAGGCCCTTAGGTCCGGTAGGGATTTTAAGGGGAATCTCCTACACCGAAAAAACAGTGTGGGGGTCCCCCAAAATCCATACCAGACCCCTATCCGAGTACGCAGCCAGGCCGGTCAGGAAAGGGGGTGGGGACGAGCGAGTGCCCCCCCTCCTGAGCTGTACCAAGCCGCATGCCCTCAACATGGGGGGGTGCTTTGGGGAAGGGGGGCCGCGCAGCCCCCCACCCCACAGCACCTTGTCCCCATGTTGATGAGGACAAGGGCCTCTTCCCGAAAAACCCTGGCCATTGGTTGTCAGGGTTTGCGGGCGAGGGGCTTTACGGAATCCGGGAGCCCCCTTTAATAAGGGGGCCCCTGGATGCCGGCCCCCCACCCTATGTGAATGAGTATGGGGTACAATGTACCCCTACCCATTCCCCTGTGAAAAAAAATGTAAAAAAAACCACAACACACAAGGTTTAAAAATAATGTATTGCACTGCTCCGGGGGTCTTCCGTCTTAGGGGGTCTTCTCGCCGGACTCCTCCGCTATCTTCTGCTCTTTTACTAGCTCTTTTACTAGCGGAGGAGCCCGGCTTTCTTCTTCGCCGCAGCCGCCCGGGGGTCTTCTTCTGACTTCAGGGGTCTTGTCCCCCTCTTTGGTTCTTCTTGCCGGGCCTCCACTTTCTTCCTTTAGCTCTTTTACTAGCGGAGGCCCGGTCTTCCGTCGTCGCCGCCCCTTCTTCCGACTTTGGGGTCTTGTCCCCATCTTCGTTTCTTCTTGCCGGGTCACAGCTTCTTCTTCTAGCTCTTTTACTAGCGGTGGCCCAGTCTGCTGCTGCCGCCGCCACCACCACCGCCTTCCGTTCTTCTTCTGCTTCTTCCTTCTTGAGATGTTGACTCTCCGGCCGCAATGTCAGGGACGCAGTGTGCGGCGACTTATATAGGGACAAGGGGCGGGGTCACCGGTTGATGTCACATGTGACCGCGCCCCCTTATGATGTCACAGTCCCAGCATCCTCCAGGATGTCAGTGGCTCCCACGACGGGGCTCACAGGGTGTCAATCTCTCCGATAAAAGCGGCGAGATTGACACAATATCGCGGTCACCTACTGTAGGTACAGATCAGCATATTTTTTATATAACACAGGCACAGGGGCACATAACATTATATTATAGAGGGGACGGGAGGATTTTTATAGTTATTATGAGAGCAACAGGAGCAAAGGGGCAGGCAATGATATAAGCAGACAGGAAGGGAGGGAGGGGGAGAGGACGGAGGAAGACAGGAGAGCTGAAGATGACGGAGGCACGTAAACTGACCACGATGTCAGGGCTCAGCAGCCATGAGATACCATGGTCAGTTTACTGGGGGGAGGGTATAACCAGGTATTTAGGTGATAGAAGGGGCCAAATTACACATCACAAGCACTGCGCTGTATAACACGCTTTAAGGGAACAGGGTCTGTTTTATTTTTGGTTAACAAACGCTTTAATGCTAAAGAACTATGAGAGACAAATGTATTTATTTAAAGGGGGTGTGAGAAAGATTAAATTAAAGGGGTTGTAAAGCCAGAAGATTTTTTATCTTAATGTATTCTATGCATTAAGATGAAAAAAACGTCTGCGTACAGCAGCCCCTCTGAGCCCTCCTAATACTTACCTGAGCCCATCTAGATCCATCGATGTTGCAGGAGTGTTTTGTCTACCTGGGACTCATTGGCTGAGACAGCAGCGCGGCACCATTGGCTCCTGCTGCTGTCAATTAAAGTAAGACAGCCAATGAAGAAAGAAAGGGGATGGAGCCGAGCCACAACTCTATGTCTGAATGGACACAGGGAGCTGTTGCTTGGCTCTGGTGCCCCCATAGTAAGTTGCTTTCAGTGGGGACACTCGTCAGGAGGGATGGGCAAGGAGCACCTAAGAGGGACCTGAGAAGAGGAGGATCTGGGCTGCTCCGTGCAAATTCACTGCACAGAGGTGGTAAGTATAGCATGTTTGTTATGTTTAACAAAAAAAAAAGACTTTACCATGACTTTAAGCATGCTAATCATATTTGGAATCATGGCAATGTGTACAGCAATCATCACTAGTGCTCTTGGTAGAAGTACTAGGGCACATACCTTGGCTGCTAGCATCTAGCAATGCCACTATCATTGTTGTTATTCATTTGAATGTACCTTTTAATGCCCATTTATTTTAGATGGCTTGGTTCTAGATGTAAGCTCTCTGGTGAATCACTGTCTTGTTTCTGTGTTTAATGCAGTAAGTTTAATGCACCACCTGTCTCAGCATGCACAGAAGAACTATCTGGATAACTGGACACACACCTGCTGTCATCCAGAATGAATTTAATTGGTGTTCCCTTTCACCTTGGAACATCTTGCAGGCACAAACATGTCAGTATGAATCTTTACGGCAGACAGCCTTGTAACAAGGATAACAATGACTAGGTAATGCACAGGCAGATTGGGCATACACATCCTTCTAACAATACAAGACTCTTGCAAAACGATAGACACAGATGTTCTGGTGCCTGTTATTAGACTATAGTCCCAAACTAGAAGACAAATGAACTGGGACATTTGACAGTTTAGCCTAATTGCCTAATAGGTGACAGTCCAAAACTGCTCTGTACATTTCTCTGTTATAATAACAACATCACTGAGCTCTGCTAGCATGGCAGAATGATTGGCATCCCTCAGAATAATCTGGTTCATATTAGATTAAGGGCTCAGAATAGGTTAAAGGTCATATACATTGTTGATCACTCTTAAAGTGGATGTAAACCCTCACATATACCCAGTGAAGTGAACAGCCTCAGATGATACACAAAGATTAAACAAATCTCCCTACATACGTTTGGTATGTATCTATGCTGTCTTCATCTTTATATACTGTTTAGAAAGTGTACATCATTTTAGGAGATTTTTTCTTCCTGGTTGGCACTGCAGTGAAGCCTGGGCATACAGCCAAGACAGCCGATTGGAGGAAAGGCACACACCCCCTCTCCTCATAGGTAGAGACTTTCAGCTCTGTTTGTTGAATAGTTCAGGGCTCTGCTAATCTATTTATAGCATCCTCTCCAACACAAAACTCAGGCTGCTTTTATCACAGGTGACATAGAACTTGTCAGGAGTTATCAGGCTGATAACAAAAGAATAGAGCAGGAGACAGCTACAGGACATAGTGCTTTGAAGAGAGATAACAAAACACTGCAGATATATTTGCCCAGTAGGGATGAGCTGAACACCCCCATTTTCAGTTCACACCAGAACCTGCGAACAGACCAAAAGTTTGCGCAAACTTTAGAACGCCATTAAAGTCTATGGGACTCGAATGTTCAAAATCAAAAGTTCTAATTTTAAAGACTAATATGCAAGTTATTGTCCTAAAAATGGTTTGGGGACCTGGGTCCTGCCCCAGGGGACATGTATCAATGAAAAAATGTTTTAGAAATGTCAGTTTTTTCAGGAGCACTGATTTTATTGATGCTTAAAGTGAAAAAAAAAGTGAAATATTCCTTCAAGTATCGTACCTGGGGTGTGTCTATAGTGTGCCTGTAAAGTGGTATGTTTCCCGTGCTTAGAACAGTCTCTGCACAAAATTACATTTTTAAAGGAATAAAGGTAATTTAAAACTGCTTGCGGCTTTAATGTAATGTTGGGTCCCGAAACATGGATGAAAATCAGTGAGACAAACTGCATGGGTACCCCCCCCCCCCCAGTCCATTACCAGGCCCTTTGGGTCTTGTATGGATATTAAGAGGAACCTCGCACCCAAATTAAAAAAAGGAAAGACATAGGGCCCTATATACTCTGAACAGTAGTATACAGGCGGTGCAAACAAGACAGGGACTGTAAGTTTGTTGTTACGTACAATCTGATTGTAATTTTGGACTGGTACATTTTTAAACCCCAGTCAAAAAATCTATTTTTAAGCTTTTTGTAAAACATAGGGAAGGGTTATCACCCCTGTAACATTTGTTTTGCTGTCTGTGCACTTCTTCAGAAGATTCCACCTCACTTTCTGTCCCAATGACAAATGTTTTTTGAAAATTTGGGGTTTTTAGTGAAACAAGGATTGGTAATAAAGCATCAGTGGAGAGGAGACGCGTTTTTTCCATATCAACTTTTACAGGAGAGAATTTCCCTTCCTAGGGGTAGATTTCAACTACCTGTTGTCTGCTTCCGTTTGCAAGTAGGAGTCATTTGTAACTTGGATGCTTGAAGGTAAGGGCCTGCCCTATATACTCTGCAGAAATGTGGGCCTTAGGTTTTGGTGTTGCCACAACACTGTAAGCCCTCACAGTTACTCTTGGTGGGCACTGGAATACACTGCTGTGAACTATTATATCAAGAATTGTAATCACATGCCAATGTTGAACAGTAGTAGAAAATGTGGGTCTTTGGTGGTGGTGGTGCTAGTGCCACAACAGTTACTCTTGGTGGGTGCTGGAACTGGCCCTGCTGTGAAATATTATATCAAGAATTGTAATTGCATGCACCTGTTGAATAGGGGCAGAAAAATTGGGCCTTTGGTGGTGGTAGTAGTTGTGGTATTGCCACAACACTGTAAGCCCTCACAGTTACTCTTGGTGGGTGCAGGAATGGGCCTTGCTGTGAAATATTAGATTAAGAATTGTAATTACATGTCCATGTTGAACAGGGGCTGAAAATTGGGCCATAGGCACTAGTGCTGGTGCCACAACAATGCAACCCCTCACAGATACTCTAGTTGGAGAGCAGGCATGAGCCCTGCTGCAAAGTATTGCATCAAAAATTGTAATTACATGCTCTTGTTAAACAGGGGCTGAAAAATTGGGTCTTAGGCAGTAGTGCTAGTGCCAAAACACTGCAACCCCTCACAGATATTGTAGTTTAGCACAGCAACGAACCCTCCTGCAAAATATTGCATTAAAAATTGTTACACAGGGGCTGAAAAATTGGGCCTTAGTTACTGGTGGCGTCACCCAGAACCAAAAATGTTCTTACAAGCTATCAGCTTGATCATTGGGGAGGAAGAGGATAGTCACTCAGCATAACAGGATAGTCACTCAGCATCAGCATAGGCAGTCTTGAAAGGATCTAACATTTCAAAAAAAAATATTCAGTTACATCACCATCAGGTGCTTGGTAGCTGGTGGTGATCCAAGACTTATTCATTTTTATGAAGGTCAGCCAATCAACCGAGTCGGTGGACAGGCACACCCTGTGATCGGTTAAAAAGCCTCCAGCAGCACTGAATGTGCATTCCGAAAGAATTCTGTGCAAGCTCTGGCCAGTGATCCATCCTCAAGACCCAGTAACCCAGAGGATTTTCAGTGGGAAAGGTGTCCAATTCTGATCTTGCCCGTAGGTATTCCTGCACCATGTAAATCAGACGCTGGAGATGGTTGCTGGAACCAATCATACCTTGGGGCTGCGGACTAAAAAATTGTCTGAACACATCGGTCAGGTGGCCACCTTCTCCACCGCTCCTTCTGTGACTGACCAAAGCCTCAGCAACACGTTGTCCAGGGCCAGGAATTTATAAACTCCTAGTCTCTGGGAACGCGTTGCACAGGCCTTTCTGCAAGGCCTCCTGAAGATGTTTCATCCTCTGCTCCCTCTGCGACGGCAAGATAAGGTCTGCAACCCTATCCTTGTAATGTGGATCAAGGAGGGTTGCCAGCCAGTAATGATCCCTCTCCTTGATCCAACAAATACGAGGATCCTTTGCAGACTTTGCAGGATCAGGGAGGCCATGCAGTGTAGATTAGCTGAGGCATTCTGTCTGGAGTCCTCTGGGTTACTAAGGACGATATGATCCACAGCCACCTCCTTCCAGCCACGTACAAGTCTATGGGTTTCTTGGAACTACGAATGATCCCTTAAAGACTGCTGCTGATGCTGCGTGCTAGGCTCCACCTCCATGCTGACACAATCCTCCTCCTCCTCCACCTCCTCTTCCTGTGTGATCGGCCGGCCAGCAGGAATGCTGTCTGGATAAAGGGGGCCTTGAGAGGTAAGGAAGTCCTCCTCTTTCTGCCTCTGTTCTGCCTCAAATGCCCTGTTCATTATTCCACACAGCGTGTGCTCCAACAGGTGGACAAGAGGGACAGTGTCACTGATGCATGCACTGTCACTGCTCACCATCCTCGTGCCCTCCTCAAATGATGACAGGACAGTGCATGCATCCCTGATCATGGCCCACAGGCGTGGGGGAAAAAAACAAGCTCCCCTGATCCTGTCCTGGTGCCATAGTCGCACAGGTACTCATTGATGGCCCTCTGCTGCATGTACAGCTGCTGGAGCATGGCCAACTTTGAGTTCCACCTGGTTGGCATGTCACAGATTAGGCGGTTCTTGGGCATGTTAAATTCCTTTTGGAGGTCAGCCAGGCAAGCACTGGCATTGTATGACCGGCAGAAATACACACAGACTTTCCTGGTTTGCCTCAGGACATCCTGTAAGCCCAGGTACCTTCCCAAGAACCGCTGCACCACCAAGTTAAGGACGTGAGCCAAACAGGGCACATGGGTCAGTTGTCCGTGTCGGAGGATGGAGAGGAGGTTGGTGCCATTGTCGCAAACCACCATTCCTGGCTTAAGCTGGCATGGCGTCAACCACCTCTCAGCCTGCCCCTACAGAGCTGACAGAATCTCTGCCCCAGTGTGGCTCCTATCCCCCAAGCACACCAGCTCAAGCACTGCATGGCATTTTTTGCCTGCGTACTTGCGTAGCCCCTTGAACGCCTACGGAGCACCACTGGTTCCGAGAACAAAGCACGGAAAGAGGCCATGGAGGAAGAAGAAGAGGAGGGGGTGGAGGAGAGAGGTGTGTCAGAATCACCAGTAGTAGAATTTTGGAGGCATGGTGGCAGAACAACCTCCAACACTACTGCACCTTCACCTGCATCCTTCCCATCTGGCAGCAGAATCACCCAATGCGCCGTGAAAGATAGGTAACATCCCTGTCCATGCCTGCTGGACCATGAGTCAGCGGTAATATGCACCTTACCGCTGACTGCCCTGTCCAGCGAGGCCAATACATTGCCTTGCACATGATATATAGATAGAAAAGGGACCCAGGCGCTACCTCAAGAATATATATGTTATAGGGTACACCCTTATTGTATAAGGTGATCTGAGGTCTATCTGCTATGTTGAGCCTATATCCCGTGGAGAATGGGAGGAGAGAAGCCGCAGAATCCTCCACAGTATAAAAAGTACAGGAAACCAAACTATATACTCCAAAGCAACTGGAAAAATTCTCTGTACTTATATGTAGCTTAGGTGTATAGTAACAATCACAGGGTATAGTCCAAATAATCCCCCTATTATCTATATACACCTACTAGATCTATGAGGGTACTATGTAGTAGGGATAGTATAAGTTGATAAGGTATATCACATCATTGATACATAAGTAGACATAACCAAGAAGTAAAGTTAGAAGGACAGTAATTGACCTATATAGCTCAATATAACTTTAAACGTATCTAGCTCTATATAATTCATTCAGTCCTCATTAGATATAGTGCAATCAGTCCACATTAGGAATCTCCAAACTAGTATAACAGGTGTCTCAGTCCGATTCACTGGGATAGTTGGATATTAGGTAAAGTCCACACCAAATGTGAGAAAATTGGCGAAAAAGGATGAGTGTGCAAAGATGCAAAAAAATTGCAAAAATTGCAAAAAATCTAAAATGTGCAAAATACCAAAAAGTTACAATAAGAAATTATATATTATATATAAAATATATAAAAAAATAAATAAAAATAAATATAAATATGAGTGATAAATAAACCTATGCAAAACCAAAGTGCAGGAGGAGCGTATGCTCAAAATACTTTATACTCTAATGTGCTAAAGTCTGCAAGATATCACAAAAAGTTCCTTAGGAGAAAGTTCTATATACAACGCATCTTCATATGGCTGGACCATAAGGTGACGTTAGTGCTCATTCAAAAATCGGTGACTTCTGTGCTCACCCCCTCAGGTCCCCACTCACCAGATCCCTGTACCCCCCAGGGGGTAATTGTGCGTGTAAATCCCAATCTCCATACGCTTGTCAACCAGATCATCCACCTTTTTTCACTTCTCTGTTATGCAGGTGATTTCTCTTTAGGTCAGATGCAGGCAAGCCAGAAGATCCTCAGGGAGATGAAAGGATATATTCCATAGTGCAGTAACTTTTTGTCCCCAAAAAAGCTTTTTATTCGTTAAAAAGTTTTTAATTACAGACCGGCCCAAAAGCCATAAAAATCATCAAAAAACAGAAAATATACGATTAAGATAAAAATAAAAATATAAAAAATAATACTAAGTAATACTTAATAATACTACTACTAGACACCATACTGCCCATATAGGAAGAGTTTGAAGATTTGTTTTCTCTACACCACCATTCTCATCAGTAATAGGCACATTAGTCCCTCATGCACATCAGCTGGAAGGTCCACGTATTCTAGAGCATAAGGGCACAAGAGGGACGTGTGGAACACATATCACAGCATGTGATTGTTTGGAGCACTTCAGCACTTTATGCTGCTGAAGTGCTAAAGACCACATAACGCCCATATAGGAAGAGTTTGAAAATTTATTATGAATTGAACTTTTCTTGAGACTATTGAATAAATGAACATCAGCAACAGGATTATTAGCAGAATTTGTTTTTTTTATAGCGCATGTTTCTTTCTTTATTTTTGCTGTCCTTAAAGGCACAATGTATGACTAAAATCGCTCATGTCCCCAGCCACTTCTCAACTAGCTCAAAGACATTCCAAACTCATTCACTTACTTTTTTCCTAAGGTTCCTAGCTCCTGGGAGAACTACCAATAACCAACCAAGGGGAAGCACCATTCCCCAGATGCCTCCCAGTTTTGTAACAATTCAAGTATTAAAATTGTAAATGCCCCACCTACAAAGACCCCTTGACCAACTAAGCTGCTGTGACAATTTTTTTTAAATGAATACCTCCCCACTATCCTTGAATTACAATGAAATGGAAGTCTAAGGTGAGTGGGTGATGAAATGTTCGCTCTCCCTGGACTTTTCAAGTTCATTATCCTTTATCCTTCACTTGACCAATCTTTGAGGCTCCACCCTACCCATCTTCAGCTTTCAATCTGGTAAAACCTTTACTCCCTTATAAATTGAGCTGATTATTTTAACCCTATCGGACATGTTCCTCCCCTTCATTTTTCTCTTAAAAGGGTCTCACTTCAATTTAAATATGTTTTTTACACTTCATGCCATACTAGTATTATCTGCAACAGAACAGTGAAAAAGATGGATGCCGCATCCAACGGTGGTTTGGACTTGAATAGCATATGTGCACTCCACTGTCCTGGCCACGACTGTACACACTTGGCAGCAGAGATAATAAATACACTTCCTTCTGCTCTGTGGTTTCAATCAAAGGACATGACATCTCCTATCCTGCACTAAACAATCATTGTTATGATGTAAAGGAAAACCTCACCTTACATGAAAATAAACAGAAATCTGTTTTTCACACCAGAATTAGATATATAAGAGCAGTTATGTTTATGTATAACTTGTTGGATGATTATCAGGAATGGATATTTGATTAATCAAAATTTGCTCTCTGTGCACATTACTTGTTGATGTTTAAATAAAGAACAAATAATTTGCCTGTCTTGCAAAGGATTATATATTTGCAAATACGACTGTAGAGTCTGCTTTACAAACATACATTGTTAATGCTAGTAAAGTTATACCTTCAAAAGGCAAGTCCACTCAAAAGTAAAATTTCAGTTTTTGGTAAACAGTGGATTGTTAAGCAACTAACAATTTCGTGTGTCTTAAAATCGAATGTGCAATAGCCCAGTGCATTATTCCAAGTACCATTCATTAATAAAAGTGTATAAAAATACTCACAAAAGCACAACAAGTGCACAAACACATAGTACATCCTATGACAGGGTCTCTTGGCCCTCCATGACCTGAATAATCAATATGGCAGAGCATGAAAACACTGCACAAAACAATTCAAGATTTTTATTGTGTTTCAAGGGATATGCCCTCTTCCTCAGAGCTTGGCTTGTGCTCAAAGTCTCTGGAATTGGAGAAGAGAATGCTAGTGGAGTGTTATTAGCCAAATGGAGCAATACAGTTACATGTACCCTGGTGAACATGAAATGCAGTTCTCCTTCATGACATATGGATTGTACAGGGTTATGAGTTTGTCAGCAGCCGCCTCTTGCAGAAAGCGCCAATAGAGATTATTAAAATAGCAAATACTTTTGAAAGTTTTAACAATTTTCTAAATTTTTTCTTGACTCCATTGGTGGTATTGTTGAGCTGGAATTTCTTTCTTCCCACAGCAATTATGAGTAATCTACACTAGGCTGTATGTTTTAAATAATATGATCCTATGAATAATAAAGAAGAACATTAAAAACACAAGAAGGTGAGTGAGAACTCTGGGGTTACCAGCGAGAGAGCCCCAAGATGGACAAAAACTTGGTGTGGAATCATGGCAGAAAGCATGCTAAAGCAAAAACTGAAGTCCCAAATAGAAGACAGATCATTATAAAGAAACACTACCTGTATCTGATGTGCTGTCAGGCACTTGCAGTCCTTGTATAGTTGATCTAGGTATGAGATTAAGAAGCAGCACCAGAGCAAATCAATGAATGTACTGACAAAAAGCATGCTAATAGGAAAAGCAAGCAGAGTGAGAGAAATTAGCTCAATAAGGTCTCCTTTTATTGTCTAGTCACAGGCTGGGAAGAGTCCAGGATGACCTTGACTTTGGTTGAATAAGCCTGGCCATCATACTGAGGATATCTAGTGGAAGAAAAAAATACCATGAGGGAAATCTTTGAATTGAAGGTGAATATTGCAGTAAAATATTGTTCTTAAATTTTATCTTTTTATTGACTATTTATTTTTAGTTTGTTATTTTATAGACACAAAAAAATAGTGCAAACTAATAAAAAAAATAATGTGAAAAAAGTGCAACAAATGAAAAACCACAAGTGAGAAAAAAGTCCTTTAACCACTTGCTTACTGGGCACTTAAACCCCCCTCAGTCCCAGACCAATTTTCAGCTTTCAGCGCTGATGCACTTTGAATGACAATTGCGCGGGCATACAACACTGTACCCAAATTAAATTTTTATCATTTTTTTCCCACAAATAGAGCTTTCTTTTGGTGGTATTTAGTTACAGCTCGGAGTTTTATTTTTTGCTAAACAAACAAAAAAAGATGCAAAAAAAAAAAAAAAAAATCATGTTTTAATAGTTTGTTATAAAATTTTGCAAACGGGTCATTTTTCTCCTTCATTGAAGTGCGCTGATAAGGCGGCACTGATAGGCTGCATTGGTGGGCACTGATGGGCTGCATTGGTGGGCACTGATAGGCTGCATTGGTGGGCACTGATAGGCTGCACTGGTGGGCACTGATAGGCATAGTTAAGGCGGCACTAATAGGCACAGATAAGGCGGCACCGATGGGCACAGATAAGGCGGCACTGATGGGCAAAGATGGGCACAGATAAGATGGCACAGATGGGTGGCACGGATAAGTGGCACGGATGGGCACTGATAGGTACCACAGATAGATGGGACTGATGGGCACTGATAGGTGGCACTGATAGGTGGCTCTGATAGGTGGCACTGCTGGGCACTGATGGGCGGCACTGCTGGGCACTGATGGGCGGCACTGCTGGGCACTGATGGGCGGCACTGGGGTGCAGCACCTTTGAGGCAGATTGGGTGGCACTGTGGGTGGCACTGTGGGTGGCACTGTGGGTGGCACTGTGGGGTGGCACTGTGGGTGGCACTGTGGGTGGCACTGTGGGCACTATGGGCACAGACGGGGGGCACTTACTTTTACTTTTAAATCTACTTCAGGATGGCACTGCGGGAGGCAGGTGGGCACTGGCAGGTGGCATGTGGTGCCTTGCATTGCTGGCCGTGATCGGGACTGATGTCCCGATCACGGCCGCCGGTGATCGGCTTTTTTTTTTCTCCTCGCGCTGTCAGCACGAGGAGGAATAATAGCCGATTACCGGCTCCGTTCTATCACATGATCAGCTGTCATTGGCTGACAGCTGATCACGTGATAAGGGGTCGGGATCGACCCCTTACACGGATCGGTGATCAGGCGAGTCTCACGGACTCGCCGATCACAGAGCGCGCCGCGCGCGCCCCTCAGGGGGCGCGCAGGCCGCTCGTAAACCGGGACGACGTCAATAGACGTAGTCCCAGTAATCTAGGTCTGCGCTAATGCCGTCATTCGGCAATAGCGAGGATCCCAAGTGGTTAATACAGTAATAATAGAGCTAAAAATAGTCTCAAATACTTAAATTAGGTGGATACAAGACACACAACCAATGATAAATATTTTGGTTGTATTGTGTCAAAAATAAATTTCAAATTGTAACAAAAAAATCAAAATTGTAACAAAACAACAAAGTACAAAGAGAACAGAAACTTTTTTAGGATGCCGCCCCTCACACTCAGGGAATCCTGTATTAAACTTCTGGAGGATAAACAAACAATCGCACTCAGAAGGGGAATCCTGTATTAAATTTCTGGAGGATGAACATACAATCAAAAGGAGTCAGATGGCCTCTTACCGGATCTGATAGGCCCCAAATTATAAGGGTCAAAATAACCTCATGACAACAACCCACTGTAGTGATTATAAAGCCGATCAGCTCATGAAGTTGGGTCAGCGGCTCTCTCTCATCCAAAGCGACAAGCTGAAACACTCACTCCATAGACTCTGGCAACTTCAGTAGTCAGCTGCGGTGATTCCCTTTGATTTGATCAGAAGGGATGGCAGCTTTCTCCCGTAATGGATAGCAGAATAAATCTGATGATCTTTCCTTTTCTTTCCTTTCCAGCAGTTCCTCCAGCGTATATATTTAAATTATTTGTTTAAAAAAGGAAGAAGGAGAGCTTCATAGTGCAGTAAAGTCTTTGGTATTTATTTTAAAAACAGAAGATTTTTTGTGCATAGCACAGAAATATACACACAGCTTCTAACTTCTCATCAGCTGGTGCGTGGTGACATCACAGGGTTCTCTGCAACCAACGCGTTTCCTTGTGAAACGTATGAAGTGAATTTAACTGCATACATTAGAGTTGAAGATGCATTAATTCATTATTTAATCTGTATATTAAATAGGAGGTAGATTCTGGCTCAAAACTTCTTATTTCTTCAGCCTGGTTTCAACCAGCAGGGGTCTTTGCATAAATAAGAATTGTGTCAAGACTGGAATATGTATTATATGAAGATCATTGTTAACAGCCACTTGTTGATCTGCTTGGAAATATATTATATTTTCTTTTCTAAAAGACAGAGAAGGATTGTATGCAATAGGAAATTGATAGACCACACAGTATTATTTATTCACTGAAATTTAGAGCACTTCTATTTTGACACCATTGTAAGTCTATGCCAGATTTTTGATAATGTTGCTTTATCTGATGTGACAAGATGGCTACAGATAGAAATGCTAGAGGACTGTTTTTCAAAGTGATTTCTCAACAAAATAAAGCCTGGAGAAACAGGTGGATGGATGGGCATGTTTTTGTTATTAAATATTGAGAAAATGGTGTGCTCCGTTTGTACTACTCAGAAACAGGTACATGCATTAATGTACTTAGCTTAGATAAACGTAAAATGTTTTTGAGTCAGCCATTGTTATCTATGGAAATTAAAGGGTTACTTTTTTTGGATATTGTCTCATAAAAATCTATTTGTTGTTTTTCTGGCATGTATTTACGCTGTCTTGGGTCATCATTGGATAGATTCATAGCAGCAAGGGTCATTAGCTCCCACTGCTGTCAATCAAATCCAGTGACATGGCGGCGGGGCTGAGTCCTGCTATCAGTGTCAATGGATGCAGCAGCAGGACTCAGGAGCGCACCTGCATGAGTGTCCCCATGGAAAGCGGCACTCATGAAGGTGAGGGGAACCCATAAAAGGAGGATGGGGCCATTCTGTGCAAAACCCTTAAAAAAATAACTTTAACCTTTCTACAGTACACATGTATAATGTGTCAGTTCCAATGACATGCAGCAAACAGACTTTTTACAGGGTGCAAGAGGCTGGAGTATATACTTTACTGAGAGCAGGGGTCAGGAGTGTATAATGTTCATAGTGTAGGTGTCAAAATGTTGTCAAGGCAAGAGTACAGGGATCAGGAGTCAGAGAACAAGAGTATTTAAAACACAGAGCATAAAGAATAGGAGTAAATAATGTATGGAGTGCACGGGACAGGAGTATGCAACTCACAAAGCGCAAACCTCACAAAGCGCAGAGGGTCAGGAGTACATAACACACTGTACACAGAGAATAGGAGTATGCAATGCACAGAGCACAAATGACAGGAGTATGTGGGGTGCAGGGGTCACTAGTATGCAATGAAAATACTGAAAGGTTCAAGATTGTTTTACACACAGAATGCGGGGTCAAGCAACGCACAGACTGCAGGAATCAGGAGTCTTTAGCATAAAGGGCAGGAGTTAGAAGTATGCAACACATAGTGTCAAGAGTAGGGATGAGCCGAACACCCCCCGGTTCGGTTCGCACCAGAACTTTCGAACGGACCCCAAATTCGAACGAACTTTAGAACCCCATTGAAGTCTATGGGACTCGAACGTTCGAAATTAAAAGTGCTAATTTTAACGGCTAATATGCAAGATACTGTCCTAAAAAGGGTTTGGGGACCTGGCTCCTGCCCCAGGGGACATGGGCCAATGCCTAAAATGTTTTTAAAAATGGCCGTTTTGGCGGGAGCACTGATTTTAATGATGATTAAAGTGAAAAAAAAAGTGAAATATTTCTTTAAATATGGTGCCTGGGGGGTGTCTGTAGTATGCCTGTGAAGTGCCACCTGTTTCCCGTGTTTAGAACAGTCCCTGCACAAAATGACATTAAACAGAAATAACATCATTGAAAACTGCTTGTAGTTTTAATGTTATATCTGGTTCCTGCAATATGGTTGAAAATCATTGAGAAAATGCCATGGGTAGCCCTCCCTGCCCATTACCAGCCCCTTTGGGTCTTATACGCATATTAAGGGGAACCCCGTACCCATATTAAAAAACGGAAATGCATGTGGCCCCCAGGCCCTATATACTCAGAACAGCAGTATACAGACGGTGCAAACAAGACAGGGACTGTGTAGGTTTGTTGTGTTAAGTTGAATCTGTTTTTAATTTTCAACTGGTACATTTTTAAAGTGTAGCTCCAGTCAAAAAAACGATTTTTAAGCTTTTTGGAAAACATAGGGAAGGGTTATCACCCCTGTATAATTTGTTTTGTCGTACATCTTTTTTCATCTTACTTGCTGTTGTCTCCTTCCATTTGCAAGTAGGAGATGTTTGTAAGTTGGATGTTTGAAAGTAGGGGCCTGCCCTATATGCTCTGCAGAAATGGCAGAACAAGGTGTTGGTTTTGCCACAACATTGTAAGCCCTCAAAGTGACTCCTGCTGAGCGCTGGAGCGCCCTGCTATGAACGATTATATCAAGAATTGTAATTACATGCCATTGTTGAACAGTGGTAGAAAAATTGACCTTTGGTGGTTGTGGTGCTGGTGCCACAACACTATAAGTCCTCACAGTTACTCTGGGTGGGCACAGGAACGGGCCCTCCTGTGAAATATTATATCAAGAATTGTAATTACATGTCCCTGTTAAACAGGGGCAGAAAAATTGGGCCTTAGGCACTGGTACTGGTGCCACGACACTGCAACCTCTCCCATATACTCTAGTTTTATTGCAGGAATTAGCCCTGCTGCAAAGCATTGCATCAAAAATTGTAATTAAACGCCCCTGTTAAACAGGGGCAGAAAAATTTGGCCTTAGGCACTGGTGCTGGTGCCACCACACTGCAACCTCTCCCATATACTCTAGTTTTATTGCAGGAATTAGCCCTGCTGCAAAGCATTGCATCAAAAATTGTACTTTAACGCCCCTGTTAAACAGGGGCAGAAAAATTGGGCCTTAGGCACTGGTGCTGGTGCCACCACACTGCAACCTCTCCAATGTACTCTAGTTTTATTGCAGGAATTAGCCCTGCTGCAAAGCATTGCATCAAAAATTGTAATTAAACGCCCCTGTTAAACAGGGGCAGAAAAATTGGGCTGATGGCATCACCCAGAACCAGAAATGTTCTTCCAACATATCAGCGGAGGAGGAAGAGGATAGACAATCAACATAACAGGACAGTCACTCAGCATCAGCATAGGCAGTCTTGAAGGGATGTGATATTTCAAAAAAAATTATTCAGTTACATCAACTTCAGGTGCTTGGTAGCTGTGGGTGATCCAAGACTGATTCATCTTGATGAAGGTCAGTCGATCAACTGATTCGGTGGACAGGCGCACCCTGTGATCGGTAACATGAAGGTGCGTTCCGAAAGAACGCTGGATGCAGGACAGGCCAGTAGCTCAATTGCATACTGTGCAAGCTCTGGCCAGTGATCCATCCTCAAGACCCAGTAAGCCAGAGGATTTTCTGTGGGAAAAGGTGTCCAAGTCTGACCTTGCCCCTAGGTATTCCTGCACCATGTAAATCAGACGCTGGCGATGGTTGCTGGAACCGATCATACCTTGGGGCTGCGGACTAAAAAATTGTCTGAAAGCATCAGTCAGACGGCCACCGTCTCCACCGCTCCTTCTGACCGATGCCTCAGCAACACGTTGTCCAGGACCAGGAGTTTGTAACCTCACAGTCTCTGGGAAGGCGTTGCACAGACCTTTCTGCAAGGCCTCCCGGAGATGTCTCATCCTCTGCTCCCTCTGCGATGGCAAGATAAGGTCGGCAACCTTACCCTTGTACCGTGGATCAAGGAGAGTGGCCAGCCAGTAATGGTCCCTCTCCTTGATCCGAAGAATACGAGGATCCTTCCGCAGGCTTTGCAGGATCAGGGAGGCCATGCAGCGTAGGTTAGCTGAGGCATTTGGTCCGGAGTCCTCTGGGTCACTAAGGGCAATATGATCCGCAGCTACCTCCTCCCAGCCACGTACAAGTCCACGTGTTTCTTGGGACTGTAAATCATCCCTACAAGACTGCTGCTGCTGAGTGCCAGCCTCCACCTTCATGCTGACACAATCATCCTCCTCCTCCTCTTCCTCCTCCTCATCCTCTTCCTGTGTGATGGGTGGCACAGCAGGAACACTGTCTGGATAAAGGGGGCCTTGAGAGGCAAGGAAGTCCTCCTCTTCCTGCCTCTGTTCTGCCTCAAGTGCCCTGTCCATTATTCCACGCAGCGTATGCTCCAAGAGGTGGACAAGAGGTACAGTGTCACTGATGCATGCACTGTCACTGCTCACCATTCTTGTGGCCTCCTCAAACGGTGACAGGACAGTGCATGCATCCCTGATCATGCCCCACTGGCATGGTGAGAAAAAACCAAGCTCCCCTGACCCTGTCCTGGTGCCGTAGTCACACAGGTACTCATTGATGGCCCTCTGCTGCGTGTGCAGTCGCTGCAGCATGGCCAACGTTGAGTTCCACCTGGTGGGCATGTCACATATAAGGCGGTTCTTGGGCAGGTTTAACTCCTTTTGGAGCTCAGCCAGCCGAGCACAGGCATTAAATGATCGGCGGAAATGCACACAGACTTTCCTGGCCTGCTTCAGGACATCCTGTAAGCCGGGGTACCTGCCCAAGAACCGCTGCACCACCAGGTTAAGGACGTGAGCTACACAGGGCACATGGGTCAGTTGTCCCTGTCGGAGGGCGGAGAGGAGGTTGGTGCCATTGTCACAAACCACCATTCCTGGCTTAAGCTGACGTGGCGTCAACCACCTCTCGGCCTGCCCCTGCAGAGCTGACAAAACATCCGCCCCAGTGTGGCTCCTGTCCCCCAAACAAACCAGCGCAAGCACGGCATGGCATTGTTTTGCCTGCGTACTTACGTAGCCCCTGGAACGCCTACAGAGCACCGCTGGTTCTGAGGACAGAGCACTGGAAGAGGCCATGGAGGAAGAAGAAGAGGAGGGGGTGGAGGAGAGAGGTGTGTCACAACCAATAGTAGCATTTTGGAGGCGTGGTGGCGGAACAACCACCAACACTACTGCACCTTGTCCTGCATCCTTCCCAGCTGCCAGAAGAGTGACCCAATGGGCCGTGAAAGACAGGTAACGTCCCTGTCCATGTCTGCTGGACCATGAGTCAGCGGTAATATGCACCTTACCGCTGACCGCCCTGTCCAGCGAGGCAAGGACATTGCCTTCCACATGCCGGTAGAGAGCCGGAATTGCCTTCCGTGAGAAAAAGTGGCGTTTGGGGACCTGTCACTGAGGAACCGCACATTGTACAAACTCACGGAAGGGGGCCGAGTCTACCAACTGAAAAGGCAGCAGTTGAAGTGCTAGCAATTTAGCCAAGCTAGCATTCAACCGCTGGGCATGTGGATGGCTGGGAGTGAACTTCTTTCGCCGGTCCAGCAGCTGGGGCTGGGACATTTGCCTGCTATAATCGGACGTGGGTGTACTGCTAGCAGAGTGCCCGGAAGCACTTGGCTGTGACACACCTAATTCTACACCTTCATTCCTCTCAGAGCAGGTTTCAGAGAGGACTGAAGGTCTAGTGGGGTTGGAGATGCCAGCTGATGAGGAGCAAGGAGAGGTCCGCTTTGTTCTTTGGTGTGGGTCTTTGAGGTACACTTGCCAACGAGCTGCATGGCAGGTCAACATATGTCTGGTCAAGCATGTGGTGCCCAAGCGGCTGATGTTTTGGCCACGCGAGATACGCTTGAGACATATGTTGCAAATAGCAGCGGTGCGATCTGATGCACTCGTCTCAAAAAAGGCCCACACCAAAGAACTTTTAGAATAACGCGCAGAGGCAGCGGTCTGCACAGGCGGAGCTCTGCGGTGTGATTCAGTCGGTGTGCTGCCCCTAAGCTGGCCCCCGGAGGGCATCCTGCCTCGTTGGACATGTGCCTCCTCCTCCTCTCTCCTACCAGGCACCCACATGGAGTCAGTGCCCTCATCATCCCCTCCCTCTTCATCGCTGTAGCAAACCTGGCAGTATGCTGCAGCTTGTGGAACATGACTGCCAGATTGCTATCCTTCTTGAGCATCCCCTCTCTCTGCGCTCACGCTACTGCCTTCCTCTAGCTGAGTGTCATCATTAAAGCCTACAAAACACTGGGCATCCTCCTGGAGCATGTACCCAACACTGTGCTCAAAGTGTTCAGGAGACTCCTCAGGAGGACGTGGTGGGTCTAGGGAAGGAGTCACTGATGATAACATTGAGAGGAGGGAAGACGATGCGTTGGCAGCTGCTTTGCTAGTACCTTGAGACTGGGTGAGAGAGGATGAGGAGGATGAAGAGGGCTTGGTCATCCACTCTACCATGTCGTTGGCATGTTGCGGTTCAACATGTCCAGCTGCCGAAAATAAGGACAAGCGTGTCCCATGGCCACGTGCTGATGACAATGCACCACATCCATTACCAGCACTGTTGTCTCTAGACACAGAGCCTGCTTGCCCTCTTTTATCGGCTCGCGCCTGTCTGCCTCTCCTTGCTGGCCTGAAGGGAGGTGGGTAAAACAGCAGTGTAATGGAGTCACACAACACCCACTAAGCCCTGCAGATGGCTCTATTAGAGAACAGCAATAAACGGTAGATACAGGTGTATATTGTGCTGGAGTCACACATCACCCACTAACTCCTGCAGATGCCTTTATTATAGAACACCAGAGATAAAGGGGTATACTGTAATTGAGTCACACAACACCCACTAAGCCCTGCAGATGGCTCTATTAGAGAACAGCAATAAAGGGTAGATACAGGTGTATATTGTGCTGGAGGCACAAAAAACCCACTAACTCCTGTAGATGCCTTTATTATAGAACACCAGAGATAAAGGGGTATATACAGATGTATACTGTGCTGTGCTGGAGGCACACACAACTTCCAATAACTCCTGCAGATGGCAAGTGGGCTCAAATAGAGAAGAGCTATGTAGGTGGATATAGCAGTGTGTACTGGGTACAGAGCACGCAGACAGCACGCACAAGCTCCTAACACTACTGACTGCAAGCTCTATTATAAAAGATAGATCACTAGCTGTATAGGTGAGGTGAATATAGCGGTGTATACTGCGGTCAGGGCAAGCAGACAACAACCACTACAGAAGAGCAAGATCGAAAATCGGCCGGTAACGATCGGTGTGTACTGTGTTGAAGGTACACAGAACACCCACTAACTGCTTCAGACGCCAACACACTACACAAGGCCGCCGCGCTGGCGGCCTTATATAGTGTGGGGCGTGTACTACACAGCCTGAGCTATGATTGGCCACAGGCATCCTGCCTGTGGCCAATCATGGCTCTCCTCGCTGCTGGCGCTGTGATTGGCCAACCATGCGGGGTCACAGTGCATGCTTGGCCAATCATGAGCCAGCAATGCACTGCGATGACGCAGTGCATTGTGGGCCGTGAGCGCCACACGAATTTGGCGCGAACGGCCCATAACGTTCGGAATTCGCCGAACGGGCGAACAGCCGATGTTCGAGTCGAACGTATGTTCGACTCGAACACGAAGCTCATCCCTAGCCAAGAGTACATTAAGCACAAGATGCAAGGTCAGGACTACATAATGCAACGACTGCCATTGTCAGAAATATGTAGCCCACAAAGCACAGGGGACAGGGATACATAACATAGAGAAAGTATGAGTATGTAATGCATGGAGCCAAAGGATTAAGAATGTGTAAAAGTGAAAGGGTCAGGAGTATGTAGCACACAGACCACTAGGGTCATGAGTATGTAATGCACAGAGCACAGGGCTTAGAATTGCATAGCACACAGAACACAATGCTCAGATATACATAATGAACAGAGTGTAATAATCAGAAGTGCATAAAGCACAAAGTACCAGGTTCACTAACTACCTTCCTGTGTACAATCCACCCAAGGACAAAACCATTTCAGCACTACTCCAGTAGTTCCGCATAGAAGCCAATCAGATTCCATTTTTTTTTTGCCAAATCTTAATTGAGCAAGCTCAAGTTAGAAGCCAACTGGCTACTATGCATAGCTGCACCAGATTCTGCACTCTCCAGTGTTAGTAAATTAACCCCACACAGTGCTTATGCCCTTAAATAAGATAGCCTATGATTGTATGTATGCATGCAAATGTGACCTCAAAATAACGAGAGCAGTGTTCTAAAAATTATACAGCTTGATCAGTTTACTAAAGATTTTTCAGTTCCTCCCTTATTGTCAATTTCAAATGTTGAGAAGTATGCTTCCCTAGTTGAGCATTCAATAACACAGAAATGGGTTGGCCATCTTTAAGGAGACCATTGGGGGCAGTCATTTTGTCAGGGTCTGGTGCTATCTAAAGAGAGTGGGGCTGCACATGGCAATGGAATGAGGACATGTGTGGTGAGTGGATGTAGGAGTGTGTGGGAGTACTGTGCTGCCTATCTGCAAAGTGCCCCACAGTTGGGGATCACCACTCAAGTTAATTTGGAATTCTGCTGCTGGAGACAGTAACCAGGTGTGCCCAGGGCCAAGTGGCTGTCAGCCAGGGACACTTTCAGGAAGCCAAGGGACAAGATTCTGTTTGGAGATTTGACTTTGAAGTCATGACTCTCCTGCCTGGGAAGGTGTGAGGCATTGTGTGTCACCTTCCCCTGCAGATGTCTAAAGTGGTACTGAACTAAGTCTTTGTGAACACATGGAGATTCTGAGAGTGAGCGTGGAACTGGTAAGAGCCCAAACTTAAGCAAGTTGACTTTCTTCTCTAGTGAGACTGTGTTATTTCTTAAAGGGCCCCACCTCTGACAGCCAACGTGCTTATCTCATCTACCACCGGCCAGTGAGGCAGTGACTGTTTAGCCACAATAATTAGCCTTTTTTTCCTCTTGGCACTACAGTAAGCCTAGATTACCTATACAATTGCAGATTGCTAGAGAAAAAGTATTGCTAGTGCTTAACTACCATCCCTGCATACAATATCTATTGTTTTGTTGCTTGTGTAGCGATGACTCTGAGCTGGTCCCGCTGTTTAAACCAGGTTGTACTTTTTAATCGGTTAAGCAGCAGATCGGGGGTAGTGCAGCCGTCCTGGCAAGATAGCAAACTACTTCATTCACAGTGCAGTTTTTTTTAATGATGTTGACACTACTTAGCTATATAAATCCTTGTTATATAAAAGTAGGTGTTGAAAAATAGGATAAAAAGAGAGATGATTACATGTAGATGTAAAAAATGAAGTTACCTAAAACAAAATAAATACATTTTTCAAACCAAATGTCCTTTAGTAAAAAAGAATTTAAAAAATGAGCGTAAGTGAAAGAAGTAATTGAGTAAATTGACCTGATTTGTCACTAAAGGAATGTTAGACAAAAGGGAAAAAGTTAAATGGCCTTTTATGTTGACATTGTCATTTGTAGGAGGAATGCAATAGTTAGATGACAGATAAGCATCAAGGAATGTTTGCCTAATTGCATTAGGTAATACAGAAAACATTTTGTTTTTTGGGAATGTACTGTATAATTAGTCTCAATAATTGTATTCCCTGGTAAAGTTGAAAAGAACACACACAAAGCATAAAACTAAAAATTCTAATCGGAACACATAATATTTTGTTAGTTGCTGGAGTTAAAGAAGACGCTATTCATAAAAAGTGTGATTTTAAATATCCAAATTAAAAGGGCTTGTTGGGACCCTTGAAAATCAGCACAGACCCCCCCCCTGTCACAGGAGCAGCCGATCAGCTCTCCTCTACTCGCGTCTGACAGACGCGAGTGAGGAAAAGCCGATCACCGGTTCTTCCTATTTACACTGTGATCAGCCGTGATTGGACACGGCTGATCACATGGTAAAGAGTCTCCGTCGGAGACTCTTTACTGAGATCATAGTTGCCGGGTGTCAGACTGACACCCCGCAACAACGATCGCCGCGATGCGCTTCCCTGGGGGTGCGCAGCGGCTCATGATCCTGATCACGTCATATGATGTCCGATCAGGATTATGCAACCACTTTGCCACCGTCAATTGCCTATAGGGCGGACGGCAAGTGGTTAATGTGCTTTGATACAGCACTTTGGGAATATCCAACTTCTTTTGCAATTACCCTTTGAGGCTTTCCCTCCTTATGGAGGGTGTCAATGATGGTTTTCTGCACAACTGTCAGGTCAGCAGTCTTTCCCATGTTTGTGATTCCTACTGAACCAAACTGAGAGACCATTTAAAGGCTCAGGAACCCTTTGCAGGTGTTATGGCTTAGTTAGCTGCTTAGATTGGGACACTTTGAGCCTAGAATATTGCACCTTTCACAATATTCTAATTTTCCCAGATTGTGTATTTGGGGTTTTCATGAGCTCTAAGCCATAATCATCACAATTATGACAAATCATGGCTTGAACTATCTTGCTTTGCATGTAATGAGTCTATCTCATATATTAGTTTCACCTTTTAGGTTGCATTAGTGAAATAAATTAAATTTTGCACAATATTAAAATTTTTGGAGTATCACCTGTACTTGCTAGGGCTACTCACCAATGTAAACTTAATTCCATGAGCTATAATATTGTAGACGCCTCAGGCCAGACCCACTCTAAGAATGAAGACATTGCTCGCTAGTTCCAATGCTTCTATGATAACTTATACAATCTCCAATTGGGAACTCAGACCCCATCTTGCCTTCCATGTGGGCTTCTCTGATACGAAAATTTCTGAGCTCATATAGCCCCTTGGCCTTATTGGTCACTGATTTCCAGGCCCTAGGGACCCCATTGTCATCAGAGGAATTTCTGGAGGCACTGAAAGCCACAAAGCTGGGCAAGAGCCCAGGCCCTGATGGCTTCACGGCTCAATATTATAAAAGCTTCACGGACCTACTAGCACCAAGATTCCTTAAGGAGTTAAACTCACTCTCCACTAATCCCTGTGGTTTGGAGCAGTTGCTAGAAGCTTATATCTCTGTGATCTCCAAAGATGGGAAGGATCCCACGAATGTTGCTAGCTACCACCTAATATCGCTTCTTAACCTGGATGTTAAGCTCTTTGCCAAAATTCTAGCAACCCGTCTATCCTTTCATGTACCTGCCTGGGTTGGTTTAGAATAAGTGGGGTTTGTCTCTGGTAGAGAGGCCAGGGACAACAATAACATGCTCTGAACCTACACCATTGGCTTACATCTACCCAGCAGGAGGGCTTCTTTCTGGCAATGGATGCAGAGAAGGCGTTCAACAGAGTGGCATGGGACTATATGGACGTGGTTCATGGCTTCTTAAGGCTCAGGCCATGTATGCGAGCCTTCTTTATGTCCTTGCATGCTAACCCTAGCACAAAGGTAAAGGTCAATGGATGCTTGTCGGACACCTTCTCCATCCATAACGCAACCAGACAAGGTTGCCCTCTTTCCCCTTTGCTTTATATCCTTATGCTTGAATCCCTTCTCCGGTGCATCTGAGCCAATACGGGGCATATATGTGTGAGACCGTGAATTCAAGATTGTGGCTTTTACGGACGATGTTCTACTTTTCCTTTCCTCGCCGTTAACGTCTTTACCCAACCTCCTGCAAGTTCTTGAATGCTTCAAAATCCTGTCCAATCTGAAAATGGATTACTCTAAATCTTTTGCTTTACATTTCTCCTTACCCCTAGTCTCTAGCAAAGCAATGCCAGCATCATTTTCCCTTTTAGTGGAAAGCTGATGCCATTAGATACCTAGGTATCCAGTTCCCTGCTACTCTATCAGAGCTCTACAGGAAAAACTTTCTGGCTGAGCCGCAAACTATACGTCAGGATCTTCAGAGATGGGGTATGTTCACAACCTCTTGGTTTGGGTGCTCGTCTATCATTAAGATGACAATCCTCCCACGTTAGCTGTGTAAAATCCAAACATTACCAATCCGTCTACCACCTGCATTATTTGCTCTGTGCAACAAACCCATTCGGATACGATGGACGAAGTTGGTCTTGCCAAAAGCAAGTGGAGTTATTGGCCTCCCTAACCTTCAGCACTATTACTGGGCAGTCCATCTTGCACGGATCGTTGACTGCAATTTACATGCCCTATGCAAAGGGTAGGTGACCCTTAAAAACCTGATCTCAAATTCTGACTTACGCTATGTCCCATACCTGGCCAGGGACTTAGTGTCTCTAAATGCTTCGACCCATCCTCTGATTAGTTCTACCCTTCAGGCATTTGATAGAGCCTGTGCTATACATTCAGTTTAAGACAAATTATGCTCCGTCGCCCCAGTCAGGGCAACTCGGATTTTCCACCTCCTTCCTGGAGCCTTTGTGAAGGCAGAATGGCCATATGCGGAGATGCTGGCCAAACATTTTTTCCACAGAGGCTGTTGTATGCGGCGAACAGAACTTGCAGAGATTTCAAACACTGGTTCCTTTCCATTTTGGTCCTATATGCAACTTAAACACTTCCTCGGTGCCCCGTCCCATAGAGAGAGTTTCACCAAGTCCACTATGACATTGGAATCACTTTGCTCCCTGCAAGTCTCCCATCTCATATTGACTATCTACACCTCCCTATTTGGAAACCCCTCTTCACTTCTACACAGCCACAGGACTTGTGGTTGCCATGTCTCCCTCAATAGTTATTCTCAACCGTTTATTTCCCAAGACCTCGAAATTTACTCAAAAACTAATATTCTTTATCTTCCTGGGCGCTAAACTCACCATAGCTAAAGCCTGGAAGTGTCTCAAGGTCTCAATCATAGCAGCCAAACTATTATGTCCCAAGAGAAGATGGTGAGCTCCATACTAGACACCTCAATCCAGTTCAGGGAGACTTGGGAACCATGGGCCAACTATATGGGAGTGGGAAACCCCCAAGCACGTTTCAACCGTAATGATTGTTCTTAGGGACTGAATGACTGATGGTGCATCCCCTTTCTCTTTATTTCTGACTGTCTTCTGTCTATCCTACCTCCCCATACCCACTTTTTATGTTTGGGCTTTGTCAGTATGTAATGGTGTCCTGCAAGCGGACACACACTTTCATCTAGTCAACCAAGGGGCATAACCCCATTAAAAAGCGGGCCAGTGGGTGGGGGTCCACTTATTCCTCCCCTGCACAGTTAGATCCCTTTTGGGGTGCGGGGAGAGGACAAGACGGATTTATACCCCAAGACCCTCTAGTTTTCTGGTTCACGAGTTGGTATTCTACATGTACCCCAGGTTATAGAAAAGCTAAAGCCAGGTTACATGACCAATCTATAGATCTTCTTCATATGAAATTGTACTGCTGTATATATATCTTATGTCATGGATTGGTATGCCATGTTTATTCTTTGAAAAACAATAAAAACATTTGAAACATAAAAAAAGACCTGGATTCTTTCCTAAATGTACACAATATAACTAGATACTAACATTTATAGGTAAAGTTGATTCAGAGAATATGTGATTGCCTCTTGGGGGATCAGGAATTATTTTTTTTCCCTGCTAGAACAAATTGTATCATGCTTTTTTTTTTTGCATTCTTCTGGATCAACTGTGGGTGTGGGATTGTGTATATAGGATTGTATATTTTATATATTTAGCGCCTGGAGTATGCTGTCCAGTTCTGGGCACCAGTCCTCAGGAAGAATGTGCTGAAAATGGAGCCAGTACAAAGAAGGGAAACAAAGTTAATAAAGGGTCTGAAGGATATTAGTGTAGCGCAGGTACTCCTGATGAGTATCAAATCCAACATTTCTTGTTGGAAAATCCTATGGTGTGTATGGCCCATAACAGCGGTAAGGATGTGTAATTCCCTTCCACAGGCAGGGGTTTCATCAGGGGGCATTGATAGTTTAAAAAATTATTAGAGATATACCTGAATGACCACAACATACAGTAATATACAAGGTAATACTGACATGTAATCACACACATAGGTTGGACTTGTGTCTTTTTTCAACCTCACCTACTATATAACTATGTAAGGGGACCCAACCCCCCCCCCCCCCCCCCGCACTATATTGTTTCACTTTAAACATCATTAAAATCACTGCTCCTTTAAACATTATCTTTTTTTTTGCATTGGTACATATCCCCCAGGGCAGTACCCGGGACCCAATACCCTTTTTCTAGCCAATAACTTGCATATATGCCTTCAAAATGGGGACTTTTGATTTTTCAATTTCGGATCCTATAGACTTTAGTGGGGTTATGCGAATTCCGAACTGACCCGGGGGTGTTCAGCCCATCTCTACTCGGGTTGGGCTTTTAAATAACGGTTTTAGAGAAACCCTATTCGGTACTTTCATTACATCCCTGCTATTGCTTGTAATAGCAGTTTGAGAATTCCAGGTAATGTCAGAAATGTTGAAGTCACTCATAATCATGGGAATTCTTCACAAAGGGAATTTTCACTTTGTTTGTCCTTATGCACTAAGATAAGTGAAAATTCACTTTACAAAATTTTGTTAAAAGTGAAAATGCTCTAACAATTTAGTAAATCAGTGTGACTGAGCCCAATGAGGCTGTTCACATCTGCATGCTGCGCTGAGTTGGCTTTGGGCCACCAATATGGTGTTTGATGTAGACCTAGCTATAGCTTAACCACATTGGATTCCCACAGAGGCATCAATCATCCATTACACCCTTTATGGGAAGGCTCATTTGACCTATCTGTTAATTCAGAGGTCCATTCAATGAGGTGAGCGGCCTGCATTGTTTTATGGTGGAGACATTGACACAGATGCATACAGTTGAGAAGTCTTTCTGACCACACCTGTTGCAGCTGAGGAGAACTCTTCAAAAGTGAAAATATGCTTTAAACTCCTTAGCGGTAATCCTGAGTGCAGCTTGGGGGGGGAATTTTCAGTACCAAAAGTGGTAACCCCCGAGCCACACTCGGGATCGCATTGCAGGATCCATGCAAAGTTACTTACCTTGTCCCCAGGATCCTGCAATGTCTCCCCACTGTGTGTGCGAGAAATGTCCTCTGCCGGATCTATCACAGTGCCGAGCTCCGTTCCCTGCGAGCGTTGTAACACATGGGAATGGAGAAGGGCGCAAAATTCAAAAATTGAAAAACACATTGCACGTACAGTACACTGTAATCTTACAGATTACATTACTGTATCAAATTATTTCACATCCCTTTTGTCCCTAGTGGTTTGTCCAGTGCCCTGCATGCAGTTTTATATTATATATACTGTTTTTTCTGCCGGTTGACTAGAGAATGTCCTTAGCAACCAAAAACTGTCCCTTTACATCAAAAGCGGTTTTCGACCAGCTACAAAACAGCGATATTAAATTAGAATCACTTGAAGAATTGAGCAATAGTGATTCGTGGGGAAATCCGTCATCAAACACTGAAAGTAATGACAGTGACAATTCTGCAACTGAGCTGTGTTTTTGATTTGATTACATTATTGAATCATTTTTATTATTATTATTATATTATTATTTGTTATAATTATTTATAGTTATTTATTATATGATAATTTATGATTTAGTGTTTCAAACTTTATCATACCCGGGATGTCTACTAGACTCTTGTTTGGACAGATTTAAAGTGGGGTACCCCCTAAAAAAAAAAAATTAAAAGTCAACAGCTACAAATACTGCAGCTGCTGGCTTTTAATAATCGGACACTTACCTGTCCCAGGGTCCAGCGATGCGGGGGAACGAAGCCCCCCCTCGCTCCCCGCTCCGCTCGCGGCGCCGTCATGCATACTGTGGGCACCCGGCTGTGGCTTCACAGCCGGGCACCCACTGCGCATGCGCGAGCGGCGCAGGGCACCGTGATACGCCGTACAGTCACCTGGGACACATGAAGGGGAAGTGATGTCACCAGCCCGGGCAATGAAGAAGGCAGATTACGAGGGACCCCCTAGCAACCGGTATTTAGAGGTGAGTAAAACATTTTTTTTTTTGCCAATTATTTTTTATTTATTTTTTTACTAATTTTAAGCAGCTTTTATTTTTTTGGTGGCAACACCACTTTAAGTGTGTTATTCCTAAGAATTACAGGCTTACAATATAAAATTCCAAATTTCCATGCAAAACATTGTACCACTTTAAGCATCAAAAATATGAAATAATCATACCGCCAGGGAGGTTAAGGGCCAGTTCACACCGTGATTGCACAGTAATGCAGCATACATTCCCGTGAAGTTCAATTTTACAGCCTATTCATTTGAAAGGGCAGCAAATCACACTGGGATATAGAAAAAGTAGTGCATACACTACTTTTAAAATTGCTGTGCATCATATCACATTGTATTTTGGTACTATACGATTTGGTGCCTGAAAACGCACTGTATTTGCCGTCTATGTTTGGGGTGCAATTAACAATATATTGGCACCCGCAGCAGATCACAAGGGCAGTGCCACAATGCAAGGGTAGTGCGTTTGAGTGCATCCCGCACCATGCTCTGGTGTGAACCTACCCTAAAGAAAGTGTGCACAGAGAAAATTTAGAGACTGATGCTATGCTGATTTTCTATCTTTATTACTTGCTCAGCCATTGATGAAAACAAGTTAGCAAATCAAGAGTTCTGGCTTGACTCTGACTTTGGCTTCTGTGTGCTTGTTCCAGGTCAGTGATGGGGAAAGACTAAAGCCAGTGAATGTCAGTCAATTAAAATTTTTAGAAGGAGCTCAGTAATGGCAGCCTCCATATTTTCACAGTACATGATTCCTTTATACAGCTTTTATAAAAATTCCTGCAATCCTCTTGCACAATGAATAAGGTTATAATTGTATTAGTCAATCAAATTCCCTCTTGACTTTGAACTTCTAAAGTATAGAACCTTTTGGAGTGTAAGTTGTTGATTGGGTGATGCAAAACCAGAGTGTCAGTGACAATATTTAAATCAAAGGAAATGCAAATTAGCGTTGAGACTGTCACACTGTCTGTGTGCCTGTGTACCATTGTCACCTAAGATTGTCGGATTCTGCATATTTGAAGTATCATTACAATGAAATGCTAAGCTTGGATCGTTGCCTAGAAAATATTTAAATTTATTGGGTGAGCCGGAAGAAAATGCAAAATAAGCAGTGCTAATGTTGAAATTGTATGTTAGTATATTTAATTTATTTTCCAGTGATGCCTCATAACTATAGGGATGAGCCAAACACACCCCGGTTCGGTTCGCGCCAGAACTTTCAAACGGACCGAAAATTTGTGCGAACTTTAGAACCCCATTGAAGTCTATGGGACTCGAACGTCAAAATAAAAATTGATAATTTTAATGGCTAATAAGCAAGATATTGTTCTAAAAAGGGTTTGGGGATCCAGCTCCTGCCCCAGGGGACATGGGTCAATGGCAAAAAAATTTTAAAAACTGACATTTTTTCGGGAGCACTGATTTTAATGACAATTAAAGTGAAAAAAAAGTGAAAAATTCCTTTAAATATCATGCCTGGGGGCCGTCTATAATATGCCTGTGACGTGGCACGTGTTTCCCGTGTTTAGAACAGTCCCTGCACAAAATTACATTTAACGGAAAAAAAGTAATTTAAAACTGCTTGCACTTTTAATGTCATGTCTGGTTCCGGCAATACGGATGAAAATCATTGAGAAAAAAATGGCATGTGTAGCCCCCCCTGCCCAATACCAGCCCCTTTGGGTCTTGTACGGATATTAATGGGAACCCCGTACCCATATTAAAAAAAGGAAAGGCGTGGGGCCCCCAGGCCCCACTTACTTAGAACAGCAGTATACAGGCGGTGCAATCAAGACAGGGACTGTGTAGGTTTGTTGTGTTAAGTAGAATCTGTTTGTAATTTTAAACATAAAAGGACAGTCACTCAGCATCAGAATAGGCAGTCTTGAAGGGATGTGACATTTTATTCGGTTACATCAGCTTCAGGTGCTTGGTAGCTGGTGGTGATCCCAGACTGATTCATCTTTATGAAGGTCAGTCGATCACCTGAGTCAGTGGACAGGCGCACCCTGTGATCAGTTACAAAGCCTCCAGCAGCACTGAAGGTGCGTTTCGAAAGAACGCTGGATGCAGGACAGGCCAGTAGCTCAATTGTATACTGTGCAAGCTCTGGCCAGTGATCCATCCTCAAGAACCAGTAAGCCAGAGGATTTTCGGTGGGAAAGGTGTCCAAGTCTGACCTTGCCCCTAGGTATTCCAGCACCATGTAAATCAGACACTGGCGATGGTTACTGGAACTGATCATACCTTGGGGCTGCGGACTAAAAAATTGTCTGAACGCATCGGTCAGACGGCCACCTTCTCCACCGCTTCTTCTGTGACTGACCAAAGCCTCAGCAACACGTTGTTCAGGACCAGGAGTTTGTAACTTCCCAGTCTCTGGGAACGTGTTGCACAGACCTTTCTGCAAGGCCTCCCGGAGATGTCTCATCCTCTGCTCCCTCTGCGATGGCAAGATAAGGTCCGCAACCTTACCCCTGTACTATGGATCAAGGAGAGTGGCCAGCCAGTAATGGTCCCTCTCCTTGATCTAAAGAATATGAGGCCATGCAGCGTAGGTTAGCTGAGGCATTCAGTCCAGAGTCCTCTGGGTCACTAAGGACAACATGATCCACAGCTACTTCCTCCCAGACACGTACAAGTCCACGTGTTTCTTGGGACAGTAAATCATCCCTAAAAGACTGCTGCTGATGCTGAGTGCCAGGCTCCACCTCCATGCTGACACAAGCCTCCTCCTCCTCCTCCTCCTCCTCGTCCTCTTCCTGTCTGATGGGTGGGACAGCAGGAACACTGTCTGGATAAAGGGGGCCTTGAGAGGCAAGGAAGTCCTCCTTTTCCTGCCTCTGTTCTCCCTCAAGTGCCCTGTCCATTATTCCACTTAGCGTGTGCTACAACAGGTGGACAAGAGGTACAGTGTCACTGATGCATGCACTCCACTGCTCACCATCCTCGTGGCCTCCTCAAATGGTGACAGGACAGTGCATGTATCCCTAATCATGCACCACTGGCATGGTGAAAAATAACTGAGCTCCCCTGACCCTGTCCTGGTGCCGTAGTCGCACAGGTACTCATTGATGGCCCTCTGCTGCGCGTGCAGCCGCTGCAGCATGGCCAACATTGAGTTCCACCTGGTGGGCATGTCACATATAAGGCGGTTGGTCTGCGGTAGTGTAGTATAATGTAAACCCCTCGTAATAAGATTTTTTAAATAGATCTTTTGATCACTGCGACTGTGTGTGGTTTTTCTGCCCCATTTCCCTAGCATATGATATGTTAGTGGTGTTGCGAGCCGTGTTTGACTTTTTTAATACTTTTTTAATAACAATAATAAAATGTTTCTCAATTTTTTGTGATTATAGCAATTAGTTAGTCCTTTCCTCTCTCTTTAGCTTGGGCACATGAGTATTTCATGCTTCCAGAGTCACGTCTGTTTTGTTTCCCTGGGGGATCTGACTTACGTTTTGGGGATGTTTCTATTGGTTAGCCTGATCAGCTGTTTCGGTATAAAGTGGCCGCCTGATGTCCCACCATCGCTGCAGATGAAGTCCCGCCTACTTTGGGGACGCAACGCGTACAGACCACGTGACCTAAGTCGTGACGTCACCCGCTTGCTCTAACGCTGATCCATGCATGATCGTTCTCCTGATTTGATTTGACTGGGGCGCAGTGCTGTACCATGTGAGTGTATTTGTATTTTATTTACTTTTAATAAACTAATCTCATACAGAGAGCACTAGATGTGGCTATTCTATTTCTTTTATATATGATGTATGGAACCACTTTGATATATGGGATACGAGACATTAGCATATTCCAGGAGTGTCAACTTATGAGCTGGGATACCTCTGATTAACCCTTGATGGGATATGCCTTCTTTGACCTGTCTGAACTTTCAGGGGTCTATTGTTTAAGATGAGAGTCCATTTTTACTGATGGTGGAGGGGATCGCATTAATCACCCCAATTCGCTGGAAAGAAGCACTCTGCACTTGTGGACTCTTGACTATCCTGCATTTCTATATTGAATGATTGTTATTCTGTATATTGTGTGTTATATTATCTGCGCTGTACTGCTTTGTTTTAGTATCTATTGTGGGATTTGGTAATTTGACCTACAGTATTCGAGCTGCAGAATCTGATTAGGGATTTTATTGCTGTATGTTTAGCGCTGGTTGATTTTTATATACGGTTCTTGGGCAGGTACAGCTCCTTGGGCAGGTCAACATATGTCTGGTCAAGCATGTGGCTGATGTTTTGGTCACGCGATATATGCTTGGGACATATGTTGCAAATAGCAGCAGTGCGATCTGATGCACTCATCTCAAAAAAGGCCCACACCAAAGAACTTTTGGAATAACGCGCAGAGGCAGCGCCCCGCACAGGCGGAGCTCTGCGGTGCGATTCAGTCGGTGTGCAGCCCCTAAGATGGCCCCGGAGGGCATCCTGCCTTGTTGGAGATATGCCTCCTCCTCCTCCTCCTCCTCTCTCCTATCAGGCACCCATGTGGAGTCAGTGACCTCATCATCCCCTCCCTCTTCATCACTGGAGCAAACCTGGCAGTATGCTGCAGCTGGTGGAACATGACTGCCAGATTGTTGTCCTTCTTGAGCATCCCCTCTATCTGCGCTCACGCTACTGCCTTCCTCTAGCTGTGTATCATCATCAGAGCCTTCAAAACGCTGGGCATCCTGCTGGAGCATGTACCCAACACTGTGCTCAAACAGTTCTGGGACTCCTCAGGAAGACATGGTGGGTCTAGAGAAGGAGTGACTGATGACATTGAGACGAGGGAAGAGGACGCATTGGCAGCTGCTTTGCTAGTACCCTGAGCCTGGGTGAGAGAGAATGAGGAGGGCTTGGTCATCCACTTTACCAAGTCTTCGGCATGATGCGGACACATCCAGCTGCCTAAAATAAGGACAACCGTGTCCCATGGCCGATGATGATGCACCGTGTCCACAACCAGCACTGTTGCCTGCTTGCCCTCTTTTATTGGCTCGTGACTGTCTGCCTCTCCTTGTTGGCCTTCCAGACATAGTAATGGCCTGCAGGGAGATGGGAAAACCAGCAATTGGGTAGTGTACACTGTGCTGGAGGCACACAACACCCACGTTAACTCCTGCAGATGCCTGTATTACAGAACCCCAGTAATAAAGGGTAGCTTCAGGTGTATACTGTGCTGGAGGCACACAACACCCACTTTAACTGCTGCAGATGCCTGTATTAGAGAACACCAGCAATAAAGCAATAAAGAGTCGCTACAGGTGTATACTGTGCTGGAGGCACACAACACCCACTTTAACTCCTGCAGATGCCTGTATTAGAGAACACCAGCAATAAAGGGTAGCTACAGGTGTATACTGTGCTGGAGGCACACAATGCCCACTTTAACTCCTGCAGATGCCTGTATTAGAGAATACCAGCAATAAAGGGTAGCTAGAGGTGTATACTGTGCTGGAGGCACACAACACCCACTTTAACTCCTGAAAATGCCTGATAAAACACACTATCCCTGCCTATCCTTCTCTCCCTGCATGCTGGAACACACTACACAAGGCGGCCGCGCTGGCGGCCTTATATAGTGTGGGGCGTGTACTAAACCCCCTGCCTGTGGCCAATTATGGCTCTCCTCGCTGCCGGTGCTGTGATTGGCCAAGCATGCGGAGTCACAGTGCATGCTTGGCCAATCGTGGGCCAGCAATGCACTACAATGGCGCAGTGCATTGTGGGCCATGAGCGCCACACGGATTTGGTGCGAATGGCCCATAACGTTTGGTATTCGCCGAACGGGCGAACAGCTGGTGTTCGAGTTGAACATGTGTTTGACTCGAACACCAAGCTCATCCCTACATAACTACAGTAAAACATTGGATTGCAAGCATAGTTCGTTCCAGAAACATGCTTGTAATCCAAAGCACTATTATATCAAAGCAAATTTGCCCAGTTTTTTTCAGTTTATAGTCCATATAAAAAGATTATAGCGGTGTGATAGTTTGTGTAATAATAAAATGTCCATCCACAAATGGCAGATAAAATCCAGCAGGGGCTAGAGTATAAAAGAGAAGCGCCTCTAAGTGTTGCAATATGGTTACGTTTAATGAAGGTGCAACATTTAGCAGCTCACATGGTTGATGATTAAAACAGGCACATCTAAGTATGCAGGCATCCGGGGTAAAGTTGTACCTTCTTTAAACCTAATCATAATGCTACACTTAGAGGCACCTCTCTTCTGATTTATATTCAGTTTTGACATGACAATACTTTTATATCAAGTTATTGCTTGTTTATCCAGTCAAAATGTATTTAAAAATGTTGCTTGTCTTGCAAAACGCTCTCAAACCAAGTTACACTCAAACCAAGTGTAGCAAGGTCCCGGGTCCCCTTTGAACTAATGAGAACCTCCAGAGACAGCTTACATCCTTCTGTGTAGGAGTGGGTTACAAGGCATAGTGGGTGTAATGCAAGGTAGATTCATAGGCGCCAGGCACTTCTTGAATGCAAAGAGATTTATTGTCTCTTAAAGTGGTTGTAAACCCTTACAAACCACTTTGACCTACAGGTAAGCCTAGATTAAGGCTTACCTGTATGTCCAAGCAATATCTCCTAAACCTATATGGTTTAGGAGATATTTGCCCGAAAACGGGCACCACTGTCTACGGCGCATGCGCCGTAGACAGCGGCGCGCAGGCGCACTGAACTCGGCAGTTCCAAGAATGGAGCTGCCGCATTTGTCGACTCCCGTGCGCATGCGCGGGAGTGACGTCATCGCGGCTTCGCCGAATGACAGCGGCGGAGCTGCGAGACGCCACAAGCAAGATGGATGCGGCGGACTACAGGGGACAGCGCGACTTCGCTGGCTCCTGTGTCAGGTAAGTGACACATAATGGGCTACTATGCGATGCATAGTAGTCCATTATGCTTTACCTTTGCAGGGAAAAAAAGAGGAAGTAAACTCATCAGGGTTTACTTCCTCTTTAAACATAACTGTTGGAGAGAGGGTTTAGGGCCAGGACACCCTTTAGTATTTGCAATGTTAATTAGCAGACTCCGAGACTTCTATCGGTGGACAGAAATGCAGGGAAAGGCACCCAGCTGGCACCACATCTGCATGTGTAGACACGCTGTCTCCTATGGCAACGATCTTGAATCGTTTCTAACAAAGGTTACAATGAACTCTTTACTTCCTCCACAATCTCCTATTGTAGATCTTCACTCAGCTGAGCTCCCAGTCTCTCTCACTAGACTTGTTGATCCACTGCCATTGAATCTCCTGAGCTCTTCCAATCTTCTTTTTCTCTGTATCTTCCTCAAGCATCAACCCGCTTCCCTGCTTGGTCCCTAAGTTGGCATCCAAGATCAGTGGCGGCCCGCCCATAGGGGGCGCCCGGGCGCCGCCCCCCCTCTCCCTAGGTGTAAAAAAAAAAAAAAAGTAAAAAAAAAAAAAAAAAAAAAAGTTAAAAAAAAAGTAAAAAAAAAAAACGGGCCCTTTAAGACATTTAAAAAAAAAAAAAAAAATGTCATTTAACAATTTAACATAGTGTACTGTGGCGCCGGTCACAGTGCACTATGAGAAGCGCCACGTCCATGCAATCACAAGATTGCATTCATGGCGCTTCATTTGCGGGTTAAAAACCCGCCTTGCGGCGCACAGCAGAACGCCGACTAGCTTCCGCCCGTAAAATCACTGTGATTCTACGGGCGGGAGCATTGTCACTCTTAGACAGGCAGTCACTTCCGGCTTTCGGCTGCTTCACGAAACCCGGAAGTGACGTAGGCAGCTCCGTTCCTTAGCCCGAGCGGAGCTGCCAGACAGTGAGAGGTGAGTCACCGCATAAAGGCTTTCTAGCCTCTACTTTGTGGAGAATGTTCGTGCATTTAGCTGAATGAATGCAAAAAGCTTTCACAGCCAGAAAGGTTTCCCCAGGCCAGGCGACTTTTGCCGTGGCCAATCAGAGAATGAGCTCTGAAGGGGGAACTCCACGCCAAATTTCTGAAAAAAAATTTGACGTGGGTTCCCCCTCCGAGAGCATACCAGGCCCTTAGGTCTGGTATGGATTCCAAGGGGAACCCCCTACGCCGAAAAAACGGCGTGGGGTTCCCCCCCAGATCCACACCAGACCCTTATCCGAGCACGCTACCTGGCCGGCCAGGAAAGGGGGTGGGGACGAGCGGGCGGCCCCCCCCCTCCTGAGCCGTACCAGGCCGTGTGCCCTCAACATGGGGGGGTGCCTTGGGGGAGGGGGGGCGTGCGGCCCCCCCATCCCAAAGCACCTTGTCCCCATGTTGATGAGGACAAGGGCCTCTTCCCGACAACCCTGGCCGTTGGTTGTCGGGGTCTGCGGGCGGGGGGCTTATCGGAATCCGGGAGCCCCCTTTAATAAGGGGGCCCCCGGATACCGGCCCCCCACCCTATGTGAATGAGTATGGGGTACAATGTACCCCTACCCATTCACCTGTGAAAAAAAGTACAAAAAAAAAACACAACACAGGGTTAAAATATTTTATTGCACAGCTCCGGGGGTCTTCCGTCTTCGGGGGTCTTCTCGCCGGACTCCTCCGCTATCTTCTTGTAGCTCTTTTACTAGCGGAGGAGTCCGGCTTTCTTCCTCGCCGCCGGCCTCTTCTCCCGACTTCGGGGGTCTTGTCCCCCTCTTCAGTTCTTCTGCCGGGCCACCGCGCCTTCTTATAGCTCTTTTACAGGCGGTGGCCCGGTCTTCTGCTGCCGCCGCCGCCGCCCGTTCTTCTTCTTCTTCTTCTTCTTCTTCTTCTTCTTCTTCTTCTGGCGTTTTTTCGGCGTAGGGGGTTCCCCTTGGAATCCATACCAGACCTAAGGGCCTGGTATGCTCTCGGAGGGGGAACCCACGTCAATTTTTTTTTCCGATTACATAAGGGGCGTGTTTTATGAGAAGTGGGAGGGGCCAAAATGGTGGGCGGGGTCATGATGGGCGGGGTCTGGCGCCCCCCCATCCAAAAACTTCACCAGCCGCCACTGTCCAAGATACTCCTCAAGCATCACCCCACTGGCCTGCTTGGTCCCTGGCTCGACACACAAGGCTTCTCTACAAGCATCAACTCCACTGGCTGGGTCCCTGACTTGACACCTGCTGAAGTTTCCCAATTCTTCACCGTTGGTGAGAATTCTGCTCTGTTACTTGCTTCAGCTACTCACAGTGGTCCTTGGTAATAAGGTGGATGGTCCCTTAGTGGTGACAACATTCCCTCTACCTTGGAACCACAACAGGTTCTCCGGCTGGCAGAACCGTCACTTCTGGTTGCACTGCAAGCCGCAATCCCAACCATACGCTGCTCTCTTGCTTCTTGATTGGCCCTCAGACAGCCTAGCAGTCAGATGTCCCCAGGATAGGCCTCAGGCTTTGGCCTAGCAGCCCGAAGCAGCGCAACACGCGTCCACCCAGATGGCCATCCAGGTGGCACAGAAACCTGATAACCTGACCTCACCCAAATAAATGGGCTCTCCCAGCAGGCCAAGTGACCCAAGAAGATTACTGCCCATTGGATGAGATACCCTAATCTATTCCTAATCTGTCCTTGCAATGTCCTTGTCTTATCTAATGTCACCAGATATCTGGCCATCTAGTGACAGAAGAGAGAAGGGCAGCAATTCCAGAATTAGGATGGAATAATCCCCTAACAATTGGCCAAGGCAACTATACCTGGTAGGTAAATGTACTAACATTCCTGCCTAAACATCAGGGTGCTACACAAGGTTTTACTCAAATTTTAAATCATTTGCTTTGTTATGTTTTGTATTTATTTGTTGTACAACACTACAGGGCATGGCAAGCTAAAATCCACTGCAAAGAAATCAAAAGCTAGTTTCATTAAATGCATAGGTTGACACGGTAACTTTGAGAGTAGCCAATAAGAAGAATTCCAGTAACCTATTAAATGAAACTAAATCAGGCTGCTTTTCAGTTAACCACTTAACAACCGCCCTATAGCCGAATGACGGCTACAGGGCGGTTTCTTAACTCTGGGAGGCCATCATATGACGTCCTCCCAGAATTCCCTGGGGCGCGCACTCGAGAGCATGGTTCACGGTAAACGGGCGCTCATAGCGGCCGTTTACCACGTGATCGCTCCGTCAAATGACGGAGTGATAACTTGTAAACAAACTGGCGTCATGTTATGACGCCGGTTCCTCCCTCCCCCTCTCTGTACCGATCGGAACAGCGGAGGGGGAAGAGATCGGTGTCAGCAGCGATGTGGGCTGCATCTGCAGTGCCCACATCGCTGCTCACCGAAAATTAACCCCTCAATTCCCTGCCAATACTCTGCAATACCCTGCCATTACTCTGCATTACTCTGCAATACCCTGCATTACTCTGCAATACCCTGCAACACTCTGCATTACTCTGCAACACTCTGCATTACTCTGCAACACTCTGCATTACTCTGCATTACTCTGCAATACTCTGCATTACTCTGCATTACTCTGCAATACCCTGCAATACCCTGCATTACTCTGCATTACTCTGCATTACTCTGCAATACCCTACAATACTCTGCAATACCCTGCAACACTCTGCAACACTCTGCAATACCCTGCAACACTCTGCAATACCCTGCAATGCTCTGCAACACCCGCCAATACCCTGCAACACTCTGCAATGCTCTACAACACTCTGCAATGCTCTGCAACACCCGCCAATACCGTGCAACACTCTGCAATGCTCTGCAACACCCTCCAATATCCTGCAATGCTCTGCAACGCAATACTCTGCAACGCCATACTCTGAGATACCCAGCCATACTCTGAGATACCCAGCCATACCCAGCCATAGTCGGTGATACCCTGCAATACCCAGCCATAGACACCCCCCCTCCCGCCGCCCTCTGGTGCTTCTACCGACTCGCCAATACGATCAAATGCAGAATCTTTTTTTTTTTTTCAGGCTTCCCAGCTTAGAGGTGAGATGCGGGGTCTTATTGACCCCATATCTCACTGTAAAGAGGACCTGTCATGCCATATTCCTATTACAAGGGATGTTTACATTCCTTGTAATAGGAATAAAAGTGATCAAAAAATTTATTTTTGGGGAAAAAAATGTCAAACTAAAATAAATAAAGTAAAATGAACAATAATTTTTTTTTTTTTTTTTAAAGTGCCCCTGTCCCCATGTGCTCGCATGCAGAAGCGAATGTATACCTAAGTCCCGCCCACATATGAAAACGGTGTTCAAACCACACATGTGAGGTATCGCTGCGATCGTTAGAGCGAGAGCAATAATTCTAGCCTTAGACCTCGTCTGTAACTCAAAACATATAACCAGTAAAAAAAAATTAAATCGTCGCCTATGGGGATTTTTAAGCAGCGACGTTTGGCGCCATTCCACGAGCCTGTGCAATTTTGAAGAGTGACATGTTAGGTATTGATTTACTTGGTGTAACTTCATCTTTCACATTATGCAAAAATTGGGCTAACTTTACTGTGTTTTTTTTTTAAGCACAAAACAGTTTTTTTTCCAAAAAAAAGCATTCGAAAAATTGCTGCGCAAATACCGTGCGAGATAAAAAGTTGCAACGACCACCATTGTATTCTCCAGGGTGTTTGCTAAAAAAATATATATAATGTTTTGGGATTCTATGTAATTTTCTAGCAAATAAATGATGATTTTTACATGTAGGAGAGAAATGTCAGAATTGTCCTGGGTGCTCCAGAACGCCTGATGGCGCTCCATGCAAGTTGGGCCTCTGTATGTGGCCACACTGTGTAAAAGTCTCACACATGTGGTATCGCCGTACTCGGGAGTAATAGCAGAATGTGTTTTGGGGTGTAATTTGTGGTATGCATATGCTGTGTGAGAAATAAACTGATAATATGACAATTTTGTGAAAAAAAAAAAGTAAAAAAAATCTTGATTTTGCAAAGAATTGTGGGAAAAAATGACAACTTTAAAAAACTCATCATGCCTCTTACTAAATACCTTGGAATGTCTTCTTTCCAAAAAGGGGTCATTTGGGGGGTATTTGTACTTTTCTGGCATGTTAGGGTCTCAAGAATTCAAATAGGCCGTCAGTACTTCAGGTGTGATCAATTTTCAGATATTGGCACCATAGCTTGTGGACTCTATAACTTTCACAAAGACCAAATAATATCCACCAATTTGTACTTATTTTTACCAAAGATATGTAGTAGTATAAATTTTGGCCAAAATTTATGAAGAAAAAATTACTAATCTGCTAAATTTTATAACAGAAACAAAGAAAAATTCATTTTTTTACAGAATTTTCTGTATTTTTTCTTTTATAGCACAAAAAATAAAAAACCCAGCGGTGATTAAATACCACCAAAAGAAAGCTCCATTTGTGTGAAAAAAGGACAAAAATTTCATATAGGTCCAGTGTTGCATGACTGAGTAATTGTCATTCAAAATGTGAGAGCACCGAAAGCTGAAAATTGGTCTGGTTATTAAGGGTGTTTAAGTGCCCAGTGGTCAAGTGGTTAATATATCTCATCTATCATTTGTAATTCCTGAGGCTTGTCAAAGCTCTGCATAATGTAGGAAATCTTCCCAAACTACTTTTTTTCTGCCTGATCCCCAATTGTCTTTATGATACACACTTACTGCCCAGAAAAAAGCAACTAGTAAACTTTACATTTTGCTTATGCAATGCAGACATACTCTCAAAAACTTAAAATATTGTTCCCACTAGATCCTTGTTCCAATGAAGATATCAAGCGGATGACTTTTGGGAACTGATTTTCCGAGGCAGACGGTAAGGTGACGTTATTTCGCCTGCTCACTGCATGCTTTAACCTGTAAAAACCCCCACAAATACTGAAGTTGGTGCACAACCCTATTCGTTTGAATGGGTCACACTTGACAGGCAGTACTGGCCACTGAAGGCAACAGCCGGGATTTGTGAAGCACTGCAATGCAAAGCCATGTGGCTGTGGCATGTGTATATCTCTGTACGGCTGGCTTTGCATCTTAGGGGGAGCAGTTGGGGGGCTCAACAATGTTTTATAGCCCCTCAACTGAAAATTTAAACTAAAGCCTGTACTAACAATCCAATGTTAGTACCAGTGGCGGCTGGTGCTCAATATTTTGAGGGGGCGGCAAACCAAAGGCCCCCTCCCATGCGGGAGACAGACGGGAAGGTGGTGATCTCCCCACCATGGGAGACGGATCAGAAGGCGGTGATTCCCCGGTGGGAAGGCTACAATAAACCCCCCTCCGCGGGAGACAGACGGGAAGGTGGCGATCAGAAGCCTCCTTACCTTAGGAGGCAGATGGTTGAGCTGCTGATCCTCGCTTAGGGCTGTTGATTCTTCTCCTGGCCGAAAAGGAAGTGGGTCCTGAGACCCGATTGGTCAGGGGTCCTAAGACCCACTTCCTGATTGCCTGGGAGGAGAATCAGGAAGACAATAGTAAATATTAATTTGCTATTGTCATACAATTGGGTGGGTTCAGGGCGCAGTGCTCTGCACCTCAAGCCCCCTTTTTTAAAGCCAATTAGAGCCAGGCTCTAATCATGTGCTTAAAAAAAGATCCCCATTGAAATCCATGCATTCGGCACCCTGCATGTAGATTAGAGGCGCATGGGGGGGGGGGCGCCCCTGCACCCTTTATGGACAGGCAGCCACTGGTTAGTTCAGCAATCTCCCCTGCTATTCTATTGTGTTCTATTGTGTTCTGGCAGAGGGGCACCCCCCTGTCAGAAGACTCTGGTTAGTGCTCTCAGCCATTGGCATCAATAAATGGTGATTTTATGGAAGTCTGGCCAGACAGACTTTTTTCACATTGGGATTTTTGTGAAATACAGGGCCAGCACCCATCAGTGTGCAGTGGCGGTGGGAACAATGGAAACTTCCCTGGAGCAATGTTTCAATCCCCCACACACAGGCCGAATGTCCGGCGGTTTCTATTGAACTGGATGATGTGACCTGACATTCGCCCCGTGTGTACTAGGCTTCGGCCTCAATGTAAAAGTATTATTTTGTTGACTGTTTTCAAAGTATAATAACCTCATGCTAATACAAATACAGTTAGATTAGCATCAGTGAAACTGAACAGGTACAACTTTACTCGATCAGACATCAATGCTACCAATGAGTTAGGGACTGGCTGTCAGTATAGGAAAACTGAAGCTCCTAGGTAAGTTACAATGCTTATTACACAGCTTTTGATAGATATGGATTGATATTTGGTGAACCATTGAAAACAATCTGCCCCATCACACTTTTAACTTTATATCAATGATCCCCAAATACATTGGGGTTATTTGGCTAAAGGTAAATAAGCTGTTTACTTTGCAAGGGCACTTTACTAGGGAATATTCCCCACAGCTTAGTGAATGGGGTGAAGGTTCACTTTCAAAGAATATTCAATCACATACAAGGATTATAAAAAAAAACAGCATTTTTGCTTGCAGGTGATTGGATGATAGAAGTCAGCAGAACTTTCCCTTATTCAATAAGCACTGGTGAAAATTCTATTACAAATTTCAACTTGTCTTGAAAGTGGACAGGCTATTTGCCTTTAGAAAATCAATATCTTTGTCTTCTGGCATGTATAAATACATTTCTATAATGAGCATCAATTACTTAAAAAGTTTAAATGATTGTCACCCCTCTTTCTATGATATTGAAAAAGAATTATGATCTGTAGGTTAATGGCACAGCTCCATAGTGGTGGGACCTATACATATTGTTCCTGAATAATAAGAGCAGCATTAACACTATAGGTAAAGTATATATTTTGTTGAGTCTGTATGGTGGGGTAGGAAATGATTAAAGATAGTTTCAGCCCCCATTTCCCCCCCAGTACCACCACGACTTTAGCGAAATTTCAAAGCCGCACATCAGTGTCATTTGCACTGTCGATTTCATTGCGGCTTGTGACTTTTTACAGAATTCCATGCAAGTCATAATTAAATCAGTAAAAATTAGCACTGAGACATGAACGTGGCAATTTGAACCATTACATTGCTGGTAATGGGATGCGTTATGTGATTTGGAACTGTCAAATCGCATGAAAAGTCGCACTGGTATAAACAGGGGCTTAGTGGTTTTAATGTTTTATCCTGATCCATGGAAGTTATGGAAAAATCAGAAGTACATTTGGCTCTCTTATGTAGTGGAGTAAACACTAGTGCTGGGTAATAGCTTATCGAATAGCATTTTTTTGGTTGGAAATTCTGATATGGGTCTTCCCCTAGGGATCCCTCTCTAATACTATGCATTAAAATCACAGGTTCCCCGAACTTGGTCAGCAAATTAGCTTTTAAGGAAAATATTAGAAAAACAAATGATAAAACACAATTCCAAAAACATTGGTCATAATATGACTAAAGAGTTTAGTGATATAACACTGCTGCTTTATGGTTATAGCAGATATATGAAATTAAAGAAACGTATACTGAGACAAACAGGGATCTGTTATCTTGTGCAAAGCTAGTTGTCTTGCTGGCATGCTGATCCAAGGACACGGAATCCTGCACACCAGCAGTTTGGACTTTGGTGTGACTTTATTGCCGCATGTTGCCGCGTGACTTTATTGCTGCGTGTTTCAGGTATGTGATTTAAAATGTTAAGGAAACATGAAGGCAACTTTTCAGGGTTTGAATAAGGAAAGTCTCTGAAAATCTCTTAGTAAATGCTTTCTTTGAGTTGCAAATTTATAATCAGGAGAATATTTAAGTACATTCATCTGATTCATTAAAGCCATCATTTACCAAACATATTTGCTATACAGATAGTACACAGATCAGAGATGGTGCTGCCTATGGCTCTCCTTAGTTCTGAGAATGTATTTAAAAAAAAACAGCACTTGGAAGTTTTTTTCCTATAGATGTTTTAAAAATAAAATACTGCCTGTAGCCTCCTTCTTCTAGGATTTTGTCAGGAATGGTTCCTCCTGCTGGTAGCATTATCAGACAATGGGCATGCAGTACTGATGTCCACCAGCAGGTGTCGGCAGTCTGGAACTGTCAAGGGAGCTCTCTCCAACTGGTGATATTATTTGATCTTTGGGCACAATGCTGGTGCCCACCAGCGGGTGGTTCCTGGCAGTGGGGAGCCGACATCATCTCCTGCGATCAGGTGTCACCTGAGCCTGATTGCAGGAGATGTGTATAAATACCCACCAAACCACAGACACACTTTGCTTTGGTATCTTCCATGTGTCCTGACTCTGTGAGCTTTGAAGCTGAACCTGATCCTGTCTCTGAACCTGATCCCTGTACTTGAACCCTGAGCCTTGTACCTGTACCTATCCCTCCCGTGATCCTGTTACCCTTACCTTGCCTGACCCACCCATCCTCTCCTTGTCCTGTTTGTTCCCTGTCCCCATCTGCTGACCTCCCATTGATGACCCTGACCTGGCAAAGTTTTCGATTCTGGCATTTCCCTATTATTGTATATACTTGTCTGACTGTTATCATTTGTGGGTCTCTGTTTGGTATTGGTTGTTGTGCACTGTGTGATATTGGAGGTAGTTGTATTTTTATATATATATATATATATATATATATATATATATATATAATTCACTTATCTTTAATAAATCATAATATTTTCACCTTACATGTGTTTTGTTCCTTTGTTGCTGTCCACACAGTTCTGGTCATACCAGATACGTGACAGTTTTAGCAGATTAGTACTCCTTCCATGTAGATAAAGTTGGCAACCAGGTGAGGACAAATACAATTTCTCGTTATTTCATCCAAGGAGTACACATGTTCCAAACAGAGCCAGCACGCATGTGTTCCAGCAGATCAGGACACCAGACATGGGAGCTGATATGCTACCTACAACTACCTACATACTACCTACTTCTATATTGATAACAGCCCAAATGTATATCATTATTGGAGGAGTGGTTTGGGAGCAGAAGCCAAATAAAGAGACTCTTCCTTAAGCATCAGTCCCAGCAATCTGACACCCTCAGTGCCCAGGAGATGGTAGTGGTCACTGAGGGATTGTATGATACCTACCTGCCCCAACAGCAGCATAAAGTATAAAATAGCTTTAATATTCTTAATTTGAGTTGACACCAAGCATTTCCAAATATAGTATGTCCTTGGGCAAGTCTCCTCTTCTGTCTTCCAGTGCTGGGATTCCTATATGGGGGAGCAAAAGCCCCCAATTTGAAAGTAAATGGGATTGTTGTCCAAAAAGTTGGTAATGTACAGGAAACTCTGGGGGAGATTTCCCTGTGACATACGTTGTGACATGTCCATAAAACTCTCTCTAAAACAAAGCCTTCCTCCTGCACTGACCTGCATATAACCTGAAAACTAAAATAATGTCCTTCTGTCTCAAAACTTCACAGCTAACCCGTAGCCTCCCTGGCAATATTCCCAAGTCTGGCTCATGGTGAGATTTAATTACCATAAGCGGCATACAGATTCTTCAGATCTTACAGATTACAGTACTGTATCAAATAATTACACATCCCCTTTGTCCCTAGTGGTTTGTCCAGTGCCCTGCATGCAGTTTTATATTATAAATACTGTTCTTTATGCCAGGAAACTGGAGATTGTCCATAGCAACCAAAAAATGTCAGTTTACCTCAAAAGTGGTTATAGACCAGCTAGAAAACAGCGATAATAAATTAGAATCACTCGCAGCATTGAGCGATAGTAATTTGTGGGGAAATTCATCATCAAACACTAAAAGTAATGACAGCGACAATTCTGCAACTCAGCACATTTCAGTGTTATTTATTTGATTACATTATTGAATACTTTTTATTATTACTATATTATTATTTGTTATACTTATTTATAGTTTTTTATTTTATTTTATTATATATATATATATATATATATATATATATATATATATATATATATATATATATATATATATATATACAATGGTACCACTTTCAGCACCTAAAATCTGAAATAATCATACTGGCAGGGAGGTTAAAGCTATTCAGCTACGTTTGTTTTTCTTTTTTTTTTCTTTTAATAGAATAAACAGAGAATAGAATCTCTCTTTAGTTTTTATTATGGTCTGGTCTATTCTGCATTGAGGATGATTACTCTCACTTCTTATCTTACATTTACCACCTAAGCAGGAAGTGATGGTAAAGCTCCCCCACAGGGACACAGAGCAAAAAAACCTGACAAAACTTCTAACACTTCCCCACTCTAAAAAAAGCAGTATTTATTGTTGATTTTCTCGCTTATTAGAGAGATTTCCCTTCACTTTCTGTTCTGTCGAGTAATAGTCAAATGAACAGGATGCGATGGGAAATCTCGCAATTGGGGGGCACAGATAGTAACAAAGAGTTAACAGAGATTCAAAATCTTCTACACTACATCTAAAAGGAAAAACGTTATTATGGATTTGGACTTTATTCAGCCAGAATGTGTCAGCCCTCACCCTAAACCTAATACTTAACATAACATATAGTGTGCATTCATTCATCATCTCCAATCCTCAACATTAAGCCTATTCCCTTTAGGTTTTCTACACTGAATACCTTAATTCAATCTAATTGACCCCTAAACACTAATTTACAATCTATAACTAACTACCACCAAAATTAGCCACTTACTATTTCCCTACACTGCACAAAATGATACTGATTCTAAGCTACCACCTTCAGTAAAGTTTGCACCAGAGTCCCATGCATATTTTTCAGTGACTCACTAAAATCAGTCTAGCTAAATACCATGCAAGCAGTACACAAGCCCTTCCGCTTTGCTGAAACCGTTTGTTTTGGAAAGTATCACCCAGATGCTTTCAAATGGCGACCTTTGTTGAGATTCATCCCAACCCCCCCCCCCCCCGTTTCCCAGATAGGAAAAACAGCTTAATTTTGTTTTGTTTTTTTTCTTTCGTTCATGAAAACTTTTTATGAGTGTGATGGCTCTCAATGCAAAGAATATAACAGAATACATTTTCTTATAGAAAAACAGTTCTTTCTGAATGTGGGAAAAAGTTACGGAGTGAATGTGCCAGTGAACGTTTTATAAATGGACTCCATCATTTAAGCATTGTACATCTACTGAAAGTATGACAAAAAACAATATAGTACATAATGAAGAACCATGCATGTCACTGGTTGGTGGTCACTAACAACACTATTTACCCTTGAAAATACATAGAAATAATAATGAGCTGACCATTAGATTCTTCATAATTTTTTAGAGAATTAAGGCCTCATGCACACGGACGTTTTTACAGCCGCTTTTTTGAGCGTTTTTTGCAGCTTAAAAAGGCCTGTCCATGTTAGTCTATGGCTTCATGCCCACCTAGGTGTTTTTGAGCTGCAAATGGCATAGGCGTTTTTAAGCTGTAAAAAAAACCCAGGACCAGTGCGTTCCGTGGCGCGGAGCTAGAGCTGTAAAAACGCTAATCGCTGGAAAACGCGCAAAAACGCGCACAAACGCGCAAAAACGCGCAAAAACGCGCATAAACACGCAACATATTTTCTTTGTTTTCTGAGTGTTATAGCCAAGAGATGTGTTTCTTTAAAAACGCTACTTAACGCTAACGCTAAAAAACGCGCAAAAACGCGCAAAAAGGCCAATGCAAAACGCGGTAAAAATCACATTTTTAACGCCGATTTTTCCAGGTGTCGGAGCTAGCTTTGCAGCCAGTTTTTTAAAACGTCCGTGTGCATGAGCACTAAAAGATGAAATTGTCACCATGGGCATCATCTCATATTATATCTCCTGTGTGTCGTAGTCCCTCTGCAGAGTACCAGCCCAGTAGGGATCCTGAAGAATTGTAAGCCTTAACATGAAAGTCAACTCAAGCATGGAGTATTCATCATACACTTAATTATAGGGTAAACTCCAGAGCAATGCAAATCAATTCACTGTTTATTTTTAGTAATGAATTGAATTATAAATCAATCCAATTATATAAACCATCAGCACCCCTTTCTCACTATCATTATAATTTTAGCTTTTCATTTACATAGACAATGTACAGTGATAAATTATTTTGATGTAGATATAATTCCTGTTACCAGTCCTTTTAGATGCAATGAACTCTGCATGCCTGAAAGGACACAACTTTTTGTGCCACACATCAGTGATTGGAATAGGATGCAATTATCCCTTTATTTCTGAAAGGATTATTAGTTTTACTCAATAAAAGCAGTTCTGCCAAGTATTTAATTAGTTACATTTATATAATATCGCCTTTATGTTATCCTTATTAAAGTGATGTTTCTGATAAACACATTCTTAAAGCTCACTTCCAGTAAAAAAAAAAAGCTATGCCCTTACCATTCTATTCACTACCTAAAAGCCATATCTACTGTATTTACTTAGGGCCGGTTCACACTGCGAGCCGCGGCGAGGCGTCTCCGACTTCCTCGCCGCGACTTGCAGGGGGGGTCAGCGGCGACTTGCAGAGGACTTCTGCATAGAAGTCAATGCAAGTCGCCCCCGAAGTCGCCCCGAAGTAGTACAGGAACCTTTTTTCTGAGTCGGAGCGACTCGAGTCGCTCCTCTCAGAACGGTTCCATAGTACTGAATGGGGGCGACTTGCGGGAGCGAGGCGAGGCGAGCCGTGTCGCCTCGCCTCGCCTCGCAGTGTGAACCGGCCCTTAAAATCACAGTAATTTCACAGGCCAGACCCCAGTTCATCTTTCTTATAAACTGTAGTCTAGGAGGGTCCCCTACACAGTGCCCATGTGACTTCCTGCTGAAATAGAATCTGTGAATTGGTTGTTAGAAATGTCCATCACATGGTCTTCAAAGAGTCTTCACAAGGTCCTGAAATCCTCCAGCAGCAATGACATGACATCATGCATCAACAAGAGCAGTTGGCTGGCTTAAAGTGGAACTTTAGTCAAAAAATGAAATCCTGCTAGATCACTTCAGGTTGGTCTCACTCTGCTATGCATATGCTCAGTTGCACTCCATTTTTAGGCACTGCTAAGTTTGTAGAGACCAATCTGCCAACAGCCTTAAAGGGGTTGTAAAGGTTCAGATTTTTTAAAATAAAATTAAGCAAACCAGTTATACTTACCTGCTCTGTGCAAGGGTTTTGCACAAAGCAGCCTCAAACCTCCTCTTCTGGGGTGCCCCGCCAGCATTTCTGGCTCCTCCCAGGAGACATCTCAGTCACCCTGTGGAAGGTAATAACCATGGTGGCACCTGGGGATATATAGGCTCTACCAGAGAGAATGGCACCATTGAAAATTTCCTTCACAAATACTCAAATAGGATACATTACACCGTACATCTTGTCTAATCCAAAGGAACAAATAGGGTTGTGTTACCCACCATCTAATCCATTACCCACTATCTATCCCAGAGTATCATTCAAAATACCAATAAGATCTCCTGAAGAAGCTAACAGCGAAACACATAGTGATCCATTGGTGCTGGTTTTGTTATCCCATTTGCTGGCCTTCAGATAGAAAATTACAGTTATGACAACAATATCAATATTCCTAAGGCCACCCGTACAGGTTTCCTTGTCCAGCCATATTGGTCTTTTATGGAAGAATTTACACACTATGGCATACCCACGTATTCACCTTTGCTACATGTTTTTATAATGAGAATTTAATAAATGTTGATATTTTATTTACATTTGACTACTTTTCTTCCCCTACTGGGATTTTAGTGGCGGCCTTAAAAATCTGCTTTTCAATTTCTTCTTCTTTCTGCTTACATAATTGGATGTGGTGCCACGCATTGTGGCTTCTGTCTCCATTTTTTCTTTACCATTATTCTAAATGTTAGCTGTCTGTCTATTTACTGTGTAATTAAAAGAATATGTAATGGAATTGTTTCCTTTCTTTTTTTTTTGAATTGTGCTCTGGTTTAAATGTGTATGTCAGAATTTTGCTTATGGCATATTAACCACTTAAAGACCGCCTCACGCCGATGTGCGTCGGCAGAATGGCATGGCTGGGCACAAGCACGTACCTGTACGTTGCTTTTTAAGTGCCCAGCCATGGGTCAGGAGCGCACCGGGGCTTAAGTGATTAATTAGAGTATATTTTGCTCATCTGAGGACTGTGGTATATGTGTGCTATTTATATGTCTATCGATGTGTGATTTTCTTTAACCATTGCCCTCTAAGCCCATCCCATTTAGACACAATTTGACCACACCCACAATTGGCCACCTCATAACTCCACTCAGTGTGCCCAAGGGTGTCCCAGGACTTTTATAATTCTATCAATACCCATGACTTTTAATGAATCTATATTGAGCAATTTTAACATAGGTATGACACATGCTAAGAGTATGATTCCTTTTTTTGATTTCAAGAGAAAATATAATGTCATTTTAAATGTACAGTATGTACGTTTATTAACTGTTTTTTAATATCTTTTTACAATGATTTTTCTAAAATCTTTATCATACAAATATATATTTTATAAGGGTGCATCTAAAAATAACTGGGACATTCAGTTTACAGACTTGTGTTCTAATGATCAGTGGTTCTGCAGGCATTATGTAAGCAGCAACTACTGTAGCAATTTATAGTAGAGAAGTTCTGATAATGGCCTATAGTACAGCTTTTGTATACATTTTCTGTGGTGCAGTAATACATTTGTTACTCTCTATATAATATATTTTATCCTAGAAGAGTGGAATACGTATGTACTGTTTTTTTAAATACTCGTAGCCTCTAGGACACTGGGTTCAATTACTTCATACCCCCTCTCCTTCCTGCACTATGCATATGAATGATACAATTTTTTAGCCAGATATACTTATTGCAGATGTATTACAGCAGTAGAAGGCTAATGGTCTTTTTTCTAATATCTCTTAGTATGAAGAATTAATGGGCAATGTTGATTTTCTTTAAGGCCGTGCACACATTATAATGATTCCTTCTTCTGGACTCTCCCTCATAATTATTATTTTTTTGAATGGAAAAAATAGTCTACATAGAGAGCTATGATCTATGTACTTAATGTAGTGTTGTGTACTTTCCCCTTAGCTCTGAATGCACACACCCCCCCCCCCCCCCCCCAGCCTTTTAATGTGACTCATTTGCACAAAATGAAAAATGTGCCAGTAAATATTGGGTTCCCCGATGATAGCTGAATGTAAAGAAAACATGATGGCAGTTAAAAATCAGTTAAAAAAACAGCGTGGGCTACCCTTCGGGTCTGGTATGGATTTTAAGGGGAACCCCACACCAATGCAATAAATTACCCCAATGCAATAAATTACCACATGAAAATATACAGTAATTACCGCAATATTGAAAGGTTACCTCAGTAGTTATTTACTGCACAATTCTTAGTGAATTGAACATTTGAACAATTGTTTGCACATGTGTTATTTTACTGCATTTTTTCAGCATTATTTGAAGCGGAGTTCTAGTCACCTGTGAAAAAAAATAAAAGCCAGCAGCTAGAAAAACTGTAGATGCTGAATTTTAAAGACTAGCCACTCACCTGTTCCATGATCAAGCGGTGTCCTCACCCCAGTCGGTCGCACCTGCTATCTTTGTTCCTTGCAACTGGCATGTGGTTATCCTGCTGTGACAGCTTATGGCTTCATAGCCAGATGCCCACTGCACATGCGGGAGTATAGCTGCACATCCATCCTGACTGGTCGATGTGGTCTTATGGGACCTGTCTGTGTCCCAGAAGACTGCGGGAGGGAGGGAGGAGAACTTCCGTTTCAGACTGCATGGGCGGTCGGAAAGGAAGTGGGAGCGAGTACCTTTCAAAATTGAGATCCCCCGCTCCTCAAAAGTGGCAATTCTTCAAGAAGATCAGGGAGGAGTCCTTAAAGTTGAACTTCCCCTATTGGGTGGAGCTCTGCTTTAACTCTTAGTGAATTGACCTCTTTAAGCTTTAATGCATTAACACTCCCTGCTTCCGTCACCTGCACTGTTGCTACACTAGCCCTAAACAGTACTGATGTAATGTATAGTTAGGGATGAGTTTCGTGTTCGAGTTCAACATACGTTCGACTCGAACATCGGCTGTTCGTCCGTTTGGGCGAATTCCGAACGTTATGGGCCGTTCGCGCCAAATTCGCGTGGCACTCACGGCCCACAATGCACTGCGATGGCGCAGTGCATTGCTGGCTCATGTTTGGCCAAGCATGCACTGTGACCCCGCATGCATGGCCAATCACAGCGCTGGCAGCGAGGAGAGCCATGATTGGCCACAGGCAGGATGCCTGTGGCCAATCATAGCTCAGGCTGTGTAGTACACGCCCCACACTATATAAAGCCGCCAGCGCGGCGGCCTTGTGTAGTGTGTTGGCATCTGTAACAGTTAGTGGGTGTTCTGTGTACCTTCAACACAGTATACACCGATCGTTATTGGATGATTTTTCGTTCTTGCTCTTCTGTAGTGGTTGTTGTCTGCGTGCCCTGACCGCAGTATACACCGCTATATTCACCTATATAGCTAGCTATATTTCTCTTTTTTAATAGAGCTTGCAGTCAGTGTTAGGTGATTGTGCATGCTGTCTGCGTGCTCTAAACCCAGTATACACCTATATAGCTAACTATCTTGCTCGTTTTAAATAGAGCTTGCAGTCAGTGTTAGGAGATTGAGCGTGCTGTCTGCGTGCTCTGAACCCAGTATACACCGCTATATCCAGCTATATAGCTAACTATCTTGCTCGTTTTAAATAGAGCTTGCAGTCAGTGTTAGGAGATTGAGCGTGCTGTCTGTGTGCTCTGAACCCAGTATACACCGCTATATCCACCTATATAGCTAACTATCTTGCTCGTTTTAAATAGAGCTTGCAGTCAGTGTTAAGAGATTGAGCGTGCTGTCTGCGTGCTCTGAACCCAGTATACACCGCTATATCCACCTATATAGCTAACTATCTTGCTCATTTTAAATAGAGCTTGCAGTCAGTGTTAGGAGATTGTGCGTGCTGTCTGCGTGCTCTGAACCCAGTATACACCGCTATATCCACCTATATAGCTAACTATCTTGCTCGTTTTAAATAGAGCTTGCAGTCAGTGTTAGGAGATTGTGCGTGCTGTCTGCGTGCTCTGAACCCAGTATGCACCGCTATATCCACCTACATAGCTCTTCTCTATTTGAGCCATCTGCAGGAGTTAGTGGAAGTTGTGTGTGCCTCCAGCACAATATACACTACCCAATTGCTGGTTTTCCCAACTCCCTTCAGCCCATTACCATGTCTGGAAGGCCAGCAAGGAGAGGCAGACAGGCACGAGCCTATAAAAGAGGTCAAGCAGGCTCTGTGTCTAGAGACAACAGTGCTGGTCGTGGACGCGGTGCATCGTCATCATCAGCACGTGGCCATGGGACACGCTTGTCCTTCTTTTCGGCAGCTGGACATGTTGAGCTGCAACATGCCAACGACTTGGTAGAGTGGATGACCAAGCCCTCTTCATCCTCCTCCTCCTCTCTCACCCAGTCTCAGGGTACTAGCAAAGCAGCTGCCAACGCATCGTCTTCCCTCCTCTCAATGTCATCATTAGTGACTCCTTCCCTAGACCCACCATGTCCTCCTGAGGAGTCTCCTGAACTCTTTGAGCACAGTGTTGGATACATGCTCCAGGAGGATGCCCAGTGTTTTGTAGGCTCTGATGATGATACTCAGCTAGAGGAAGGCAGTAGCGTGAATGCAGAGAGAGGGGATGCTCAAGAAGGACAGCAAGCTGGCAGTCATGTTCCACAAGCTGCAGCATACTGCCAGAAGAGGGATGATGAGGGCACTGACTCCACATGGGTGCCTGGTAGGAGAGAGGAGGAGAAGGAGGCACATGTCCAACGAGGCAGGATGCCCTCCGGGGGGGCAGCTTAGGGGCAGCACACCGACTGAATCACACCGCAGAGCTCCGCCTGTGCAGGCCGCTGCCTCTGTGCGTTATTCTAAAAGTTCTTTGGTGTGGGCCTTTTTTGAGACGAGTGCATCAGATCGCACTGCTGCTATTTGCAACATATGTCTCAAGCGTATCTCGCGTGGCCAAAACATCAGCCGCTTGGGCACCACATGCTTGACCAGACATATGTTGACCTGCCATGCAGCTCGTTGGCAAGCGTACCTCAAAGACCCACACCAAAGAACAAAGCGGACCTCTCCTTGCTCCTCATCAGCTGGGATCTCCAACCCCACTAGACCTTCACTCCTCTCTGAAACCTGCTCTAACAGGAATGAAGGTGTAGAATTAGGTGTGTCACAGCCAAGTGCTTCCGGGCACTCTGCTAGCAGTACACCCACGTCCGATTATAGCAGGCAAATGTCCCTGCCCCAGCTGCTGCACCGGCGAAAGAAGTTCACTCCCAGCCATCCACATGCCCAGCGGTTGAATGCTAGCTTGGCTAAATTGCTAGCACTTCAACTGCTGCCTTTTCAGTTGGTAGACTCGGTCCCCTTCCGTGAGTTTGTACAATGTGCGGTTCCTCAGTGGCAGGTCCCCTTCTCACGGAAGGCGATTCCGGCTCTCTACCGGCATGTGGAAGGCAATGTCCTTGCCTTGCTGGACAGGGCGGTCAGCGGTAAGGTGCATATTACCGCTGACTCATGGTCCATCAGGCATGGACAGGGACGTTACCTGTCTTTCACGGCCCATTGGGTCACTCTTCTGGCAGCTGGGAAGGATGCCGGACAAGGTGCAGTAGTGTTGGAGGTTGTTCCGCCACCACGCTACCAAAATGCTACTATTGGTTGTGACACACCTCTCTCCTCCACCCCCTCCTCTTCTTCTTCCTCCATGGCCTCTTCCAGTGCTCTGTCCTCAGAACCAGCGGTGCTCCGTAGGCTTTCCAGGGGCTACGCAAGTACGCAGGCAAAACGATGCCATGCTGTGCTTGCGCTGGTTTGTTTGGGGGACAGGAGCCACACTGGGGCGGATGTTTTGTCAGCTCTGCAGGGGCAGGCCGAGAGGTGGTTGACGCCACGCCAGCTTAAGCCAGGAATGGTGGTTTACGACAATGGCACCAACCTACTCTCCGCCGCCCTCCGACAGGGACAACTGACCCATGTGCCCTGTGTAGCTCACGTCCTTAACCTGGTGGTGCAGCGGTTCTTGGGCAGGTACCCGGGCTTACAGGATGTCCTGAAACAGGCCAGGAAAGTCTGTGTGCATTTCCGCCGATCATTTAATGCCTGTGCTCGGCTGGCTGAGCTCCAAAAGGAGTTGAACCTGCCCAAGAACTGCCTTATATATGACATGCCCACCAGGTGGAACTCAACGTTGACCATGCTGCAGCGGCTGCACACGCAGCAGAGGGCCATCAATGAGTACCTGTGTGACTACGGCACCTGGACAGGGTCAGGGGAGCTCGGTTTTTTTCCACCACGCCAGTGGGGCATGATCAGGGATGCATGCACTGTCCTGTCACCGTTTGAGGAGGCCACAAGGATGGTGAGCAGTGACAGTGCATGCATCAGTGACACTGTACCTCTTGTCCACCTCTTGGAGCATACGCTGCGTGGAATAATGGACAGGGCACTTGAGGCAGAACAGAGGCAGGAAGAGGAGGACTTCCTTGCCTCTCAAGGCCCCCTTTATCCAGACAGTGTTCCTGCTGTGCCACCCATCACACGGGAAGAGGATGAGGAGGAGGAGGAGGAGGAGGATTATGTCAGCATGGATGTGGAGGCTGGCACTCAGCATCAGCAGCAGCAGCAGTCTTGTAGGGATGATTTACAGTCCCAAGAAACCCGTGGACTTGTACGTGGCTGGGAGGAGGTAGCTGCGGATCATGTTGTCCTTAGTGACCCAGAGGACTCCGGACCGAATGCCTCAGCTAACCTACGCTGTATGGCCTCCCTGATCCTGCAAAGCCTGCGGAAGGATCCTTGTATTCTTCGGATCAAGGAGAGGGACCATTACTGGCTGGCCACTCTCCTTGATCCACGGTACAAGGGTAAGGTTGCCGACCTTATCTTGCCATCACAGAGGGAGCAGAGGATGAGACATCTCCGGGAGGCATTGCAGAAAGGTCTGTGCAACGCGTTTCCAGAGACTGGGAGGTTACAAACTCCTGGTCCTGGACAACGTGTTGTTGAGGCATCGGTCAGAAGGAGTGGTGGAGAAGGTGGCCGTCTGACCGATGCTTTCAGGCAATTTTTTAGTCTGCAGCCCCAAGGTATGATCGGTTCCAGCAACCATCGCCAGCGTCTGATTTACATGGTGCAGGAATACCTAGGGGCAAGGTCAGACTTGGACACCTTTCCCACCGAAAATCCTCTGGCTTACTGGGTCTTGAGGATGGATCACTGGCCAGAGCTTGCACAGTATGCAATTGAGCTACTGGCCTGTCCTGCATCCAGCGTTCTTTCTGAACGCACCTTCAGTTCTGCTGGTGGCTTTGTTACCGATCACAGGGTGCGCCTGTCCACCGAATTAGTTGATCGACTGACCTTCATCAAGATGAATCAGTCTTGGATCACCCACAGCTACCAAGAACCTGAAGCTGATGTAACCGAATAATTTTTTTTGAAATATCACATCCCTTCAAGACTGCCTATGCTGATGCTGAGTGACTGTCCTGTTATGTTGATTGTCTATCCTCTTCCTCCTCCGCTGATATTTTGGAAGAACATTTTTGGTTCTGGGTGATGCCACCAGCCCAATTTTTCTGCCCCTGTTTAACAGGGGCGTTTAATTACAATTTTTGATGCAATGCTTTGCAGCAGGGCTCATTCCTGCACTACAACTAGAGTATATGGGAGAGGTTGCAGTGTCGTGGCACCAGCACCAGTGCCTAAGTCCCATTTTTTCTGCCCCTGTTTAACAGGGGCGTTTAATTACAATTTTTGATGCAATGCTTTGCACAGGGCTAATTCCTGCACTAAAACTAGAGTATATGGGAGGGATTGCAGTGTCGTGGCACCAGCACCAGTGCCTAAGGCCCATTTTTCTGCCCCTGTTTAACAGGGACATGTAATTACAATTCTTGATATAATATTTCACAGGAGGGCCTGTTCCTGTGCCCACCCACAGTAACTGTGAGGACTTATAGTGTTGTGGCAGCAGCACCACAACCACCAAAGGTCAGTTTTTCTACCACTTTTTAACAATGGCATGTAATTACAATTCTTGATATAATCGTTCACAGCAGGGCGCTCCAGCGCCCACCAAGAGTCACTTTGATGGCTTACAATGTTGTGGCAAAACCAACACCTTGTTCCGCCATTTCTGCAGAGCATATAGGGCAGGCCCCTACTTTCAAACATCCAACTTACAAACATCTCCTACTGCAAACGGAAGGAGACAACAGCAAGTGAGATGAAAAAAGACGGACGGCAAAACAAATTATACAGGGGTGATAACCCTTCCCTATGTTTTCCAAAAAGCTTAAAAATAGTTTTTTTGACTGGAGCTACACTTTAAAAATGTACCAGTTGAAAATTACAAACAGATTCAACTTAACACAACAAATCTACACAGTCCCTGTCTTGTTTGCACCGCCTATATACTGCTGTTCTGAGTATATAGGGCCTGGGGGCCACACGTATTTGCACGTATTTGATATTAAGGGTTCCCCTTAATATCCGTACAAGACCCAAAGGGGCTGGTAATGGGCAGGGAGGGCTAACCATGCCATTTTTCTTAATGATTTTCAACCATATTGCAGGAACCAGATATAACATTAAAACCGCAAGCAGTTTTAAATGACGTTATTTCCGTTAAATGTAATTTTGTGCAGGGACTGTTCTAAACATGGGAAACATGTGGCACTTCACAGGCATACTATAGACACCCCCCCAGGCCCAATATTTAAAGGATTATTTCAAATTTGTTTTCACTTCAATTGTCGTTAAAATCAGTGCTTCCGCCAAAACGGCCATTTTTAAAACTTTTTTTTGCATTGACCCATGTCCAATGGGGCAGAAGCTATGTCCCCAAACCCTTTTTAGGACAGTATCTTGCATATTAGCTGTTAAAATTAGCACTTTTAATTTCGAACCTTCGAGTCCCATAGACTTCAATGGGGTTCTAACGTTCGTACGAATTTGGGGTCCGTTCGAAAGTTCTGGTGCGAACCGAACCGGGGGTGTTCAGCTCATCCCTATGTATAGTAGAGGGGTGCAGTCCAAAGAGATAACTCTATTGCATGCTGTGGCCCAAATGAAAAAGTCATTTTTGTCATTTTTATACAAACCCGGCAGTCAAACTCACAAGTATAGATAATTGGAGAGTTTCCTCTTCTGTCAACTCAGGCCTTAGGCTGTCCTCAACAAAAATATGTATTTTTCTTGGTGTCATGTTGGTTGCAGAGTGAGCAAAAACTTTCTTCATGGAAAAATAATGGAAGACTAAAAGGTTGATATACTAGAGGCAAATACACTCTGTAGTTTGCAAGTGAAGTTGCACTCTGCAAGGACATTTTCCTCAAATACTAGTGAACGTGGTGAAGTTTCACTTTGCAAAGAATATCCAATCATATGGAAGAAAAATAAAAGCAAATGTATGAATGTCTGGCTAATGGAAGTCAGCAGGGGTTCACCTCATTCATTACGATTTGTAAAACCTGAAGTTCTTCTTTAATTTGAAGATAAAATGTAACCTTAGGTATTCAGCTAGAGATAGTTAAACACTGGTACGTGGATCCTTTATCTGCAAAAAGATTTCAAACTTAGTTGAGCCATTAGTGTAAACAAGGATCCTATAAAGGTTAGCACAGCCAGATCCTTGACCTCTACTAAAGCTGTAGCAGAGCTTTGTCAAAAAGAAACAGGTCAAACACCCTAATGCCTGTTGACTGCCCAATAAGAGGGAAACAGCACCTTGCTTACTTTGCTCTCTACTCATGCCAAGAGTTCTGCCCTTCCTTGATTCAGTTAAAATTTTACCGTACAGTAGATTACGGTAGAATTTAATATATATTATATTAAATTATATATTTTATATATATATATATATATATATATATATATATATAATATATAAAATATTTTAACACAAGTATTATATTAATTCGTATTTTTTGTATATGTTAAATTAACATTTTATTCTCACTTTTTAATGCAAAAAACAGGTACCTTTATGTGAACAGTTTAATATGAAATCAACTGCCCTAACAAAATCCAAAAGCATAACTTGCACTATCACAAGTACATGGATATTTACATGTTCAGGGTAGGTTAAGCTACATTATTTTCCAATTACTGGCTCAGCGGCAGATCAGTGCTGTGTGCCTGTGTAATTGAGGTTCTGCTTGCAGAAAAATTCAGGTGCCTAATGACTTATTTCATTTGTCATTACCCAAAACGTGCTGTACTTGGTAGTGAATATAAATGATGTAACTCTTATGCAAATGATCATTAAAGTAAAATTCTATTCAAGGCAAAAACTTTTCTATAGTGTTAGTGATAGTGTTTTTTAGATCTATAAAAATAACAATTTGAAATGTTATTTTTGAAGTGCGACGGCCACTAATAGAAAATTCTTCTAAACCAGATATTGTGTTATATGTTCCCCTCCCATTTTCAGATCAATGGGAGTTAACAGGACAGGAAGTGCACTGTCTGTGTCTACCCCAAAAAATGGCTGGTATAGGAAAACCAAAACAGCAATTATTTAATTGGAGTTATAACATACAGATAATTAATGTGCAAAGTGTACTCGGTGAAGTTTATTCATATCATATCATTATATTTTATATTTGTAACTAACTAAATCAATTATATGTTATGTCTTCCTAAAGTCCATCTCTTGGCAAAATAGGAAATATCCCCATCCTTCCCACAACCCTGGTTCCCACTTACATTACAAATAAAAAGCCCCCTTTACCTTACCTAAATCAGCAATCACATGAATATCTGTGATTCCTGTTCTGAGAGTAAAGACTAGAAATCCCACACTGCAATCCAAACCCACCATGCCACTGCTGGAGTCTTTAGAACCCTGTGAGGACCTTGCCAGTAGACCAAATTAGAAGTGTCCTTGTCACCAGACAGCAATGTGGGTACCTATAGAAGAACTCTACCTTTCAGCAGTGAAGAAGCGAAATGACTTGGTACCCAGAGCATAATGTGGCCATAAATGTAGGTATTTAAGTATTTCCAAAAGTATTTAGCTTATTTTTTCTTTTAAATTGTTTTGGCAATTAGCTAAAGGGAGGTGGGTTTTGGGAGGTACAGTTATTTTTTTTATATCCATTCTGCCCACTTGAACAGTTATTTTGCTATCCATGTTGTGTTTATATTAGATTTTCACACAAAGTAGACATTGTTGGTCATAAGCAGATAATTACTATTACCACCAAAAAAAAGTATAGTAATCGTATCAGCATGTGTTCAGCGTGTAACCATAGTTTTATTTTGATATTTGCATCATCACTGTCAGAACCTCCACTCATTGGTCCATATCTGTGGAAGCTTCCAAAGACCTCTGCTATTACAGTGTAATATATTCTGCTTTCAGAGATAAGTTGACAGCTATAGTTCATACAATGTATCTTTTGCTGTATTCTATATCAGTGAATAAATAAATGGTATAATTCAATACTCAGCATGTAACAATAACAGTAGACAACATTAAAACCATTAAAGTTGATCTAGCACATCATGTATATAATGTATATATGTTGATTCTATCATAATGCTATAACATGCTGGTATTATATTCTCCTTAAAATCTGTAGCATTCATAGCATGGTGGTTTAGTACCAGTGATAGCAGTTTATTGATGCAACATTTTAGGCCTGTTTTACTTGACAATGGGTAAAACTACCCAGAAATACAGTTGGCCGAGCAAAAATCTGAATGGAACATTGCTTGTTTGAATACCCTGCAATGCAATGCTGCACAGTGCTGTATTGTAAGCCCTGATTGGGGAAAGCTTTGTCCAATCAGAGCACAGTGAATAGCCGGTTGTTAAGGAGAGTCATCAGCTATTAAATGGGCTTCCCCGCTGACAGCGGAATAAAAGAATAAAACATTGCTGGCTGGTATGTATCTTAAGGGGACCCCTATGCCAAAGACCCTCCCCACAATTCTTACCAGACCCTGTGGTGCTTTGGAGCAGGGAGGGCTCTGTCGAAGGACCTGATATGGATTGAGGGGACTCTCACTCCGTTTTTCTTTTTTACATTTTAACATTTTTCTATTGTCGGGAATGGTATTGTATTTCCTGCTATTTAAATGTGATTTGACTCTTTTTTTTTTCTTTAGAAATGTCAGTCTTGCTGAAGCAGGTTCTATACAAGCTACAGATGTGCCACTTTACAGGAAGACTGAGGGGATCCTTACAGGAACTATATTTAACCACTTGAGACCCGCGCTATAGCCGAATGACGGCTACAGCGTGGATCTCCTTTGCCGGGACTAGGTTAATTGACGTAGTCCCGTGTACGAGCGGCCTGCGCGCCCCCTGAGGGGCGCGCGCGGCGCGCTCTCTGATCGGCGAGTCTGTGAGACTCGCCTGATCACCGATCCAAGCAAGGGGTCGATCCCGACCCCTTATCACGTGATCAGCTGTCAGCCAATGACAACTGATCATGTGATATAACGGAGTCGGCAATCGGCTATTATTCCTCCTCGCGCTGACAGCGCGAGGAGAAAAAAAAAGAGCCGATCACTGGCGGCCGTGATCGGGACATCAGTCCCGATCACGGCCAGCCCTGCCAGTGCCCACCTGCCCCCTGCTAGTGCCCACCTGCCCCCTCATCACTAAACATAATAAAAAAATAAGTGCCCCCCGTCAGTGCCACCCTGCAGTGCCTATAGTGCCACCCAGCAGTGCCCACAGTGCCACCCAGCAGTGCCCACAGTGCCACCCAGCAGTGCCACCCATCAGTGCCCACAGTGCCACTCAGCAGTGCCCACAATCTGCCTCAACAAAGGTGCTGCACACCAGTGCCACATATCCGTGCCCATCAGTGTCATCTACCAGTGCCCATCAGTGCCCAGCAATGCCGCCCATCAGTGCCCAGCAGTGCCACCTATCAGAGCCACCTATCAGTGCCACCTATCAGTGCCCCTTAGTGCCACCCATCTGTGCCACCCATCCGTGCCATCTTATCTGTGCCCATCTTTGCCCATCAGTGCTGCCTTATCTGTGCCCATCGGTGCCGCCTTATCTGTGCCTATTAGTGCTGCCTTAACTATGCCTATCAGTGCCCACCAGTGCAGCCTATCAGTGCCCACCAATGCAGCCTATCATTGCCCACCAATGCAGCCTATTAGTGCCCACCAGTGCAGCCTATCAGTGCCGCCTCATCAGCGCACTTCAATGAAGGAAAAAAATGACCTGTTTGCAAAATTTTATAACCAACTATTAAACATGATTTTTTTTTTTGCATCTTTTTTTGTTTGTTTAGCAAAAAATAAAACTCCCAGCTGTAATTAAATACCACCAAAAGAAAGCTCTATTTGTGGGGAAAAAAATGATAAAAATTTTATTTGGGTACAGTGTTGTATGCCTGCGCAATTGTCATTCAAAGTGCATCAGCGCTGAAAGCTGAAAATTGGTCTGGGACTGAGGGGGGTTTAAGTGCCCAGGAGCAAGTGGATAAAGGAATTTTTCATTTTCATTGTTGCACTATAAGCATCATTAAAATCACTGCTCTTGTAAAAATGATCTTTTTAAAAAAAAAACATTTTTGCATTGATACATGTCCCCCGGGGCAGCACCTAGACCCCATACCCTTTTTTATGGCCAATAACTTGCATACAAGCCTTCAAAATGGGGACTTTTGATTTGTCAAGTTTGGGACCCATAGAATTTAATAGGGTTTGCTGTTCAGGTCAGAACTTTTTCTCTGTTCAGGGGTTCTGGTGCTAACTGAAAGGGGGGGGGGGGGGTGGTTGGCCCATCTCTACCCAGAAACTTTGAATTTATATACCATTATTATACCATTATTATATGTTCTGATGCCAGAAGCTGAAGCTATTTTAAGCAAGAAAGCAAAAGTGAGACATTTCCCTGCACATTTAGCAATTGCATAAAACTGTAACTTCAGCTGGGTTTTAACAACTTAACTAAAGCTCATTGGCTGCTTTTTATTAGCGGTAGTAAACCCAAAATTTTCACTTTGCATTTCATTTTGTAGTTTGTTATTAAGAATGAATTGGCATTAGTAATTTTTATTGTACCTGCTTCCTGTCTGTGTTATTGATATTTTGTCGAATCATTACGTCTAACGCACATGTGCCATATCCTCCTTCATTCCGGCAAGCCGAGACCCTGCTGGAAAGATTCAGTGTCTATATCGGGGCTTCGTCATTTCCTGTTTTAGACATCAGCCCCGTCATCCCCCAATACTTCATCAGAATTCATGCACCAATGTGTCTTTAGAATGTGCTTACAGGAGCACATGCGCGGAGTCTCCCAAGATGGCCGCCGGCTTCTAGAGCTCCGCTCCACCACAGCCCTGTAGTGACCACCGCGGCACATAGAGCGCCCTAACGCACAGCAGGTAGTCGGATTCGAACGGGGGAATACTCCGGGATCCCGCGGATGGCGACCCCGAACGCCAGGAAGGATTTATCCGGCCGCATGAAGGCCGAAAACTGCCCATTTAGCTATGCCAAGATGGCGGCGGCGTCACGAGGCCTCCCGGTCACAGCGCCACAGGACACCTCCATTGCGGATCAGGACCAAGAACGTTTGCCTTTCCAAGGTACAGACTGTGCCCCCTTACAGACAGCTAACTCTCCCTCTTCCACTGAGTCTCTGCTGGGTGGATTGAGCGCAGGATATCCCTCCACCCCTATGAGGGATCCACATACAGGCCTGCTGCTTGCAGTCAGTGAGGCACAAGAAGATTTCCCTCCCCTCACAGATTTTCCTTCCATGATGAATGCTTTCTCACACATGCTGTCCAAAAGCCTTGCTGTGCAGGCAAACCAGATCACTACCTCTCTACAGGCAGATCTACAGCAGATAGGCCAGAGACTGGACCCTGTGGAACGGAAAACTGACCAAGCAGTTTCCCGGATCAACCAAAATTCGGCTAGATTAGAGGAGGTTCAGGACCAACTGGAGACTGCATTTGCAAAAATCGATGACCTCGAAAACAGATCGAGAAGATACAATTTTAGGGTACGGGGGATCCCCGAAACTGAAAAAGAGGTACATAAGGTGAGGAGATCTCTCATAAAGAATTTGATCCCAGACATTCCGGATCGCCATTTGGAATTGGATAGAGCTCATAGGGCTCTCCAGGCTCCCCGTACTGACGGTTTACCCAGGGACATTATTGTCAAACCCCATTATTACTCGGTGAAGGAAGAGGTCATGCGTAAGTCCATATATACGGAGAACCTCTCGTTTCAGGGTCACAAGATCCAGATATTCGCTGACCTCTCCCCATACACTATACAGTGGAGACGATCGCTTAAACCCTTGCTACAAGTTTTATTGGACAAAGAAATCGCATACAGATGGTCGTTTCCTTTGCGGCTGAATTTTTCGTACAAGAACGCCCTGCTGTGAACGATTATATCAAGAATTGTAATTACATGCCATTGTTGAACAGTGGTAGAAAAATTGACCTTTGGTGGTTGTGGTGCTGGTGCCACAACACTATAAGTCCTCACCGTTACTCTGGGTGGGCACAGGAAGGGGCCCTCCTGTGAAATATTATATCAAGAATTGTAATTACATGTCCCTGTTAAACAGGGGCAGAAAAATTTGGCCTTAGGCACTGCTGCTGGTGCCACCACACTGCAACCTCTTCCATATACTCTAGTTTTTTTGCTGGAATTAGCCCTGCTGCAAAGCATTGCATCAAAAATTGTACTTAAACGCCCCTGTTAAACAGGGGCAGAAAAATTGGGCCTTAGGCACTGGTGCTGGTGCCACCACACTGCAACCTCTGCCATATACTCTAGTTTTATTGCAGGAATTAGCCCTGCTGCAAAGCATTGCATCAAAAATTGTACTTAAACGCCCCTGTTAAACAGGGGCAGAAAAATTGGGCCTTAGGCACTGGTGCTGGTGCCACCACACTGCAACCTCTGCCATATACTCTAGTTTTATTGCAGGAATTAGCCCTGCTGCAAAGCATTGCATCAAAAATTGTAATTAAACGCCCCTGTTAAACAGGGGCAGAAAAATTGGGCTGCTGGCATCACCCAGAACCAAAAATGTTCTTCCAACATATCAGCGAGGAGGAAGAGGATAGACAATCAACATAACAGGACAGTCACTCAGCATCAGCATAGGCAGTCTTGAAGGGATGTGGTATTTCAAAAAAAATTATTCGGTTACATCAGCTTCAGGTGCTTGGTAGCTGTGGGTGATCCAAGACTGATTCATCTTGATGAAGGTCAGTCGATCAACTGATTCGGTGGACAGGTGCACCCTGTGATCGGTAACAAAGCCACCAGCAGCACTGAAGGTGCGTTCCGAAAGAACGCTGGATGCAGGACAGGCCAGTAGCTCAATTGCATACTGTGCAAGCTCTGGCCAGTGATCCATCCTCAAGACCCAGTAAGCCAGAGGATTTTCGGTGGGAAAGGTGTCCAAGTCTGACCTTGCCCCTAGGTATTCCTGCACCATGTAAATCAGACGCTGGCGATGGGTGCTGGAACCAATCATACCTTGGGGCTGCGGACTAAAAAATTGTCTGAAAGCATCAGTCAGATGGCCACCTTCTCCACCACTCCTTCTGACCGATGCCTCAGCAACACGTTGTCCAGGACCAGGAGTTTGTAACCTCCCAGTCTCTGGGAACGCGTTGCACAGACCTTTCTGCAAGGCCTCCCGGAGATTTCTCATCCTCTGCTCCCTCTGCGATGGCAAGATAAGGTCGGCAACCTTACCCTTGTACCGTGGATCAAGGAGAGTGGCCAGCCAGTAATGGACCCTCTCCTTGATCCGAAGAATACGAGGATCCTTCCGCAGGCTTTGCAGGATCAGGGAGGCCATGCAGCGTAGGTTAGCTGAGGCATTCGGTCCGGAGTCCTCTGGGTCACTAAGGACAACATGATCCGCAGCTACCTCCTCCCAGCCACGTACAAGTCCACGTGTTTCTTGGGACTGTAAATCATCCCTATAAGACTTCTGCTGCTGCTGCTGATGCTGATGCTGATGCTGAGTGCCAGCCTCCACCTCCATGCTGACACAATCATCCTCCTCCTCCTCTTCCTCCTCCTCATCCTCTTCCTGTGTGATGGGTGGCACAGCAGGAACACTGTCTGGATAAAGGGGGCCTTGAGAGGCAAGGAAGTCCTCCTCTTCCTGCCTCTGTTCTGCCTCAAGTGCCCTGTCCATTATTCCACGCAGCGTATGCTCCAAGAGGTGGACAAGAGGTACAGTGTCACTGATGCATGCACTGTCACTGCTCACCATCCTTGTGGCCTCCTCAAACGGTGACAGGACAGTGTATGCATCCCTGATCATGCCCCACTGGCGTGGTGAGAAAAAACCAAGCTCCCCTGACCCTGTCCTGGTGCCGTAGTCACACAGGTACTCATTGATGACCCTCTGCTGCGTGTGCAGCCGCTGCAGCATGGCCGAGCACAGGCATTAAATGATCGGCGGAAATGCACACAGACTTTCCTGGCCTGCTTCAGGACATCCTGTAAGCCGGGGTACCTGCCCAAGAACCGCTGCACCACCAGGTTAAGGACGTGAGCTACACAGGGCACATGGGTCAGTTGTCCCTGTCGGAGGGCGGAGAGGAGGTTGGTGCCATTGTCGCAAACCACCATTCCTGGCTTAAGCTGGCGTGGCATCAACCACCTCTCGGCCTGCCCCTGCAGAGCTGACAAAACATCCGCCCCAGTGTGGCTCCTGTCCCCCAAACAAACCATCGCAAGCACGGCATGGCATAGTTTTGCCTGCGTACTTGCGTAACCCCTGTAACGCCTACGGAGCACCGCTGGTTCTGAGGACAGAGCACTGGAAGAGGCCATGGAGGAAGAAGAAGAGGAGGGGGTGGAGGAGAGAGGTGTGTCACAACCAATAGTAGCATTTTGGAGGCGTGGTGGCGGAACAACCTCCAACACTACTGCACCTTGTCCGGCATCCTTCCCAGCAGCCAGAAGAGTGACCCAATGGGCCGTGAAAGACAGGTAACGTCCCTGTCCATGCCTGCTGGACCATGAGTCAGCGGTAATATGCACCTTACCACTGACCGCCCTGTCCAGCGAGGCAAGGACATTGCCTTCCACATGCCGGTAGAGAGCCGGAATCGCCTTCTGTGAGAAAAAGTGGCGTTTGGGGACCTGCCACTGAGGAACCGCACATTGTACAAACTCACGGAAGGGGGCCGAGTCTACCAACTGAAAAGGCAGCAGTTGAAGTGCTAGCAATTTAGCCAAGCTAGCATTCAACCGCTGGGCATGTGGATGGCTGGGAGTAAACTTCTTCCGCCGGTCCAGCAGCTGGGGCAGGGACATTTGCCTGCTATAATCGGATGTGGGTGTACCACTAGCAGAGTTCCCGGAAGCACTTGGCTGTGACACACCTAATTCTACACCTTCATTCCTCTCAGAGCAGGTTTCAGAGAGGACTGAAGGTCTAGTGGGGTTGGAGATGCCAGCTGATGAGGAGCAAGGAGAGGTCCGCTTTGTTCTTTGGTGTGGGTCTTTGAAGTACGCTTGCCAACGAGCTGCATGGTAAGTCAACATATGTCTGGTCAAGCATGTGGTGCCCAAGCGGCTGATGTTTTGGCCACGTGAGATACGCTTGAGACATATGTTGCAAATAGCAGCGGTGCGATCTGATGCACTCGTCTTAAAAAAGGCCCACACCAAAGAACTTTTAGAATAACGCGCAGAGGCAGCGCTTTGCACAGGCGGAGCTCTGCGGTGTGATTCAGTCGGTGTGCTGCCCCTAAGCTGGCCCCCGGAGGGCATCCTGCCTCGTTGGACATGTGCCTCCTCCTCCTCCTCCCTCCTTCCAGGCACCCACGTGGAGTCAGTGCCCTCATCATCCCCTCCCTCTTCATCGCTGTAGCAAACCTGGCAGTATGCTGCAGCTTGTGGAACATGACTGCCAGATTGCTGTCCTTCTTGAGCATCCCCTCTCTGCGCTCACGCTACTGCCTTCCTTTAGCTGAGTGTCATCATCAGAGCCCACCAAACACTGGGCATCCTCCTGGAGCATGTACCCAACACTGTGCTCAAAGAGTTCAGGAGACTCCTCAGGAGGAAGTGGTGGGTCTAGGGAAGGAGTCACTGATGATGACATTCATAGTTAGTAAGGTTGAATAAAGACACCAGTCCATCCAGTTCAACCTGAGTCTACCCCTATCCCTGTACATTACACACTCACATTGGCTCCTACCCTCAAGAAGCCCACAATCTAAGGTCCCCATTCATATACTAGGGCCAATTTTGGACAGAAGCCAATTTACCTACCTGCATGTCTTTGGAGTGTGGGAGGAAACCAGAGTACCCAGAGGAAACCCACGCAGGCACAGGGAGAACATGCAAACTCCAGGCAGGTAGTGTCGTGGTTGGGATTCGAACCAGTGACCCATCTTACTGCTTGGTGAGAGTGCTAACCACTACACCACTGTGCCGCCCAATGAGACATTGACATTGAGAGGAGAGGAGGGAAGACGATGCGTTGGCAGCTGCTTTGCTACTACCCTGAGACTGGGTGAGAGAGGATGAGGAGGATGAAGAGGGATTGGTCATCCACTCTACCAAGTCGTTGGCATGTTGCGGTTCAACATGTCCAGCTGCCGAAAAGAAGGACAAGCATGTCCCATGGCCACGTGCTGATGACAATGCACCGCGTCCACGACCAGCACTGTTGTCTCTAGACACAGAGCCTGCTTGCCCTCTTTTATCGGCTCGCGCCTGTCTGCCTCTCCTTGCTGGCTTTCCAGACATGGTAATGGCCTGAAGGGAGTTGGGTAAAACAGCAGTTGGGTAGTTTATATTGTGCTGGAGGCACACAACACCCACTAACTCCTGCAGATGCCTTTTTTATAGAACACCAGAGATAAAGGGGTATATACAGATGTATATTGTGCTGTGCTGGAGGCACACACAACTTCCAATAACTCCTGCAGATGGCAATTGGGCTCAAATAGAGAACAGCTATGTAGGTGGATTATAGCGGTATGTATTGGGTACAGAGCACGCAGACAGCACGCACTATCTCCTAACACTACTGACTGCAAGCTCTATTATTAAAGATAGATCACTAGCTATATAGGTGAGGTGAATATCACGGTGTATACTGCGGTCAGGGCACGCAGACAATAACCAGAAAACAGCAGAGATAAAGGGGTATATACAGATGTATACTGTGCTGTGCTGGAGGCACACACAACTTCCAATAACTCCTGCAGATGGCAATTGGGCTCAAATAGAGAACAGCTATGTAGGTGGATTATAGCGGTATGTACTGGGTACAGAGCATGCAGACAGCACGCACTATCTCCTAACACTACTGACTGCAAGCTCTATTATTAAAGATAGATCACTAGCTATATAGGTGAGGTGAATATCGCGGTGTATACTGCGGTCAGGGCACGTAGACAATAACCAGAAAACAGCAGAGATAAAGGGGTATATACAGATGTATACTGTGCTGTGCTGGAGGCACACACAACTTCCAATAACTCCTGCAGATGGCAATTGGGCTCAAATAGAGAACAGCTATGTAGGTGGATTATAGTGGTATGTACTGGGTACAGAGCACGCAGACAGCACGCACTATCTCCTAACACTACTGACTGCAAGCTCTATTATTAAAGATAGATCACTAGCTATATAGGTGAGGTGAATATAGTGGTGTATACTGCGGTCAGGGCACAGACAATAACCACTACACAACAGCAAGATAGGAAATCAGCCAAAAAACGATCGGTGTGTACTGTGTTGAAGGTACACAGAACACCCACTGCTTCAGATGCCAACACACTACACGAGGCCGCCTCAATGGCGGCCTTATATAGTGTGGGGCGTGCACTACACAGCCTGAGCTATGATTGGCCACAGGCATCCTGCCTGTGGCCAATCATGGCTCTCCTCGCTGCTGGCGCTGCGATTGGCCAAGCATGCGGGGTCACAGTGCATGCTTAGCCAATCATGAGCCAGCAATGCACTGCGCCATCGCAGTGCATTGTGGGCCATGAGCGCCACGTGAATTTTGACGCGAACGGACCAAGTGTTCGGATTTCGCCGAACGGACGAACAGCCAATGTTCGAGTCGAACGTACGTTCGACTCGAACACGAAGCTCATCCCTATCCAGGGGACCTGTTTTAGTTCATTTTTATTTTTATCTTGTTATACTATTTCATACGGGTTCTAGGGATAGGTCACTACACCACCATGCCTATTTTGGGGGGGGGAGGGGGTGGTGGGACTGGACCGAGTTACTGGGGTCATACCTTTTGATATAGGTCTAGAATTACAGTTACCCTGTTTCAGTTCATTATGGGCCCTCTGTTAGCAGTTGGATATGGGCCCTTGCCGGCCCAATAGTTTATATCGTTTAAGGTGGTGGGGCGGTGGTGGTTTCAGTGCGCTCCCCCTGGTTCAGAGGCACTTTCGGCGCTTCTGAGCCACATACGGGGTACCCTTATCTAGGGTTCCCCCGACTCTTTGCAATTGAGGGTTGGTTGGGGGGGTTCCGACCACTCAGGGGGGTTGATGGGGACTGGGGTCCCCTGTAGGTATTTATTTGACCACATAATGGTAATGCGACATGGTTACTCTCATGCTGCTGTCCTTTCCCCTTATGATTCTTCATCCTTCTTCTTGTTCATCTCTTTCCTTCTTCTCTCTTTACATGTATACTGCAGGTATCGTGACTCCAGCTTTGACATCCAGCCTGCACTCCAGGACTGTTGTGGAACTTATTGGTGGCTCGTGAATGGCCGACAGTATGGCCCTCTTAATGGGAGCAGTGAGTCTCTGATCAATTGTGTAGTTCGCCCTCCTCTGGTCCATGACTGATACACCCGCTAAAGCGCCCACCCTTAAAATTCTCTCACACAACACCCAAGGTCTTAACTCCCCACTCAAACGTAGGAAGCTCTTAGAGCATTATCGTTCCGTTCACGCGGACATTCTCTTTCTTCAGGAAACACACTTCCCTTCTACTTTCAAACCCACATATTTACACCAGCACTATCCTTCATTTTTTCTAGCTTCCGCAGAGAACAAAACTAGAGGGGTTGCAGTGTGTTTCTCCAAACATATTAACTTGTCTCAACCTGAGACTTTTACGGACCCTCAGGGTCGATATATACTGGTAACCGGACACATAGATGGGGAATGCTACACTTTTGTTTCCTATTACGCGCCCAACAAGGGCCAAAGCGCCTTCTTTGCATCCATGCTGAGGAAGCTGCAGAACCGCCTTAAGGGGACGGTGTTTATAGGAGGAGACTCGAATGTAGCATTTGATTTTTCTCTTGATAAATTGGCATCTGGGAGGTCCAAACCCAAGCGTCCGTCGAAACAGAGCGTTAACATTGCCCACATGATCCACTCCGAAGGTCTGATTGACACTTGGCGAGAGATGAACCCACGGGCAAAGGATTACACACACTTTTCGGCTCCACACCACACTTATGCCAGAATAGATCACATTTTTACGAAACCCCAGACGATCCCTTTGCTAGAACATACGAGGATTCTCGACTCGTCCTTATCAGATCACTCCATGGTGGTTGTAGTGTCCAGGAGACCTACGGGATCCGGGAGTCGCCCATGCTGGCGTCTCCGGGAATCCATTCTGAGCGATCCTGCACATAGCGCAGCTTTAGAGGCTTCTATAAGAGAATACTTTGAGCTGAATGATACAGGGGAAATATCACCGGTTACTCTGTGGGCTGCACATAAAACTGTAATAAGAGGCAAATTGATACAGTTGTCCTCTAATCTCAAAGCACAACATCAGGCCGACACTCTCAAATTCACGGAAGAGTTCCGTTCACTAGCTAAGGCACATAAACAGTGCCCCACGGCAGACTCCCTAGCCAAACTAGACGCGGCCAAGGCCCGACTGAACTTGTCCTTGACTACGGCTGCTCAGCATCTTACTTGGACGGGGGCCAGATTTTATGCCCAGAAAGACAGGATTGGCTCACGACTAGCGGTAAAACGGACCCCCAAGCCACGCTCACAGTCTTTTCCTAAAATCAGGGTGCATTCAGGGGACCTTTCTCAGAACCCTTCTAAAGTAATGGAAACTTTTTTGAGGTTTTTCTCAGACTTGTATAAACAAGGCCCTGTTCCCCGTACAAGTGTCCGCGAGACGCTCCTGAATGCTCTCCCATTGCCCGAGATATCCAAGGCACACAGGGATCTGTTGGAGGATCCGTTCACTCTTGCAGAAGTCCTTGACACTATTAAATCTCTTACCATGGGCTTTGCTCCAGGTCCGGACGGATTCTCCAATGGGTATTATAAGAAGTTTGGCCCTGGTCTGGCCCCTTATCTAGTGAAAATGTTCAATTCTCTCAGGGATGGAGCCTCCATGCATCCGGATATGAACTCGGCATTTATTTCAGTGATTCCGAAACCCAGAAAAGATGCCAGCGAGGTGGGCAATTATCGGCCTATATCGCTTATCAATAATGACATTAAGATAATGATGACAATTTTGGCGAACAGACTTTCAAGCTTTATCCCTAGATACATACACAAAGATCAGGTGGGGTTCATCCCTGGGAGACAGGGACCAGACCAGATTAGGCGCGCAGTAGACATTATATCACTCCTAAAGGCACAATGGGACGGGGGTACCCCGCAACAAGGGTTTCTGTTGTCAATCGACCTGCATAAGGCCTTTGATTCCATTGATTGGACATACCTAACTGATATCCTAGGGAGATGGGGGTGCGGCCAGTACTTTCATAATCTTATATCGGCACTCTATTCGCATCCTACGGCTCAGGTGCGTTTGATGGGTAGGTATTCTAACGCATTTAGCATCGGTAGGGGGACAAGACAGGGATGCCCACTGTCACCGCTTCTCTTTGCCATAGCCATAGAAACTTTGGCCATTGCTTTACGCTCCAACCCCGACATTAGGGGGGTCATGTGCGGGTCATGTGAACACAAATGTGCTCTTTATGCGGACGACCTCCTCCTTTTTGTTACCTCACCCTTGACCTACATGCCCATAGTTAACCGGACTTTATTGGACTTTAGTAGGATCTCGGGTCTTCGGGTCAATATGGAAAAATCTTTAGCTCTGAACGTCACGATCTCCACAGACATGCTCTCACAACTGTCGAACAATTTTACCTTCTCCTGGGTGCACTCCCAGCTTCCATACTTAGGGATCAATCTCACTTCAGACATGCACACACTGTTCCAAGCTAACTATCCTAACATGGCGAAAAAATGTAGAACGGATTTGACTCGTTGGTCTGGTTGTGGCATTTCCTGGCTGGGTAGGATTAACGCAGTGAAAATGACACTTCTACCGCGTCTATTGTACTTGTTTCGTTCCCTCCCAATTCCAGTCCCCAAAACATTTCTGAGCAAATTACAATCGGACATCGTGAGGTTTGTTTGGGGGAAGAAAGGTTATAGATGCTCCTCAGACACACTTTACCGTCTGAAATCTCAAGGGGGGTTGGGTCTTCCCAACTTGTGGGGTTATTATCAAGCAGCGCAATTGGCCCAGATATCAATGGCTTTTTCCGGTGCTGTAAAACCGGACTGGTTGTTGATGTAACGACAGTCTATCCCTCACCACACAATAGATTTCCTGATGAGTTGCAACCCTAAACGTAAACCGGCGATTCTAGCTCCCACCCTTTCACACTCCATGGCGCTGAGCTCTAACCTTTTTAAACGGGACTCGCTGATCTCCCCACTGAGACCACTAACACACATTTTCCATAATGGGGATTTTCCCCCGGGGGAAGATATAGAAGCCTTTAAATGGTGGACGGGTAAGGGGTTATACAGAATTGGACACTTCTTCTCCCCTACAGGCCCTCTATCTTTAACACACTGCAGGAAGAAATTAGATATGCCCGATTCGGAAATATACAGATTTACGCAACTCTCACACTTTTTAAATTCCATTTGGACCTCTAAGCCACTTCCCCCTTTTATAACACAATATGAACTATGGTGTGCTCAGGCTACGGACCAGAGGGGGGGCATCTCATTGATCTACACAGCTCTTATGAAGACGGACAACAAGCCCCCTTATGCTCAGGCATGGGAAGCTGACTTGGGCCACACCTGGGAGTCAAAACAATGGTTTGGGGCCGCGATGAGAGCTCACAAAGGTATCCTGAATGTATCGCTCATCGAGGCAGGTATCAAAGTTTTATTTAGATGGTACTATGTTCCTTCCAGGCTGGCCAAAATCTATCCGGCTCTTCGCCAGTGTGTTTCAGAGGTTGTGGTCTGGAAGGGGACATGTTTCATGTCTGGTGGTCTTGCCCACGCATCCGCACTTTTTGGCGGAAAGTGTTTTGCACGGTTAGCTCCATTACAGGGACCACCATAGCACCACATCCCGGTACAGCTTTACTAAATCACATTATCCTGACTCTACCCAAACATTTACAGCAACTGGCGTTTTTTATTTTTCTTGGGGCCAAAGTTACGATAGCTAAGGCCTGGAAGAAACACACGGTTTCCTTTAAGATGTTTAGAACTAAGGTAACTTGGATTATAGTACAAGAACAAGTAGTGGCCAAATGGAAAGACAAAACAGAGAGATTCCGGTTGATCTGGGAACCTTGGGCAACAAAGTGTAATATTTCTCTTATTCCGGGGGTGCAGCCTGGAACCCTGGCCTCTGGGGCAGGTAGTACTTGATTAGCATTTTACATTCTTTCTTCTCCTATTTCACACGTTTTCTCTTTTTCCTCCTTCGTCACCTCTCTTGGTGTGCTATGTTGTGCCCCGAATGGGGTCCTAAGACAGACAGTAGCTATGTTATGGGCTAATTAGTCGCACAAATTTCTAGCGGCATCCTAGGTTTTGGAACTCTGATGGGATGGATTGGGAGTGCCCTGGTTTTGGTGGGCGAGCCCGACCACTGGTCTGCAGCTTGATCCCGTTTGGGGTGTCAGGGGGCTTCGGGCTCGTACGCCTTGACTGGACATACTCCAATGATGGGAATTCACTGAATGATATGGGTCCATGATATTACAGTTGATATAGCAACACCATGCCTGATCGTTATGCAGGTCTATTTTGTAAGGTTATTGTCTAGATCTTTGTTAGTCTAGAATGGCTTTGTATATGCAAAGGTGGATTTTACTTGCTTGTTATAAGGAATGTTCATCTATATTGTTCTGATGAAAATCTCCAATAAAAATTATTGAAACATAGAATGTGCTTACATACCGTGCTCCAGGATGGATTGTTACTCCTTTCTAAAGCATGCTGTGATTATTTTCTATTAGTTTCCGTAGTAACCAGAAATGAAGAAGAGGCTTGAACATTTTTTGGGCGGAAATACAGAGCATTTCAGATGCGGAAAAGACCACAGTGAAGATGGCGCCGGCGAATATGCTGAAATAATGTTTGGATGATTAAGAATATATGCAAAAAGCTAAAATTTTTATATATACAAAATGGTCATCCGATTCATAATTAATTTGCCTTTCAGAATATTATGAATAGAATATTGATGTGGGTGGGTTTACTACCGCTTTAATAAAAAGTACCATTTTCTCTTTGATGATACTGTTGTATTTTGTGCAGCAATTTATTCAGACTATTAAGTTTCTGATGGGTCCGCTTTAACAGCTAGTATCTGCTACCAGAAAATTTTCTGAGAGGTAGTGAAAAGAGTCAAAGAAATCCTGTTATCCAATATAGTGTATCACAGGGAGAAAGATACTTATTATCCCTTGTGATGAAGCACCTAAAAGAAGGGCAAAAAAACAACATAAAAATGTAAAAAAACATCTAAAAGAAATTCTAAGATAGCAACCTTTGTTGTTTTCTTAAAAAAGAAACTAGTTAAAGGCTTGTGAATTGAAAACCTTTTAGAATATGCTTCATCGACTATATTTTTTTGCCACAAACTAGTCATTAAACACAAATGAGTTATACATTTCTGAACCTACCACGTAAAAGAGAGATACCAAGTGCATATAACCTGATATTATTATGTAACTGTAAAGTCAGGTTTTTTTTGCTTGTTATTCTTGTTTAAGACCATGAGTAAAAGGGAGCAATTCAGTTAAAGTGAACTTGTAACGTACAGTAAATTATTTATTTTTATGTTTCCTTACTTCTTCTGAGAATTAGATCCATTATCTACTTATCAATGTAACATTTGCAGTAACATATTATTTAAAAATATGTTAATAAATATTTAACAGCCTTGTTAAAATCTGACTTAAACTGTCAGTCAGTTTGAAATGAATTTAGACTGACAAGAAAAACAGATAACCAGTTCTTCCAATAGATGTTTAACTACTTCAGCCCCCTTCCTGACCAGAGCATTTATTGCAATTCGGCTCTACATCCCTTTAACTGACAATTGCGCCGTCAGACAACACTGTACTCGAACAAAATTGACGTCCTTTTTTTTTCACAAATAGAGCTTTCATTGATCACCTCTATGGTTTTTATTTTTTTTGCGCTATAAACAAAAAAAGACCGTCAATTTTGAAAAAAAAAAGAAATGTTTTTTACTTTTTGCTATAATAAAAATCCCCCAAAAATACATAAAAAAAGAATTTCTTCAACAGTTTAGGCCGATATGTATTCTTCTACATATTTTTGTTAAAAAAAATAGCAATAAGTGTATATTGATTGATTTGCACAAACGTTATAGCTTCTACAAAATAGGGGATAGATTTATGGCATTTTTATTATTATTTTTTTTACTAGTTACTAGTAGACATTATGGAGGACAGATTGGACACTTCTGACACTATTTTGGGACCATTGTAATTTATACAGCGATAAGAGCTACAAACAGCCACTGATTACTGTATAAATGACACAGGCAGTGAAGAGGTTAAACACTAAAGGGTGATCAAGGGGTTAAGTGTGTTCCCTGGATGTGTTCTAACTGTAGGGGGGTGGGCTCACTACAACATGACCGAGATCACTGCTCCGGATGACTGGGAGCAGTAGATCCTTGTCATGTTGCTAGGCAGAACAGGGAAATCCCTTGTTTACATAGGCATCTCCCCATTCTGCCTCTCCTGCCGCAATTGTGGGACACTGGTGAACATTGAGATCACAGGACCTGCAGGCACACCTGCTGGGTGGCAAATTCAAAGGTACGCCCTGCTGCCTGCCCGTGCCATTGTTAAATCGGTGGCGGTAGGTAATTAAAAATGACAATAACTTTGCAGTTTTTAGTCTCATGCAGCAATTGCTTTCTTCAGTCAATACAATGTCACAATTGTTACAATGGAATTCAGTGTATTAATTGTATTAATATTCAACTAATAACTTTTATAGTATGACTAGGGCCGGATTAACATAGGGGCTATTGGAGCTGCAGCTCCAGGCCCCTTTCTCAAGATAGGCCCATTTGCCCAAAAAAATTAAAACTAAAAACAATTTAAAAAAAAGATCGACTTTGAGGATTGTAGCTTGGCAATCAGGAGTCACAATGACCTTGGGGGGATAGGTAGCTAAAGACCCACTCCAGCACTGGTTAAAATATGGGGCTGCTATCATCTATGGTTCCGGAGATACGGGGCTGCTTGCGCAGCCTGTCAAAAGCTACATACAGAGCAGCCAGTTTAAATACAAGCTGGAACACTCTGCAGCCGACTGAGAGGATGAACTCGCAGTGCTTATAATAATTATTTGTATATTAATTATGATAATTAACCCCTTGCCACCCAGGTCCATTCTGAGACTTCTCTCCTACATGTAAAAATCATCATTTTTTTATGATAGAAAATTACCCAGAACCCTCAAGCATTATATATTGTTTTAGCAGACACCCTATGGAATAAAATGGGGGTCTTTGCAACTTTTTATGTTACACAATATTTGCGCAGCAATTTTTCAAACTTTTTTTTGGAAATAAACTGTTCCATTCATAAAAAAAAACACTAAAGTTAGCACGATTTTTTGTTGTGTACTAAGCGATGCTTTACATTTTTTTACAGGTTACATGTTTAGAGTTACAGAGGAGGTCTAGTGCTAGAATTATTGCTCTCGCTCTAACGATCGTGGCATATGTAACCTTTGTGTATCTGGCTCTGATAATAACCAGTGCCTACCCAGGGACTGACTAGTATCTCTCCCCAGCCTGTCCCCACACACCCTCTCACCTGCTGACCTGTGAATGGGGCAATCACTCCCGCAGTGTTATTGTGTTCTGCCAGTGAATACAATGATTAGTGTTGCTAACTATAGCTGGCAGCACTGATTGTTTTGGGGAAAACCTGACAAGCTGGTTGTACTCAAGTCGGTTAATAGGTTGACTTGTATAAAAACAGCTAGCCCATACATAGATCGTCTATGGCTGGTCTCTGCTTAATTGGTGTAATTTCAATCCATGTATGGCCCGCTTAACCACTATATGGTCTCTAAACATCCTTCCACAAACCTTTACATTTTTTTTTCCCAGATTACTTCATCCTCCTCTCCTATACATAGTGCCCACTGTCATACTCTTCACACTTCTCTCCTATACATAGTGCCCACTGTCATACTCTCCACACTTCTCTCCTGTACATACTGCTCACTGTCATACCCTCCACCTTTCTCTTCTATACATAACGCCCGCTGTCATATCCTACACACTCCTCTCATGTACATAGTGCCCGCTGTCATACACTTCTCTCCTGTACATAGTGCCCACTGTCGTACCCTCCACACTCCTCTCCTATACATACTACTCACTGTCATACCCTCCACACTCCTCTCCTATACATAGTGCCCACTATCATACCTCCAACACTTCTCTCCTATACATAGTGCCCACTGTCATACCCTCCACACTTCTCTCCTATACATAGTGCCCACTGTCATACCCTCCACACTCCTCTCCTGTACATACTATTCACTGTTATACCCTCCATACTCCTCTCCTATACATAGTGCCCACCGTCATACCCTCCCTCCACACTCCTCTCCTGTAATTACTACTTACTGTCCTACTCTCCACACTTCTCTCCTGTACATAGTGCTCACTGTCATACCCTCCACACTCTTCTCTTATACATAGTGCCTAATGCCATACCCTATGCACTCCTGTACATATTGCTCACTGTCATACCCTCCACACTCTTCTCTTATACATAGTGCCCAATGTTATACCCTCTACACTCCTCTGCTGTGCATCCTGCCCACTGTCATACCCTTCACACTCCTCTCCTGTACATAGTGCCTTCTGCCATACCCTCTGCACTACTCTCACGTACATAGTGCCCACTGTTAGACCTTCCACATTCCTCTCCCTCACCTGCACATACTTCCCACTTTTATACCATCCATACTCCTCCCCCTATGCCTCTTACCCACCAAAACTTTAGTTTAAAATTATACTGAATATCCTCAATGTTACCCGCTCTAGAATGGGCACACGTTTGTTAGTTCAACTAAAGGAAATCTCACAGTCCTCATATTTGTTCTGCCCCATTATTAGTACTTATTTAATTTTTTATTTACTATTGTAATGTATAGAGGAACATGGGGGATGTCAGCTACTCTAAATATAGCACTTGTAAAAAAAAGCATCCCTGAATTTTTTTTTTAAATGTTGACAACTATGCACTTAGGCACTGCCCAAGGGTCACAGGATCAGTAGGGGGCCCCATGAGAGGTTCCTGTGATATTAAAGTGGTAGTATACTTTTCTAAGATTACTACTTTTTAGAGGCCCTGGAGTAGGTTATGCCATAATGTACAAGTATGCCCAGCATATTAGCACATTAGGGTACACTTAAATTGTCAGAATGAGCCCTCCAGTGCTGTGCTGTGATCAATCCGGCGGGGCCCGGGCACTTCCATCTTCACCCGGTCTTCCTTCTGGGTTCTGTGCCTTCGGTCACTTGTCTTGGCCAGGCTGCATTGATGTCATTCCACACATGCTCATGTGCATCCTCTCTCTCTCATCCCCCCTTTCTCTCTCATCCTCCCTCCCTTACCCCTCACACCTCTTTCATCCTCTTTCTCTCTATCTCATCCTCCCTCTCTCTCTTTAATTAAATTTGTTATAACAAAAAATAGTTTGATTTTTATTTATTTATTGTTTATAAAAGGCCCCAACAAAATCCTCAGCACCAGGCCCATGATTTTTCTTAATCTGGCCCTGAGTATGACACATTTTTTAAAGAAGACATTGTTCTTTTATTAGCGTTGTAGAGGTTGTTATTAAACAGTACACATTTGAAGTAAACTACTTGCATAATATTTGAAATGTAGTTTCCAACTAGACCTGGAACATGATGCCACCACAATACCAGTACATTGGCCCACATATGGGGCGAGTACTCTTCCTTACCTGGTGTCCAACAAATAAAACCAAAAAAAACCCTATTATTATTTATCTTATGCATGGCAAAGGTAATTATATCTATATGCTGGAACTTGACCCCCACCCCTCTATCCTTAAACAGGCCAGGCAACTATGTCAAAATATGCCAGTGAAAGAAATGGACATGAACCCCTTATCAAAATAAGGACATGCAGAATACTATTTATGGGAGCAGAAGAATTTAAAACCCTGGCATGAGCCCCTCTCATGACTGGTGGATCACCCTACTCTTTTTCTTTTCTCCTGAACCTTCTTCTTACTTGCCCTCTCTCTTTTCCTCTTCGCTTTCCCAAATGAAGGACACCTACCTCATTAGCCCTATAAAACTTTGCTGCTTTTTATATACTTGCAAGCCTCAATACATGGACACAAATTTAAAACAATCCAATAGGGAAAAACACACAGGGACACACAGAATGGACACCAAAAAAAGTTTATTGACTTGCATTTATCAATACAATGACACACTACAAATTGGCAGTTGATCAGTTGATTTCTATTGGCACTTCTCACCTTACCAATGTATGCATGCAGTTAATTTACCAGAGACAATAGGCTGTTCATTTTGCAAGAGAATTTTCACTTTGTAAGGAAATATTCTCCTACCTCAGTGAATGTGGTGAAAATTCCTTTTGCAAAGAATACATAATCATGTGTAAGGAAAATAAACAAAACAATATTCTGATTGGACGATGGAAGTCAGCAAAACTTTACCTCAATTACTAAACTATTGGCAAATTTCCTTGCAAACTGAACACTTAATTGCATTTAGTAAATCTAAGTTTGCTTAGTGTCTGTCTGTGACAAAGGCCATGTGTCAAGGTTGATTAAACCTATGCTTACTGTTTCCTTCGTACTCTTTCAATAAAAGATTTCAACTGATATTTGAATTTTTTTTTAAATACACTGTTTGCATCCAATAATTTTTGTAAGGGAAGAATACAGGGAATGAAACTGCATTTTAGTTTCCCCACTAGTTTCAGGTTAAAAATAGTTTTAATGGTAAAAATAATAATAGAGAATATTCATTGATTTAGATGTGTATAGGCAAATAATATTTTAGCTGTGGTCAAAATTCTGCTTAGAAAGGAAGGAAAATAAAAGCAATATTGTTATCAGCTGGGCTTCTCCAAGATGCTTGGGTTCTGCAGTAATGGTGACTAAAAAGCCATAAGATGCAAAAATAAATATCAGATACAATAGCCATTAGCAATGTTGAAGACATTGATTGTCAGTTAGGCCGCGTACACACGGGCGGATTGTCTGCCCAACTTAGTCCGCTGAACCGTGTTTCAGCGGACAATCCGCTCGTGTGTGGGCTTCAGCGGACTTTTTCAGCGGACAATCTGACGGACTTAGTCTTTCGGAATTTCCGTAATTTTGTCCGTCCAAACTTGGTTTTGTCCGTCCAAACTTTGTTTCAGCGGACAGTCCGCTCGTGTGTAGGCAAGTTGGACGGACTAAGTATGGCGCATGCTCAGAAAGGATTTACACGGCCGAAGGTTGCATTGCAGTGTATTGGACGTCGTTTTTCTAGTCCCGTCGTACGTGCTGTACATGTCATCGCGCAAGTTTTCAGCGGACTGTCTGTTCATCGTGTGTGGTCAAGTCCGTTCATTCAAAATTTGGGCGGACTGTCTGTCGGATTGTCTGACGAACTTAGTTGGGCAGACAATCCGCCCGTGTGTACGCGGCCTTAATGCCCCATGCATGTGAATTTGTTTACAATGTTATTCTTCACATGCACAGTTATTAAAGGTTATAGCATGTTGGTTGATGACATACTGAATTATCCTGTCTAACAGTATGAGTTAAAAACAGGGGTTTAGTTAGCACACATTTGCAAACACATGCATAAGCTGCAGAGCCACTTCACGGCACCCCAGTATTATCTGCAGTCCTAACATTTGTATATTTATCAGAGTCTCCACAGTGGAAGCACATGCATTTGAATGGATAGATAGAGGGCAGGTGAGTGGAAGATAGCCCACCCCTCTTTAAAGACACAGGGGCCTCGGCACCCAGCACATTGCACAATGGCAGCAAAAGCGTCCAGTGTGTCCACTCACCAATATTACATCCATAACAAACAAATGGCCCCTGCCCCCACCTATAAATGTCCTTCACAGCAAGAAACACATGGAAGGGCAATGCAGGCAAAACAAAACCAGAGAAAATTCCCAACTCAACTCAACAACCAGTGGGATGACTAAACCCCTGTTTTAACGCATACTGTTAGACAGGTTAATTTGGTAGGTAAGCAGACTGGTCGGTGAGTTGAACTGGGAATTTCCTCTGGTTTTGTTTTGCCTGTGTTTTTCCTTCCATGTTATAGGTGGGGGGAGCAATTTTTTGTCCTTGACCTTATCAACATCGCAAAGAGTCTCTTATTTTAATGCATATGATGACCCCATGTTGAGAATATGTGCCCTGGTATGGTTCAGGAGGAGGTGGTGCACACTCATGCTCATCTTTTCTTTGTGCTACAACAAAAGTGACATTGACAAAGAAAAAGTAAAACAGTTACAATTGCTGGCAACTTACCTTTCATTGTTGGCTTATTAAAAAAAAAAAAAACAACACACAGACCCCTCCAAAGGTCCATCAAAATACAGAGCAGACCTTGGAGGGCCTGTGTGGTGTTTGTTTGTTTTTATTTTTGTTTTTTTTAAAAGCCATCAATGAAATGTCATTTGTCAGCAACTATAAACACTTTTTTCACTTGTAAATGGCAGTGCTGCTACAGCACTTTCTGTACATTACAGAGATGCACCCCTTCATCCCCCCAGGCATGTTATTAATTTAGACCCCTTTCACACTGGGGCATTTTTCAGGCATTTTTCAGGCGTTTTTCAGGTGCTTTAGCGTTAAAAAAAGGGCATGTAAAGCGCTTGAAAGAAGCCTCATCTACAATCCCAATGTGAAAGCTCTATCGGAAATTACGATCGTGTGTATGCAATTCCGACGTGCAAAAACTCATGCATGCTCAGATTCAACTATGAGATGGGAGCTATTGGTATTGAATTTCCTTTATCTTGTCCCATCGTATGTGTTGTACGTCACCGCATTCTTGGCAGTCGGAATTTGGTGTGACCGTGTGTAGGCAAGACAGTTTGAGCGGAATTCCGACAGGAAAACCATCTGAGCTTTTTCCGACGAGAATTCTGATCGTGTGTATGATAGCTGTCACTTTTGCTGGACAGTTTGGTCTTTTAGGCCTTGTTCACACCATACGTGCATGGAAACTGACATCAGTTTCCATCAGTTTTCAAGTGTGTCAGATATGTGCCCTATTCACAACAATGTTGATGTCATGCCAGTATTTTTTTTCCCATGCAGAAAAAATCTGCACATGATATCACTGTTGTGGTGGGAACAGGGCACATAAAGAACAATTGTTTTGTTGTGCCCTTGCAGAATGCATGAAGAAAAATGTATGTCTCTGTACCATGGTGTAAACGAGGCTTTAAAGAAAGTTGAAAAATAACAGACTTACTGGCTTGATCACCAGATGAAGGAAAAACAGATGAGATAAGATAAAGGAAAAACAGTCAAAAAAGATTGGTAAGCTGCAATATATTATATTTCATATTTTGGGTTTAGATATGTGTTAAATGTCCATATGTTGATATTCTGTAAACTCTCCTTTGACAGTAATAACAGCTTTAAGCATTTTGAGGAATTTATGTGCTAAATTTGCTACCGTTCGGGCTGTTTTTGGTACATTTTCCTGGCACATTCACTCTAGGCTGTTTAGGTTAGTGACAGTTATTGACTGGGCACTGCAATTTTGAAAAAACAGGGTCCAACTAATCTAGTTGCAATAGCATGTTTCACTGCTAAAAGTGGCATCTCAACTGTAATTATCTTATTTGATAATATTACTTGATTTATCAAAGAGAGAAACATTTTGTTAACAGCCAGACTGTTCAAGGGAAAAGATCAGGGGTTAATAATCCAATTTGTACCTTAACATTTTAACTCTGGACTTTCACTAGATGAAAATTAGGTGTTAAGATTTCTTTAGCTTTTTACTTATCACAAGCAGATGAAGAAAGCCTATATGTGTAAGCACAATAAAAGAAACATACAGGCACCAAGGATATCATAAATATGTATATATGATATATATGTATATATATGTATGTATGTATGTATGTATGTATGTGTGTATATATATATATATATATATATATATATATATATATATATATATATATATAAATTTATATTTATTTTAGCATCCTCAATGTATCCTGGAAAAACTTAAAGGAGATGTCCAGCCAAAGGTAGTTTGGCTGTACATCTCCTATAGATCACAGGAGTGCAGTTAGTTTTGAACTCCTGTGATCCGTTTTTAGCAGAGAGTGATGTCACCGCAGTCAGTCCAGTCACTGCGTTATCATGGCCATTTAGTCTGGATCCGTCAGTTTCCTGGACTAGCAGGCTCAGCCTCTCAGCAAGCCGCTGAGAGCCTGAGCTGGCTGCCCCCACCCCCTCCACAGCCCAGCGCTCCAATGAGCGAGGAGGGAGCAGAGATCTGTGACTGACAGTCTACATCTCTCTGCTCGGGGAGCTCTGAAAACCAAGTGATCAGCGACGTTCAATCGCTCGGTTCTCAGTGTAGAGGCGCCGTGGGACAGATGCAGAATGAGACCGATGCTACATCCACCTAGGTAAGTATGATTCTAAAATAAAATAAAAATACTTTACTTCTCTTTAAAATCAGAACAGATCCATAGATAAATGTATTTCCTGGGGGTTCTCAGGCATCTACAGGAAACTAATAGGGCAGTGATTGCACATAATGCTGAATTGTGGGTGTGGCAAAGTTACACTAAAGACCTGCACACATAGGCCAAATGTTGAGCAGCATCGGTCCGTTCAATAGTAACAGGCCGACATTTGGCCCACGTGTTCTGCAGTTAGTCTGACAGAAGTCGGGGCGTGACCAAAAAAAGCCTGCTGACTGGCTCCCAATAATTGGAGTGTTTTGGCGGGGATTGTTAGTACAGTGAAGAAAATGAAGAAAAACTAGCAGTGTGTGTACTAGTCTTAGCAGTGGGGCTTATAACTTGAGCCTACTAACTGTATGCAAGGTAACATATTTTACAGTTCTTAATATTTATTCTTAATATTCTCTCCCCTCTGTCCACCCTTTTATCTACTCCATCTAATCATAACAGTGTCAATAAAAGCAGAGCCCAAACACACCCCTTGGTAATCAAATAAATATGACATCATTATTACTAATATTTCATTAATATATACCAGATAATTATTGATTACATTTTTTCAAAGACTATGCAATCCTTTAAAACAGAAGAGAACACATTTCTGGCAAGTTTTTAGCTCTGTATTGTCAAAAATTATAAACATCCAAACCATTAAATTTGTAAAATGATTAACCCTAAGATTTTCTAACTTTTGCTAAATAATACTAGATTTGTATTCTCTAGTTTAATCAAAGATGCACATATCCCCTCTATCGTAAAATTATCCTAAGGAATTTTCACGGAATTATATATGACAGATCTTGGCAATGGCTTATGCTCCCACCAAGGAGGTTTTGGTTGCTCACTTCCTCTTTGGGCTCATTCATATTCTATGGATTGGGAAGGGAGGGAAGAGAGGGAGTCTCTTCCAATGCTACCATCTTGTTACAGGGCAAAATGATGTCCTTGACCTTTGTGTCCTATATTAAACTAATCCAATAGCTATTTTTTTGTGGAATTGAGTGTAACCTTATACTACTTTAACCACATGATGCTATAAACTAATTGTGACCACTATATTAAGATGAATGGCATTGTATGGTTGTCTTGCAATGCTTTCAGTGCAGGTCCTGATGAAGCAGAGCTATCTATGAAACATGTTGAATACAATCTGTTATCTGGGAAATGGGACACTCAATATAATGCAAATATTGAAGGGGTGTTTGTAGTGTTTAAAAAAATAATATTGTATAGTGCATCATGTGCGATTATTACATTTTTTTTATGATTTGAATAATAAATCTGTAATTTTTATTTTTCTGTGTTGAATGTATTCATTGCTTCCATACGCTCTTCCAATGTGAAAGGAGCATGTAACATCTTCCTATCTTTAGTAGCAAGTTCAGGGAAGGAAATCTACTCTAAAAATTTGAGAAAGTGCTGCCTATCTTAGTGAACTCTGGAGGTATATACCTGAGAATAGAAGGTATGGAATTCTTGGAGGATATCTGGATTAACATGTAAACTATCCCCAGAGGTAGACAAATATGCTCAATAAAGTTTGAATCCCTAAAGTCTGAGTTGGTAGATGGCCAGTTTGCTCCCCCCCAATAAAATATTTCTGGTAAGTAAAAAAGCCACTCTGTTCAGCCCTCATCAGAGACATATCTTTAAGAAAATACTGTGCATGGACCCAATATATGGTGTTTGGGTAGTGAAGTTAGGATTTTTAACATATTGGCCTTTAACATTGGGAACCAAGTCCACAAATTTAGACTCCCACTTCCTAGTATTAATTTTATTATGAGAAATGGATTTGATTAGAAGGTCATGTGGATAAGCCTTAAAGCAGTGGTTTTCAACTCCTGTCCTTGGGGCCCACTAACAGGCCAGATTTTAAGTATTACCTTGGGGACATGCAGACTAGAATACTGCAATCACTGAGCAGCAAATTATATCACCTGTGATGTATTTCCATTATCTTGCAAACCTGGCCCGTTAGTGGGTCCTGAGGACAGGAGTTGAGAACCATTGCTTTAAAGGGTGACCGAGACCACCACCATTGGAGCGGAGCCCTTATTTGATCTGTTCAAATGACAGAAGATGTGTAAGTCAGAATGAATTTCAATTCCATCAAGTTTTATGAGTTAGGTTGCCCAAACAAGACATCACCAGTAGAGAAAAATAATCAGAGAGGCCTCTTGGCACTAATACACAGTTATGTACACAGCAAACATTTTATTGCGCAAAGCAAGACCTCTTCTGCATAGGAACATGTATATCCAAGAAAAACAGTGAGACATTTTCTTTTATATGCTTTCATACTTCATGCCTCATTTTTTTAAACTATACATAATGCAAAGGTTCTAATGTATCATTGCTAAGAGAGAGACAAAATAGTTGTATTAATAATAAAATTTATAAAAACAGAAGTCTAATTGAATTGAAAATGGCACCACTACAGTTCTGTGGATTTCAGAGTGCTATTAGCAATTGCTAAAGGGTACAGAATGATGACTTTGAAAAGTGAATGTTTGCTTAACTGAACTTATCTTCATGTGAATACCCAATCATGTGAAGGTCAGATTAAAAATGATATTTTTTTTGCATGTTGGCTAAAAGAAGGAAACTTAACTTCACCGTATCCACTTAGTTACAATTAATAAAGAAACCAGATTGTAATTATTACAATGCAACTGTAATGGCCTGAATCTATAACAATAAAAGTCTTATTGGATATAATGATAATAGTGTGACATGGTATACAAAATGTTAAGTTCAAAGGCCCTTTGCAATCTGGCCATGAAAATACAGCTACAATGTCCTATGGCAGACACAAATGCAGAAGCTCTCCGATATTTGATGTAACAAATGATAAGTCAGCAGCAGATGCTTTTGAGCCATCTGGGTAGAAGAAAAAAGCATAACTCATCTTGGGACTTTACATAATGGATGAAGTCAGAGGACCATTACAGTTTAAAGGACACACGAGGTACTGAGCTAATATTGTTCTAATATTGTCCTAACCTCCAGCTACATTCTGAATGGCTAAATAGTTAAACAAACAACAACTGCAATTTCACTTAGAATAATGTGAAGAGCATTTCAGTGTATAATTATATATGCCTTCAATGCAGTCTTATTTTTACAAGTGTTATTTATCAAACCAGCCAGGAGCTGTATGATAAATATCTGCTGTCGCTGGCAGCCAAGGTACATTTTACAAGTATGCAGTGCATATCATAGGGATGAGTTAATGTTATAATAGAAATTATTCCTTCACATAACATCAGCATTGAGAGACTCTCCATACATTTCAGTATGTAAAGATGAACTTCAGCTATAAATTGAATCTATCTAATAAGGAACTGTTACATCCAGTGCAAAGTGGCCTATGCCTTAGCACAGGTCATAGTAAAGGAACAGCCAAAATAAATAACCTTGACCATTATCCAGCTCATTAAAACCAGAAAAAAAGGACAATGAGAACAAAAGCGGAATAGCAATCAATAATTTTCATTGGTTACTATGGAAAGTAACCTCAAGCTCCCCTTTCTTATGAATATACATTTATATGATCATGATCTATGTTCATTTCTTGTATTTTATTTGATTTTACATTTTATATTATATTTTGTGCATGGTATTTTTTAGGTGTCTCAGGGGCACACATCCATTGCCATCACTGTCCTATTTAGTACATATAAGATGGATAATAAGGGAATCCAAGAAAGTAATTTAACGAGATTGCAGTTGTGGTGATTTTTTTTGTTAGTTATGCATGGATTTAGACTACAGGAAAATGGCACCGGATTGAACCACAACTAAATAGAGGCTGGTTCAGTATAAATAGATACAATCTATCCCATTCAATATAGATCCTCCTGAGGAAGACACTTGACCCTGTGTCAACACGCATAGGGGAGGGCTATAACGGGGAAGGCACTCGGGCTCTAATGAGGGTTTAGCAGCCGATTGGGAAATATTGGATGTGTGACTTTGTCTTTTGACACACATACAGCCTTTATGTTTTCTATAGTGTGGTGCACTGGAACTACCCATACTATATGAGTACCCTGTACGTTTTTTATTAAACATTTGCAAGTTTTAAGCAATTCAAGCCCTTTTGGAGTCTTTTTCTCTGCTTATACTTTGTTGCTGACAAATTGAGGAGGGGACTGTGGGAGGACCATAGGTGCCCGCTGATCTGGACTGTTCACATTGAGTCCTGGGGGGCTCACAGACGAATTATAGGTGAGCCTTTACCCATTGGGGGGAGCATGAGTGAGTTGACTGGGTGGTGGCTGGACGTGTTTAATATTTCTATATATATATATGATCAAGATATTCATCAATCACATGTGGGAGATTTGGTCTGCACATTTATGTGGACTTATGTTGCACATTTATGTGGACTTATGTTGCACATTCATGTGCATGAAATTTGATGTATGCACGTTTTATGTATTGATGTTTTTTAATCATTGCGTTTATTCAGATGTAGTTTTGTTTATGACACAGCGCAGCACTTTGTAAGAAAACACTATATTTGCACATGTATATTTGTATGTGAGCAGTGTTAGCAGCTGGTCTGGTTCATTTATATATACTATTTTTCCTGCTTTTCATAGTGAACGTTGGGTATCTTGCAAGATTTTCCTTTTGTATTATTTCACATATATATCACACATACTTGCTGGTAGCAACCATGGAGGTGTTCACTTTCCTTGAGAATAGAGAAATTGATTTAGAGGATATTTTTTTCTGAAAAAGTCACTAAGGATAATGATATTACACATAGTTTAGGAAAATAGCACATGTTATGGAAAAGAAAATGAATAACTGGTGGGAAATTTCCACTATGGACAAATACATGAAGGAAAATAAGGTTTCAAGAAAATTAAAGTAGGATTTACCCATAAATTATGGCTTAATGGAAGAGGAAGACATTGAGGAATGGTACACTTTCTTTAATGGTAAAGGAAGGGAGGTTATGGAATTTTTGATTACACATAAACAGAGGAAATTAAAAGCAATAGAAGCCCAAATTAGGGAATGCAAATTAAAAATTTAGCCATTTAAAGAAACAGCTGAATTTATTAAATGAATAGGAGAACTAAACAAAGGCATGCAGAGGAAATACCAAGAAAAGAAAAAACATTAAAAAGAAAAACAATTTAAGAGATCAGGGTGATTACCAGAAAAAAAACAGTTTTTTAAATGGCAGGCTAATATTGGCAATGGGCCAGCACAATCGGCTCACAAGACACCTGAGAGGGGGACAAATGCAACAGAAGTTAGGAATGGGGGATTCAGAACTCCCAACGCACAAACAATCAATAAACAATCATTCAATTCACAGTGACACAATCACAAAGAACCTATGAATATAGGGGTGATAGGGATGCAGCATCACCCTAATATAAGAATAGAATAGGTTTTAATAATATGGACTTCTGCAAGATTATAATAGAAGACCGCATCAAAATAATCAGCATGATGAGAGGGAACCACATAACCGTGGCCACCCATCAAATGGGGATAATAGAATAGAGGACCACCTCAATATCAGAATCATTATAGAAAACAACCATCAGGTGGACAATATTTTAATAGAGGCCCCCGGGGGGGGGGCAGTATTTCCAAGGTCCTCAACATGTTGGTTACTACAACCAAGGGCGTAATTATCGAGAACCCCACCCGACCACTGAGGCCCCCATCACAGGGAGAATATAATAATTACTATTCACCTAAACCACAGAAACCCAGATTTTACAAACCACCCGCTTACACTTACTTAGTCCCTGTACAAGATAGATATGCACCATTAAATGAGGAATCCCAATCCAATGTAGATGGAGCCCATTTTTTAGACAGGCGGTGGGAAGTACCCATTTAGGAAGGAGATTATGGAGAAAGAGAGGGAGCAGTGCAGGGAGAATGATACAACAACAAAAAAGAAGGGAAAATTAGGGGAAGGGATCTATAATTTAAGTGGAGCAGTTTTGACTAAAGAGAAAATTTTAACAGAAATGTAATACATTTGACACATGTTAATGTCCATAAGTTCATTAGGAAGTTGAATATTAAAAAATATTATGCACAGAACCCAATGGAGAGAACTCACATCCAAAGGGGGTAATGCTTTATCTTACAAATCTGTATTTAATCCTAAAATTACCAATAACAGGTGTATAGACATGTTCAAAAAATTAACTATAGCAGAGCTGGACACCCTACCCATTAAAAAAACGTTTCATGAACAGAGAGATATTAGAATGGGCATAAAATCATTGGAGACTAGGGAGGACCTTGTGATCCGCTCGGTGGATAAGGGGGGGGGGGGGGTAATGGTTTTATCGAAGGAGCAATACAAATATGAAATTAGTAGGTTACTGTGGATATGGATGTGGATATTCCTTAATATGGAGTAAGGAAAAAAAATATTAAACAAACATGAAGCCACATACCTAGTACCCTCTGTGTGCAGGATACCTTCCAACTCTAGTTTGGTTCTCATTTTGTATGTTTCAGTTATATGAGCCCCAAAAACTTTAAAAAAAAACTTTACATGTTACAATTCATGTGCAGTGAGGGCTGGTAAAAGGACATTTATTATGGTAGAAGATGGCTGGCATGAAAAGTGTGAGCATAGATTGGTTTCATCAAATACTGGGCTTAGTCAGTGCATAGTGGCCCCTTTATAAAGCAGTAATATGGCCTTACAGTGGCTGTACCTCTGCTTAACAAACCAATATCAAAAGTTTATAAAGCACAGTAGTATGTGCTTTACAAATATTGTATATCCTCGACTTTGCTTACTCCAGGAGCGTCAAAAGATAATTTTAATGAAACCCCTAATATATAGAACAGGCATTTTTATGCTTGCCCACCAGACCCCATCTATAACTACAATGATACTTTTGAACAAATCAACCCACTTAACCACTTAACAACCGGCCCATAGCCGAATGACGGCTACAGGGCGGTTGCTTAACTCTGGGAGGACGTCATATGACGTCCTCCCAGAATTCCGCTCTCGCGCGCCCCCTGGGGCACGCACTAGAGAGCATCCGTGACCGCCGGGTCTTATTGACCCCATATCTCACTGTAAAGAGGACCTGTCATGCCATATTCCTATTACAAGGGATGTTTACATTCCTTGTAATAGGAATAAAAGGGATCAAAAAATTTATTTTTGGGGAAAAAAAATTTCAAACTAAAATAAATAAAGTAAAATGGACAATAAAAAAAATAAAACATTTTTTTAAAGCGCCCCTGTCCCCATGTGCTCGCATGCAGAAACGAATGCATACGTAAGTCCCACCCACATATGAAAACGGTGTTCAAACCCCACATGTGAGGTATCGCTGTGAAAGTTAGAGCGAGATCAATAATTCTAGCCTTAGACCTCCTCTGTAACTCAAAACATATAACCAGTAAAAAAAAATTAAATCGTCGCCTTTGGGGATTTTTAAGTAGCAACATTTGGCGCCATTCCACGAGCGTGTGCAATTTTGAAGAGTGACATGTTAGGTATCTATTTACTCAGCGTAACTTCATCTTTCACATTATGCAAAAATTTGGCTAACTTTACTGTGTTTTTTTTTTAAAGCACAAAACTGTTTTTTTTTTTTTTTAAAAAGCGAAAAATTGCTGCGCAAATACCGTGCGAGATACAAAGTTGCAACGACCACCATTGTATTCTCCAGGGTGTTTGCTAAAAAAAAACATATATAATGTTTTGGGATTCTATGTAATTTTCTAGCAAATAAATGATGATTTTTACATGTAGGAGAGAAATGTCAGAATTGTCCTGGGTGCTCCAGAACGCCTGATGGCGCTCCCTGCATGTTGAGCCTCTGTATGTGGCCACACTGTGTAAAAATCTCACACATGTGGTATCGCCGTACTCGGGAGTAATAGCAGAATGTGTTTTGGGGTGTAATTTGTGGTATGCATATGCTGTGTGTGAGAAATAAACTGATAATATGAAAATTTTGTGAAAAAAAAGTAAAAAAAATCTTGATTTTGCAAAGAATTGTGGGAAAAAATGACAACTTCAAAAAACTCATCATGCCTCTTACTAAATACCTTGTAATGTCTTCTTTGCAAAAAGGGGTCATTTGGGGGGTATTTGTACTTTTCTGGCATGTTAGGGTCTCAAGAATTGAAATAGGCCATCAGTACTTCAGGTGTGATCAATTTTCAGATATTGGCACCATAGCTTGTGGACTCTATAACTTTCACAAAGACCAAATAATATCCACCAATTTGTACTTATTTTTACCAAAGGTATGTAGCAGTATACATTTTGGCCAAAATTTATGAAGAAAAAATTACTAATCTGCTAAATTGTATAACAGAAACAAAGAAAAATTCATTTTTTTACAGAATTTTCTGTATTTTTTCTTTTATAGCACACAAAATAAAAAAACGAGCGGTGATTAAATACCACCAAAAGAAAGCTCTATTTGTGTGAAAAAAGGGAAAAAAATTTCATATAGGTCCAGTGTTGCATGACTGAGTAATTGTCATTCAAAATGTGAGAGCACCGAAAGCTGAAAATTGGTCTGGTTATTAAGGGTGTTTAAGTGCCCAGTGGTCAAGTGGTTAAAAAAAAAGAAATGTAACCTTAATAAATTGGCACCTTAAAGTACCTTCAGGTAACTTCAGTTTCTTTCAGATACATCAGTGAGCTGTAAATAAGGGGTACTACACAAGTACACAAGTGTTGATACCAATTTATGCAACATAAGCAATTTTAAAAGTGAATCTGCAGTATTCAGTTGATGTATTGTGTATCTAGGTCAGCTATATACAGCATCTGTACAATATATGTATATAGATAAATATAGGTGTGTGTGTGCACTGTTCTTTTATTTTTTTTCCTTGTTGTTCTGTCTTTGTTCTATCTTTGTTATATGTGGCTATTTAGTCCATTTAAATTCCAGTGACATTTATATAATACACTTTAATGCTGTTTTTCTCAAATAAAGGGTATGTCTAATAGTAACCATATGCTGCATTTTAGTTGTTGCATTTCCAGGTGGTAATTGACATTTTTTGATAGGTATACAACAGAAACCTTTTTGGTCTCAGCAACTACCATCAAAAAACCATACATTACTTCATATAGGTGGGTTGTTTTCAAAAGCGCAGTTTTTTTTTTATGACATTTGCAGGTGTACCTCTAAAATATACATACAATGTAAATGTTTGACTTTTTTTCACAACTCTTAAATGGTATTATGACCAAAAACACAATGTATTATTTAATAAAATATATAGCATGTAATTGGAGTGCTTGTGCTGTATTGAGCTGAGATTATGTGCACTGTATGTTCTATTTCCCTACCAGCAACAAATTGTCATGTTAGCAGACACAGACTGACTATAAAAAAGTCACTTTCTAATTGACAGACGGATAATTGCATAGAAGTCTTTTCTCTAAGTGCTTTTCATTTTCTCTTTCCAATCCCCAGGAGCAAATTGATGTTTCAGAACTATAGCACGGGTGGAGTTAAATAAAAGGGATATTCGAGTATATTCAAGTGATGGAAAATTGGATTAAAGGGAACCTGTCACCATACAACAGTAAATTAGAACTATTACAAAGCAACGTGCAACATGTGTAAGTGTTTAACTGTGTTCAATAGTTACTGTGCAAATATTAATGTTTGAAATGTGTATCTGTGATAAGGATTTTTTTCTTTAACCTAATTAATTTTAGATATAAGCACTGTATGATGGCATTGTGGTAGGAATCAGCATTTTGAAAATATTTCCCTTTTTCTTGCTTCTTTTTTTTTATTCCTTTTTTGCATCCCAAAATGCAGTACAGACATTTCATTGTTGGAGGCAGGTTTTAATATGTAATACAGCCATGTGTTGGCACATTGTGATATCTGCTATTAAAACCATGGCTAATTTACAGAATATTAAACTATTGTGGTGCCATGTTCCTTTTAAAGACAACTTGCAGAATCTGATTGGACAAGTCTGATTATTATATTAAGCCAAGTGTTGTCCATATACAGTAAATGTCCAAAACTTTAGAGACTTTTTTTTTATTATTCCTAATACGTAATTGTATTACTACTATAGCCATGAACTCGGTTTGCCCATTACGAATATAGCAACATTATATGTACTTTTTAAGCGTCAACAGAGAAAGGAAGGGACACCGCTCACCGACCCAGTGCATGAATATATGAATGAGTGTGGCCTTAGCCAGTGCGGCAGCAGCCATGCTTGACATGTTTTGCCCCGCACATCAGGGTTTGTTCAGAGGTTGCCAACCTCTGTGACCAAGCTTTGTGTGCAGGGTGAAACATGTCAGAGGGCATGACTGGAGTGGCACTGGCCGACTGAGGCCCCACTTATTCACATATTCATGCACTGGGTCAGTGAGCGGTGTTCCTTTCTTTCTCTGATGTTTCTTCACCCCTGAATGCAAGGAAAGAAAGGCCTGAAAGCTGCCTCTTGATATGACATACCTCCATCCCCATATTACATACAATAGAACAAACAATAGCCCATGGGACTTTAAATGAGATAATCATAGTGGTCAAGACAAGTAAATAGAGTATATAAAAAAACCTCTGAATTTATTTAAAGATGTTTATACATCATTATAAAAAATAGACATGAACATGGATAACAAAGCCCATAAAAAGGAAGAGCATGGTACAAATGACATAAAACCATAAACATGTTGATAAAGAATGATGGTAGTATAAATTATGCATATACATCTGTTAACTCAACGCATTTCACAAACTCTACTCGCTTCTTCAGGAGGTAATGTGTGAACAAAATGTCTGTAAGATGAAATGTAAATAAAATATAACATACAGTATTGATTATGGTTAGACAGAAAGCAAGGGACCTAGGCAGGAAACCCCATACTTTCTTGACGGTAGATTGGTTCCAAGGACTGACCCCCAATGGTGACTGCGGAAGACATTCCAACCAGGATCTGAAGGGGTGGGACCCACAACAGCCAAATGGAGACCAGGCGGAGGGTGAGCATGGCAAAGAAATAAAGTGAGGAGAAATGTGTCCTTTGATGTCCCCCATAAACAATGATTTAGGTGACAGCTGAAACCAAAAATGTGTGTGATATATATATATATATATATATATATATATATATATATATATATATATATATATATATATATATATATATATATGTATATATATATATATATATTGTGGCAACACGCAGGTAAAATCACCTGGTTGTATCCAGGATGGGAAATATGTGTGCCCTAGATTCAGGCTTTATGCAGACTTGTACAATTAGAGGGGAAGAGTTAATGAGCCCAGCTGAAGTAAGTGGGCTCATTAAGACCTCTACAAAAAACCCCAGCATGCTTAGGGAGATGCCCCATCCTGGAACCAGTTTTGTGTTGTATAGACTGGGGAGTGTGACACCTGTTCTGTGCGGTGAGTTAACGCCTGTGTGGCAAACCTCTACAACAGAGACAGGGACTGGTGCAGCACAAGGCTGCACTCAGTTGTTAGACAGGGAATCTAAGTGTGTAGTTAGAGGTCAAGCTGACCAGGATTTATTTTCATGTTTTATTTTTGTTTGGCTGTTATATGTATCACTGCATGTAGCATAAATAAACCGCATCTTTTGTTTTTTGCACCTACAACGCTGTCTGCTGTGCCTGATTTTGTGTTGTGAACCCATCCAGGGGGTCACACACACCCGCTGCCGAGCTAACCCCTCACAGTTGGTGGAGAATTTTGGCAGTTTTTTTTCAATTTTTTTAAAGGCCAGCATGGAGGAGATACTGAGACAGCTGGCTCTAGCAAATGCAAATCAGCAGCAAACAAATGCGGCTTGCAGCCCAGCAGAAAGCTCACCTGCAGAGTCTGGAAGCTCAGCAACAAGCACAGCAGCAATCTGAAGCCCGCTTTATAGACCTGTTGCAGAAGCAAGAGCAGAGTTTTCAACAGAAAATAGAGACATTAATACAGCAACGTCCGCAGACCAATGAAGCAAGTGGTTACAATAATACCGCATCCTTTGGTGTGAGCCGTTTATTGACAAAAATGACTGGAGAGGATGATCCGGAGGTGTTTTTGACCACATTTGAAAGGACTGCTGAAAGGGAAAAGTGGCCTAAGGAGCAATGGGCTGGACTGGTGGCCCCTCTGTTAACTGGGGAATCGCAGAAAGCTTATTATGACCTAGAGCCTGACCAAGCAAAAGACTATATGGTGCTAAAAACAGAAATATTGGCACGGCTGGGTGTCACCCTGGCCGTCAGGGCTCAGTGTGTGCATAATTGGACTTTTCAGGTTGGAAAACCCCCCAGGTCTCAAATGTATGATCTCATTCACCTGAGCAGGAAGTGGCTGCAGCCAGAGACTTTGACCGCACCAAACATTGTGGAACGTGTTGTTATGGATCGTTTCCTGAGAGCTCTTCCTACTGCCATCCAAAAATGGGTAAGCCATGGAGACCCAGAAAATGCAGATAAACTTGTGGATCTGGTTGAGAGGTACTTGGCTACAGAGAACCTGACCACCTCTTCCAGGGACTCACGGACTTTCTACCCTAAGACCAGATCATCCCCAGTGGCGGGTAAGATGACTCCAAAGGGTGAGGGTGGAGAGAGTGAGAGGGTGGGAGTTCTACCTAAGGTCTGACGGGAGCAGCCCAGGAAGCCCATGCTGCAAGAGACAGCGAAAAAGATTATTTGCTACCGCTGCCGCCAAGAGGGACATATTGCAGCCAATTGCCCAGTTGTGGATGAGCCTATGCAAAGTGACTTTATAAGGGAGAGACATCAGTCGCTGTTTGCGACAGTTGCATGCACTGCCATTCGGGGACCTGAGAAACATTTATGTAAAATGTGTATTAATGGTAGAAATGTTGATGTGTTGCTGGATTCAGGTAGCCTGGTAACATTGATAAAAGCTGAATTAGTTACTACAGAGGTCTCTGGGAAGAACAGAGTGGCTGTTATTTGTGTGCATGGGGACACCCGAGAGTATCCTGTAACTTCAGTGTTTTTTGAGACCCCCAAAGGTAACCTCTCTCATCAGGTGGGGTTAGTGTCTCACTTACCACATGATGCTATTGTTGGAAGGGATTTTCCAAAATTCTGGGAACTCTGGGATTGTCCTGAGCCCCCCACTGGTGCCCCTATAAACCAGGAAGATGACCAGAATTCCTCTGGGAGTGGTGAGGACTCTCCTGAATTTCCCTTGTCGGTATTGGCGGGGGAAACTCGAGAAACTCGGGAGGAGCCAACATCCTCAGATGAAAACATGCCGTCTGTGGAGTTTTCGGATCTTGAGGTCCACAGGGAAAATTTTGCCACAGAACAGTTAAAAGACCCTACCCTAATAAAGGCACGGGAAAATGTGGTGAAAATGGATGGCGAGTTAGTGAACCCAGATAAGACTTGCACTTATCCTTACTTCACTATGGAAAGGGACCTGCTGTATCGAGTGGCTCAAAGGGCAGAAGAAACCATAGAGCAACTTGTAGTGCCCAAACGTTACAGGAAGTTGGTGTTGGTGGGCACATTCTGGAAAGTCATCTGGGGACAGAGAAAACCAGAGAGAGGATATTACAGAGATTCTATTGGCCTGGGGTCATGAAGGAAATAGAAAATTATTGTTCCTCCTGCCCTGTGTGTCAGAAGTCGGCACCTATGCCACATTTCCGTAACCCGCTGGTACCTCTTCCTATCATTGAGGTCCCCTTTGAAAGGATCGCAATGGATTTGGTAGGTCCGATAATGAAGTCCGCCAGGGGGCATCAGTACATTTTGGTTATATTGGACTATGCCACCCGTTATCCGGAAGCAATTCCTCTCCGAAATACCTCGGCCAAAACCATAGCCAAAGAGCTATCTCTTGTTTTTAGCCGCGTGGATATTTGTAAGGAACTGCTTACGGACCAAGGTACACCCTTTATGTCCAGGGTTATGAAAGAATTATGCAAGTTGTACAAAGTGACACAATTGCGTACATCTGTGTATCACCCCCAAACAGATGGGTTGGTTGAAAGATTCAACAAAACCCTAAAACAAATGTTAAAGAAGGTGGTGGATAGAGATGGAAAGAATTGGGACTGTCTAATACCCTATCTGATGTTTGCCATTAGGGAGGTACCCCAATCCTCTACGGGTTTCTCACCCTTCGAGTTGCTCTATGGGAGACACCCAAGAGGGCTGCTGGATATCGCCAAGGAAACTTGGGAAAATGAGAGTTCTCCTCACAGGAGTGTGATTGAGCATGTCGCCCTGATGCAAGATAGAATTGCACAGGTAATGCCAATTGTAAAGGAACATTTAACCCAAGCGCAGTTAGCACAGCAGAGAGTGTACAACCGTGGGGCAAAGACCCGTACTTTTTCCCCAGGGGATAGGGTCTTGGTGCTAGTCCCTACGGTTGAAAGCAAATTTCTGGCCAAATGGCAAGGTCCATACGAAGTAATTGAAAAAATTAGTGAGGTGAACTACAGGATTAGACAGCCAGGAAGGCGAAAGCCAGAGCAGATCTATCACGTCAATCTGCTGAAAGCCTGGAGGGATAGGGAATCCCTAGTCGCAGAGACTTTGTCTCAAGCACAGCCTGATTGCTTAGTTCCTGAGGTTGGAATAACAGACACCTTATCGAAAGCCCAACAACAGGAGGTTAAAGAGTTTGTACTTCGTAACAAAGAGATTTTCTCTGAGCTGCCGGGACAAACATCTGGCGTAGAGCATGACATTATCACCCCGCCAGGAGAAAGGGTAAAACTAAAACCTTATAGAATACCAGAGGCCCGACGGGAGGCAATACGTGGGGAGGTTCAAAGGATGCTGGAATTGGGTGTGATAGAGGAGTCCCAGAGTGACTGGTCCAGTCCTATCGTACTAGTGCCCAAACCTGATGGGAGCTGGCGGTTTTGTAACGATTTTCGACAATTGAATAAAGTTACAAAATTTGACACCTACCCCATGCCGCGCATAGACGAGTTGATTGACCGGCTGGGAACAGCCCGATATATGACAACTCTTGATCTCACCAAAGGGTATTGGCAAATTCCCCTGGCCGAGTCGGCCAAGGAGAAAACTGCGTTTGTAACCCCAGATGGGGCATTCCAATATAAGAGAATGCCGTTTGGGTTACAGAATGCACCGGCAACATTCCAATGGAAAATGGATAAGATTCTGAGGCCCCATCAGAAATATGCTGCAGCTTACCTGGATGATGTGATTATCCATAGCACAGACTGGGTCTCACATTTGCCAAAAGTACAAGCAGTCCTAGACTCTATCCGGGAAGCTGGGTTTACGGCCAATCCAAAGAAGTGTACCATTGGACAGGAGGAGGCCAAATATCTTGGGTACACTATTGGGAGGGGGGTGATAAAACCCCAAGTCAATAAAGTCGAGGCCATACAGAGTTGGCCACGTCCCAACAGCAAGAAACAGGTACGAGCCTTTCTGGGAATCGCTGGCTATTATCGACGATTCATTCCCCATTTTGCTTCTCAGGCTGTGCCCCTCACCAACCTGACAAAAGGGAAAGAGTCGGTCATGGTTAAATGGTCCCCAGAGGCTGAAGAAGCATTTCAGTCCTTAACCACTCGCCGACCGCCGCACGACGATGTACGTCGACAGAATGGCACGGGCAGGCATATGGGCGTACCTGTACGTCCCTGCCTTCCCGCGGGTGGGGGGCCCGATCGGGCCCCCCCCGGTGCCTGCGGCGGTCGGTATTCATTCGGGAGCAATCCGGGATGAGGGGGCGGCCGTTCATTCATGGCCACCCCCTCGCGATCGCTCCCGACGAATGGAAATGCTCCGTGACATCACTTCCTCTCCTGTAATGTAAACACAGGCAGAGGAAGTGATGTAATCTCTCCTCCGTGTCGGTATTTTTCGTTCCGGCACCGAGGAGAGAGGATCGGTGAGTTGCACCAACACGACACTACACAGTAGAACATGCCAGGCACACTCACACCCCCCCTTCACCCCCCGATCACCCCCCCCCAATTACCCCTGCCCCCCCAGTCACAGTGACACCAATTGCATTTTTTTTGCATTGGTGTCATTTGTGACTGTAATAACTGTTAGGGCAGTTAGGGTTAGCCCCCTTTAGTTCTAATGTACCCCCTAACCCCCCCAATAAAGGTTCAACCCCGTGATCACCCCCCGTCGCCAGTGTCACTAAGGCTGGGTTCACATTGCAGCGGTTTATGAGAACGGATGTGATTCGCACCGCACTGCAGTGCAAATCACATCCGATCTCTGTGCGATTCGAGTTCAGCCATACAGATAGTATGGCTGAATTTGCGCCGCACCCGCCGCAAATTCGCATGGGACCCTTTTTTTGGTCAGCAGCAGAATCGGATCGCATGGGTGTTCACACCATGCGATCCGAGTTTGCATTTCGCACTGCGATATGCGAACTGATCTGGGGGTGTCATTAACATTTCACTGACACTCCCAGCAGTTCGCATAGGGCAGTGTGAACTGCCGCCGGGAGGCATGCGATGCGGGAACCCGCCGCGGATTCGTGGCGTTCCCGCATCGCTCCAGTGTGAACCCAGCCTAATAAGCGATCGTTTTTCTGATCGCTGTATTAGTGTCACAGGTGACGCTAGTTAGGCAGGTAGGTATTTAGGTTCGCGGAAGCTTTTTATAGCGCCAATGGACCCCCATATACTACCGCATAAAGCCCCCTGATTGCCCCCTAGTTTACCCTTTCACCAGTGATCACCATATAACTGTTACAGGTGATGCTGGTTGGTTAGTTATTTTTTTATAGTTTCAGGGAACCCGCCATTTATTACCTAGTCTCACTAGTGTACCCCTAAATTTAGGGGTGTCTACTTTCCAAAATGGGGTCATTTGGGGGGGGGGTTTGTGCCATCTTGGCATTTTATGGCCTTCAAAACTGTAACGCCCTTAGAAAGCCTGAAGGTGGTGATTGGTTTTCGGGGCCCCGTACGCGGCTAGGCTCCCAAAAAGTCCCACATATGTGGTATCCCCGTACTCAGGAGAAGCAGCAGAATTTATTTTGGGGTGTCATTTCACATATGCCCATGGCATGCGTGAGCAATATATCATTTAGTGACAACTTTGTGAAAAAAAAAAAGTTTGTAATTTTCCCGCAACTTGTGGCAAAATATAAAATATTCCATGGACTCAACATGCCTCTCAGCAAATAGCTTGGGGTGTCTACTTTCTAAAATGGGGTAATTTGTGGGGGTTTTGTGCCATCTTGGCATTTTATGGCCTTCAAAACTGTAATAGGTAGTGAGAAGTGAAATCAAAAATTTACGCCCTTAGAAAGCCTGAAGGCGGTGCTTGGGTTTCGGGGCCCCGTACGCGGCTAGGCTCCCAAAAAGTCCCACATATGTGGTATCCCCGTACTCAGGAGAAGCAGCAGAATTTATTTTGGGGTGTCATTTCACATATGCCTATGGCATGCGTGAGCAATATATCATTTAGTGACAACTTTGTGAAAAAAATAAAATAAAATAAAAGTTTGTAACTTTCCCGCAACTTGTGGCAAAATATAAAATATTCCATGGACTCAACATGCCTCTCAGCAAATAGCTTGGGGTGTCTACTTTCTAAAATGGGGTAATTTGTGGGGGTTTTGTGCCATCTTGGCATTTTATGGCCTTCAAAACTGTAATAGGTAGTGAGAAGTGAAATCAAAAATTTACGCCCTTAGAAAGCCTGAAGGTGGTGATTGGTTTTCGGGGCCCCGTACGCGGCTAGGCTCCCAAAAAGTCCCACATATGTGGTATCCCCGTACTCAGGAGAAGCAGCAGAATTTATTTTGGGGTGTCATTTCACATATGCCCATGGCATGCGTGAGCAATATATCATTTAGTGACAACTTTGTGAAAAAAAAAAAGTTTGTAATTTTCCCGCAACTTGTGGCAAAATATAAAATATTCCATGGACTCAACATGCCTCTCAGCAAATAGCTTGGGGTGTCTACTTTCTAAAATGGGGTAATTTGTGGGGGTTTTGTGCCATCTTGGCATTTTATGGCCTTCAAAACTGTAATAGGTAGTGAGAAGTGAAATCAAAAATTTACGCCCTTAGAAAGCCTGAAGGCGGTGCTTGGGTTTCGGGGCCCCGTACGCGGCTAGGCTCCCAAAAAGTCCCACATATGTGGTATCCCCGTACTCAGGAGAAGCAGCAGAATTTATTTTGGGGTGTCATTTCACATATGCCTATGGCATGCGTGAGCAATATATCATTTAGTGACAACTTTGTGAAAAAAATAAAATAAAATAAAAGTTTGTAACTTTCCCGCAACTTGTGGCAAAATATAAAATATTCCATGGACTCAACATGCCTCTCAGCAAATAGCTTGGGGTGTCTACTTTCTAAAATGGGGTAATTTGTGGGGGTTTTGTGCCATCTTGGCATTTTATGGCCTTCAAAACTGTAATAGGTAGTGAGAAGTGAAATCAAAAATTTACGCCCTTAGAAAGCCTGAAGGCGGTGCTTGGTTTTCGGGGCCCCGTACACGGCTAGGCTCCCAAAAAGTCCCACATATGTGGTATCCCCGTACTCAGGAGAAGCAGCAGAATTTATTTTGGGGTGTCATTTCACATATGCCCATAGCATGTGTGAGCAATATATCATTTAGTGACAACTTTGTGTAAAAAAAAAAAATTATTTTTTTTTGTCATTATTCAATCGCTTGAGGCAAAAAAATAAAATATTCAATGGGCTCAACATGCCTCTTATCAATTTCCTTAGGGGGTCTACTTTCCAAAATGGGGTCATTTGGGGGGGTTTTGTACTGCCCTGCCATTTTAGCACCTCAAGAAATGAGATAGGCAGTCGTAAACTAAAAGCTGCGTAAATTCCAGAAAACGTACCTTAGTTTGTAGATGTGACAACTTTTGCGCAAACCAATAAATATACAGTTATTGACTTTTTTTTTACCAAAGACATGTGGCTGAATACATTTTGGCCTAAATGTATGACTAAAATTGAGTTTATTGGATTTTTCTAATAACAAAAAGTAGAAAATATCATTTTTTTTCAAAATTTGCGGTCTTTTTACGTTTATATCGCAAAAAATAAAAATCACAGAGTCAGTCAAATACCTTTAAAAGAAAGCTCTATTTGTGGGAAAAAAAGGACGCAAATTTTGTTTGGGTACAACATTGCATGACCGCGCAATTACCAGTTAAAGCAGCGCAGTGCCAAATTGTAAAAAGACCTCTGGTCATTGACCAGCAAAATGGTCCGGTCTGAAAGTGGTTAAAAACAGCCTTATGTAGCCAGCCAGTGTTGTACTCACCAGACTTCTCTAAGGACTTCGTGGTACAAACTGATGCATCAGACGTTGGGTTAGGGGCAGTGTTATCCCAGGTCTGGAACGGGGAAGAGCACCCAGTCATTTACCTCAGCAGGAAGTTGAAGTCCCATGAGATAAATTACGCCACGATTGAGAAGGAATGTTTAGCAGTGAAGTGGGCTCTAGATTCCCTTCGGTACTATCTGCTAGGTAGGCACTTTGACCTGGTGACTGATCACGCTCCTTTAAAGTGGATGGCTCAAAACAAGGAGACCAATAGAAGGGTAAATAGGTGGTTCCTGGCCCTACAGGAATTTAACTTTACAGTTAAGCATCGCCCTGGTGTTAAAATGGGGAATGTGGATGCATTGTCTCGGATACATGCGTGTCTGACTGCTTGTGTTACAACCCCAAGGTTGAAACAAGAGGGGGGTATGTGGCAACACGCAGGTAAAATCACCTGGTTGTATCCAGGATGGGAAATATGTGTGCCCTAGATTCAGGCTTTATGCAGACTTGTACAATTAGAGGGGAAGAGTTAATGAGCCCAGCTGAAGTAAGTGGGCTCATTAAGACCTCTACAAAAAACCCCAGCATGCTTAGGGAGATGCTCCATCCTGGAACCAGTTTTGTGTTGTATAGACTGGGGAGTGTGATATCTGTTCTGTGCGGTGAGTTATCGCCTGTGTGGCAAACCTCTACAACAGAGACAAGGACTGGTGCAGCACAAGGCTGCACTCAGTTGTTAGACAGGGAATCTAAGTGTGTAGTTAGAGGTCAAGCTGACCAGGATTTATTTTCATGTTTTATTTTTGTTTGGCTGTTATATGTATCACTGCATGTAGCATAAATAAACCGCATCTTTTGTTTTTTGCACCTACAACGCTGTCTGCTGTGCCTGATTTTGTGTTGTGAACCCATCCAGGGGGTCACACACACCCGCTGCCGAGCTAACCCATCACAATATATATATGTATATATATATATATATATATATATATGTATATATATATATATATATATATATATATATATATATATATATATATATATGTATATATATATATATGTATATATATATATATGTATATATATATATATATATATATATATGTATATATATGTATATATATATATATATATATATATATGTATATATATATATATATATATATATATATATATATATATATATATATATATATATATGTAGCGCACTACTCCCTTGGGTGTTCCTACATTTCTGTTAACTGCATCCGTCCCTGCATGAATTTTACATACACAGCACCGATGAGTTGCACTCCCTTTGCTCTCTCCTATCAACGGTCCATGATTGCCACAGAAGGTCGATCCCAGTCTAAAGCTTCCTCTTTGCAGCTACTTCCCATTCTGCATGGTTGGATACATCCCAGGCTGGGATGCTCGGTCCACTCCCGGAGTTACATTGTTGCTGTGGTTCTTGAACTATCCAGCACCGTGGTCTCTGAACCCTCAGGCCTTCAAGTCTGTTCCTGCTATCCAGCGCTGGGGTCTCTGAACCCCCAGGCCTTCAAGCCTGCTCATTGTGGGTTACATTTCTGCTCTTTCTCTGCTCCAGACACTTCCCATTCCTCCCCTGGAGCATGTGACCCCCAGTTTATATATGGGGCCTGCCCCTGTCAATACAATATAATGATTGGTCCAGGGCTCTCCATACAAACTGCCTGCACCCCAGTCCCCAGCCCGCCTTCCTTCCAGAACATTTCCAATGGAAGGTAAGTGAGATCTATCACGGCAGAATGCAGGTGGCCACACCCTCCCCTCCCTACTCTGTCTCTCTCCTCTCCCAAAGCTGACAACCAGGCCTTAGAGTGCAAGGCCCTGGTTAAATTTACCTAACACTTACCTTATTTAAACCTATTTAGCACCCACCTAAATGTGGTGGGCACTATATATATATATATATATAAATGTATATGTGTATCTAAATCCATTGATAAATACTATAATAGTAAACTGAGAGTATAGGGATAATATACATTTTATGCACTGGAGTCCACCAAGACATGGACAGGGATAAAAGAAGGGAATAGAAATGGAAATAGAGTGGGGAGAAGTGTGTCTCCTAATGTCCCCCATTGACCATAGGTTACGTGACTGCTGTAACATCCTAATGAAAAGACTAAGGAGGTAAAAAAGTGATGAAAAGAGTTTGGGTGCAAACCCACACAAATTGTGTGTGCAAGTGCAAAAATGTGAGGATGTAATTATGGATGTCCATAAATAACAAGCGTCATGGTGCTTACAAGTGTTGTGTGTCCTAACACTTGTGCGATAAAGGACAGAATGAGAAAAAAAGTTTGCCATGCCAGCCACCCACCAAAATCCTCCCCAGACGGCTGCAGCAGACTCTGCCCCTAACGCCATGCATCAGATGGCTATGGCACCGGCACACTCTTGATCACGTGGGAGCACGCGAATGCGGGCTCCTCCCACCAATTGAATCGTATGCTGCATCTCAGATGCAGAGCCGCCACGAAGTCCAACAATGGGTGCAGAGGCATGGTACATATGTGCATAGGTGCCTGCTCCCTTTACTGTAACTGGCTGTGAGATCTTTGTCTCGGCATAGAACAGCACTCCAAGTTATGCCTGGATTACTTTTTAAGCATACTAGATTTTTGGGTCACAAGTTACTACAGATAAAGGACAAAGGCTTGTGCTTTCTTACAAGAATTACAGCGATATTAAAGCTTCATTTAAAAAAAAAATTAAAATGACAAACATGTTATGCTTACCTGCTCTATGCAATCATTTTGCACAGAGCAGCCCTGCACCTCTTCTTCTGGGGTCCCCTGCTGGTGCTCCAGGCTCCTCCTCTTTGGCAAGTGCCCCCATGAAAAACTGCTTTCTATTTGGCCCCATGCAGGCTCACTCCAGAGCCGGCCTGTCTGCATCTATTGACACAGAGTGGGCTGTTCGGTCCTGTCCCCCACTCACTCTGTACAGCATTTGATTGATTGCAGCAATGCCCAGGGAGGAAGGAGACAGCGGCAAGCGCTACTGCTCTCATGCACATTGCTGGATCAGTTGGGACTCAGGTAAAAATAAGGAGGGGCTAGGGGGGATACTGCAGCACAGAAGGTTTTTCACCTTAATGCATGAAAGCTTTAGAACCACTTTAAGATACTGCAGAGGAAACAGCAGTGTTAAACTGACAAGTGGCAAGACAGTTTTAATCAGGGATAATATGCAAAAATGTTCTAGAGACAAATAGTACAAGCAGGTATTTTACTACAAAAAATTAGGAGACCACAGATGATACAGTAGTGTAAAACTGACTATCCGCAGTGCAATTTTAGGCAAGACTAGGCCCAACTTTACTAGAGACAAATAGCAAAGGCTGTTTTTACAAGAGCTAAGATACTGTAGAGCAGCGGTTCTCAACCCTTATTTTATGACTGTTCTGTCTCCAAATTTGAAGCAATGAAAGTGTGATCTCTATATCTACTTTAAACCAAAGTATTCACATTGTCTTTTCCAGTGATTCTCAACCTCGGTTCTCAAGTACCCCCAACAGGCCCTGTTTTGGGAATTTCTCTTAGATAAAATAGCTGTCCAAAATACCAAGCCATTGACTCTGGTTGAAAGCACCTGTGCAAGATGAAGGAAAACCTGCAAACATGGCCTGGTGGGGGTACTTGAGGACGGGGTTGAGAACCACTGCTGTAGAGGATACAGCAGTGTAAATTTGTCCAGCAGCAAATTCAGCTCACCACTTTTAAACAATAATAATTGCTAGTTTTGTTTTATCTATGGGGAGAGGGAGTGCAGTTAATATGAGTGAAACAATGTTAGGGTGGTTTAGATGCACGCTGTTTTTGAACTTTTTTTTTTTCTTTCAAGCGATTCAGTGACATGCTGCAAGCAAAAGGCAGTTCCAAGAACAGATGGTAATGGTACTGACTGAATGTTATACTTTGAGTACACCGAATTTAAAAAATAACCCTATCAACATAAGATTAAAAAACAACAAAAAAGATGAAAAGTCAACTCCTAGCCCTGACACATTTACATGATAGACCTATGTGGTAAAAGGGGAACAGATTTTGAATAGAGAATACACACCTGAGGAATAGGGTAAAATAGGGTAAAATCTGGGACAATGCACATAAATCTTCTGTCTGTACAACCCATAAAGAGAACCAATACAACATTCTCTATTGATGGTACCATGCCCTCTTACATTCTCTCAATCCCAGAATACCAGATTATTGCTGGACATGCAGACAATTTACGGGGATGCCGTTCAACTTATATTTGACTTGCCAAGGCATTTGTCTATTTTGGTCAGAAATAACAGCCCTTTTACACACTCTCTTATAAGTGTATGTTAAGCTCAATATGGCCATATTCTTGCTTGGTCTCCCACCACCCAATATGTCTAAGAATGTCAAAAGGCTGACCTTGCACGTGTTAACAGCTGTGAGATGTCTGATAGCCTCTTATTGACAGGTACAAGAAGCATCCACACTTGACTTACCATCTCGTATTCGAGAGATTAGCTTATGTAAACTCTCCTTATACACTCTCTATCTATGCACAGGTTCGGGATACATAGACCAGCTTTGAGGCATCTATTTAAGATGACTTGTGACCATTGACCCACTTCTTCTCATGTCCTCTTGCCGTCTTCTACTAACCTCTACTTCTGTACTCAAACTATTTCTTTCTGTTCCTTTTAATTCTCTTGTTTCTCCTTTTTCTTCTGTTTATCTTATTGTTGGTTTACATGGTCTAAATAGAGCTTTTGCAATATGTTACAAGAACTGAACCACAGGTTTGTGCTCAATACACTCGCTCTGTAATTACATGTTGTCCACACAATTTGACTGACAAGTTTTAAGATGACTTTAACATATGAACAGTTAAACAGGCATTTACTCCATTCCCATTGATGGATTCATTACCTCTAATTTTACCTAGGGTGACTGTTTTTCTTATTCCCTTTCTCCCAGGATTACTGAATATTTTGCTCCTTGCTTGCCTTTTTTGACTGTGCAGATTGTAACAAAAGAAAAGCCTTATTATACTGTATTTCTGGTGAAAATTTTTTTTTATAAAAATTGCAGTGTGAGGATCGTGTGATGCTACTAGTGCTGTGTGGTTTGGGGGTGTTTGTGGAGGTGGTCTGAGTATGGTATATAAAGAGAACAGAGGTATGGGACAAATTTCTGGGCCATCTTGGCCATCCTATCTATCCAGGAGGTGCCACAGAAGTATTGGGAAAATAGCAAGGCCAAAGAGTCAAGGTTTTATTGATTTAGTAATTATTTTCATTTGTGGGGGTGAGGTATTTGGAAGGTGCCTACCCTAAAAAACAAAGTTTAATATTAGGATGGAATATTGCTGTGTCTACTTAAAGAGGTTGTAACCCTAAAAAAAAAAAAAAAATGGTAAATAAAAAAAAGAGATCCTGTTCCTTTAAAGCATGTTAAACTGCATAGTGCTTCTGCTGTGTAATTTGTCCCTTTCTATTTTGTAATATACCTGGTTGATCCTGCCTGTTCCTGTGTCCCGCTTAGTGTGCTAACCACAGTAATCATGGCTGCTGTTCCATGATACCGCAGTTAGTTTATGTTCCTCCATCATCTCGCTGCTCTCCTCTCCCCCTCCCTCTCTTCTCCCTGTCAGCTCTGAGTCTGTGTAGTGAGCTGTCTCTTCCGCCCCCCTCCCCTCCTGTCCCTATTTAGTCTGTTAAAAATGTGTGATTCCAATTCCTGCCTACCCCTCTGCAAAAACATGATGTGCAACACAGTGTGTGTGTTTTTTTTTATTTTTTATTCTGCAGCTAAATGCATTTGTTCACATAACCGATGTTGACCGCAGAGCTGACATCAGAGAGGAAATTCAACCCCTCCCACTGTAGTCCTTAGAACATAGGAGAGTGGTGGGCAGTCATGTAACCGTACATCAGCGATATGAAAAAAGGTATTTAGCTGCAGAATTAATAAACAAAAAAACACACACACTGTGTAGTACATCTTGATATTGCAGTGGTGCTGGCAGTAATTGGGATAATTGACTTAACAACCATTTTAAGCACTCTGAGAGCAAATAAACCCCTTCCTCTTTAGAAGCCACAATGATTAGGCCCTGCTGTGGCTAAAACACATTGGAGGAATGGATTTGGATGGGAGTGAGCAGTTTGCTGACATTGTAATTAACCTTGGCTGGAGTTGAACATCTTCAGTGTGTTGGATATTGGAGAGAAGGCACTGTAGAGTATCCCTTTTTGGATCATGTCCATCCTATTGAATATTAATTGCATGCTCAAGCATACTTAGTTCCAATAGCTGATATTCCTATTTATCTTTTAGATACATCCTATAAGAGTCTTCCTACTTTGTACCTGTTCCTAGTCCTCCCCACCGACACTTCCCTTTTCTTGTGGGGGGGGGGGGATGTTGGGTTCTAATGACTTTTGGGCCTTACATATTTGGCTCCTTGCCCTGGCTTCTTACAAAACATGTACAGATTTAAGGCTCATGGAATATCCCATCATGTGATTGTTGATGCTTTTTTACCAAATACCTGTGGTGACAAGGGTCAATATTCATATATGGGGCAAATATAGCCAGCAGGACGGTGCTGTTTTCATGCATTTTATTCAGTGTATGTAACATTTTAATTATTTTTGCACAATATAAACTTTTTTCCTTTTCAGTTATATTTTGCATGTTATTGGGTAATGTTCAAAATTCCCAGTTTCTTCCAATATTTCTACGAAAAATCTATATAGGGCCAAGTAAGCTACTAGCCAATCTGGCTTTGATGACTTTACAGAACACCTCCCCATACCAAACTTAATGACAGAACATAGGGATCTCTTGGACAAAGACATTAGGGTTGAGGAAGTGCTAACAGCCATTAAACATGCTCCCATGGGAAAGCACCCGGACCTGACGGTTTCACGACACGCTACTATAAAAAAATTGCACCAATTTTAACTCCCCCCGACTCAATGTTTTAGAGCCAAACGTACGGGGGAGGGGTTTTTTCACAATTGCCATGGACTCTAATAGAGCTTTTATAACCCTGATTCCCAAACCTCACAAAAACCATAGTAAAGTGGCCAACTACCTCTTAATCTCTTTAATCAATACCGACTTGAAACTGTTCACCAAAATTCTTGCAGATTAATAACATTCCTGGCAGGATACATACATTCAGATCAGGTAGGCTTTTTGCCACATAGACAAGCTGCTGACCAGATTAGAAGGGAGATAGATTTAATATCCATCTTGTATGGGGGGACGGCTAGGACTAGGATGCTATTGTCTACTGACATTCACAATGCTTTTGACTCTCTCCTGGCCCTTCCTGGAGAGGTTTGGGAAAAAGTAGGGTTTGATATTAAATAAAGATAAAATAGAGGCCATGAATGTTAATCTGACAGAGTGGATACTGTAGAGTCTTTAGAAGCAATATTCCTTCCTTTGGCAGCAAACATGTCGGCTTACCTAGGAGTACACCTAACTCCTAAAGTTTCATCACTATATAAGGTAAACTACCCACCATTATTTGCTAAATTCCTGAAGGACGTGAAGACATGGTCTGACTTGACTTGACTTGGAGAGGAAGAATATCTTCAGTAAAGATGACAGTCCTACCCAGGATATTGTACTATTTCAGAACTTTGTCCATCCAGGTCCCTGTTAATGCAACGTGGCAATTTCAATCAAAAATCTTCTGGTATGTCTGTGGTAGCAAGGGCAGTAGAATAACACGTCCCACAATGTAAGCTTCTAAGGAAATAGGAGGCTTGGGAATGCCAAACTTTAGGAAATACTATATGGCAGCACAACTAACCCAACTATATCAACTACATAGCGAACATTACAGGCCAGACTGAATGTCCTTAGAGGCCCAAGCTTGTTCCTCGCTTTCAATTGATCAAGTACTTTTTACTCCCTAGGAATATCGCAAAGAAATACTATGCCCTATGCTTTCCCACTTCATTCATCTATGGGATACGGGTTGTAGGAGATGGCTCTTATGCTCACCACTCACACCAGTGGCTCCCTCCTTTAGCAGTCCCTTGTTTCCACCAGAAATGCAGGCTCTAGGCTTTGACTGGTGGATAAACAAGGGTTTTTACAGCATTGGGGACTATATTGACTATAGAGGGTTACGTCCGTTATCACACTTTGTTAAAAGTCTGGAGATGCCCAACTATCTACAGCAAAGCTATCATTTTCTTAAATCGCTACAGCAATCCATCCCAGACCTAGCAGTACACACTGTGTTTGAAAATAGGTGAATGCAGGAGGTCTCTCTTAGGAGGGCATCTCCAGGTTATATAAACTACTCTCCAATCCTATGTCCAAGTTGAGTTATCAGTTCTCCTGAGAGAGGAACCTGGACATATCTCCTGAGGCAGAGGACTGGTGCAAATGGAGCAAACAGATTCACAAACGCATTTTAAACGTGACTTTGGTTAAGGTTAGCTATAAAGTGCAAGCTAGATGGTACCTAGTGCCAGAATGCCTCTTAAAGATGTTTCCAGGTTCATCTGCCTCCTGCTTCAGAGGTTGTGGCCAGACAGGCACACCTTTACACATATGATGTACTTGCCCTAAAGTGCGCCATTTTTGGATGAGTGTACATTCTTTTATTTTTTCAGTTATATTGGTTAATATTATTAAAGATGTGAGTATTGCCCTACTGAATAAACCAGTCAAAAATGTCCCAAGGCACACACAGACCTTAATATGTTTCATGTTTGCTCTTGTATCCTATCTTATTTGCGAAGTCTCAATTTAGTTTCTCCTTCCCCTCCCCCCTTCCATTCCCCTCCCTTTTGTTCAATCCCAGTTTCTAAAATTAGGTTCTGTTTGTTTCTACATGCATCTCATGAAAACCCTTATATTTCGATACTTCGATTGGAGACAAAAGCAATACTAATGTGTACATGTCCTTCACAATTATTATTCGTATGGATTTAATAACATTCAACCTCTCATATTAATAGGCCCCGGTGGTCACATTGTGGCATGAAGACTGGACAGAGATGCTTCTTAAAATAAGATTATCACCTGGTAGGAAAAGGACTTCTTACAAGCTGGTAGTGGTACAATTATAGCAAAAGTTATTAAAAAGCAAAGGAATTTTAGAGCAAGACTCCCCAGTGAGATTCCCTGGTAACTGAGTTCATATAAGTGCTTTCAACAACCAGCACAACAAAAATGTCTTGGTTAATAATGACAACATGCTGCTGCTTTAACTGCTTTATGTATTTGAAGTGGCAGTTGCCAAACCCTACGGCTGTAACACTTTAGTGCCAGGAAAGGTTTCAGTGCATTCCTGGTAATAATTGAGGTCACGTACCATGCAGGTAATATTAATTTCATGCTCTAAAAAACTTCTTAATTCTATTATCAGACTGTATATTAATACACACCTCTAAACAGGAACAGTTTTTTTCTCTGGGAAAGAAGGTGACAGAAACATACATTACATTTAGTAATGACAATTTATTGTCAGACTTACACAGCTAACGGCAACTTATCAAGAGACACTTGGCAGACCAATCATTTTATGCTGTATGCACCCTATTTAATTGTATGGAATACATTCAGCTCTGAGCCAAATATAGACTCCGTTTAGTAATGGAACAATCAGTAAGCTACATATTTATAATAATAATTTTCTTTCACAAAGCCGCTTAAACATTTGTTGCTGCTATTCTCTATAATATTCTATTACATGTGGCAGTTATTTTCAGTAGTACTAACAATGAAGTACAATAAAGGTATAGCGTTGGTTGATTATCCTTTCGTGACCAGGGTTTTTTTAAGCTTAAACGCCAAAAACAGGTTTAACAGCATTGGTATGCTTCATTTAACTTGACAACAAGTCTTTTAATTTTTCTGATTGGCAGCGGGCCTAAAGAACAAGGAACACAGGCAGCTGTGTACTAGTCCTCTGCTGTAGCAAGGGGAATTTCACATTTGCACTTATAAAGTTGTATTGCTGTCAGCAAGTGGTAAAAACTGCAATTGTTTCTGCATATTGCATCCATATTATGAAAAAATTAAAATAAAGTTATAGTGAAATTTCTGACTTCACGTATGCATTCTGTAGTGGCTGCTGGAGCGAGCTGTGTGCTCCAGTGCCCACTGTCCTGCTTCAAAACCTGCCCCCCCTCGCTGCCCTTCCTTGCTGAGTAGCATGATAGACTGGCTGGGCTGCTGCACATTGCAGGTGGTGTGTGTCTGCTTGCTTTGACGCTCACCCTCCTGATTCACAGGTCAGAGGAGCAGCTGCGGCTCTGTGTGAAGGTTCCCCCCCTTGGAAAGCAGTGGCAGTGGACAAATCAGGGAGGCTGGTGAAAAATGGGACATGCAGTCCCCTTTAGAGCAATGTACAATAAAAAAGTAATGGGCCTTTTGCTGGTGAAAGGGCCGAATAGTGAGGGGCAAGAGAGCACAAGAACCTGTGGCAGCACTCTGCTCACATCTAGGGAGAACTCAGGGCCAAGGATACATGGAAACAAAGGAACCAAGCTCTTATATCGTACATTACATTTCGCCATAGTGAATAAACAAATAAATAAATACATCTTCATTTAAATTATCCAAAATACATAAAAATTGTGAAGTCTATGTATAGATCCCACACGTGCATAACACCCTCAATGGGTATAGGACAGGTTCCTCTCCATCAGCATGCAGAAACAATAGAGATTCGGTAGATGCGGCGTTGGAACTTCCCTTTTGTTTTTTGGGGAATCTGTCTTCTGAAAGATCATGATATATCGTGGATTGACTGGAAGAAAGAGAAGAAGTTGAAGAAAGATTAGGAGCTGTATCATCAGTTTTTGTCTGCATATTATTGGTCTGTCTATTAAAGGGTCTCGTGAACATGTTTTGGTTCCATTTATAGGCAAATCCATTAGCATGAGCATTGCTATCGCTTAAAAATTTGTTTTCTTTAGTGCAAATAACTTCTTTAGTGTATCTTTCTAAATAATCCTTCAATTCTTTTTCCTTCTTTTTGAACCTAGGACTAGTCACAATTTGAGAATATTCGTCAAACCACTTTTGAATATGTTCATCCAGAGATAGTGATTTCTTTCTCATACTGACTACAGAGGATCGAGATCATTTCAAAGGAACAGTTTTTCAGATTATTTTCCCATACTTTCTTAAGAGTTTCATCGGTCTTCCTTAGATTGGGAAAAATGTGGATCTGTAGTCACCATGGGACAATTCTATTTTCAATATATTTTTCAAAAAACTTTTTATGCCAGAATACTCTAACTTTTTTTTCCCCAGAAATCTCTGCAATCTAAGGAAAGCCCAATCAAGTTTCAGAAATTTCAGTCGTGCTCTGGGACTGCTGAATCTTGGTCATGAAGCCCTCCCAGGCTTCACCACAAAAGGAAGCCATGGGAAGGAATAGAGGGAAAGAAAGAAAGAGAATTGGTAGTGTATACTTTTAGGAGAGGAATTACTGCTCCAAACAAATCAATCAATATAAACAATTTTAGCAAAGTAACAAAAAATGCCAAAAAAAAGAGAGTATTCCATTGTAATGGATATTCTGGTGTTTAAATTTATAGTTTTTGTGTCACCAAAGTCAGACAATGGGGGAGTGTGTATTTAAACACTAAATTGTAAATCTTTATAGTTTTGTTAGTCTGACTAATGCCGCGTACACACGAGCGGATTGTATGGCGTACTTAGTCCGTCGAAACACATTTCAGCGGACAATCCGCTCGTGTGTGGGCTTCAGCTGACTTTTTCAGCGTGCAGTCCGGAGTACTAAGTATTTCGGTTTTTTCGAAATTCTGTCCGTCGTACTTTGGTTTCAGCGGACAATACGGTCGTCAGTATGCTAGTTCGACGGACTAAGAATGGTGCATGCCCAGAAAGGATTTACACGGCGGAAGGGTGCTTTGCTGTGTCTTGGACTTCCTATTTCTAGTCCCGTCGTACGTGCTGTACACGTCATCGCGCAAGCTTTCGACGGACTGTTTGGGTATCCGTGTGTGGTCAAGTCCGTTCAGTGGAAAGTACGACAGACTGTCCGTCGGATTGTATGACGAACTAAGTACGCCATACAATCCGCTCGTGTGTACGCGGCATAAGGGTAGACACTAAATCTAACGCACCCCATCCCGAAATTGTATGATACGAAAAAAAGGAGAGAAAAATGGGACTATAACGGTGCTTAATTGTATATTGCCATGGCAATGGAAGACTCAAACACAGTAAATAAAAAATTAACAAAGCATTTATTTATTGTACAAAGTTGATTTAAAACATTAAAGGTCATTCAGAAGAGTTGCAGGTAGTATTGAAGATTGCATTGAAGAGTGACTGTAAGTTGACTGATCATACGTTTATCCCAATATGTTTTGCCTACTAGGCTTCATCCGGGGATGTATGCGTCAACCAAAAAGCAGGACAAGCAACTATATAAACAACAAGAAATCAATAAATAAAACTATAATTGAATATACAAATTTATTGAAACAGGAATTCCAGTGTTGATAAATCAGAAAAAAAAGAAATAATAAAAAGAATGTATATATATATATATATATATATATATATATATATATATATATATATATATACATACATATACACACACACATATACACATACATGTATACACAGATATATATTATATAAGAAAAGAAGAATACAATAAATAAATAAAAAATAAATGCTCTAGGGTACTGTTAAGATATTAAAGAAGAGGGTCGTGGACAAGTTCCAGTGGGCATAATCTTAAATACAGATTTGGGTGTTTGTAAATAAAAATCAATGGGGTAAATTCACGAAGAGTTAAATAACGGCAAATAAAATGCTGTAAAATAATGCATGTTGTAAATCAGTTGTGAAAGTTCTATTCACTAAGAATTTAGCATTAAATAACAAATGCAGTATTTTTTGATTGTTCAGTAACTACTGCATTTTCTCATACAGTAATTTTTTGCACTTGTCAGTGATTACGGATTGTTTAAAGCGGTTGTATACCCACTGACACTTTTTTTTTCTTTAATACCCCTGTAAGGCAAAAGGCATAATGAGCTAGTATGCACCGCATATTAGCTCATTATGAAATACTCACCTTAGAATGAGGTGCCGGTAACTCACCTGGTCCATGCCGAGGGAGATGACATGTTGCCTCGGCGTTTCTTCTGGGTATCGTGGCTCATCACTCCCGTGCATGCGCGCGGGAGACTTCTTTCCGGCAAGGTCCGGCATCTGCTGGGCTTTCAGCCAAGCATCTCCTTGGCGCTGCAGTCAATGGCTCATTGCACAGGGGGAATATCTCCTAAACCATACAGGTTTAGGAGATATTTTTTTTTTACCTACAGGTAAGCCTTATTATAGGCTTACCTGTAGGTAAAAGTTAAAAAATAGACTATACAACCACTTTAAGGTAATCTCCTTATAACATTTTAATTTTTAAAATGTTTGTTATTTTTCTTTTGCAAAAAACATTTTTTTAATCTAACGTTTTTTACAGTACTCTGTATTTGAAGGAACTGAAAATTGAACTACAGTACCTTCTCAAATATATGTCTTCTGATGCTTGATAATCCAAGCTCCTTTACTAAACCCATCATGCTATACATTCATAAAAAATTTGTATTTTTGTAAATGTATGGCCTACTAGAGTTGTTGAAAGTACTCTTTTTCTATGTTTTTGGCCCAATTCTGTGCTGCTGCCTATGTTTATATTGTGGAAACTAAAGAAAACTGGACTATATATTTTTTAATTATTTGTATTTGTTTTTCATGTTCCTATCCAAGTTTAACTTGTTGTAATGGTGTATATAACCAAAAGTATTACAGTGGCCACTTCAAGATGTTACTTCTAGCCGGAGTAATTGTCATGGTTGACATATTCCATTGTTGCACTTTTTTGCAAACATTTTTTATTTTTTTTTAAATGTATTATCATTTTTTTCAAAGTTCTTAATGTTTCAGCAGATGTTCAGCATCATGCCCTTGTTTAATTTAAAATGCCACATTTTTTTCTGTCCACTGCTGGTGGAATAGTGTCAACTTTCAGTGGGTCCTCTGTGGGTGGAATTAGACCCCTCTCTGAGGGTAGTATTGCACCCCTTTCTGTGGGTGGAATAGTACCCCTTCCTGTGGGTGTTCTGTGGGGGGAATTAGGCCCCTTTTTGTGGGTCTTCTGTGGGTTCAATTAGGCTCTCAGTGGGTGGAATGCCCCTTTCTGAGGGTTTGAATAGGCCCCTCTTTCTGGTACCGCGCTGGTTATCGCCACCAAAAGGGTGGTGTTAAATATCGCACCTTTTTTTAGTTTCTTTGTAAATTGGACTGGACAGATTATCACGCAATGTTTTTCTGTATTTATTGACAGTTTTTTTTATTTTTGTTGTTTACCACAAAATAGTTTTTTTTTTGTGAATACTTAACTTCCAGCATGTGATAATTTATGAAAATTAGTAACATGATACCCTTATTGCATGCGGTAAACGTTGGTGAATCGACTTCATAGTGTTTATGTGATAAATTTATCCCCTTAACAGAGCTAAAATTAAATATAAACCAAAAGTTATATCAGGTAAATCTGGGCTGAGATAAAAGTGAAAACCTGTGCCTTTTAGACTGTAGCTAAAACAGAGCACTGACAGCAGGTTGGTGACGGTGGAATAACAGATTCATCAAGTTAACCAAATGTCCTGTTGGTATTTTAAGAATTAAAACCAACCAGAACAGGGTTGGAGTGGAAGAAAATGGGATCATGTATAGGCAATCTATCCATAGATAAGATCAGATGGAAGTGGCTGAGGGAGAAGTAAATGTTAATAGGATGTGTCTGAGTCTTCCAGCCCAACTTACTAAAGTGTGAAATTAACTGCAGGTCAGTTAAGTAAAAATGAACTTGTGTTTGTTTCAATATCTCCACTCAAGTGCAGAAAATCTCTCTCTCTCATTTTTTTTTATTATTATTCTGCACATGACTGGATGTTTGACGTGAACACAGGTTACTTAATTGCACTGAACTTCACTTTTCATACTTCAGTAAATAGGTTATTGGCCTTTATCAAGCATACTGCAAGAAAGAAAGAAAAAAATACATGTAGAAAGTAAGGATGAGCCAAACACCCTCCTGTTCAATTCACAGCAGAACATGCGAACAGGCAAACAATTCAACACAACACACACACACCGTTAAAGTCTATGGAACACTAACATGAATAATTAAAAGTACTAATTTTTAAGGCTTTTATGCATGGTTTTGTCATAAAAAGTGTTTGGGGACCTGGGTCCTTCCCCAGGGGACATGTATCAATGCAAACATTTATTTTTTTTAAACTGACTTTTTTCGGGAGCAGTAATTTTTTTTTTAATGCTTAAAGTGAAACAAAAAAAAGGAAATATTCCTTTAAATATCATGCCTGGGAGGTGTCTATAGTATGCCTGTAAAGTGGCGCGGTTTTCCATGTTTAGAACTGTACCGCAGCAAAATGACATTTCTAAAGGAAAAATTGCCATTTAAAACTGTTTGCGGCTGTAATTAATTGTTGAGTCTCAGCAATATGGATAAAACGCATTGAAAAAAAGAGCAGTCCATTAACAGGCAATTAGTTGAAGATGAACTGACTCAATGACTCAAGGAATATATATATATATATATATATATATATATATATATATATATATATATATATATATATACATATATATATATACATATATATATATATATATATATATATATATATATATATATATATATATATATATATATATATACATATATATATATATATATATATATATATACAGTATCTCACAAAAGTGAGTACACCCTCACATTTTTTGTCAATTTATTTTATATCTTTACACTTTGCTACAATGTAAAGTAGTGAGTGTACAGCTTGTGTAACAGTGTACATTTGCTGTCCCCTCAAAATAACTCAACACACAGCCATTAATATCGAAACTGCTGGCAACAAAAGTGAGTACACTCCTAAGTGAAAATGTCCAAATTGGAACCAATTAGCAATTTCCCCTCCCTGTTGTCATGTGACTCGTTAGTTTTACAAGGTCTCAGGTATGAATGGAGAGCAGGTGTGTTAAATGTGGTGTCATCGCTCTCACTCTCTCATACTGTTCACTGGAAGTTCAACATGGCACCTCATGGCAAAGAACTCTCTGAGAATATATATAGTAAAATCTTGGTTTGAGAGTAACTTGAGAGTGTTTTGCAAGACAATAGTGGAATGAATCATCTGAGTTTCCATCACATCTTATGGGGAAAGTTGCTTTGATATACAATGGTTTGGATTACAAGCATGTTTCCAGAATTAATTATGCTTGCAATCCAAGGTTTTACAGTGTATGTGTACATATATGTGAAATACAAACAATTATTGCGCCTTTCCTATAAAATAAAACTGAATCAAAGAAAAAGCAGCTACACATAAAGTGACAAAAATTCAAATCAGTAATAGTGGTAAATTTGTAGCGCTAAACCAAACATATAAACAGTGAAAATTTGTGAGTGAGATTAATCAAACAAAAAATAATAAGTGATAAAAAGTCCACATAGAGGTAAATGAAACACCAAATGTCCATCTAGACACGTAGGTGAATACACAGGATGTCACACCCCCGACAGTTATCATTTGATGCCCCAAGAGTCATCAAACTGTAGGCATCTTCAAAATAAACATCAAGGTTCATATACGCTTACCAGAGATGTTGGATTTGACTATCGTAAGACAATGAGTCAATCAAGCATGAATGCACTCATGGGACAGGTCCACGATGACTGTATATCCGATGTCAGGAAATTCCCAAATTGGCCTTACTCCAACTTCACACAGTATCGACCATGGATAAAATGGATTCTGCAGGCGGTACCAGGACAGGAATTCCAGTGATGGCAAATGAATGACCAAAACCAACCCTAATGAGGGTGCTGGAACCAAATGGTGAAGCTCAGCAGCACTTGCATAGGTACACATAAAAAAGAAAAAAAAATTGGGGGGCTCCGATAGCGCAGGTCAAAAGACGGCTTTTAATAGGTAAAAACTAATGTACAAAAAACTTATAAAAACAATCAGATTGGGCATCAACCTCACTGCCAAGGTGGAACAGTTATATGAGGCTAACTACCCCCCCATGTATCGAAAGCTCGAAGAGGATCTGGGTCACTGGGAGAAGGGAGAATTATCATGGCTGGGTAGGATACACTCTATTAAAATGACTTTACTTCCGAGATTGCTCTACCTTTTCAGGGCCTTACCTTACGGTACTTCCAAGCCAAGATAAACAAATTTGTATGGGGAGGGAGAGGCCATAGGATCCCCCAGTGGACCATGTACAACCACAAGTCGCAGGGAGGCTTGGGTCTCCCGAGACTGCTTTGGTATTTTCAGGCAGCTAGAATAGCACAGCTATCCACAGTATACAGTAGAAATGAAAAGCCAGACTGGGTCTCCTTGGAGAGTCAGGCAGTCCCGGCTTACACCATTGATTTTCTTCTTTGGTCCCCTCCCAAGCTCCGACCCCCTATTCTCTCCCCAATTCTATCACAATCGATACAGCTTTGGGACAAGATGAAAAAATGCCCCCTCCTCATTTCGCCCCTAAAACCTTTAGTTCACTTGTTCAAAAACCCGGACTTCCCACCAGGCCAGGATATCAAAGCTTTTAGATGGTGGCTGGACAAGGGTCTATATAGAATAGGGCATTTCTTGGATGCTCGCGGCCCTATTACATTGGGACATTGTGTGAACCAGCTTGATATGCCCCCCTCAGAACGTTTTAGATTCCACCAGATCCGTCATTTCTTGTTAAAGTTATGGACGGATAAGCAGGCCTCCTCAGGCTGCACTCCGTATGAATCATGGTGCGGACAGGCCACGGAGCAGAGAGGGGCAATCTCAGTTGTTTACAAGGCTCTGCCGAATAAATCCACTTACATGACAGCTTGGGAGACTGACCTAGCATTCAGCACGTCTGTGGAGCAATGGCGGGCCTCCTTCTCCAGAGCCTTTAAAGGCATCAGAAATGTCTCACTAATTGAAGCAAACGTAAAGGTCCTTACCAGATGGTACTTAACTCCCTCAAGACTCTCTTTAATGTATCCCACAGCTGACCCCAAATGCTTCCGGGGATGCCAACTGGTCGGGACCATGGCCCACATCTGGTGGGAATGCCCCAGAATAAGGCCTTTCTAGAAAAAAATCCTGGCCTTAATAAGGAAAATCACAAACTTTACCCTCCCGAAAAGCCCTGCCATAGCTCTCCTTAATGCTAATCTCCCTAGGATCCCGAAACATACTCGTAAACTAATTCAATTTATATTCCTGGGTGCCAAAATGACAATAGCCAAAGCATGGAAACTCCCTAGAGTCTCCTTTGCAGCTACCATTAAAAAAATGTATTGGATAATGTTACAAGAGAAACTTACCGGCATTCTACTAGACTCCACTGCCCAGTTCGAGGCTACGTGGGAGCCTTGGGCCCAATACATGGGCATATCGCTGATTCCAGGAATCCAGCCCTAGTTCCCCGGACCTCTCTGGGACGTGGGTGTCGATCGCCCGCAGACACGCTTCCCCCCTTCCTCCCCTCTCCTACCTTCCCTCACCCCCCATCCCTTGTTTGTCTGTACAGAGTTGCCTTTCATTCCCTCAATCTCCAGGACCTTGAACATAACCCCTTTTTATTTGCTATATAGTACTGGAGAGAAGAGGTGTTGGAGCTTTACTCTCACCCTTAACAGAGTCCCCCTCCCCTATTGCAGTTGAGGTCTTACACCACTTGTAGAGGACGCAAGATACCACGGGGTTCTCACCCTGCACAGTATGATCCCAGTTGGGGTGCAGGGGAGGCCCAGCAGGTGTTCCTCAGGTTAAACCTACATATATCACATGCAGTTGGGTTGGTTGACTATAATTAAGAATGCAAAATTCCTAGTTCCATGTTTTCCTCTAAGTAACCGTATCTGAATTTCTTAAAAGTGTCTTATGTCTTCGACACGTGAGATGTGATGACTGTACTGTGTCGTATTGTTCTCTTTGGTTTGTATAATCAATAAAAAAAATTGAAAGTAAAAAACAATCAGATGTGATAAAAGCAATACAGGGAAAAGAGTGCCCCACCCAACTCGTTTCGTCCACTACGGACTTCTACTGGGGCATCAGTTTAGCGCTACATATTTACCACTATTACTGATGTGTGTGTATATATATATATATATATATATATATATATATATATATATATATAATGCTGGATTTATAAGGGAGGCCATGGGTCCCCTGACAAACGGGGCTCCCTCCATACAAAAATAATATAATACAATATAAGATCTAAAAAAACAAACTTTGGCAGCTCAAATGAATCACACATGCATGACCTCAGATTAATGTTGTGTCATGATGTGTGTGTGTGTATATTATATATATATATATATATATATATATATATATATATATATATATATATATAAAATATATTAGCACTGGATATTTTTTTCTGCACCTCACTGTGCATGGATACTACATTTTTTTATGGCCCAGGGGAGGAGTCGTGTTCAGATTTGCCTTTTTTTGTAGCTCAAAAGTGAAGCACAGGCAAGTTAACTACTTGAGATCCGCGCTATAGTCAAATGACGGCTACAGCGCGGATCTCAATTTCCGGGACTACGTCTATTGACGTCGTCCCCTTTAAGAGCTCCCCGCGCGCTCCCGGGAGCACGCATCGGGGAAAATCTGTGTTGGCCGTGTCCCCTGGACACAGCCAATCACAGATCGCTGTAAACGGCCAATCACAGCAGCCGTTTACAGCGCGATCGCCGCCTCCAATGGGTGATGATCTCAAATGTAAACAAATGAGATCATCACCCATTGCCGAATCTGTCTCCTCACACAGCGATAGCGTGTGAGGAGAGAGATAGTGTGAGTTCAAAAAAGTTGAGTGTTTTGTGCCATCTGTTGCCAGATATACCCTGCCAGTGCCCAGATATACCCTGACAGTGCCCAGATCTACCCTGCCAGTGCCCATCTCTACCCCACCTGTGCCCACCTGTACCCACCTGTGGCCACCTGTGCACCGCCAGTGCCCACCTGTGCACCGCCAGTGCCCGCCAGTGCCCGCCAGTGCCCATCTGTGCACCGCCAGTGCCCGCCAGTGCCAATCGGTGCCCATCTGTACCAATCGGTGCCCATCTGTGCCGCCTCAGCAGTGCCCATCTGTGCCGCCTCAGCAGTGCCCATCTGTGCCGCCTCAGCAGTGCCCATCTGTGCCCATCTGCTGCCTCATCAGTGCACATCCGTGCAATAAATCTGCACATCTGTGCAATAAATCAGTGCCTATCTGTGCCGACCCATCAGTGCCCATCTGCCGACTCAGCAGTGCCCATCTGTGCCAACTCAACAGTGCCCATCTGTGCCGACTCAGCAGTGCCCATCTGCCGCCTCAGCAGTGCCCATCTGCCGCCTCAGCAGTGCCCATCTGCCGCCTCATCAGTGCACATCCGTGCAATAAATCTGCACATCTGTGCAATAAATCAGTGCACATCTGTGCCGACCCATCAGTGCCCATTTGTGCCACCTCAAAAGCGCCCATCTGTGCCACCTCAAAAGCGCCCATCTGTGCCACCTCAAAAGTGCCCATCTGTATAATCAGTGCACATCTGTGCCACCTCATCAGTGCACATCTGTGCCACCTCATCAGTGCCCATCAGTGCTACCATGGCTAAACGTGTCTTTTCCGCTGAGGAGGCGTACCAAATTATTTCCACGGCCGACAAGAGCAACGGGGAGCTCTCCTCTTCAGATTCGGATTCTGAAGCCGACGTAAATTATGAACCAGTCCTCAGCAGTGAAACACTGACTGAATCCGAGGAGGAAGATATCCGGCCCATCAAACGAAGGCGTTCTAGTGAGGCAGTGCCGTCCACCAGCACCGAAGTGCCGTCGACCAGCACCGCAGTGCCGTCCACCAGCACCGCAGTGCCGTCCACCAGCACCGCAGTGCCGTCCACCAGCACCGCAGTGCCCCAGCAAGAAAGGCCAAGTACCAGTGGGGTGTCATCTCAGCCCCAAAGGGTTAGGAGCCATACTGGCCTTCCCTATGCCCTTCAGAACCCCTTGTGGCTTCCTCCTAATTCAGGAGAGGCCAATGTTCCCCCTTTCACCGCCCAGCCAGGAGTACAGGTGGACACGGAGAATTTTACCCTAATAGATTTTTTTACTTTAATTTTTACGGAGGACATGTTGGCGTCAATTGTGGCCCAGTGCAACCTGTATGCACAACAATTTATTTTTCAAAATCCGACCTCTTATTATGCCCGTCCCTACGAATGGAGAGACCTAACGGTGGAGGAGTTCAAGGTTTTTTTAGGCCTCACATTTAATATGGGACTCAACAAAAAAAATCAATTACGTACCTACTGGTCAACCCACCCCCTCCACCACTCACCGCTCTTCTCCGCGGTAATGCCCAGAAGCAGGTATCAGATCATCCTGAGGTTCTTACATTTCAGTGACAATTCCCAGTGCCTTCCACAAAATGATCCAAATTATGACCGGCTTTACAAAATTAGACCAATACTGAATTATTTTTCAGAAATATTCCCCAAATTGTTTACCCCGGATCAACACATATGTGTGGATGAGTCCCTTATTAAATTTAGCGGCAGGCTCAGAATGAAGCAATTTATGCCCAGCAAAAGGGCCCGCTATGGGGTGAAGGTCTACAAATTATGCGACCGAGCCACAGGGTACACATATTCATTCATGGTGTACGAAGGGAAGGACACCCAGCTGCAGCCCCCTAATTGTCCGGACTACTTGGGATCCAGCGGAAAAATTGTTTGGGACCTCATATACCCCCTACTGGATAAAGGCTACCACCTGTATGTAGATAACTTCTACACATCTCTGCCCCTGTTCCACAACCTTCACCAGAAGAAGACGCCAGCATGTGGCACCATAAAAAAGAATCGGAAGGTTTCCTCAAAGTCTTGTGAACAAGAAGCTGCGAAAAGGAGAAACCGCAAGTCTGAGAAACAAGGAGGTTCTGGCAGTGAAGTGGAGGGACAGAAGGGATGTGTATATGTTATCTTCTATCCACAACGATACCTTCGTGGAAATCCCCAGAAGGAATGGCCCCGTAAAGAAACCCAAATACATTTCCGAATACAATTTGTTCATGGGAGGAGTCGACTTCAACGACCAAATGATGGAACCATATCTTGTCACAAGATGGACATACCATTGGTACAAAAAAGTAGCAATTTATTTTTTTCAATTGGCCATTTATAATTCCTATGTCATTTACCACAACGCCACCCAAAACCCCAAACGTTTCTTTGGCTACCAGGAGGAAGTTTTCACTGCCCTTATTTTCCCAAACGGCCCACCAGAAAATATCCGATCAGACGTTGTTAGTCGACTCTCCGAGCGCCACTTTCCCGATAAAATCCCCCCCAAACCAACAGGCCAAAGACGTCAAAAAAGATGTAAGGTGTGTACCAGAGCAGGAGTCAGAAGAGACACATCTTATTATTGTGCACAATGTCCTTCCCAACCAGGCCTCTGCATAGGCGATTGTTTTCGGCGTTACCATACTTCAATACATTTTTAGTGAAGTATGGTAAACATAATCCTCAGTTCCTGCCTTCATACACCTTCACACCCCTTATGCCACTGCCTGCTCTGTAACTGACCCTGGCTTGTTATTTGACCACTCTTATGCCTGCCGATTCTGTACATACCGCTGCCTGATCTGGAACTGACCCTGGACTGTTATTCGACCATGCTTCTGCCTAACGATTCTGTACATACCTCTGCCTGATCTGGAACTGACCCTGGACTGTGATATTCGACCATGCTTCTGTCTAACGATTCTGTACATATCTCTGCCTGATCTGGAACTGACCTTGGACTGTTTGACCACGATATTTGCCTGCCTCTTGGACTGATCTTGTATTCTGCAACTGGACTAGTGGGATTCAACACGGGGTCTCACATATGTGAGGGGCTCCAGTATAGTTTTTCTGGAAGAAGAAAACAATTTTCTTTGTTTTCTTATTCCTAGATTAGGGTCTGGAGACTCGGAGGCTTCAAAGAGATTTGGGAGGGAGAAGTCTCTACCCCTATCCCCATTCTGTCCTGAACGAGGCTCTACTTCTGTCTGCTGCCTGTAGGACTTACTGCCATCATGCCGCACTGACCACACCACAAGGACCTGCCTACTACCAGGACCAATATTTTTGGCACTGCTGACATCTCTGCACTGACCCTGGACTGTAATATGGACAGTATCCCTGCCTGCTGCCTGAAAAACTGTGTTCGCTGTTGCTGACCAAGTCCCTGCCTGCTGCCTGGACCAGTGATATCCTCCTGTGGACAACTGTGCTTCTAAAACCACAGGTAATCTTTTCTTTACCCTTTGCTCAGCATAATGTATTTGGGGGTGTAATTCTTGGTATGTGCAGGCTATGTGTCCCTGGAACGCCGACGGTGTTTCTTGCATGTTGCGCCTCTGTATGTGGCCAGGCTGTGTAAACGTCTCACACATGTGGTATTGCCATACTCAGGAGGAGTAGTAGAATGTATTTTGGGGTGTTATTTTTGCTATGTAAATGCTATGCGTTGGAAATATCTTATAAGCGGACAACTTTGTGTAAAAAAAAAATGCGTTTTCATTTTTTTCCACATTTTCCAAAAACTTCTGGAAAAAAATGAACCATTGAAAAGACTCATTATGCCTCATAGATTATACGTTGGGGTGTTAGCTTTCCAAAATGGGGTCATTTTCTGGACGTTTCCATTGCCCTGGTGTTCCAGGGCCTTCAAAACTGTAATAGGTGGTTGAGAAATGAAATGTGTAATTTATGCTCCTAGAATGCCTGAAGGTGCTACTTCAAAATTAGGCCTCTGTATGTGGTCAGGCTGTGTAAAAGTCTCACACATGTGGTATCGTTATACTCAGGAGGAGTAGGAGAATGTATTTTGGGGTGCTATTTTTGCTATGTAAATGCTAATGCTATGCGTTGGAAATATAATCTTCCGTGTGGGAGAAATAAGCTATTACAATGAAAATTTTGTGGAAAAAAAAAATCGTAATTTTGCAAAGAATTGTGGGAAAAAATGACAACTTAAAATAACTCACCGTGCCTCTTACTAAATACATTGGAATGTCTACTTTCCAAAAAGGGGTCATTTGGGGGGCATTTGTACTTTCCTGGCTTGTTAGGGTCTCAAGAATGGAGATAGGCCTTAGTACATCAGATGTGATCTTTTTTTGCAAATCTTTATGATTTGCACCATAGCTTGTAGACTCTATAAATTTCACACAGGTCATATAATATGCAAAAATTTAGGTTTACCAAAGATGTGTAGTAGTATAAATTGTGGCCAAAATTTATGAAGAAAAATTGCTAAATTTTGTCACAGAAACGAAGAAAAATTCATTTTTTTTCAAAATTTTCGGTCTTTTTTCATATATAGCGCAGAAAATAAAAAACCGAGAGGTGACCAAATACCACCAAAAGAATGCTCTATTGGTATGAAGAAAAGGACAAAAAAATCATTTGGTTACAGTGTTGCATTTGTATGAGTAATTGTCATTCAAAATGTGAGAGGACTAAAAGCTGAAAATTGGTCTGGGACTGAGGGGGGTTTAAGTGCCCAGTAAGCAAGTGGTTAAAGTAGTTTTAAAGGTTATTTACCTTAATGTACATTTTATTAGGGTGAAAGACCTTCTGTTCTGTATCTCCCTCCCAAACCCCCCTTTTTCTTAGCCAAGACTGATCCGAAATAGCGATCCTGCAGCTGTTTCTCTCCTCATTGGACAGATTGATAGAAGTGGGAGCCATTGACTCCTGCAGGTGTCAATCAAATCATGTGACACAGGAGCTGGAGGCAGGGACAAGTCCCGCTGTCTGTGTTAATGGATGCAGCAGTGGGGCTCGGAAGCAAGCACGCATAGGTGACCCCATGGAATGCAACTTTTTGTGGGGGCACCCCACTAAGAGGAGGGGCCTGGAGCACCGGCAGGGGAGCCCAGAAGAAGAGAATCAAGACTGCTTTGTGCAAAAGCATTGCACAGAGCAGGTAAATATAGATTTGTTTGTTATTTCCATAAGAGAACAAAAAGCTTTAGAACCACTTTAAGACTGAAATAACATATGCCTCAAACTGTAGTTATTTGGATATATACATTGGATGTTGATCACTCATTTACATCATATTGCTTTAAGATGGCATATACACTGACTGAAGGATACATTAATTAGATACACTACTTCCCAAGGTCCTTTGTGTTCTACTTCTATTGTGCAGAGTTCATATGTCTCATAACTAGATAGAACACGATTTTTGTGAAAATAACATGATGCAGTTTAATGTATGAATTATTAATTTGTGGTTTTTCATTTTTAGACACAGGAAGGGCCATTGATTTTTCCAAATTCTTCTCGAGCTAATCTATTTATTTACACGTTTTTTTCAGCCGCCTCTAGAATTGTTGCTATGACCTGATAGCTACAGTGTTTACTTTGAAATTATTTGCTTTCTTTTATTTATATATAATATATATATATATATATATATATATATATATATATATATATATATATATATATATATATATATATATATATATATATATATATATATATAAAATATATGCATACACATGCACACATGCACACACACACACACACACGCACACACACACACACACACACATACAGTGTATCGTATTCTTTGTTCAGGTTATTCTTGACACACAGAAACAGATCATTATCTATCAAAATACATTCTTGCTTTATTATTCAGTAGGTGATAATTTTTATTGATCTTGTTTGCATATTACATTAGAGAAATGCTTTTATTTATATCTGTTTAAGGGCTTGCCTTCAAAAATTAGAACAGGGTATCCAGTGCTAAATTAGCTACCCATTAGATTTTAGCTGTCATTAGTTTAACATAAAATCAACTCTAATAAGGTATAACTTATTGTCTGTTATGAGCTACAAATGATGTCTGTGTTTTGTAACAATCTTGATACTAGATTAATACTGTACTAAACAATAGTCCTAGATTTGTTTTTTAATGTACCCTTTGATTTTTAAAATCGTATTGTTTTCTCCATAATGTTACCTTTGTTGTTTTCAACAATGTGTTTTTTACTTTTAGTATATCATGCAAAAGGGTCTCCTTATTTAACATGTGAAGTATTGTTAAGTGATGTGCATAGTACTAGTATAGTCAATTATTCATACACTGATAAAAATCATTCTGTTGGCTTGTAATTTTACCATAAAAATTTTATCATTTTCAACATAAAATAAATGTTAGTTCATTTACTTTGATATTTTAAGTATCTTAGTTAAAGTGGTGTCCCACCTCAAAAAAAAAAAAAAAAATCATGACCATGCCTAAAGAAAAAAAAAAAACACATTTGGAAAACATTTTCTTTTTACTCTAAATGGCTGTTGCTAGGGGCTCCCTCATAGTCTGCCTCCTTCAGTGCCTGGGCTCTTGACGTCACTTCCCCTTGGTGCAGAAAGGGCTCAGCTCTGCCCCTCCCTCTTGTCAATCATCTGGGACATGTGACAGGTCCCAGATGATTGCACGGCCAATCACGGCGCGCAGTGCCACTCGCGCATGCGCAGTGGGTGCCCGGCTGTGAAGCCACAAGTTACAAAGTCGGCGCCACATTATAGACGAGTGGGGCTTCAAGCACCCGCATTACTGGACCCTAGGACAGGTAAATGTCTCTGATTAGCTAAGTCAGCAGCTGCAGTATTTGTAGCTGCTGACTTTCATTTTCTTTTTTTTTTTTTTTAATAGGAACCCTGCTTTAATTTTCATTAGTTCTTAAAACAGACCTTTTACATTTACAAAAATAATGTATAATATTGAGTAATCTAGAAACGTTTAAGGTATGTGCATTTCCATATTCTAATTGAGTTACATTTACTTAAAAAAAATGATCTTTTGATTTGACTGAAATTGTGGAACGCATATGTTTGCCACACGTGCAACTGCACAAGTTTTGATGCTGAATATATTAAGAGAGTTTGATGTTTTTTGGAACTTTGAAAACCTGCACAATGCAGTTGCCATATGTTTTAGGCCCATTAGGAAAAAAAAGGGCACCACCAGTGACAAGATTTTTTCCAAGACACTACAAAGCCATGTGATGTCATTGAAAGGTAAGAGGGACTATTGAACAAATTATCATTCACATGCTTTAAATGTTGCTTAACATACCATCCAAAATCTTTATTTTATTTGCAGAATAATATATTTATAATAAATGGACATACGTCCATTGTATAAAACTATTGAGACAACTCATTTGTGCGCAGGCAAAGTTTGCGCTTACTGAATGCGGCAGAACGCAAGCAAGATGCAGGGTGAGGGACCACCAGCTTAAAAACTATTTTGTGCCACAAAAATGAATGTTTCAGCTGGTTCAGTATTTGAGATATTGGAATTCAAATTCAGATTATGTAACACACCCTGCACACTTTGCACCCAAATTTAAAAACAAAGATAGCATTAGTTTGCACTGCATCTGTGCTGATTTGTGCTGAAAAAAACAAACCTATGTGCTGGTTTGGGTTCAGAGATATTGCGCATATTGCTTCCACTTTGGACCACTTGTTATTACTTTTTAAAAACAATTATACAATTTGTGCTGCATTTGTGCTGGTTTGTACCACAAAAACAGACTTTCTGTTTTTTCGATTTTCAAGATATAGGACATTCAACATTAGATTATGTAACCTAAAGCCTAGCTGAGAGCTATTTTTTCCTTTCATTTGTTTTGAAAGACAATATTTTTTTTCATATAGCACCCTCATTTTGTATCAAAAAGGATGATTATGGGAATCATTTATGCTTTTAGCCTGAGTTACCCTGAAAACCTAAAATATACCTTTGATATTTTTCAGAATATATTTTTAGAGCTAGATGTGGCGAATCTATAGTCAAAACTTCACACTTTAAACGCTTGTCAAACAGTCCACCAGCCGACCAGCCACGATTGCGGTATACAGAGGCAGAACATGTAAACAAGGTGATTCCCTGTTCTGCCAGAGGCAGATGACATGACAGAGATCTTCTGTTCCCAGTGATTGGGAACAGCTATCTCTGTCATGTTCCTGGTAGCCCATCCCCCCTACAGTTAGAACACACCCAGGGAAAATACTTAATCCCTTGTTCGCCCCCTAGTGTTAACTCCTTCCCTGCCAGTGTCATTTATACATTGATCAGTGTATTTTTATAGCACTGATCAATGTAATAATGTCACAGGTCCCCAAAAAGTGTCATTTGGGGTAAGATTTGTCCACCGCAATGTTGCAGTCCTGCTAAAAACCAGTAAAACTGCCATTACCAGTAAAAACAGTCCCTAAATCTACCCCAATTTTTTTTTAGCAAGAATATGTAGAAGAATATATATCAGCCTAAACTGATAAATAAATTTTTTATAATTACTTTCCTAAAAGGCTTAAAAAAAGTTAATACATTCTGTATTCTATGTTCTTTATAGATACACTGTATATAAATGTGTGTGTTTTAGTTTGATTTGTTAGCTGAGAGACATTTTTTCCTTTAATTTGTTTTGAAAGACAATTTCATGAGACTATTCCTTTTTAAAAAAAAAAAACATATTATTGTATTATTTTTATACAAAAACCTTCAAACATATATCAAATACATTTGGAAAGTAAACTAAGTAAATTAGTAATAGGGCAGCACAGTGGTGCAGTGGTTAGCACCTTCGCTGGTTTGAATCCCGACCACGACACTACCTGCATGTGACTTGAATGTAACTTAGGGATCTTAGAGTGAAAGCTCCTTGAGGGCAGGGACTGATGTGAATGTACAATGTATATGTAAAGAGCCTTGTAAATTGGCGGTGCTATATAAGTACTTGAAATAAACAAGTTAATGTATGTGTTCCTAACTTAAACTTTTCTAGAAACTGAAAAAATTAAGTTGACTTTACTTGAACCTATGGTCTATAAACTGGAAAATTGAGTTGGCTTTTCTTGAACCTATGGTCTATAAACTGGAAGAAAAAAAACATATATAAAATTTTACATAGGCCCAATCCCTTACACAGTCACCATTACATGTGGAGATGGTCCCACAGAGAGCTACAAAACATCCTGTGTAGCACTCACTAGTGGCTAATTTACCCAGTTCAGCAGAGTATCCCTCCCAGGTCACACTGAATATTTCTCTCTACTTGCTGGAGACAGAGACGGAGAAGAGATAGAAAATCCTGGAGGACTATAATTGGCTACTACTGCAGCCTAGGTTAAACCCTCCCCTAGCAACTGGCTAGGAAGGAACTCTGATTGTCTGCCTTTTGGCATGGGAAGTTAAGCTCGCCGAGGAGTAGGGTACAAGAGCTGAGGTGAGTTGCTCCGTGGCAAGCCATGAAGGAAAAGGGACCATTATTGGGTGGTCACATATTTGGAGCCCCCGACAATAAATTGGCAGGGCTCATGCAACCATAACAATGGGAGCAAAAATGCACCACTTGGAAGAGGTGCTGCAGAAGGTTGCATTTCCAGATAGTGGCAGGATTTCCTGTCCAATGTACCTCTGATCCTGAGATCACTGAAAGGAGGAGAAACAGTCATGCATGATGGCTGCCTCAATTAAGTTATTTTTTATGGTAACTTTCCTTTTAGTATGATTTTTTTTTTAGATTTTAGAAAAAACAGAAATCAAGATACAATAAATGTGGACTCAGTCACGGAAAGGTTTCAATGGTGTCCATTATATTTTGTTACATACCCGTAAGGCCACAATCCCTCCAACATAAGGAAGCGCAAGCAGGAAACAACTTAGCTAGTTTCTATGATATAAGATACCATCTTGCGGTGATTTTCAAAGCCACATCCCAATAGTTCACACAATGAGTAATGTTATAAGTGCGTTTTACGGCTTGTTGGAATTGGGGATTGGTAAATAATGTGTGAAGGTCAGCTTCCCACTTTAACATGGAATTGGTTTTGAAAAAATCAGTTTTATTTTCTAATAAATTATACAATAGTGATATGTCTTTGTGGGATTTCGCAGGATGCAATAGGAAGTACAACACTTTAGGATGAAGGCGTACCATGGGTAGGGGAGTGGACAGTAAAAAATGCCTAATGCGAAGTAATGTATGTAAAGTATGTTGTGGACTGTAGATTAAACCTATTCAAGAGCTCCTCTGGGGCGTCTGGCTTGTCATTTATTAAAAGTTCTTCCACCCAGGTAATGCCATATTGGCCCCATCAGCTAATGTACAGAATAGGAATTAAAAGCTCCAATGCATATATTTGGGAAGTGCACTGTATCATTTTGTAAAGGGCAATTAACAAAAAAAATGTGTTTTCTCCATGCCTAATTGGACACATTGATGGTAATTGGTAGGGTAGTAATTGACAGTGGTTTCCTGAGATCTGCAAGTAACAGGTGACCCATGTTAGTGATTTTGGTGAGATGTTATTCAGTATCGACCCAGAAGGCTACATCACACTTATAAAAAAAACAGTATTTCAGTTGGTCAACATGTGTTGCCATGTATTAGTCTGAAGTGTCAACCATTCCCATGCCTCCAACTGTTCTGTGTTTGCATAATGCCTGGGAGTATCTAGCTCTCTTCCCTTGCCAAATTCACTTGTTAAATAGAGAGGATAATGCTCTCAAGTAACAATGAGGAGTGGGGATATGCAGAGTCCTAATCAAATATAGGATTTGGGGCAAACTAGGCATTTTAAAGGCAGTAAGTCTGCCTGCTCATGATACTTCAACCTGAGCTAGATGATTAAGGTCTTTTTCCAGTTTAACAAGAAGGGGTTTATAATTGGCATTGATTGTTGATGCGTTATTTGTTGTAATTGGGATTCCTAGATATGGAACGCTATTTCAAAGATGATACAGAAGAGTGGGAAACGCCCAGGTTCAAGATTAGGGATATTAAAATGCACTTCGTATTAGGAAATTAAACTAAACTCCACTAAATGTAAATATGCTTGTGGAAGCGATGTCTCAGGTTTAGTCAACATTAGAATGACATCATCCATGAACAGGTTGATGTTATGGGATCTGCTAGCAAAGGGAAAGTTGGACACTTGTGGGTGGGAGCGAATACACTCTGTTAAGGGTTCGATCATCACGGTAAAGATCAAGGGGGATAAGGAGCTTCCCTGATAGGTTCAGTTTGTTATACAAAAAGGGTTAGGACAAAGGCTAGAAGTATAGACCTGGGCTGAGACAGAGGAGTATAATGCCAAATTGGCTGACAGAATCATACCTTGGAAACCGAATTTAACTGGGACCTGGTTCATAGAACCCATATGTACTTGGTCAAACTCCTTCTCTGAATCAATGGAAAGAAGAAGAGATGGTGCTCAGCATAGTGAATAATATTTGAAATTCACCTAGGGGCTCCTGAGGTTGTCTGCCTGCAATGAACCCCCTTTTGATCAGGTTGCATCAGTTAGGGAGTGACGTCTGATAAGTGATAGGCCAAGATTTTTGCATACAATTTTACATCTGAGTTTAGGAAAGAGATGGGTCAAAAATTAGCCAAAGTTTTGTGTTCTTCCCCAAGCTTAGGAAGAGTAAGGATGTTCACTCCAAGAGAAATAAGGCTTTGTCAGCAGTGACATTAAACAAAGCAGGTAAATGTGGGGCAAGGCATTTTCTAAAGGTTTGGTAATATTTATTGGACTATCCATCAGGGCCAGGAGATTTCCCTTTTGGGAGTGTTTTGATAACCCAAAGTATTTCTGAGCTGTAAAAGGGTCTATTAAGATTAGTGAGATTTGATGCATTTAGTGAAGAGAGTTGGAGGTGATACATAAATGGGGAAATCACAAAAGGGGGATGGGTTAGGAGTATTGGGGTCATCTTTAAGATTATATAGTGTGGCTTAATAATATGCAAATGAATCTCCTTCGCAATCCATTTCTATGGCAACCCTGCTTCCCTCCTCATAGCTGAATTGTTTTATTTCATAGTATTTACTTGTGCCGATTATCTAGTGTTTGCCTATGTCAGTCTTATCAGCTTCAGCTGATAAGACTGCAGTAATGCTGTCCGATGCCTTTTTTCCCACTCCATGTGATGTCACATGATCACATTGGGTGTAGAAGGAAGCTCTAAGTGATTATGCAGTCTCGCTTAGTTAGCTAACATCAATAGTATGCAAGCTATTGGAGTGGATGATAAGGGACTATATACAAGATTTTAGTAATGAAAACAGTATCATTAGCAGTAATCAGCATGGATTCATGAAGAATTGTTCTTGCCAAACCAATCTATTAACCTTCTATGATGAGGTGAGCTGCCATCTAGATAAAGGAAGGCCTGTAGGTGTGGTATATCTGGATTTTGCAAAAGAATTTGACACAGTTCCCCATAAACGTTTACTGTTACAAAGTAAGGTCTGTTGGCATGAACCATAGGGTGAGTACATGGATTAAAAACTGTCTACAAGGGCAGGTTCAGAGGGTGGTGATAAATGGGGAATACTCAGAATGGTCAGGGGTAGGAAGTGGGGTCACCCAGGGTTCTGTTCTGGGACCAATCCTGTTTAATTTGTTCATAAACGACCTGCAGGATGGGGTAAACAGTTCAATCTCTGTATTTTTTGATGACACTAAGCTAAGCAGGGCAATAATTTCTCTGCAGGATGGGGAAACTGTGCAAGAAGATCTGAACAAATTAACAAATTAATGGGGTTGGCAAGTACATGGCAAATGAGGTTCAATATAGAAAAATATACAATAATGCATTTGGGTGGCAAAAATATAAATGCAATCTACTCAGTAAGGGGTGAACCTCTGGGGGAATCTAGGATGGGAAATGACCTGGGGTCTTGATAGATGATAGGCTCAGCAATGGCATGCAATGCCAAGCTGCTGCTAACAAAGCAAATAGAATATTGGCATGCATTAAAAAGGGAATTAACTCCAGGGATAAAGTGATAATTCTCCCACTCTACAAGGCAACAAAGCTAATAAAGGGTCTGGAGGATATTAGTTATGAAGAAAGGTTGCAAGCATTGAACTAGTGGGGTGCTTTTAACCCCCACTAGTGGCCAAAAAGGGTTTGAGGTGCTTTGCCAGCAGTTCGGCAGGGCTGCCCAATCATTTCAATGGGCAGCAGTGGGGGAGGAGCAGTGTATACTCCTCTCCTTCACTGCTCCAGAGATGCTGCTTGCAGGAGTTTTTTTCACACTTTCACACTGAGGCTTTCACACTGGGCCGTGGGGGAGCTGTTTTTTCAGGCACTTTACAGGCGCTATTTTTAGCTGGAAAGTGCCTGACAAATGCCTCAGTGTGAAAGGGGTCTTAACCATTCCATTGTAGCTCTGACTGTATGTTTAGGGTCATTATCCTGCTGGAAGGTGAACCTCCGCCCCAGTCTCAAGTCTTTTGCAGACTCTAACAGGTTTTCTTCTAAGATTTCCCTGTCCCTGCTGAAAAAAAGAATCCCCACAACATAATGCTACCACCACCATATTTCACGGTGGGAATGGTGTGGGCAGGGTGAAGTGCAGTTTTAGTTTCCGCCACGCATACCGCTTTGCTTTTAGGCCAAAAAGTTAAATTTTGGTCTCATCTGACCAGAACACCTTCTTCCACATGTTTGCTGTGTCCCCCGCATGGCTTCTCGCAAATTGAAAACTTCTTATGGCTTTCTTTTAACAATGGCTTTCTTCTTGCCACTCTTCCATAATGACAAGATTTGTGGAGTGCACTACTAATAGTTGTCCTGTGGACAGATTCTCTCACCTGAGCTGTGGATCTCTGCAGCTCCTCCAGAGTTACCATGGGCCTCCTCTGATGAATACTCTCCTTGCCCGGCCTGTCCATTTAGGTTGACAGCCATGTCTTGGTAGGTTTGCAGTTGTGCCATACACTTTCTATTTTTAGTTGATGGATCTAACAATGTTCCGTGAGATGTTCAAAGTTTGGGATATTTTTTACAACCTGATCCTGCTTTAAACATCTCCACAACTTTATCCCTGACCTCTTTGGTGTGTTCCTTGGCCTCCATGATGCTGTTTGTTCACTAAAGTTCTCCAACAAACCTCTAAGGGCTTCACAGAACAGCTGCATTTATACTGAGATTAAATTACGCATGGGTGGACTCTATTTACTAATTAGGGGAATTCTGAAGGCAAATGGTTCCACTAGACTATAGTTAGGGGTATCAGAGTAAAGGGGGCTGAATACAAATGCACACCACATTTTTCAGATATTTGTAAAAAATTAAATTTGAAAACCATTTTATCATTTTCCTTCCACTTCACAATTATGTGCCACTTTGTGTTGGTCTATCACATAAAACCCCAATAAAATACATTTACATTTTTGCTCGTAAAACATGACAAAATGTGGAAAATGTCAAGGGGTATAAATACTTTTTCAAGGCTATGTCTTGAGATGGATTGGAATATTAATCACTATGGTTTATGTACTTTACATTTTATAGAGTAAAAGTTTGTTCCTTTTTTGAACTGTTTTACTGGTTAAAAAGAACACCTTGGTCCTTTGTTTTTCCTTTTGGATTTTCTTTGTCTAACATTTATGTTGTGTTATGTATGAAATATATTTGCATTGTCTACTTACTGTATTTGGACTTCTGTCTCTTGATACGTTGATAGCTAATGACTGCCTCCAGATTGAAATCTGGATGTAACCTTATGTACCCGTTATATAAAAGTGATCTATCTTCTTTTTTTTGTAAATTACAAAACCAATAAAAATTTAAATGCAGTAACCCTTGTCTTACATTTCAGGAATCTGGAAGCAGAGCCTATACTAAAGCACCATTTGCAATAACTCATTTGTCCTCTTAATTTCTCTGCATTTTGTTAAATCTACAAGACTTTTAACATATCAGCGTGTCTAATTATATTTTCTCACATAGTTGTCGATATGCAGCATTATTAAATGACACATACATATCAAGGTTGTGCTTATAGGTTTCTGGTTTAGAAAATTAGACGCAAATGATTATGAAATGGCATGTTCAAGATACTTTAATTGTGTCTTTGAATATTTATCCTATCTGGCTTATTCACTAAGTCCAAGAGAAAAGTCGACAACATCCAAACAAATGTCAGATTTCCATGCATAGAAAATGAACTGAGTTACTGCATTTACACTTTACTGAATTGTAAAAATATAGTTACATAGTTATTCTGGTTGAAGAAAGACACAAGTCCATTTTGTTCACCCAACATAGAAAAAAAAAAAAAAAAGCACGCATACAAATAGAAAACAAATAGAAGACCTCCATATACACGATCATATACCCACAGTTGATCCAAAAGAAAGCAACAACAAAAAATAAATAAAATAAAGCATGATCCAATTTGCTCCAGCAAAGGGGGGGGGGGGTTCCTTCTTGATTGCCCAATAGGCAATCAGATATTCCCTGGATTGACTGTGTATTTAGAAAAAAAAATCCAGGCCTTTTTTAAAACAATCTACCTGAGCTGGCCAGAACCAGCTCTTGAGTAAAACTATTGCACATTTTCACAGCTGTTACTGTGAAGAAGCCTTTCCGTATTTTGGAGATAAAATCTTGTTTCCTCCAGACATAAAGAGTACTCCCTTGTCTTGTGATGACCTTAAAGTGAATAACTCTACACCAAGTTCACTATATGGACCACTTCCCAAGCGGGAATAAATTCAGTTCCTCTGAATAGCCAAGCTTCTCTGTACTTCGTATCCATTTGATTGCCCTTCTCTGCACGTTCTCCAGTCCCCCAATATTCTTTGTGAGAACTGGTGCCCAAAACTGAACTTTACATTTATCAACATTAAAATTCATTTGCCACATAGTTGTCCAATTAAACACTATGCTAGTCATTAAAGAGTCTCTAAAAATTAGAAACAATAGCTTTGAAATGACAGAGCTTCATGTGCGTACACAAAGCTTTGCATTGCTTTTTACTATGCCCCTAATATGTTCCATTGCCAGTTTCCATGCCTTCCCCTTTGCTTTTTCATAAGCCCCTAATACAGGGGCCTACCTTTGGTGGGGCGGTCTGACCCGGGTGCCACACATTGGGGGGGGGGGTGTCAGGTCAGCTATCAGAGCCGGGACAAGGCAGTGGCGGGTGCAAGAGGTGCTCTCTGCTCTGTAGCTGTGCTGGCCTTCTGTGTTCATGTGAGCTGTCTGCCCTATCATTGAGCTCACATTAAGCTCTATACTGCCACCTCTGGCTTCTTCATGTATGTGCACCCCCCGGGTTACTCCCTGTACTGTATTTTCACAGGGACATGTGGAATCGAAACCTGGGACAAGGAAGACCACCTTACAAGTGGGAGTTGTGAGTACAAGTGAAGGGAGGGGGCTGTTTGTGTGCGGGGGGGGGGGGGCAGAGCTGTGTGTGTGTTTACAGATGTTTGTATGTATGGGAGGCAGCTGAGTGTGCAAAGGTGTGAGGGGGCAGCTGAGTGTGTACAGGTGTGTGGGTGGGCTGAGTGCATACAGGTATGAGGGGGTGAGTGCATACAGGTGTGTGGTGGACTGAGTGTGTACAGGTATAAGGGGGGCTGAGTGCCTAAAGGTATGAGGAGGCTGAGTGCGTACAGGTGTGTGGGTGAGCTGAGTGCATACAGGTATGAGGGGGCTGAGTGTGTACAGATGTGTGGGTGGGCTGAGTGCATACAGGTATGAGGAGGGCTGAGTGTGTACAGATGTGTGGATGGGCTGAGTGCATACAGGTATGAGGGGGGCTGAGTGCGTACAGGTATGAGGGGGCTCAGTGCGTACAGGTATGAGCGGGCTAAGTGCGTATAGGTATGAGGGGGCTGAGTGTGTACAGGTATGAGGGGGGCTGAGTACATACAGGTATGAGGGGGGCTGAGTGCGTACAGGTATGTGGGGGGCTGAGTGCGTACAGGTATGAGGGGGGCTGAGTGCGTACAGGTATGTGGGGGGCTGAGTGCGTACAGGTATGAGGGGGCTGAGTGCCCACAGGTATGAGGGGGCTGAGTGCCCACAGGTATGAGGGAGGCTGAGTGCGTACAGGTGTGTGGGTGGCTGAGTGCATACAGGTATGCGGGGGCTGAGTGTGTACAGATGTGTGGGTGGGCTGAGTGCATACAGGTATGAGGAGGGCTGAGTGTGTACAGATGTGTGGATGGGCTGAGTGCATACAGGTATGAGGGGGGCTGATGCGTACAGGTATGAGGGGGCTCAGTGCGTACAGGTATGAGGGGCCTGAGTACGTATAGGTATGAGGGGGCTGAGTGTGTACAGGTATGAGGGGGGCTGAGTACGTACAGGTATGAGGGGGGCTGAGTGCATACAGGTATGAGGGGGCTGAGTGCCCACAGGTATGAGGGGGCTGAGTGCCCACAGGTATGAGGGAGGCTGAGTGCGTACAGGTGTGTGGGTGGATGAGTGCATACAGGTATGAGAGGGGCTGAGTGCGTACCGGTGTGTGGGTGGGCTCAGTGCATACAGTTATGAGGGGGCTGAGTGTGTAGAGGTATAAGGGGGCTGAGTGAGTACAGGTATGAGGGGGGTGAGTGTGTACAGGTTTGAGGGGGCTGAGTGAGTGCAGGTATGAGGAGGGCTGGATGTGTATAGGTATTAGGGAGCTGAGTGCATACCGGTGTGTGGGTGGGCTGAGTGTGTAAAGGTGTTTGGGTGGTCTGTGTGCTTACAGGTGTGTGGGTGGGCTGAGTGCATACAGGTTTGAGGGGGGCTGAGTGCCTACAGGTATGAGGGAGGCTGAGTGCCTACAGGTATGAGGGAGGCTGAGTGCGTACAGGTGTGTGGGTGGCTGAGTGCGTACAGGTGTGTGGGTGGCTGAGTGCATACAGGTATGAAGGGGTCTGAGTGCATACAGGCAAGATCAGAGAGGGGGGGTGCCAGATACAGGATCCACCCCTGGTGCCAAATGCTCTAGGTACGCCCCTGCCCTAATATATTTCATCCATTTTTCATGCCCTATACATGTACTTTGTTTGACACCTTCCTGAAAGAATATAGTAATACATTGGTACAATGCCCTCTGAGAGGCAGAGAACAGATTTCAGCTCAAACAAGACTCAGGCCCCTTTCACACTGGAGCGGTGCGGGCATCAACGGTAAAGTGCTGCTATTTTTAGCGGCGCTTAACCATCGTTTTAGTGGCGGTATGCAGCCGCTAGTGGGGCAGTTTTAACCCCTGCTAGCGGCCGAAAAAGGGTTAAAACCACCTGCCGGCGGTATAGCCGCGCTGTCCCATTTATTTCAATGGGTAGGAGCAGTTTAGGAGTGGTGAATACACCGCTCCTTCAATGCTCCAAAGATGCGGCTAACAGGACTTTTTTCACCGTCCTGCCATCGCACCGCTCCAGTCACACTGGAGTGAAATGGGCCAGTTTTTTCAGGTGCTACACAGGCGCTATTTTTAGAGCTGTATCGCCCGAAAACCGCCTCAGTGTGAAAGGGGCCCTACAGATACTATAGCTAGGTTCACATATAAAGCCCCATACACACTATCAGTTTTTCTGCTGAGTTTTTCCTTCAGGTTTACCAAAACCATGTAGTAGAAGGGCCTGCCTGATAGCATCCAAATTCAAACTCCTAAGGTTTGACCTCATATTATATGGTTTTGGTAAATCTGAAGGAAAAACTCAGCAGAAAAACTGATAGTGTGTATGGGGCTTTAGTGTTTCTGTAAGAAAAGCCTGATACGTATCAAAACAAGAAGACGTTTGCATGCTCATAATTCCGAGCAAAGGCTCACTGCAAGATGTGTATTAGCATGCATGCACAAATTTAATAGCATGTGGGCTAAGTGGCGCATGCGCACGAACACATGCATGCTAACACTGGCATTGGTGCCAAACAATCTATTTATCCTGGATTGTGAAATGAACAGATTGCTGATTGGTCTTCAGCTAATTCCTGCTTTACCTGTGCCCTGACCAGCTATATTTGCCTTCCCCTGCATAACCCGGCTTGCTTTTGACTCCTTTGAATTCCTGCCTGTCTGTTGTGACCTTGGCTTGTACCCTGACTCCGCTTCTGCCTTAATGCTGCGTACACACGGTCGGTTTTTACGATGGGAAATATTCGATGTGAGCTTTTTGTCGGAAAGTCTGTGAACTGACCCTAGCTTGTCTCCTGACTCTGCCTCTGCCTGATGTTTATATACCTAGCTGCCCTACTGTTAATTACCTTTCGGACTGTGTCCTTGCTTGGCTCCTGTCTGCTGATCAAGTGTTCCTTTGAGCTAGTCTCTGGGTCCTTTCTGGTGAGCCATGGTCATCTGTATCCTACAGGCTTGATCTCTACCAGGTTTGTGGCAACTTCCTGTGCTGGCCCGCAAGAAACACAAGGAAAATGTCCCTGCACCTCTTCAAAGCACCATGCGGTTTGAAAATGCGAATTTTGCCTGCGGGTACTGGCAGATGCAGATATGCATGCAATTTACATACAATCCTGCACCCACATAAGTGTAAACCTAGCTTAATAGGCCCTGCTATTGAGGAAACCCCACACAAGGTAGGAGATTTACTAAAACTGGAGCACTCAGAATCTGGTGTAGCTGTGTATGGTAGCCAATCAGTTTCTAACTTCAGCTTGTTCAATTAAGCTTTGACAATAAAAATTGGAAGCTGATTTCTATGCAGAGCTGCACAGATTTTGCACTCTCCAGTTTTAGTAAATCTGTCCTACAGTCTGTAAAATATTTTCTTCTGCCTGAGAGGTAAGAAAGTTTTGATTATAACAAGACAAGACATTATTAGGTTGCATATGCCAGAAAAGGTACTGCTGAGTGATTTACCATTGTGAAAAGTGAAGCCTCTGTTAACTGATACTATTTTGCCTACATCTGTTGGAAACAGGCCAGCTGACATTTCTGTAATGCTCAGGACAGCTAGCAGCTCCTACTATCCCACAGGAATAACATTTTTACAATCTTTCTAATAAAATATTAATATTCTATAAATATTAAAGCCATTTTTCAGGTACTTTTCAATTTTAAACCTATGTTTTATTTGTAATTTGATACTGTAGAATACTGGGTATTCTTCATTGCCTCTAAAATATACTTACCTAAAATTATATATTTACTTCAGGCAAACAAATAAATACACAGTTGAAAATGTTATCCCGACTGACAGTGTGTGCAGTTCTGTTCGGCCAGGCTAGTGATTTAGACATCCCTAACAGAAATCAAATGCCAGATCACTGACCTTGCTTTTATTTGCTGCAGCGAAGTGAAAAAAGCTTTTTTTTATTTTATTTTTTAAATTGTACTTACCTAGGTGGATGCAGCATTGGACCAATACAGCATGCTCCCCGCTGGCTCTAAGACTGAGAACCCAGCGATCAAACACTGCTTGGTTCTCAGTGCTCCCACACTCACTGGTGCACTGGGCTGTGGAGCGGGCGGGAGTCACTGGCTCAAGTTGTCAGCAACTCATTTGAGAAGCTGAGCCAGGTGCTGATCCAGGCTTCCGGGTGGGTCCCGACCATAGAGTTGTGATCTTTTCCCAGCTTTAGTCCGCTGTCTGCTGAAAACAGTTCACAGGATTGCAGAACGAACTGCACTCCTGTGATACACAAGAAAAGTACAGCTAAACAAGCTTTGGCTGTACTTCTACTTTAAGCAACGCAGCCTGGTCACCACCCACTCCCATGTAAAATTGATTCCATTTTTTATTTTTGTTCATCAGAACCAAAAATATGTATTAAACACTTCAGGCACGAACATAACAATGAGGTCACTTTACTCCAATGTCCTCCACAGTCACCAGATCTCAATCTAATAGAGCACATTTGGGATTGCATTATGGAAGTACAGCCGACAAATATGCAGCAACTGCGTGATGCTATCTTGTCAATATAACAAAAAATATTAAAATGGTGCAGCGCAAAATAAATCCATACAATATGCAATCAGATGTTGCACAGAAGGAAGAGAGAGAGGAAGCCACCACGTGATGAAGGAAATCGTCCAATGATATGTAAAATTGTGACAGATTCCTCCACCATCAGTATAGGGTACTCGTACCGAATCTGATGGACCACTGAGAGTTCAAATGATCAAATAGGCTTAATCTCACACATAAGGTGGTAAATGGATCCAGCAACACCAATCCACAGATGAGAGCAGGATGTAGTCAGATAAATCCCTCCAACAGCATGGAACCATAGAATCCGATGAGCCACTTTATGATCTGATGGTCAAATGCACTTTTGCTGCTCATGGGGTAAAAAGATTGCTGTGCCAATCCAGTGAGCAGGATGTGTACAGAGAGATCACTCCAGCAGCAAGGAACCCCCTCTCCCATCAGTAGATCAATGATTTTGTTAGCGATGTCCAAAATCTTCTTATCATTGTTCCTCTTGGGTTTCAAGGAATGCGGTGAAGACATTGTGATGGTTAGATGGTCACCAGACTTCAACAAAGGAAAAATGGAACTGATAGAGATAAGGAGATTTTTCCCCTGCTGTAGACAGTGATGTTCAGCGCCATAGACTGAGAAGTCGGGCACCGGAGAGAAGAGCAGCGGCATTGGCGTGTCAAGGGGCAGTCCAGAGCAGCTCAGCTGGGAGCGTGTCAGTGGTGGAACAGGAGGCGTGGCGTGAGGAGAGCCCAGAGGCTGGACCAGAGACGGGACAAGAGGCAGCACCGGAGGCAAGTTCTGGAAGACGTGCTAGGAAGAAGCGCAGAAGCAATTCACCACCACCAAACAGCAGCGTGAATAGCAAATCCAGGCCGCAACTGATGGAGGGGCAGGCCATACGTTGGGCTACTCCTGTGGCTGTACCTAGGCACCCAGAGAAGGCCACAGCTGCAGGAAGTTCGAAGCTGCTGTGCTCAGCGCTCTCCACTGGAGGCAACAGAGGTCTCTCATCCCCCATTCATGAAAGCAGTGCTGTTCTGCCTATTATGTCACAGGCTGCTGATGGAAATTATAATTCTGTAGTTGCAGGTGAGGCAGCTAATGTAAATATGTTAAATTAGTTGATTGGTTCTTTAACTTCTTTAGTTTAAGTGTTTACAAAAAGTTCCTTCTCCTAATATTTTAACCTCTGCTACAAATATTGTGGATAATTCTTTATCACTGTTATGCCACGTACACACGATCTGAATTTTTGTCAGAAAAAGCTCTGATGGTTTTCCCGGCAGAATTTCGATGGGATTTCGCTCAAGCTGTCTTGCATAAACCCAGTCACACCAAATTCCGACCGTCAAGAATGCGGTGATGTACAACGACGGGACTAGAAAAAGGAAGTTCAATACCCAGTAGCCAATAGCTTCCATCTCATAGTTGAATCTGAGCATGCGTGAGTTTTTGCGCGTCGGAATTGCATACACACGAACAGAATTTCCGATAGAAAGTTTTTCCGTTGGAAAAATTGAGAACATGCTGTCAAATTTTTGCTGACAGGAATTCGGCCAGATAAATTCCGATGGGGCATACACACGGTTGCATTTTCCGATGCAAAGCTCTCATGGGTCTTTTGCTGGCTGAAATTCCGATCCTGTGTACGCGGCATTAGATGTTCATACTTCTGTCAGTAATTCAGGTTTTTCTGAGGTAATTACAAATGTGCAGTCTGTTAATCCAGCTGGCAATAAAAATACAGTTCCAGAAGCTCTTTTTAAAGAAGTTTTACCTTGTGAGATCTCTCCTTTAGGTTTTCACTTATCTAGTACTTTAAAAGAAAAAAATCTGGAAAGGAGAATTTATTGATGTTATTTCTCTTCTCCCATCCACAAAAGACTTTTCTTTTCGTCGTGACAAGAAATCTGACGATAAGCAGGATGAGCGTACTTTTATTCCTAGGTATTTCTTTAACTGGTTACAAGGATACTGTATTTTTTTCAGCGCTTTGGCCAAAAAGAAACCTGAATTATGTGGAGGCCTGTTTCAATATCTTGAACAAGTTCTAGAGGCATATAGGAATTTTGGTGGTATGGGATGATTCCAATATGATGAATCATTCTGACAGAAGCTGGCTATTCACCCCTCTCTTAAGTTAGGGATGAAAGATGTTGGGTTATGGCTTAATTAAATTATTCCACAGAAACCGCCTACCCCTAGACCAAATCCGGTAAGTAATGTGTCAGCAGCTTATAAGAAAGGTTTTTTGTTTTTCGTATAATGAATCCCAGTGCAAATGGAACACTTTGTGCAGATACAAACATGAGTGTTCCTTTTGCTCAGGATCACATCAGGTTATCAAATGTTACAAAAGCTCATACTCCAGGGAACATGGTAAACATGCTTCAGTGGTTGGGCAAATACCCAAACAAGGAGAAAGCTACATTTTTTATACAAGGGTTTTATTCAGGTTTTCCATTGCCTTCCCTTCAGGGTGACGGATGTTCGATTGTTAAAAATTTAAAATCTGTCTATAAAGCTCCGGATATAGTTTGGAAAAAATTGCAGAATGAATTAGCTAATTGCTGGTCCTTTTATTTCCCCTCATTTTGAAAACGTCTGGATATCACCATTGGGTTTAGTTCCCAAGAAGGAACCGAATGAGTTTAGATTAATTCACCATTTGTTGTTTCCTTTTGGAAAATCGTTAAATGATGATATTGATGATTCAGTCTGTTCTGTTTCGTATGCTTCCTATGAAGATACAATTGAAAAAATTAGGTCGGTCGGGCACGGGGCCTTATTGGCGAAAAACAATATTAAATCTGCTTTTAGGCTTTTACCAATCGCGCCAGAGGCTTTTAACTCGTTAGGTTTTTTCTTTGAAGGTTTCTATTTTTTCGATAAATGCCTCCCAATGGGGTGTTCACTGTCATGTGCCTATGTTGAGGAATTTTCTTCTTTCCTAGATTGGGATCTGTCTGTTAAGTCAGGTTGGGATGGCATTGTTCATTATCTTGACGATTTTTCTATTTATAGACCCAAAAGATTCAGATCTTTGTTTTAATCTATTAAATTATTTTTTAAAGAAATTTCGGACAATTTTGGATTTCCCTTAGCTGTTGAAAAAACTGTTCTGCCATGTGCACCTATTGAATTTTTGGGTATTATTATTGATACCTCTCTAATGGAATTTAGGCTACCAATTTAAAATATTGTTAAATTGAAGAACTTGATTCATATCTTTTTGTGAAAAAGGAAAGTTCTATTAAAAGAAATGCAATCTTTGCTGGGTTTGTTAGCATTTACGTCTAGGGTAATGCCTGTAGGCCATATATTTTCTAGACGTTTGTATCTTTTGACTGCAGGTTTGAAATCCCTGTTTTTGCACATTCGTTAACAGAATAATTTTTAGATGAATTTAATGGTCGCTCTCTTTTTCAGGATAAGTTCATTTTTGCGGCAGACTTTCATCTGTTTACAGATGCTGCAGGTTCTAAAGATTTTGCTGCAATTTGGAGAGAGCACTGGTGTTGTGGTGCTTGCCCGAAAGCTTGATTATCCAGAGGTCTGACAAAAAATATAGTTCTACTAGAACTATTTCCTGTGGTAGCTGCTGTAGAAATTTGGGGTCAGTTTTTTGGGAAAAGTGCATCCTTATTAAAACAGTTAATAAGAGTGTGCTTTTTGCAGTAAACTGTTTATCCTCTAAATCGTTAAATTTCATTAAATTATTGCGTCACTTAGTCTTCTTGTGTCTGAAATGGAGTATATGGATAAAGGCTCAATTTACTTCAGGTATAGAAAACATTCTAGCTGACACACTCTCTCAATTTCAGATGAGTCGTTTCCGTCAGCTTCTACCAAATGCAGATTTGGAAAGCCAGCCTTGCCCAGAGCATCTATGGGATTTGATCTGAACCTGGTCACGCAAGCGATTAAGTCTTCAATAGCCACTCAAATGTGGAAAGAATATTCAAGAGCCTGGAATAAATGGGAAAGATTCTGCTGGGAACTACTTCTATTTGTTTTTCTGATTGTTAAGCTTTACTTTTTTAGATTTGCTTTTGTGCTTTCCTTTTTTGGAACATTAAGGATTTCAGAATTAATCCCTCCCAATAAAATAGGTGGTTTTTCGGAGATCATATTGCTTTTGAGGATCATTCAATTGGGGTTTCTATAAATAGATCTAAAACAGATCAATTAGGTAAAGGTCAATGGTTGGTTCTGTCTTCTTGTGTTAACCACTTCAGCCCCGGAAGGATTTACCCCCTTCCTTAGCAGAGCACTTTTTACAATTTGGCGCTGCGTTGCTTTAACTGCTAATGGCGCGGTCATGCAATGCTGTACTCAAACGAAATGTGCGTCTTTTTTTTCCCAAAAATAGAGCTTTATTTTGATGGTATACGATTGCCTCTGCTATTTTTGTTTTAAAAAATCCAACATACTCAATTTTAGTCATACATTTGGACCAAAATGTATTCAGTCACATGTCTTTGGTAAAAAAAATGGCAATAAGCGTATATTTATTGGTTTACACAAAAGTTATAGCATCTACAAACTAGGGTACATTTTCTGGAATTTACACAGCTTTTAGTTTATGACTGTCTATCTCATTTCTTGAGGTGCTAAAATGGCAGAGCAGTACAACCCCCCCCCCCCCAAATGACCCCATTTTGAAAAGTAGATATCCCAAGGAAATTGATGAGAGGCATATTGAGCCCATTGAATAAAAAAAATTACAAAAAGTTGTCACTAAATGACATATGTGGAATTGCACCCCAAAATAAATTTTGCTGCTTCTCCTGAGTACAGGGATACCACACGTCTGGGACTTTTTGGGAGCCTAGCCGCGTACGGGCCCCCAAAAACCAAGCACTGCCTTCAGGATTTCTAAGGGCGTACATTTTTGATTTCGCTCCTCACTACCTATCACAGTTTTGAAGGCCATAAAATGCTAAGATGGCACAACCCCCCCCCCCCCCCCCAAATAGCTTGGGATGTCTACTTTCCAAAATGGGGTCAAAATTTGTGCCATCTGGGCATTCCATGGCCTCCGAAACTGTTATATGCAGTGAGGAGTGAAAATTTACACCCTTAGAAAGCCTACAAGGTTTTGCTACATAGTTTCACTGGTGGATACTTTCGCTACAGTTGAAAGGAATGTGTGACTCTTTATGTCAACAGTGACTATTTGTTGTAGTGGCTTCTTCCTCTTTTTATAAGGTTTCTGGATATTATGAACTTTCACATATATGCAGTGGCCATATTATGAATTGACTATAATATTTTTCGATTTGTTTTCATTTACTTATTTATTTATCCTTTGGAAATATTATAATATGTTTGCGGGTTATAAGTATCTACTAGTTGACTATCATTTTTATGTAGTTGCATATCTATTCTGCCGCTTTGCAGCTACTTCCCAAAGGACAATTAGCAAAATTGACTTTTAGAAACAGGAGTATATGAATGAATTAAAGTAATGATTGATATAATTGCTTGCTCCTGGTGCTACATATACATTTTTTATACACAAGAAAATATTGTAATAATTAGTTGTATATGTTTTTTGTTTTGCGACATATATAATCTGTTGATTTTTTAATGATGCGAGATATTTGTCCTATGTTAACCAATGCATGCGGGTTCGACGCTTGTGCATTATAGATACTGTGGAAGTTCAGCCTGTGCCCAGTATCAATTATTCTTAGTGCAGATGTCGACCCAGCATATGTGTATATCATGTATTTTAATTTATTTTTTTATATATTTTTTATCAATGTGCAGATTGGGATCTGGATTATCCCAATATATTACGGTGTATCGATATAGCTGAGTCAATATGATGTTCCGTGGGGAATTGAAGCAGATTTCTGCATGGTATAATTTGCAACGCAGCGTCCTGGAAGTTTCATAAATTTTACTTGTTATTCACTTTTAGCAAATAGCAAGATTACTTTTTTGTAGGAAAATAAGCTAAGTGTGTAAACTTAAGATTTACTGCACTGGTGTCCCCGGGAAAGTGGTAAGATATTATGGCTTCCGGGGTTTCCCTCCTGCCATTTTAGATATAAATTACGTAATTGGGGAAGTTTGGTCCTGGTCTCCTTTCCCAGTTGAAGCCTTATATGGAGAAACGCGTCGGTGTGGAGCCAGAGGACCAGACATACAGTGCAGTTAACTGGCTCTTGCCGCAGCTGCAGTTTATATCGATACACCGTTTTTTTTGATCCAGTTGATTGCTGTTGTTTTTTAATATGTGACTGTCAAGCCTTTTTGGATTTCTCTCCATTTTTTTTAACAAAGAAGCTTTTTAATTTTTAAAAACAATATTGCACCATATTCCTCCTTTTTTCTGCCCATATGCTGAACCTGAGAGGGACCCCCGGCGTGTCCGTGGTCTCAGAAACACAGGATGTGCAGTGTGTAGACTAACGCTGACTGAGGACAAGATCGCTTTGCAGCTGAGGAGTGGGCAGCTGCTACCTATCCGGGGAGTGAACGATCTATGCTGAGGAATTGTGACTGAACATCACCCAGTGTGGAGGGGTCATACCCATATATCTTGATGCGATTGTTAACCCAAGGATCTGGTAAGCGGCTTGTGATTTTATTAATTTCCCTTGTCAGGCTGATGTTTGCATAACCAATGTATGGTGGTGTCAGGAAGAAGGAAAAAGTTTAATTTCAAGGTTTTGCTACATAGTTTCATTGGTGGATACTTTCGCTACAGTTGAAAGGAATTTGTGACTCTTTATGTCAACAGTGACTATTTGTTGTAGTGGCTTCTTCCTCTTTTTATAAGGTTTCTGGATATTATGAACTTTCACATATATGCAGTGGCCATATTATGAAATCACTTTAATATTTAGATTTTTTTAATTTACTTATTTATTTATGTATTTCTCCTTTGGAAATATTATAATATAGTCGTGGGTTACTAGAAGTGTTGTTCACAACAATATATTTGAATTTATTTATTGTTTGCTTTGGATTATTAGAAGTGTAGTTCACAATAGCTCATTTAAATATCCAGGTTTTTATGTGGGGATAAAATTACTCACTAGTTTTGTAGTTTTAGGTTGTGCAATTTAATTTTTCTTTACATCCATATAAGCTGAATATGCAGGCTTTTTTTTTGTTTGCGCACCTTTGCTTTTTCACAAATTATAATTATAATTATAAAAACTTCACATTAAGTTATAAATTATTTTTTTAAATTGTTTTCAAGATAGTTTTCACTTTAATTTGGTTTGGTTAGCGCGGATTTTCTCTCTTTTTTAGACAGAAGTGGTGGGTTCCCAATTAGGATTGGCAAATGCAGCAGGAAGGGCACTATGGGCACGACGGGCCTGTGTATGTCTTCTTCTTGGTGGCAGCGGGACACTACTTGTGCTTGCCACCTCACTAGCTTGAACTGCACTTATGGGACTCGCCACATCACCACATGATACTGCAGTACTGGTTTGACTATGACCAGTACTAGGCCGCTGGTGCTTGCTAGTTCACCAGATGGATGAGCAGCATTAGTACTTCTCTGCTCCATACGAGGGACCTGCGGTTCTTGCACCTCAACAACAGAAGAAGAAGATCGGGGCAGGGCCGGACTGGGCAGGGCCGGACTGGGCATAAAAAGCAGTCCTGGAAAAAATTTCATACCATCATACCAGCCCAACGGCATAACTTTCTTGTTCATGAAAGAGTGTATTTTATATAGATAAGACAGATATGAAAGCACATAGGGCTATATATATATATATATATATACCTGTATATATATATATATATATATATATATATATATATATATATATATATATATATATATAAATTTCAGTTAAAAGTGGTCAATCATCAAAGGGGGCACCAGGAATTTGAAACGTAGGGGGCGTGGACTTTGTTGACCAGAGACCACCTTCAGCATAAAGAATACACTAAGGTAAGGGGGGGGTTACTGATATAAGGGGGAAAACTTTATATCAGATCAGTGCCCCCTTACATTATCGTATTCACGCCCCTCTTACATCAGTGACCCCCCCTCAGACTGGCCTGGCAGCGCTGTCACTGACCTCCTCTCAGGTGCACAATGCAGGGCTCAGTCAGTTGGCTCCAGTTTTATCCTATAGTCTCCTCACCACAGTCCACACATGTCTGACATTTCCCGTGACCTCCATCCCGGCGGTTCTCCCATTCTTGACTCTCTCCAGACTCCCTTAGAGACTGCAGACATGGTACAGGAGATGTCAGAGGTTGTGGACATGATACAAGGGATGGTTAGAGACTGAGGACATCATACCAAAGATGGTAAGAGAATGAAGACATGATACAGGAGATCAATACAGCCTCACCAGTTCCCATCAAATGCAGCCTCACTGTGCCCATCAATTGTAGTCTTATTGTGCCTATCAAATTCAGCCTTATTGTGCCCATCAATGCAGCCTCACAGTTCCCATCAATGCAGCGTCACTGCCATGAATGCAGCCTCACTGCCCATCAATGCAGCATCACTGTGCCCATCAAATGCAGCTTTACTGTGCCCATGAATTCAGCGTCACTTTGCTCATCATTGCAGCCTCACTGTGCGCATCAATGCAGCCTCACTGTGCCCATCATTGCAGCCTCACTGTGCCCATCATTGCAGCATCATTGTGCCTATCAAATGCAGCTTTACTGTGCCCATGAATGCAGCCTCAGTGTGCCCATGAATGCAGTATCACCATGCCCACCATTGCAGCCTGTGCCGTGAATTCAGCCTCACTGTGCCTAGCATTACATCCTCACTGTGCCCGTGAATGAAGCCTCGCTGTGCCCACCATTGCAGCCTGTGCCCATGAATGTAGCCTCACTATGCCCACCATTGCATCCTCACTGTGCCCGTAAAGGCAGACTCACTGTACCCATGAATTCAGCCTCACTGTGCCCATGAATGCAGCCTAACTGTGCCCACCATTGCATCCTCACTGTGCCTGTGAATTCAGCATCACTGTGCCCACCATTGCAGCCTCACTATGCCCGTGAATTCAGCCTCACTGTGCCCACCATTGCAGCCTCACTGTGCCAATGAATGCAGCCTAACTGTGCCCACCATTGCATCCTCACTGTGCCCATTAATGCAGCCTAACTGTGCTCATCATTGTATCCTCACTGTGCCCATGAATGAAGCCTAACTGTGCCCACCATTGCATCCTCACTGTGCCCATGAATGCAGCCTAACTGTGCCCACCATTGCAGCCGCAGCCTAACTGTGCCCACCATTGCATCCTCACTGTGCCCATGAATGCAGCCTAATTGTGCCCACCATTGCATCCTCACTGTGCCTGTGAATTCAGCATCACTGTGTCCACCATTGCAGCCTCACCATGCCCGTAAATTCAGCCTCAATGTGCCCACCATTGCATCCTCACTGTGCCCATGAATGCAGCCTAATTGTGCCCACTATTGCATCCTCACTGTGCCTGTGAATTCAGCATCACTGTGTCCACCATTGCAGCCTCACCATGCCCATGAATTCAGCCTCACTGTGCCATTGAATGCAACATCACTGTGCCCATGAATGCAACATCACTGTGCCCACCATTGCAGCCTCACTATGCCCGTGAATGCAGCATCACTGTGTCCACCATTGCAGCCTCACTGTGCGGTGAATGCAGCCTCACTGTGCCCACCATTGCAGCATGTGCCTGTGAATTCAGCCTCGCTGTGCCCACCATTGCAGCCTGTACCTGTAAAGTCAGCCTCGCTGTGCTCAGCAATGCAGCCTGTGTCTGTGAATGCAGCCTCACTGTGCCCATGAATTCAGCCTCGCTGTGCCCACCATTGCAGCCTGTGCCCACAATGCAGCCTCACTGTGCCCACCATTGCAGCCTGTGCCCATGAATGTTGCCTCACTGTGCCCACCATTGCAGCCTGTGCCTGTGAATTCAGCCTCGCTGTGCACACCAATGCAGCCTCACATGTGCCCATGAATTCAGCCTCACTGTGCCCATGAATTCAGCCTCACTGTGCCCAACATTGCATTCTCACCGTGCCTGTGCATTCAGCCTTACTGTGCAATTATGCAGGCTCACCATTGTAACACTGTCACAGACACAGCGGCTGCAGATATCTCCCGCGTTGCACAACGGACCTGGATCTGTGTTCGGTTCTGTTACAAGGTCCCGCCCCCCCTGAACCGGCTCGTGTAATAGGTGGAACCTTCAATCTACTATCACATGAGTCGGTCTAGGGGCGAGGGACCTTGTAACAGTGCGGCCGCCGAACACAGATCCAGCTCCATTATACACACAGGAGGAGAGAGGTAGGGAGTGAAGCAGAGCGATGCACTGCAAGGAGCAAATGTCCCGGTATCCCGGTAGATAATCTGGACCTGGATCAGGGTCTGGTACACCTGACTTTGGCAGGGTCCACAACTCCATCATCAGAGCTATCTGTCATGGAGCTGCTGTCGTCTACAGGATCGTATTCTGAGCCTGAATCTGACAGATGAGTGACTTCCTCTTCACTATGTGTCATGCTCAGAAACGTGTAGGCTTCTTCACTAGTGTACCTTTGATTTGCCATTTTGGGCTCTAAATGTAGTAGTACACTAGAGAGACTCATAGGTAAAAAAAAAAGCTCCTAGGCTGTCTGTGACTGTATCAAAATGCTACCGAAAAACTGTTAGTAATCGCAGGGATCAGGCCTGACTGAAGTTATGTGTTTAGTGTTTTGTAAGTGACAGTGATCAATCGATACTGCACTTGGGTGGGCTGGGCTGGGTGGAGGGGCAAAATACAGGTGCTAGCATGTATCTGGGCTGATCCCACTAATGCTGCATTTTTGAGAACCCTAAACTTCTGGGGACGCTAGTATAGATCTGATCAAATATTGATCCGTTCAGATACTATACCACTAAGGGAGGTGTATGCTGAGTGCGTGGGTGTTAGCGGCACTGGCACTAACCTGACGCTGCCTGGGGCGACGCAGACCCTATCTGACCCTAAAACCTAACTTATATCACCTGCCGGGCGATCAGGGGGTTAAACCTTTATTATCACATTCGTCGGGTAGTCCTTCTACAGCACATAGCAAAATCCCGTAAGATCCCCATGCACCTCCTATCGCTTGATATCAGGAAAGCTTTTGGCCCTATCTACATTACATTTTAGGACGTTGGGGCTTTGGCCCCAATTTCTTGCACTGGGTGAACTCATTATACGCTCACCCACAAGCATATGAAAAATATTCTGGTTTCAGCTCAGAGTACTTTCCCATCCAGAGAGGAGCGAGACAGGGCTGTCCCTTGTCCCCGCTATTATTTGCCTTAGTAATTGAACCCCTCGCAGCCCTCATTAGATCGAACCCGAATATCCATGGTCTAGACATAGCCTCCACATCTCACAAACTTTGCCTCTTTGCTGATGACGCTCTACTATTCGTTACCTCCCCACACATCTCCCTGCCCAACCTCCAACAACTTTTATCCAAATTCGCAAGGATCTCAGGACTAGAAGTCAATCAAGCGAAATCCAAAGCCCTTAATGTGTCCCTTCCATCGGCTGACCTTAAACTCATACAGATGAACTTTCCCTTCCAGTGGTCCTCCTCCTTGATCCCCTACTTAGGAATTAAATTAACTAGTGATTCCGCCCACTTATTCCAATCTAACTATCTTCCAATGCTAAAATATCTGTCATCCCTGCTCAGTACCTGGCTGCCCCTCCACGTATCCTGGCTTGGTCGCATTGCAGCTGTGAAAATGTTCCTGTTGCCTAAATTGCTTTACCTTTATAGGGTTTTCCCGGCCACAGTCCCATCCTATTTCCACAGGGCGATCCAGAGCAGGGTATATAAATATATCTGGGGTTCTAAGACCCCACTCATTTCTAGATCCATCCTACTTCGTAGTAAACTTAACGGGGGCTTGGGAGTCCCTAATTTCCTCCGTTACTATCACTCCGCTCAATTAGCGCAACTAACCCTCTACCACGCAAAGATGGAGATTCCCCTTTGGGTCGCCCTGGAGGCAATAGATATACATCCCATTTCCATCGCCAATCTCCTGTGGCTCCCTGTTTCAGCTCGGGGCCCTATATCTAACCCCTTAACTCAGCACTCCCTTAGAATCTGGGACAAACTGTGTAAACCATTTAAATTGCTTTCCCCACATTAGCCTCTACTCTCTCTATTTGGCCAACCACTCTTTTACCCGGCCTTCACCCAGCCTGTCTCCTTCCAGGCCTGGTCTCGGGCCGGCCTGGAACGTATTCGGGACTTCGTCTCGAACGGAACCATTAAACCTTTTCCAGTCCTACAGTCACAGATGCATATTCCCTCGCGGGAATACTTCAGATACATTCAAATCTCTCACTTCATCCACACAATTATGGGCCCCCATAGAGTTTCGAACAACCTATCTATATTTGAGAGTGTATGTGATTCTGACCCACATGCTCCAGGTATCATCTCCAATCTTTATGCTCACCTCACGTCCCCCCCATCCTCACTCCCATCATATGCTTCGGCCTGGTCTAATGACTTGACCATAGATTTGGACGGGGATGATTGGACAGGGATATGGGCAACAAATAAATTAGCATCACAGAATGTGGTCGCATTGGAAGCCAGTTATAAAGTTCTCATGAGGTGGTACCTGGTCCCGACTAGGATCGCCTGATACATCCCATCCTACTCTCCTAATTGTTTTCGTGGGTGTGACACAGGGGGCACGCACCTCCATATATGGTGGACATGCCCAGTGGTGGAGCACTTTTGGGGAACAATATTTCAAATGGCTTCTGCCCTGTTTAACACTACCCTTATTCCTGACCCAGCCCTTGCCTTGCTCAACCTCCCTCCTCACAACTTTTCTAGGGCACAACTGCGACTCTTCCTTCAACTTACCACGGCCGCCAAGCAGACCATTGGCGAAAGCTTGGAAGACACCACTTCTGCATATTGCAGAAGTTAAATGTAGAGTCACCCAGGCCATGATACACAGTAAAATTGAGGCCACAATATTAGACAAAATTCCTCAACACCTTAAAATCTGGCATCCATGGTCAGATCACTATCTCCCCCCTGACTTTGATAGACACCTCTTGGAGCCCTGATTCCATTTTCAGAGGCTGCAGGGGGGGTCTCAAGCTCCCACGACAATTGTGGGCCACCTGGCCAGTACCTATTCCCTCTTCACCCCACTTTCCTTTCCCTCATTTATTTTTGTCTTTATATCTCTTTTCTTTCTTCGCTCCCCTTTCCTTTTTCCTTTTTTGACCCCTACTTTTCCCACTTTTCTTTCCATTCCTTAAATCCTATTGATGATGTAGCACACATTGTACACTACATCTCCATTACTGTTGCCCAGCTTGCCCGGGCAGAGTCTCCTTCTCCATTGGCTATTTCAATTAAATATTGGGCCTATAACCCTATGTTATCAACACCGATACAGCTTACTGATATATGCTTTATACTGTGTGTCAACGCGTTATGTATTCTGTTTTTTTATATATAGTCCTCATCCCCTTTTTTCTGTGCAAATGCTCTGCTAGCAGTTTTTTTCCATATGAAAACGCTTGTAACAGTGACTGTTTCTCTTGTATTTTCTGCTTGTTGTTAATAAAAATATTTGAACTGAAACCTTTATTATCTAATAAAAGCCTGACACTATAAAAAACAAACGAACTAACCAGCGTCACCAGTAATAGTTATACGGTGATCGCTGGTGAAAGGGTTAACTATTATATGGGGGTACCTGACGCTATAAAAAGCTGACAGTGAACCTAAATACTTACCTGCCTAGCTAGCGTCACCTGTGACACTAATACAGCGATCAGAAAATCGGTTGCCACTGGCGACGGGGAGTGATCAAGGGGTTAAACTTTTATTAGGGGGTACCCTAGACCTAAAGGGACCTAACACTAACTGCCCTACCACTTATAATAGTCACAAATGGCACCAATGCAGTAATCAGTAAAAAAAACAGCTATTGGTGTCACTGTGACAGGGGGTGCAGGGGGCTGATCAGGGGGTGATCGGGCGTGATTGGGGGGTGAAATGTGTGCCCGCATATTCTACTGTAAGTGTAGTGTTGGTGCATGTCTTCTCTCCTCTGTGCCGGACGAAAAGCCCGGCACGAGGGGAGATGATATCACTTCCTCTGCCCCGTTTACATTACAGGCGCAGAGGAAGCTTTCCATTTGCCTGGAGCGTTCGCGGGGGGTGGCCATGAATCAGTGGCCTCCCTCTCAGCATGGATCGCTCCCGGAACTATGCCGACCGCCTCAGGCACCGGGATGCACCCCCCGCCCGCGGGAGGCAAGTAACGCACCCATAGGTTCCTTTGCCTGCCTGTGCCATTCTGCTGCAGTATATCTGTGTGAGACGGTCAGCAAGTGGTTAATGAGAAGATTTGCCCATTAATTACTGGATCGTGGGACACTCCTACATTTATTGGGCAAGGAAAAGGGCTGCACAGCGTATTTACACTTAGAATTTATCGATGCCTCAGGATTAATTTTTTGTGTTATGGAAAGGCATTTGAGGTCTTCGATGGTGTCATATTTATAATGTGTTAGCTCGTTTAGCTGATGTATGGCCTTTGCCTAATATTTTAATCATTCATGTAGGAGGAAATTATTTATGTAAGCTCAGAATGTTAGGCCGCGTACACACGCGGGGACTGTTCGCCCAACTTTGTTCGTCAAACAGTTTGAGCGGACAGTCCGCTCAAAATTAGCATGGACGGACTTGGCCACACACAACGAACGAACAGTCCGCTGAAACTTGCGCGATGACGTACGTCACGTACGACGGGACTAGAAATAGGAAGTCCAAGACACAGCAAAGCACCCTTTGGGCTCCTTCTGCTGACTTTGCGTTAGTAGAAGTTTGGTTAGAGACGATTCGCGCTTTTCAGACTTCAGCTTAATTTGTCCGTTCACTGCGGCGCAGTCTACCTGTGAGGTTTGTATCTGTCTTTCGGTACGCGTGGATCAGTTGTACCTGTTATTAGGCGCTTCTGGTCCGCTCGTTTCTGGGTTTCAGGTCGTTCTTCATAGGTCTGGCTGTTCTTCAGTGCGTTCAGTTGAGCTTGTCTGTCCAGCCGACCGTTTCAAAGCCATGGAGTGTGGATGTACTCGGGAACGAGTTCGTGCTATATTGGGGCTTGGTGTTGGGGTTAATACTTTGACCGGAGCCCAGTCTGTGAACAGGGTGAGGAGGAGTTCATGGACAAAGAATTGGTTGCGCCAGCGTGACCAATTCTCGCATATGCCTTTACTCCGTGAGATCCGTGAGAATAATCCTGATGATTTCAGGAATTATCTCAGGATGACGGACCCCGTTTTTCACCGTCTGCTGGCTTTGCTGACCCCTTATATCAGCAGGCAGGATACCTGCATGCGGCAAGCCATCACTCCGGAGCAGAGGCTCGTCGCCACGTTGCGCTACTTGGAGACAGGGAGAAGCCTTCAGGACCTCAAGTTCTCGACAGGCATCTCCCCCCAGGCTCTGGGGATCATTATTCCAGAGACCTGTTCTGCCATTATTCGGGTCCTGCAGAAGGAATATATGAAGGTAAGTTTGTTCTTTTAATATTGCATTATATGCATTATATGCATTGTATGTTTGTATTCATTTCATCATGACTTTTAATATCCATGACAGGAATATGATGTGAATGTCCCCTTTATATGAATGCATGCATTTTTTTTTTGTGTCATTTTTTTTTAGCTTTTTACCTTTTTTGTGTCCCACATGCATATTTGCTTTCATTAACATCCTCAGCATTCAATCCTGGGCCCCATATACACCCACAGCCGAGACTGTTTTTATCTATAATTCATATTGTCAGCTCCATTGTACTATTTTACTTGCCCCCCCCACCCTTTGTATACTCTTTGTATACACCCTGTGTGTGTAGATAGATAGATAGAGAGAGAGGGGGAGAGGGAGAGGGGGAGAGAGAGAGGGGGAGAGAGAGATATATAGAGATATAGAGATATAGATATATAGATATGGATTGTCAACTCATTAATTATTCCCCCCACTCAAATTGCTTGCAGGTGTTGGATACTTATTAATTAGTCCCCCCACCCCACTCAAATTGCTTGCAGGCGTTGGATACTTATTAATTAGTCCCCCCACCCCACTCAAATTGCTTGCAGGTGTTGGATACTTAGTAATTAGTCCCCCCACCCCACTCAAATTGCTTGCAGGTGTTGGATACTTAGTAATTAGTCCCCCCACCCCACTCAAATTGCTTGCAGGTGTTGGATACTTAGTAATTAGTCCCCCCACCCCACTCAAATTGCTTGCAGGTGTTGGATACTTAGTAATTAGTCCCCCCACCCCACTCAAATTGCTTGCAGGTGTTGGATACTCATTAATTAGTCCCCCCCATCCCACTTACCCACCTAATTTATGTCCCCTGGTCCATCAGAGGGCTGATTAATCTGTGAATTGTGCCACCCATTTTTTTTTGTGGTTTATTTTTTTGTTTTTGTTTTTGTTTAATTTTTTTTTTTTTTTGTGTCATTTTGTAGGAGCTTTTTACCTTTTTGTGTCCCACGTGCATATTTGCTTTCATTAACATCCTCAGCATTCGATCCTGGGCCCCATATACACCCACAGCCGAGACTGTTTTATCTATAATTCATATTGTCAGCTCCATTGTACTATTTTACTTGCCCCCCCCCCCCACCCTTTGTATACTCTTTGTATACACCCTGTGTGTGTGTGTAGATAGATAGATAGATTAGATAGATTAGATAGATTAGATAGATAGATAGATAGATAGATAGATAGATAGATAGATAGATAGATAGATTGTCAACTCATTAATTAGTCCCCCCACTCAAATTGCTTGCAGGTGTTGGATACTCATTAATTAGTCCCCCCCCCCACCCCACTTACCCACCTAATTTATGTCCCCTGGTCCATCAGAGGGCTGATTAATCTGTGAATTGGTCCGCCTACTTTTTTTTTTTTTTTTTGGCAGAAAACAAATTTGCAATATTTCTGTTTAACTGTTGTTCCAAAAGGTTTTTGAGTTTTATTTGTTATGAATTGTTTTTATTTCATGACTAATTTTTTTTTTTCATGTGTTTGACTTCCCAGTGTCCTTCCACGCTACACAGGAATGGCAGACTGTGGCTTCCCAGTTCGCTGCCCGGACTTCCCCAACTGCGGAGGGGCCATCGACGGGAAACATGTGAGGATTGTGCCCCCACCCCATTCGGGGTCCTACTATTGGAATTATAAGGGGTTCCATAGTGTGGTGCTAATGGCGGTGGTATCGGCACAATGTGACTTTCTTTATGTGGATGTGGGGAAGAACGGCCGGATGTCTGACGGAGGAGTCTTTAGGCAGACCGAGTTCTGCCACCGTCTTACCACTGGTGGCCTGGACTTGCCACCAGATGCCGAGAATGTGGAGGGGCTCCCATTTGTTTTTCTGGCTGATGAAGCGTTCGGTCTGAGTGAACATCTTATGAGACCCTTCCCCCAAAGGACCCTCACCCCGAAGAGGAGGGTTTTTAATTACCGGCTGGCCAGAGCAAGAAGGGTTGTGGAGAGTGCCTTTGGCATTATGGCCAGCCGGTTCCGTCTGTTACTGACAGCCATCAACCTGGCCGAATATAAACTGAACTATGTTATTCTGTGCTGCTGCATTCTGCACAATTTTCTAAGGAAATTTTCAGGTAACCAGTACCTGCAGCCTATTGGGCCTGAGGCCGGACTCAGGCTTCCAGAATTGACAGGGCTGGATCATGCCCTTCCTGGCTTAGCCCCCCAAACAGCACGTGAGGTGCGTGACCGCTATGTCAGCTATTTTAATGGTAGGGGGGCTATTCCAATGCCAGCTGACCAATAAAAATGTATTTTTCTTGAAATATGTCTTGTCTGTTCAAATTTTGAAGTTTGGTTCTTGTTTGCTTTTCACGTTGCTTGTATCCTACATTCTCCTAATTCAGGGATATGCAATTGGCCAACCTCCGGCTGGTGCAAAACTACAAGTCAATCATGCCTCTGGGTCTCATGCTTGTGGCTGTCAGTCTTGCTATGCTTCATGGGACTTGTAGTTCTGCAACAGCTGGATTTCCACAAATTGCATATTCCTGTCCTAGTGCATTTGTATAGCAAAGTGGTTTTTGACAATAGGAAATAAGGCCCTTTGTGACAGAAAACACAAAATTACTTCCCAAACTGGGATTGAGTATTGAAAGAAGTAGACACACACACACACATCTTTTTTTTGATTTTTTAATAGTGCACATTCCAACCAGTGCCTCTTTTTTAGATCGTATTTTTTTTGTGTTTTTTTTTTTTTTTTGGGAAATTTTTTATTTTTTTATTTTTTTGGGGAATTTTTTTTTTTTTTGTAAACATAGAAATATATCGATATATCTAAAATACAATTATCACAAAATAAAAGCATATTTTTAACTATTTACATAAAACAGGGGGTAAAGCCAAATTTTGAAGATGCACACCAAAAATTGGTAATGTCAACATGTGCTATGTACCATCATGAGTGATCAATGGACGTGTTTGGTGTGTGCAATCCCTTCCTCTCACATACTAGAATGAGGAAGGGTTTGCAAACACCAAATGCGTCCATTGCGATCCTCTGATGGCACATAGCACATGTTGACACACCGTGTGCATCTTCAAAATTTGGCCTCTAAAAACTCTGTTTTTAAAACATTAAAAACGTTTTTACAAGGGAATGAAGAACATGATCGATTGGGTTTTAGGGAAAAGGGGCTTAGATTCTCCCTAAAACATCAATCATGTTCTTCATTCCCTGCCTCATAGTGACCAGTTCTCTTTGGATATTGAGAATCTGGTTCTCCATCCGGTCAATCTGCCCATTCCAGGCCATGATGTCACCAATTAGCCTCTGGGCACTGTCCGCTGAAAATGGCTCCGCGGCTTCTCCAACCACAACCAGATCATCACCTAAAAACATGTGTAGATAAAAAATTGGTTAAAATATACAGCCATTAATTGTTTACCTTAAGCTGGGTTGTCAGACACTCACTTTGTGGGGTGTGTAACTCCACCTGCTCTTCCTCCTCCACATCTAGCCCTGGGCTGGGCTCATCCAGTGGAGCTACGGAGCTTGGTCCAGCAGAGGATACCGAGCTTGGCTGCTCCCTCACAGACACAGGGCTGGGCAGCTCCAATACTGACGCGGGGCTGGGGCTAAGTGCCCAATCAGGCTGGCGAGGTCGGGGGGTCCTGGGCTGCTCCGCCTCTTGTCTGAGTCTTTGTTCCCCTATGAGAATGAAAAAAAAAACAAAAAAACAAAAACAAAAAAAAGATACTTTTAAGCATAGTGATATTTGAGTTCAGAAATTTGAATATGAAACATTGGTTTGAAGTGGTGTACAATTATTAGCTGGTTATTACAAGATCCTAGTTTAATACATCCTTAAAATGACTTTTTTTTTGTTAGGCTGTGTTCAGACTGCTGCGATGTGCGAACGCTGCAAATCTACTGTGGTTTCACGCATCGCATGCGCAGTTCGCACTGCCCTATGTGACCTGCTGGGAGTATCAGTGTAAAGTTTTATTGACACCTCCAAATTAGTTCTCATTTCACAGTGCAATCTTTAAACTCGGACAGGAATCGGACCACATGGTGTGAACACCCATGTGATCCGATTCGGTTGTGGACTAAAAAAAGGGCCATGTACAAGTTTGGGCCGGATGTATGGCTGAAATCGCATCACACAGAGAGATCACATGTGATTTGCACTGCAGTGCGTTGCAAATCACATTTGATCTCGTACATTGCAGCAATGTGAACCTAGCCTTTAACCAAACTGTGATACTGTATTTCTTTTTTTCAAAGTTTCACAGACGGACACACTCGAATCATCCCCTGGAGTACCTGTGTGTGATTATGTCAAAAAATGTTCTATGATGGCCCAAACTACACTTATAAAAGTTTCCCAGTCCAGATGTTGAACCAGCATTTTATCTATCTATCTCATTTTTTTAATTGAGTCTACATTGCACTGAATAAATTTATGAAACTTTAGTAAAAATTTATATCCTATAAACTGAGCGTGACAATTCAGTTTATCATGAATAATACAAAAAAAATAATAACTAATTAAAATCGAATCCAACACCAGATAAATTTACACCATACACAAATTCATGCTATTTACGCCCACATATACGAACAACCATATGCGCTCATTACATGAACTATTAACTACACGAACGATCAAATCCGCCAGATTTACATACACTACCTACACGAACGATTACGATCAAACCCGCCAGATTTTCATACACTATCTACACGAACGATTATGATCAAATCCGCCAAATTTACATACACTATCTACACGAACGATTACGGTCAAATCCGCAGTTTTACCCCAAGCCTACACGAACGATTATGTCAGACAGTCACGAGAAACGCGGAGTTTACTCACTTTTTTTCAGGGCCTTTTTGATGCGGTAATATTGGTCCGGCTCCCTGGACTTGATGTCGGACCATCGTTTCCGGAGCTGGTCCTTGCCTCTTCGTACCCCAAATTTCTGCTCCAAGGTTGTGACTACCTCATCCAAGATGGCGCTCTTCCGGACATTAGGTTTGGGGTACAGGCCATGTTCCCCATCATAATCCTCCCTTCTTAATATAGCCACCATCTCCACCATCTCTTCAAAGGCCATATTGGTGGCCTTATATCTCCTCCTTGCTCCGGAAGCATGGGGTCCATGGCTTTCCTCCGCGCTGCTCACTCTGCTCATAGAATTTGCGTCCGCCATTTTATCCTATCATTCACCCACAGCGGAACGAGGGTAAAAGGGGCGGGGAAACACGGTCACAAGGAACATCAGGGGCGGGCGACGCAGGCGGAGCCTGAGCGCATGCGCTGTATATAAAGCGTTACTGCGAGGCCGTACGCTTGTCCGAACGGAAGCAGCGAGTGCTACACGGGACGGTAAGATAGTTCTCGTTTTATTTTCGTCTAATTTAAAGCCTGCGTTAGGGATGTGCATATTGAATTTTATTCTTATTGATGTTTAATTGATTTTTATGTGGGTTGGTGGTTGAGTGGGGTTGGTGTTTTGTGTGGTAGTGTGGGGGTGGAGGTAGGTGTATAGGGGGGGTGGGGGGTGGGGGTAGTGTGCGTGTGTGTGTGTGTGTGTATGTGTATGGGGCAGTAGTGTGTGTAGTGTGTGTGTGTGTGTGTGTGGGGGGGGGGGGGGGGTAGTGTTTGTGTGTGTGTGGGAGGGGTAGTGTGTGTGTGGGAGGGGTAGTGTGTGTGTGTGTGTGTGTGTGTGTGTGTGGGGGGGGGGGTAGTGTGTGTGTGTGTGTGGGGGGGGGGGGTAGTGTGTGTGTGGGGGGTAGCGTGTGTAGTAGTGTGTGTCTCGCCTACATTGTCACAATATAGTGTGCATTTGGTCTGACTTTATTTTTATTTTTTTTTTGTTATACAGAAAATGCAAAGGTATACTCCAGACCCCTTTAAGGAGGAGGCCTTCCTCTCAACATTTCTTGATCTAGTTGAGTCGCACAGCAATCTTTGGGATTCAAAACACCCCCAATATTCAAGCCGTGCTGCCCGGAAGAAGACACTGGAGACAGTTTTGGCGTTTGTGAAAACCCGACTCCCCCAGGCAGACAATGACTTTGTGAATGCCAAAATTAAGAACCTGCGTAGCGTGTATAGGCGGGAGCAAAGAAAGATCCTAGAGTCCCAAACATCAGGAGCAGCAGCAGGTCAGGTCTATGTACCTAAGCTGTGGTATTATGACAGGCTGCGTTTTCTGGATGACACGTCAGAAGCCAGGCCGTCACTTTCGACTCTTCCGTCTACCCGTCCCTCCACCCTTCCCTCCGCCTCAGGTGAGCCATCCCTGGAAGATCCAGACCCTTCCTTGCTGGACGAAGTTGATGCGCCCAGCTGGAGCCAGGTATATTTTAGTTTCTAAAGTTTGGATTGCTCAAATATTAATGATGTCAAGTTCAATGTTTGAATTGCTTCCAAATCTAGGATTTCATCACAAATTAAATTAGATAGAAGGATACAGTAGTTTACACAAATGTGGCTCAAATCTTGGGTAACTGATGGAAAAATGATGGTGTCAAAATGATAGCCTTTTGTATTTCAAGACAAATGTATTTGCAAGTGAGAACTGTAAAATTGTTAGTGATTGATGATTTCTAAATATAGACATATTTTAGTTATTGATTTCTTTGTTTTTTTTACACAGGATGAGCTCACCCAGGAGGATGCCGGGACCAGTGGTATGGAGGAGGAGGCCGGGACCAGCCACACACAAGAGCTAGCTGGGCCCAGCAGGAGTCGGACTGAAAGCCAGGTCCCTCCCCTCCGCCTAGCCAGCAAAAGGCCCAGGAGGATGAGCCGTACAGAGGAGGAGTCCTTGGCGCTTATACGCCAAGCCACACAAGTTTTGTCAAAACCCCCCAATCCGGAGGAGGCCTATGCCACTTATCTGGCTAGTAAGCTACAAGAAATGGACAAACCACAGCGAAACTTGTGTGAAGCAATCTTTTTTGATGCCATCCAATGGGGTCTGAAGGGTGAGCTCACACCCACCACTAAGCTTTACAACACAGACCCTACTGCTCCTCCTCCTCCTCCTCCTCCTCCTCCTCCTCCTCCTACCACAACTCCACCACCAGAGGCACAGCCTCCAGCGACGCGTGGAGGGAAGGCTAGACGGAAGAGTCGCAAGTGACTGCCTGGCTTCAGTCTGCTCTGAAAGAAGACGCAGGCTGTTGTAGTACCACAGTCTGGGGACATAGATCTCATCTGCTGCTGTTCCTGGTCTTTGGGATTCTAGGACCTGGTTGTGCTCCCTATGTACATGCTACGCAGGTTCGGAATTTTGGTGGCCACTCACTTGATGTGTGCCTGGGGGACAAAAGGCTTCACAAACGTCAAAATTGTCTCCAGTGTTGCCTCCCTCTTGATTTATTTTTGTTCTGAGGAAAAAAAAAAATTTATTATTTAAAAAAAAATCTTGTATGTTTTTTTTATTTTTTATTTTTTTTTTAAATATTTTTTTATAATTTTGGCTTAAAAAACTAAGTTTATTTGTGAGTAGGCAGATACATGTCAAAAGACTCTGGGGGTTATTTACAAAACACACGTTCATGTAAATATGCTAACTTCAAGTGCAATTTTTAAAGCAATAGTATAGTATATATATATATAAATTTTTTGGGGGGGTTTATATATATATTTTTTTTTTTCTTTTTTTTTTTTATAGGGTTTTTTTTTGTTTTTTTAAAATGTAGAATAATTTTTTTTTCTATAATTGGAAGATTAATCATAGGATGAGGATGAATAAAAACATGTGGTATAACTCTGTGTGAATATAAGCAGCAAAGCTACTTCACTTTTCTTGCATTACGAAGAAGAAAAGAACGGGCTATATTAAAAAACCACAAAATTAGCAGCATGACGAATATGCTAGCTTCAATACGAACACTAGTTTTACAAGACCGAGCGCTTCCGCCCTGTCCGCCCTGTAAATTCTTTCTGAGTATGCGCGGAACTTAGTTTGACGAACAAGCCTACACACGAGCGGACTGTCCGCTCAAACAAAGTTTCAGCGGACAGTTTTACGGAAATTCCGAAAAACTTTGTTCGTCAGACTGTCCGCTGAAACTGTCCGCTGAAGCCCACACACGAGCGGACTGTCCGCTGAAACACTGTTCAGCGGACAAAGTTGGGCGAACAGTCCGCCCGTGTGTACGCGGCCTTAGATTTAATTTTCCTGATGGAGCAGGATCTGCAAAGATTTCAGTTGATTTTCCCTAATACAGTCATTATTTTTTTCGGAAATATTGCCGAGATTGTACTGGTTTTCTGTAGGAGATAATAAAGTCCTGAAGAAGATCAGAAAAAGAGTTAGAGCTATTTCCAAATTTTTACCTGCCATTAATGGCTTTGCTTATCGACATTTAGATTTAGAGGGTGGCATTCCGGGTTTTACTGCCAGGATGGAATACATCTGTTGGATGTTGGCATCCACCTTTTTAATCTTGGTTTGTAGAATTGTATCGAAATGGCTGCAGTTTTAGGTTAGGTCGGTTTTTGTTTTTTGCAAAAACAAATACTGGCTTGTGGGGACATTTAATTTTATTTTAATTAATTTGGCACGAGTTCTAATATCTGAGCTTATAGATAGATTTAATTTTACTTGAATATTTATGGTTGAATTAAATAATCTTTGAAATATTTATATTTTATTGCAAACCAATAAAGTGTCGTGGCCATTATTTTTCCAATAAGTTGTTTTGTGTGTTTTTTCTATTTAGGCTGTATTTTTTGGGGATTATTTAATAGTTATTTATAAAATTTCCTATTTTTGGTGTGGGCTGCATGCAATCCCATGTAAAAGGAGGGAACAGCTATTTGGGCCCACCTTCATTGGCTTGCTGCAGACCCGCTTCCTTCCCGCCCAAATTTCATAAATATTTGTGAGGTAATATAATATATATTATGAGGAGAATTTTTTAACCAATTAGAAGACGTGGAAGCTTCTAGAAATCGTAGGACCCCTATAAATATGTGTGTTTGACAGGAATTTTTCACATTTGGTCAAGCCTTGGCAAATAAGTGACTCTCCCTTCCCTCCCTTGTCGCTGTCACTTATGTGGTATGGTCACACTGGATTTCTAGAGGGGACATTTAATTTTATTTTAATTAATTTGGCTCGAGTTCTAATAACTGAGCTTATAGATAGATTTAATTTTACTTGAATATTTATGGTTGAATTAAATAATCTTTGAAATATTAATATTTTATTGCAAACCAATAAAGTGTCGCGGCCATTATTTTTCCAATAAGTTGTTTTGTGTGTTTTTTCTATTTAGGCTGTATTTTTTGGAGATTATTTAATAGTTATTTATAAAATTTCCTATTTTTGGTGTGGGCTGCATGCAAACCCATGTAAAAGGAGGGAACAGCTATTTGGGCCCGCCTTCATTGGCTTGCTGCAGACCTGCCTCCTTTCCGCCCAAATTTCATAAATATTTGTGAGGTAATATAATATATATTATGAGGAGAATTTTTTAACCAATTAGAAGACGTGGAAGCTTCTAGAAATCGTAGGACCCCTATAAACATGTGTGTTTGACAGGAATTTTTCACATTTGGTCAAGCCTTGGCAAATAAGTGACCCTCCCTTCCCTCCCTTGTCGCTGTCCCTTATGTGGTATGGTCACACTGGATTTCTAGAGGGGACATTTAATTTTATTTGAATTAATTTGGCTCGAGTTCTAATAACTGAGCTTATAGATAGATTTCATTTTACTTGAATATTTATGGTTGAATTAAATAATTTTTGAAATATTTATATTTTATTGCAAACCATTAAAGTGCTGTGGCCATTATTTTGCCAATAAGTTGTTTCATGTGTTTTTTCTATTTAGGTTGTATTTTTTGAGGATTATTTAATAGTTATTTATAAAATGTCCTATTTTTGGTGTGGGCAGCATGCAATCCCATATACAGTTATTTACAATAACAATATATAAACTTCAAGGCATCAATCACACATATCAAAATTGTGTAATTTTATCTATGTGTGGTGCATTTTGTGAACAACATACATAGAGAGGTATTAAATTTAAAAATACACCACACCGCCGCATTTTTAAGGCAATAGTTCTCTATGTATGCTGTTCATATTAGGCACTATACGATTATAATGTATTATTAGTACTATTTTTATTTACATAAATAATAGTACTGAATAAAACTCTTGCATTTTAATATTCCAAATAGATTTTATTATTTATGTACCTAAAAAGTCCCACTTTTTCCTAATTATTTTTTTTTGTTGAGAATAGCTTCATGTTATTCTCTACTACTGTATTAAATTACCCCCAAATATTACTTTACAGAAATTATGGAACATCTACCAATGTCGTTATTGGGCCAGATGGGAAATATTAGCTTTTACTATCATAATCTAACCAGATTTACAGCACCCTCAACATAAATCTGTAATATGCAACTGCATGCAATTTTTAGAGAAATAATATCACTTTGCATCCCAAAGGGGGCATTCTTTTTCCGTTTTTAATGAGTATTTCACTTTGCTGGGACTTGAGAACAGTGCCATGTGAGGGAAATATACAGTAAATATAAGGAGGAAGAAAATGTTGTCCAATTAAGTTCACTATAAACAGTGTTCACTTCAATCATCCAATCATATACTAGGCAAAATCCTATGGGTTTTTTTAGTTTGTATTTTAAATGCGTTTGCACATGATTAGGTATTCAAAGTCAATTTATTTTATTCTATATTTCTCTGGTAAATTACCCCCCAAAATTACTTTACAGAATCTACCAGGGTTGTTATTGGGCCAGAAGGGAAACATTAGCATGTTATATGCTCATGGGACTTATAGCACAGCCAACATAAATCTGTATTATGCAACTGCGTGCAATTTTTTTGCATGTACATTTAACTTTGCATCCCATTTGGGGGGGTTGGTGTCTCTGTTTATAATGAGTATTTACTGTCAAAAATGTATAAAGAACCTTTTAGAAGTAAATCATTTGTTTACATAAATTCCCATTGGGGAAAATGGTTGTCAAGTCTTTATTTTACAATTTGCACATTATGCTAAAGAAAGCTATTCTTTTTTTTTAACAAACTCCATAAATATTCTCTGCACTTTGGTATGATAAACATAACATTCAAAATAAGATGTCATGAAAATGAATCTATCATTATCTTTTTCAGAATGCACAGCTACAACTTGCCTGTCCTATTAGCTCAGTGGTTTGCAAATGTCCTCAGGACCCACTAACAGGCCAGATTTGCAACATAACTGAAATACATCACAGGTGATATCATCATTTGCTGCTCAGTGAAGGCAGCATTCTAGTCTGCATTTCCCCAAGGTAATACATAAAACCTGGCCTGTTAGTGGATCCTGAGGACAGAAGTTGAGAACTGGATAGCGTGATATTTGCATACCTTTACATTTTATTGTATTTAGTGTATTAATGCAGAAATAGGCATACCTGGGCAGATTTTGTTTTTTCGTTTTTTTAATCCTTTAAGTAAATAGAGAGGAGGGGAAAGGTGGGAAGCTGAGCATATGCGTCAAGGAAGGAGTTATATATATATATTGCTTTTCTCTGCACAGACAAAACTCAGGTTTGCTTTGATGCTGCACTCCAGGCAGATAAAAAAAAATGCAGTGATTATTCTTAAAATCCAAAACTGCAAAACAAAATCTTAACCTGCGTTCACACATATGCGAACACAGACATAGTATGTGATTTGCACCGCATTGCTGTGGTGATCACATGTGATGTCTGTGCAATGCGAATTCTGCCATACAGTTGTATGGCTGAACTTGCATCTGCTTTGCCCAAGAAAAGGTGCAGGTACCTTATTTTTTTTTCACTGGACTTGGATCGCATGGATGTTAATTTATGTCTGAATTCACAGTTAGCAATGTGATCTGCGAATCAATCGGGGGGTGTCATTAACATTGTATTGACACCTGCAGTGGTTCGCAGCAGGCAGTTTGAATAGAGTTGCCACCGCACTAAACCGAACACATAATAATTAAACAGGTTCTGTGGCTTATTAAGGTGGTAATTAAACTCACTTTGTGCCGTATCTGCATTCAATTAGCCTCAGAACCTGTGTAATTCATATATGTTCAGGTATAAAGGGATGAGTTGACAACCCTAAGTGTTAACTGCCTACGAGGGAGATGTGATGCGGGAACTGACACTGGAATTGCGCTTGTTCTCGCATCGCTATAGTGTGAACCCAGGGTAAATGTAAAGGTAAACTCTGTGTCTACAGGCAACAGTGCTGGTCGTGGACGTGGTGCATCCTCAGCAACTTGTCCTTTTTTTCAGCAGCTGGCCGTGTTGATCCACAACATGCAGAAGAGTTGGTAGAGTGGATAACTAAGCCCTCCTCATCCTCCTCATCCTCTGTCACCCAGGCTCAGAGTAGTTTGCCTGCCAATGCAGCTGCCAATGTGGCCTATTTCATTGGCTCAATGTCATCAGTCCTTCTCTAGCCAAACCATCATGCATGGAGGAGTCCCCGGAACTGTTCGACCACAGTGTCAGGTACATGCTGCAGGAGGATGCTCAGCATTTTGAAGGCTCTGATGATGGTACCCAGGTTGAGGAAGGCAGTAACATGAGCCCAGGTAGAGGGGGTGCCCAAGAAGGAAAAGAAACCGGAAGTCATGTTCCCCCAGCTGCAGCATACTGCCAGGTTTGCTCCAGTGATGAAGAGGGAGGGGATGATGAGGTCACTGACTCTATGTGGGTACCTGATAGAAGAGAGGAGGATGAGGCACATCTCCAATGATGCTGGATGCCCTCCAGGGCCCAGCTTAAGGGCAGCCACCTGACTGTATCACACTGCTGAGCTCCTCATATGCATGGAGCTGCTGACTCCACATGTATTTTGAAAAGATCTTTGGTGTGGGCCTTTTTTGATATGTGTGCAGCAGATCACACCATTGCTTTTTGCAACATATGTCTGAAGCATATCAAACATGGCCAAAACAGCAGTCTCTTGGGCACCACATGCTTGACCAGACATATGTCGACCTCCCATGCAGTCCGCTGGCAACAATACTTAAAAGACCCGCACCAAAGAACAAGGTGGACCTTTCCTTGCGCCTCATCAGCTGGGATCTCCAACCCCACTATACCTTCAGTCCTCTCAGAAACCTGCACTGAGAGGAATGAAGGTGTAGAATTAGGTGTGCCAAGTACTTGCGGGCAATCTGCTATCGCTACACCAACATCCGATTGTAGCAGGAAAAATTCCCTACTAAACGAATGCTAATCCATCGAAAGAGATTCGGTCCCAGTCATCCACATGCTCAGCGGCTGAATGCTAACTTGGCTAAATTGCTAGCACTCCAACTGCTTCCTTGTCAGCTGGTAGACTCTGCCCCCTTTTGTGAATTTGTGGAATGTGCAGTACCTCAGTGGCAGGTTCCCAAACGCCATTTCTTTTCTTGGAAGGCCATTCCACCTCTCTACTGGCATGAGGAAGGCAATGTCTTGGCCTCGTTGGACAGGGCGGTCAGCGGTAAGGTGCATATTACCGCTGACTCATGGTCCAGCAGGCATGGAAAGGGACATTACCTTTCTTTCACGGCGCACTGGGTAACTCTGCTGCCAGCTGGGAAGGATGCAGGACAGGGTGCAGTATTATTGGAGCTTGTTCCGCCACCATGAATCCAAAACGCTAGCAGTGGTGATTCTGCCAAACCTCTCTCCTCCACCCTTTCCTCCTCTTCTTCCTCTATGGCCTCTTCTTCTGCAGATTTGTCCTCAGAACCAGCGGTGCCCCGTAGGCATTCAAGGGACTACGCAAGAACTCAGGCAAAAAGATGCCATGTGGTGCTTGAGCTGGTCTGCTTATGGGATAGGAGCCACACTGGGGCAGAGATTCTGTCAGCTCTGCAGGGGCAGACTTAGAGGTGGTTGATGCCACACTAGCTTCAGACAGGAATGGTGGTTTGCGACAATGACACCAACTTCCTCTCCGCCCTCCGAAAGGGACATTTGACCCATGTTTCCTGTTTGGCTCAAGTCCTTAATTTGATGATGCAGCGTTTCTTGTGCAGGTGCCCGGGCTTACAGGATCTCCGGAGGCAGGCCAGGAAAGTCTGTGGGCATTTCTCCTGGTGATTTAATGCTACTGCTCAGTTGGCTGACCTTCAAAAGGAATGTAACCTGCCCAAGAACCGCCTCCATGACATGCCTACCAGGTGGAACTCAATGTTGGCAATGCTGCAGTGGCTGCACATGCAGCAGAGGGCCATCAATGAGTACCTGTGTGAGTATGGCACTACGTGAGGGTCAGGGGAGCTTGACTTTTTTTCGCCACGCCAGTGGCTACTGATCAAGAATGCACACACTCTCCTGTCACCATTTGAGGAGGACATAAGGATGGTGAGCAGTGACAGTGTATGCATCAGTGATACTGTCCCTCTTGTCTTCCTGTTGGAGCAAACTCTTTGTGGAATAATGGACAGGGCACTTGAGGCAGAACAGAGGAAGGAAGAGGAAGACTTCCTTACTTCTCAAGGCCCCCTTTATCCAGACAGTATTCCTGTGGGTCCGCCGATGGAGGAAGAGCCTAGCACTCAGCAGCAGTCTTCAAGGGATCATTTTCAGTCCCCTGAAACCCATGGACTTGTACGTGGTTGGGAGAAGGTGGCTGTGGATCATGTAATCCATGGGTCTTAAAACTATGGCCCTCCAGTTGTTCAGCAACTACAATTCCCATCATGCCTAGTCATGTCTGCAAATGTCAGAGTTTTACAATGCCTCATGGGATGTGTAGTTTTGCAACAGCTGGAGGGCCGTAGTTTGAGGATTCCTGATCTAATCCTTAGTGACCCAGAGGACTCCAGATTGAATGCCTCAGCAAACCTTCGCTGCATGGCCTCTCTGATCCTGCAAAGCCTGCGACAGGACTCTCCGATCTGTGGTATCAAGGAGAGGGATCATTACTGGCTGGCAACCTTTCCTGATCCATGTTACAAGGGTAAGATTGCAGAACTTATCCAACCTTCGCAGAGGGAGCAGAGGATTAAACATCTTTGGGATGCCTTGCAGAAAGGTCTGTGAAATGTGTTTCCACAGCCTGGGAGGTTACAATTCCCTGGTCCTCCTGGTCAACGTGTTGCTGAGGCTTCGGTCAGTCACAGAAGGAGCGGTGGAGAAGGTGGCCGTCTTACCAATGCATTCAGACAATTCTGTAGTCCGCAGCCCCAATGTCTGGTTCCAGCAATCATCAGCCGGTTCTGATTTACATGGTGCAGGAATACCTAGGGGCAAGATCAGACTTGGAGACCTTTCCAACTGAAAATCCACTGGGTTACTGGGTCTTGAGGATGGATCACTGGGCAGAGCTTGCACAATATGCAATTGAGCTACTGGCCTGTCCTGCATCCAGCGTTCTTTCTAAACGCACATTCAGTGCTGCTGGAGGCTTTATAACCGATCACAGAGTGTGCCTGTCCACGGACTCAGTTGATCGGCTCACCTTCATAAAAATGAATCAGTCTTGGATCACTAGCTACCAAGCACCTGATGCTGATGTAACTGATCAATTTTTCAATGAATGTGAGATCCCTTGAAGACTGCCTATGCTAAGTGATTATCCTGTTATGCTGAGTGACTATCCTATTCCTCCTCAATGTTCATGTTGATATCTTCTAAGAACATTTTTGTTTCAGGGCGCCGCCACCAGTGCCTAAGGCCCAATTTTTCTGCCTCTGTTTAACAGGGGCATATAATTATAATTTTTGCTGTAATATTTTGCAGCAGGGCTCGTTCTTGCACTCAACAACAGAATCTGTGAGGGGTTACAGTGTTGTGGCACCACCACCACTGCCTAATACTCAATTTTTCTGCCCCTGTTTAACCACTTGCTGACCGCTGTCGGCAAATATACGTTGGCAGAAGGGCACGGCTGGGCAAAGTGTACACGCGCCCCCGGGACCCATGGACTCGATCGCCGTGGGGATACCCACAATCGTTTCACTGAGCTGAAGAACGGGGAGATGCAAAGCATCTCCCCATTCTGCCTAATGACAGAACACTGATCATCTGCTCCCTGTCATCGGGAGCAGCAATCAGTGTCATGTCGCGCACAGCCCATCCTCCAGACAGTTAGAAACACTCCCTAGGACACAATTAACCCCTCCCCGCCCCCTAGTGGTTAACCCTTTCACTGCCAGTGAAATTTTTACAGTAATCAATGCAATTTTATAGCATTGATCGCTGTATTAATGCCAATGGTCCCAAAAATGTGTCAAAATTGTCCAATGTGCCCGCCATAATGTCGCAGTCACGATAAAAAACGCTGATCACCACCATTACTAGTAAAAAAAAAATATGAATAAAAATGCCATAAAACTGTCCCCTATTTTGTAGACACTATAACTTTTGCACAAACCAATCAATAAACGATTATTGAGATTTGTTTTTTAACCAAAAATATGTAGAAGAATACGTATCGGCCTAAACTGAGGAAAAAAATGTTTTTTTATATATTTTTGGGGATATTTATTATAGCAAAAAGTAAAAAATAATGTGTTTTTTTCAAAATTGTCACTCTTTTTTAAAATTTTTTGTTTATAGCGCAAAAAATAAAACCTGCAGAGGTGATCAAATTCCACCAAAAGAAAGAGGAGCTCTGCCTTTGCCTTAGTTAACATCACAGAAACTGAGACGCTCTCCTGCAATCCTGTTCAAGACTTGCTTTGCTGACATCCCTTCTGGCTCCAGATCCTGTTTGATGTTCCACTACATTGATCCCTGACTTCTGGCTTGGCTGACTATCCATTACGGTTACTGAACTCTGGCTATATTTTTACTATGTTTGTTCTTTTTACTTTTATTATTAAACAAGTGTGACTTAACTGTACTTCTATCTGTTTCATGGTTTCTGACAGTAGGCGAAAGCCAAGAATTCAGAAGATGTAGTCAATCCACTTGTTGGTAATATTTTTTCCAGATTGGATGAAGTGGACCACCGCATGGATCAGTTCGCCATGGTATTACAAATGCTCCTGAGTCGCACGGCTCACCTGGAATCAACCTATGTTGCAGGCCGACCCTGCTGCTGCTCCAGTCTCTGTGCAGGCACCCGCCTTGAGTATTACATCTATAAGAGGTCTGGTTCCGCTCCACTTCCTCAGCAATTTGGGGGTGATCCAGTCCAATGCAGAGGGTTTCTCAACCAGGTTGAGATATACTTTGAGATCCTGCCCCAGGCATTTCCCATGGACAGCAGCAAAGTAGGTTTCGTGATATCTTTGCTTTCTGAGAGAGCCTTGGTCTGGGCAAATCCTCTAAGGGAGACGCAAAAACATGTTGTCTTGAGATATCCTGAGTTTGTGGCTTTGTTTAAAATGGTATTTGATGTTCCCACATGCTCCGCTTCTGCTGTCAAGTGCCTCATGTCCATCGAACAGAGTATGAGAACTGTTGTCGACTACACCATTGAATTCCATACTCTGGCAGCAGAGGTTGCGTGGAAAAATGAGGCCCTTTTCTTTTGGCTGCTTTTTCTCATGGTTTCTCGGAGACCATCAAGGATGAGATAGCAGCCCGAGATATACCCACTAAACTGGAGAAGTTGATCACGTTTGCCATCCTCATTGACTTCAGACTCAGAGAAAGAGTCTCTTTTAAGGAGCGCTTGTGGAAGACTCCTGTACGTTTGTCTCTGAGCTTTGGAGTCCCACCCATGCCTCCCTCACCTCCCATGCCTCCTGGTACTGAGTCGTTCAGTGAAGGTGAACCCATGCACTTGGGCTTCACACGTCTCTCTGAGGACGAGAGAACCTTTATGCCATGTACAAACGACCGGACTTTTAGATGAACTAGATCTGACGGTCTTCCCGACGGACGTTCGTCTGAGTTCCGACGACTTTCCGAATGAACGGACTTGGCCACACACAAGCATGCCAAAGTCTGATGGATTTGAATGTGATGACGTACGACTGGACTAGAATAAGGAAGTTCATAGCCAGTAGCCAATAGCTGCCCTAGCGTCAGTTTGCGTCTGTCGGACTAGCATACAGACGAACTGATTTTTTGACCAGACTCGAGTCCGTCGGAAAGATTTGAAATGTGTTTTATTTCTAGGTCCATCAGACTTTTGGGGAAAAAAAAGTCAGCTGGAGCCCATACACGATCGTAATATCCAACGGATTCATTCCATAGGACCTAGTCCGTCAAAGTCTGGTCATGTGTACGCAGCATTAGGAGGAGGTAGAGATTGTGCCTTTATTGTGGCCAGGCAGGTCACTTTTTGAAGTCTTGTCCTACCCATCCATGGAACACCCGAACCTCGAGGTCCTGTCACAGACAGACCTTAGGTGGCATTGTTTCATCTCCAGTTATCCAGGATAAAAAGTGGGGGGAAAACACTGCGCTATGCTAGACCAGCACAAAAAAGTGAAAAAACAGCTGCCAACACTTCAAACAAACAAAGTTCAACAAATATAAAACAACAAATAGTGTAGCGCTAAATTGAATAACAAATCTATGTAAAAAGATAATACAATCATAAAAAACTAAATATTAATATATAAACAATCGTGAATATTGAAAACACGTGAAACACGGTAGATCAAGTCCTCTTAAATGAAACTAGTGCACAAGTATTGTGATAAATCTTCTTCGAAAGGAATAGAAGTTTCACTGATCAAGTGCAACCAGATGTATCAACTTGTCTGAAGTGATCTAAAGGGTAGGTAGAATACTCTTACCAGAGAAGGTGGACTCGCCAGTCTTACGACAGTTGAGTCAAAAAACGCTTGGGATCCAAACATGGAACCAAATGATGGATTGAAGATAGTCAGACCGGGTGCTGGGAAGACTCCAAACGATGAAAGCCCATGGAGGACGTCTCTTGGAATGTTCCTCAGGTTGTCCGGATCAGGTGTGGCCCAGTTTGGGTTCCAGCCCCAAATATAGGAGGGGGTTCACAAAAATATAATAAAGAAAAAAGAAAGCTCCAAATGGTGCAGGTCAAAAAATAACCATTAGGTTTTATTTAAAAGGTCATAAAAATGGACAAAAATTATGACAAGTGATCACAGAAAACAGGATAAAAGCAATGTGGGGTGCCAGATGCAAGCCACCTTCCCTGGTAAGAGTATTCTACCTACCCTTTAGATCATTTCAGACAAGTTGATACATCTGGTTGCACTTGATCAGTGAAACTTCTATTCCTTTCGAAGAAGATTTATCACAATACTTGTGCACTAGTTTCATTTAAGAGGACTTGATCTACCGTGTTTCACGTGTTTTCAATATTCACGATTGTTTATATATTAATATTTAGTTTTTTATGATTGTATTATCTTTTTACATAGATTTGTTATTCAATTTAGCGCTACACTATTTGTTGTTTTATATCCAGGATAAGCCCCTGGTTCCGGTTACTCTTTCTTGGGTTGAGCCGTCCATCGGGATACAGGCTGTAATCGACTCTGGGGCTGCAGGCCTGTTCATTGATGCTGCCTTTGTATCAAAGCACTCGATTCTGCTGCAGCTGCATGACACTCCGCTTGCCATTGAGGCTCTTGATAGGAGACCTCTACAGCCTCCCCATGTGACTTATGAGATGGTTCCATTGTCCATGGCCGTAGGGGCTCTTCACCATGAGATAATCTGGTGATTGGTTATCCTTGGTTACAGAGGCACAACCCCTCTTTTGATTGGCTCCATGCAGAGGTTCCCCCCTGGTCACCACAATGCAGCGAAACATGCTTCCAGAAGGTAGCCAAGGTTCTATGCACCTCTTCACTCTCCTCCTGGCCGGAGGAGTACCAAAATTTTAGCGATGTCTTTGACAAAGGTCAAGCCGGTATTTACCCCCACACCAGCCGTATGATTGCACAATTGAACTTCAACCTGGTGCCATACCCCTCGTGGCCGGGTTTACCATTTGTCAGTCTTGGAGGATAAGGCCATGGAGAAGTATGTTGCAGACTTGCTTTCTTGAGGTTTCATCCGCAAATCCTCGTCTCCTGCTGGTGCAGGTTTCTTCTTTGTGAAGAATAAGAGTGGTGAACCTGGGACCTTGTATTGATTAGAGGGGTCTCAATAGCTTCACTATTAACCACTTTCAGACCGGACCATTTTGCTGGTAAATGACCAGAGGTCTTTTTACACTTTGGCACTGCGCTGCTTTAACTGGTAATTGCGCGGTCATGCAATGTTGTACCCAAACAAAATTTGCGTCCTTTTCTTCCCACAAATAGAGCTTTCTTTTGATGGTATTTGATTGCCTCTGCGATTTTTATTTTTTGCGATATAAACGTAAAAAGACCGCAAATTTTGAAAAAAAATGATATTTTCTACTTTTTGTTATTAGAAAAATCCAATAAACTCAATTTTAGTCATACATTTAGGCCAAAATGTATTCAGCCACATGTCTTTGGTAAAAAAAAAGTCAATAATTGTATATTTATTGGTTTGCGCAAAAGTTGTCACATCTACAAACTAAGGTACGTTTTCTGGAATTTACGCAGCTTTTAGTTTACGACTGCCTATCTCATTTCTTGAGGTGCTAAAATGGCAGGGCAGTACAAAACCCCCCCAAATGACCCCATTTTGGAAAGTAGACCCCCTAAGGAAATTGATAAGAGGCATGTTGAGCCCATTGAATATTTTATTTTTTTGCCTCAAGCGATTGAATAATGACAAAAAAAAATTTTTTTTTTTTTTTTTACACAAAGTTGTCACTAAATGATATATTGCTCACACATGCTATGGGCGTATGTGAAATGACACCCCAAAATAAATTCTGCTGCTTCTCCTGAGTACGGGGATACCACATATGTGGGACTTTTTGGGAGCCTAGCCGCGTACGGGGCCCCGAAAACCAAGCACCGCCTTCAGGCTTTCTAAGGGCGTAAATTTTTGAGTTCACTTCTCACTACCTATCACAGTTTTGAAGGCCATAAAATGCCAAGATGGCACAAAACCCCCACAAATGACCCCATTTTAGAAAGTAGACACCCCAAGCTATTTGCTGAGAGGCATGTTGAGTTCATGGAATATTTTATATTTTGCCACAAGTTGCGGGAAAATTACAAACTTTTTTTTTTTTTTTTTTTTTTTCACAAAGTTGTCACTAAATGATATATTGCTCACACATGCCATGGGCATATGTGAAATGACACCCCAAAATAAATTCTGCTGCTTCTCCTGAGTACGGGGATACCACATATGTGGGACTTTTTGGGAGCCTAGCCGCGTACGGGGCCCCGAAAACCAAGCACCGCCTTCAGGCTTTCTAAGGGCGTAAATTTTTGAGTTCACTTCTCACTACCTATTACAGTTTTGAAGGCCATAAAATGCCAAGATGGCACAAAACCCCCACAAATGACCCCATTTTAGAAAGTAGACACCCCAAGCTATTTGCTGAGAGGCATGTTGAGTCCATGGAATATTTTATATTTTGCCACAAGTTGCGGGAAAATTACAAACTTTTTTTTTTTTTTTTTTTTTTCACAAAGTTGTCACTAAATGATATATTGCTCACGCATGCCATGGGCATATGTGAAATGACACCCCAAAATAAATTCTGCTGCTTCTCCTGAGTACGGGGATACCACATATGTGGGACTTTTTGGGAGCCTAGCCGCGTACGGGGCCCCGAAAACCAAGCACCGCCTTCAGGCTTTCTAAGGGCGTTACAGTTTTGAAGGCCATAAAATGCCAAGATGGCACAAACCCCCCCCAAATGACCCCATTTTGGAAAGTAGACACCCCTAAATTTAGGGGTACACTAGTGAGACTAGGTAATAAATGGCGGGTGCCCTGAAACTATAAAAAAATAACTAACCAACCAGCGTCACCTGTAACAGTTATATGGTGATCACTGGTGAAAGGGTTAACTAGGGGGCAATCAGGGGGCTTTATGCGGTAGTATATGGGGGTCCCTGGCGCTATAAAAAGCTGCGGCGAACCTAAATACCTACCTGCCTAACTAGCGTCACCTGTGACACTAATACAGCGATCAGAAAAATGATCGCTTATTAGGCTGGGTTCACACTGGAGCGATGCGGGAACGCCACGAATGCGCGGCGGGTTCCCGCATCGCATGCCTCCCGGCGGCAGTTCACACTGCCCTATGCGAACTGCTGGGAGTGTCAGTGAAATGTTACTGACACCCCCAGATCAGTTCGCATATCGCAGTGCGATCTGCAAACTCGGATCGCATGGTGTGAACACCCATGCGATCCGATTCTGCTGCGGGCCAAAAAAAGGGTCCCGTGCGAATTTGCGGCGGGTGCGGCGGGTGCGGCGGGTGCGGCGAATGGCTGAACTCGAATCGCACAGAGATCGGATGTGATTTGCACTGCAGTGCGGTGCGAATCACATCCGTTCTCAAACCGCTGCAATGTGAACCCAGCCTTAGTGACACTGGCGACGGGGGGTGATCACGGGGTTAAACCTTTATTGGGGGGGTTAGGGGGGTACCTTAGAACTAAAGGGGGCTAACCCTAACTGCCCTAACAGTTATTAGTCACAAATGACACCCGCCGGGTGATCAGGGGGTTAAACCTTTATTAGGTAATAAATGGCAGGTGCCCTGAAACTATAAAAAAATAACTAACCAACCAGCGTCACCTGTAACAGTTATATGGTGATCACAGGTGAAAGGGTTAACTAGGGGGCAATCAGGGGGCTTTATGCGGTAGTATATGGGGGTCCCTGGCGCTATAAAAAGCTGCGGCGAACCTAAATACCTAGCTGCCTAACTAGCGTCACCTGTGACACTAATACGGCGATCAGAAAAATGATCGCTTATTAGGCTGGGTTCACACTGGAGCGATGCGGAAACGCCGCGAATCCGCGGCGGGTTCCCGCATCGCATGCCTCCCGGCGGCAGTTCACACTGCCCTATGCGAACTGCTGGGAGTGTCAGTGAAATGTTACTGACACCCCCAGATCAGTTCGCATATCGCAGTGCGATCTGCAAACTCGGATCGCATGGTGTGAACACCCATGCGATCCGATTCTGCTGCGGGCCAAAAAAAGGGTCCCGTGCGAATTTGCGGCGGGTGCGGCGGGTGTGGCGGGTGCGGCGGGTGCGGCGAATGGCTGAACTCGAATCGCACAGAGATCGGATGTGATTTGCACTGCAGTGCGGTGCGAATCACATTCGTTCTCATAAACCGCTGCAATGTGAACCCAGCCTTAGTGACACTGGCGACGGGGGGTGATCACGGGGTTAAACCTTTATTGGGGGGGGTTAGGGGGGCACATTAGAACTAAAGGGGGCTAACTCTAACTGCCCTAACAGTTATTACAGTCACAAATGACACCAATGCAAAAAAAAAAAAAAAAAAATGACATTGGTGTCACTGTGACTGGGGGGCAGGGGTAATTGGGGGGGTGATCGGGGGGTAAAGGGGGGGTGTGAGTGTGCCTGGCATGTTCTACTGTGTGTGTAGAGTGTTGGTGCAACTCACCGATCCGCTCTCCTCCGTGTCGGAACGAAAACTACCGACACGGAGGAGAGAATACATCACTTCCTCTCCTGTGTTTACATTACAGGAGAGGAAGTGATGTCACCGGGGATTTCCATTCGTCGAGAGCGATCGCGAGGGGGTGGCCATGAATGAATGGCCGCCCCCTCATCCCGGATCGCTCTCGACGGAATGCCGACCGCCGCAGGCACCGGGGGGGGGCCCGATCGGGCCCCCCACCCGCGGGCAGGCAGGGACTTATATATACGCCCATATGCCTGCCCGTGCCATTCTGCCGACGTATATCGTCGTGCGGCGGTCGGCAAGTGGTTAAGAATGCCTATCTGATGCCATTGATAACGAAATTATTTGACCGCCTCAAGGGAGCAACGTTTTTTTTTTCAGCTTGATTTGAGAGGGGCATACAATCTTGTGAGGATTAAGGAGGGCGACGAGTGGAAAACTGTGTTTAATACCAGAACAGGCCATTATGAGTACCTCATAATTCCGTTTTGGCCTTTGTAACGCCCGGCAGTTTTCCAGGAATTTATTAACGATGTCCTCCAAGATTCGTTGCAGTTATGTGTGGTGGTTTATCGTGATGATATCCTCATATTTTCCAAGTCCCTGGAGAGCCACCACACAGATGTCTGTTGTGTGCTTCAGAAACTAAGAGAGAACAATATCTATTGTAAACTGGAGAAATGCAAGTTCCATTGTGAAGAGGGTAAATTCCTTGGTTATGTAATTTCCACTGCTGGTTTTTTGATGGACCCAGAGAAACTTTTGGCAGTTCTACAGTGGCCCGACCCATGGGTTTATGTCCTCTGCAGCGTTTCCTGGGCTTTGCCAACAATTATCGGAAGTTTATTCATAACTTCTCGTCTCTGGTCAAGCACCTGACTGATATTACCAGAAAGGACGTTAAACCACGGACTTGGTCTCCGGAGTCCATTAAAGCCTTTGAGAGTCTCAAGGCTGCCTTTGTTTCTGCTCCTGTGTTGGCACATCCTGATCCTACATTACCTTTTATCCTTGAGCTTGATGCTTCTGAGACTGGTGTTGGCACCCTTTTGTCTCAACGTCCTACCTCTGAGCATGCTATGCATCCTTGTGGCTACTTTTCCAAGAAATTGTCATCTCCTTGAAGGTACCACTGTTCCAGTTCTCATTCTTACTGACCAAAAAAAATCTCACATTCTTGTCTGAGGCTAAATGCCTCTCTCCTAGAGGGACACGATGGGCTTATTTCTTGTCACGTTTCAATAACATTGTCTCATTCTAAAAATGTAAGAGCTGACACCTTGTCACGACAATTTTCCTCCTCTTCCAAGTTGGAGTAGGTTCCGGTTCCTGTGACTCCTCCTGATTGTATTCTGGCTATAGTTCGCACAAGTCTCACTTCTCCTTTGGGTGACAAAATTCTTGCTGCTCAGGTCCATGCTCCTCCTGAGAAACCTTGTGACTGCTACTTTGTCCCAGAGAGTCTCTGTACTGTCGTGCTCCAGACTTACCCTTCTGCCAAGGCTGCTGGCCACCCTGTGAAGAATCAACTCTTTTGGGCCATTTCCCAACAATTCTGGTGACCTAGTCTATGTGCTGATGTAATCACCTTCGTAACTGCCTGTTTTGTGTGTGCTCAGAGTAAGACTCAACAAAACCTTCCAGTGGGCCTCCTACAACACGTACCCAATTGAGAGAGGTCCTGGACCCATCTATGGAATTCTTTGTGGAGTTACTCAACTCCCAGGGCAACACAGTTATCCTTATGCCCTGTACACATGGTCAGATTTTCCGACTGAAAAGGTCCGATTGGATTATGTTGTTGGAATATCCGATCGTGTATGGGCTCTAACGGACTTTTTCCATCGGAAATCCTGATGGAAAAAGTTTGATAGCTGGATCTAAAATTTTACGACAACAAAATCCGATCTGACTTTTTCCTATCGTTTGTAGAGAATTCCAATGGACAAAGTGCCACGCATGCTCAGATTAAATCAGAAGACCAAAGCTATTGGCTATTAGCCTCTACATAGTCCCGTCGTGTGCAATGAACGTCACCACATTCCGAATGATCGGATTTTCCGACAAATTTGTCCGTGTGTATGCAAGACAAATTTGGCACAAAATCCGTCGGAAAAAATCTGATGGATTTTGTTGTTGGAATGTCCGACCGTGTGTACAAGGCATTATGGTGGTTGAACGGTTCTCAAAGATGCGTCATTGTATTCCACTTAAGTAGTTGCCCACTTCTAAGGAACTGGCTTCCACTTTTGTTTGGGAGATCTTTCGCTTACATAGGCTACCCAAGGTGATTGTCTCGGATGGGGTAGTCAGTTTGTGTTCCGGTTCTGGTGAGTCGTTTGTGCACAGTTGGGAATTCAGCTTGCTTTCTCCTCTGCGTATCACCTACAGTCTAATCGGGCCGCAGAACGAGCCAATCGGTCCTTGGAGCAATTCCTACATTGCTATATTTCTGACCATTATAACAACTGGTCAAACCTATTACCATGGGCAGAGTTTGAATTCTGCTTCCCGATTGTACCCATTTATGGGAAATTATGGTTTCCAACCTTCCATGTTGCCTGACTCGTTTGTTTTGGAGATAATTCCTGCGTAGAGGAGCATCTCTGTGGTCTTTGCTCCACTTGGGCATAAGTCCAGGAGGCTTTGCGACCTGCTAATGATAGGTACCGACTCCATGCTGATCGCAGACGCCTGCCTGCGCCTTCCTACCAGGTTGGGGACAGGGTTTGGCTGTCATCTCGCAACCTCCGACTTTGTGTTCCCTCACTGAAGTTCGTACCTCGGTTTATTGGGCCTTTCAGTATTCTTCGCAGGATTAACCCAGTGGCTTACGCATTAGACCTTCCTTCTAATATGCATATTTGGAATGTATTTCATGTCTCCTTATTAAAACCTTTGGTCTGTAACCGCTTTACCACCTCAGTGCCACGTCCTCACCCTTTACAGGTTGAGAACTATGAGGAGTATGAAGTACAGTCCATTTTTTACTCCCGTAGGTTCCGTGGGCGCATACAGTACCGGGAAAGGGTACAGTCCGGAGGAAAGCTCTTGAGTCTCATGCTCGATGTACACGCCCCTGTCCTCCTCTGTGATTTCCATAGTCATTTTCCTCTCAAGCCTGGTAGTTCTCCAAGGGGGAGGGGTCATTGAGGAGGGGGTACTGAGGAGGGGATACTGTCAGGGCTGGGCTCAGCCCTTCCTTCTCTGAGCTGACTGCTCAGCTGTCGGCTAATTGCCATCTCCTATCTCTCCACAGTTACTTAGCTGTTGATGATATCCTGCTCGTCAGTCTTGCCTACTTAAGCCGTCCAGTCCAGAGGAGCTCTGCCTTTGCCTGCGATGCTGTTCAAGACTTGCTTTGCTGACATCCCTTCTGGCTACAGATCCTGCTTGCTGTTCCACTACATTGATCCCTGACTTCTGACTTGGCTGACTATCCATCCATTCGGTTACTGAACTCTGGCTATGTTTTTACTACATTTGTTCTTTTTACTTTTATTATTAAACAAGTGTGATTTAATTGTACTTCTGTCTCGGCCTGATTTAATGGTTTCTGCCAACTAGCTGCGCAGCCCCTAAAACTCCTCGCCCCCCCCAACACCCCCCCCCCAGCCCCTGTTGCTACAGCGGGCCAAGATTGGGATCTTCTTCCGCACCCGCTGTCACGATTAAGAAAAAATGCGGCCATGCGGGACTCTCCCCACCCATCCACGTCCATCATTCACAGAGTTCTAAGAATGGGAGAACTACAAATACCATTAGTCATTACGGTTGATGGATTGTAGTTCTCTAGAATCCTTCCTGTCATTCAGTAACTGTTTGATTGTAACTGTCTGATTGTATGAGGTATGGGTGGACAGCTACACTGACAGCTTGCAGGAGCCTTGCATTGTACCCCTGATCTGCTGATCACAGGTGCAATGCTTCACAGACTCCTAATAAAAAAATAATAAATAATGCACAATTTTCTACCTGCAAAAAAGATAAGCATTTATTATTTTTTCAAAAAAAGTGAACTTATTCTTTAAAATCATTCATTCTTACTATAAGCTGTTAAAAGACCCAGAGTTGTTACATCTTAGGTTGTATTAGCTTTCACATATTCAAGTATATCACATATATGAATATGTTTTAAATATAAAACACATACTTTTGATTCAAAATATGTACTGTATATTGTATTATGTGATTTACCATAAAGGGGTGATTTACCATGCTGGGTCAAGTTATTAGCCTTTTTACTTGCATATATTGGAATAATATTCTGCTGCAATGAGATTGTATACCCACAGGAGTAGTGTTGCTGAAATAGTAATAACTTTTAAGAATCCTAATTAGTGTTAACTATTTTCAGCATCCTGTAGCTTACCAAGCATGGCTGCTACATGAGAGGGTGGTTAGCTGGTAGACCTGTCTTATGTACATTAATGCGACTAAAATAGAAAATGCTATGTAGTGTACCAGTGACTTTTATCTCTAAATTATTATCCCCCTAATTAGCTTGTAAAAATGTTGTTAGAGCAGTTTTATAGCACCGTGTCTGATGCTAGAATAATTTGATTTGGGATTTTGTGAATCTCGTTGCTGCAGAAACAAAGTTCCTCTCTAAATTCTTCCTTACAAGTAAAAATTGAGGTCATTCAGACAAAGGCTCAACTAATGCTTTATTTTCAGACTGTTACTAGCACATAGTGACAACTACAAATAGTGTCACTACTTAACTATTCATTCTATTGCTCTAATATAGGTGGCTATGTTTTTGTAAGCTCATTTATGCCATATTTTTTTTTTTTCTTGGACTAAAATGAGTTTAACCAAAATATATATTCATACACCTCAAATTTTATTTAATAGCATAAATTAAAGTATATATACTGGTCTAACTAATGCAGGCACATTTTGAGAAATTATCTGTTACCTATTCTCTGATGGGGCTCTAGTTAAACCCAGATGACCTGTACAGTGCAGAATGCGGTAATGTTAAATAGGGAAAATACAGTGCAGAGTGAATGGCAGTGGATACTATGTGCAGAAGAAGAGTGGGGTGTGTTTCGTGGCTGGGTATTATGTACAGGAGAAGAGTGCAGTGTGTTTGGTGGTGGGTAGTATGTGCAGGAGAGGAGCAGGGTGGGTTTGGTGGGTAGTATGTGCAGGAGAGGAGTGCAGAGTGTATGGAGGTGGGTAATATGAGCAGGAGAGGAGTGTGGCATGTATGGAGGTGGGTAGTATGTACAAGGAGAGGGGTATGGAGTGTATGGAGATGGGTAGTAGAGATGGCCTTGCGGTTCGCCCGGCGGTCGGTTTGCGGCAAATTTTGGTCGTTCGCGATTCGCCAAACCGGTGGACTTCTGGCGCTGTTCGCGTGGCGGACATATGCGTTTACATTGTGAAGAACTTTGACCCATGACACATCATCCATTATGGGGTACAGGACAGCCAATTGAGACATTTCAGCACATGGACAATTGGACATACCCCCTACCTTATAAATAGACCTGATCTGGCGGCCATTTTACATTCTGTCTTTTGTCAGTGTAGGGAAAGGACGCTGTGTGGAGCAGGGACAGTCAGTTTAATTACTAGCTATTACTATTAGGTCCACAAAGGTCCTTTTAAGGACTGGTATAGGTGTACAGTATATAGGGTTGTACACGTATAATATACTTTCTTTCAAATATAGAAAGTATATTATGGTGCACTGCTGACTGCTGTGCTGCTGAGTGCTGACTGATTCTGCAGCTGTCTTTTATCAGTGTAGGGACTGAGGGACAGTTTGGTGTTTGGAGCAGGGACAGTGTGCAAAACACTAGCTACTAGGTCCACAAAGGTCCTTTTAAGGACTGGTATAGGTGTACAGTATATAGGGTTGTACATGTATAATATACTTTCTTTCAACTATAGAAAGCATATTATAGTGCATTGCACTGCTGTGCTGCTGACCGATTCCGCAGCTGTCGTTTCTCAGTGTAGGGAGGGACAGTTTGGTGTTTGGAGCAGGGAGGGTCTGGAATTCACTAGCTATTAGATAGCTACTATTAGGTCCACAAAGGTCCTTTTAAGGACTGGTATAGGTGTACTATTTGGTGTGCAGTATATAGGGGTGTAATACACGTATAAAATATTTGCAAATATAGAAAGCATAGTATAATGCATTTCCACTGTGCAGCATTGTGACTGCTGAGCGGTTCTGCAGCGATACTACAAAGAGTGACAAACGCAATTTAAAAAAAAGTATTATAACTGGTGTGATAGACCAGTGGCCCCCCAAAACGACCGATTGAAGCGGGGTGTTATATACTTCTTCCACATACATACTGCACTTCTCTAGAGACTTTTGTCACAGGGTCATTTAAAAAATGACAGGCAGATGAAGAGGCAGGCCCTTCCACAGGGGTGGTAGGGGTAGGGCAGGAGCAACAGGCTTGAGCCAAAGTGGCAAATTGAAGAAGGTGCGTTCAATTACGTCAAAGGACGCACCCGACTTGGTTGAGTGGCTCACTCAGCCTTACTCTTCTGCACCCTCCTCATCCTCTCAATCTGCACCCTCTTCTTCACTCTCTGCTGTGTGCACCCCCAAAGACACTACCACCAACACCACCACCACCACCAAATACCCTCCACTTGAGTCACAGGAATTATTTTCAGATCCATCACAAGACATTGTTGATGCGCAGCCACTCTTGGCATTGGATCAGGAAGAGGAGGTAGCAACAACCGCCACTCAGCAGTCTGACGACAGTACCCAGATCAGCCCAAGGAGGAGGTTGGTCCCCAGTGTTGGTGCCTACTCCGTGATCTCTAAATATAGCGGTGGGGAAGGTGAAGTCGATGGTGACGTGTCTAGTGATGTCATGTGGGTGCCCACAAGAGAGGAAGAGGAGGGGAGTTCAGAGGGATATATGGATCAGCAGATAGGGAGGAGAAGCAGGCGGAACTTACATTGCACAGGAGGGACAAACCAGACTGCTTATGTTTAAGAGCAAGGCATCAACCATGTACGGTCACATCTGGCGCTCCCAGGACGCTGGCACATGGCTCCGCAGTGTGGGCTTTTTTTAACATGTCCGCTACTGACAATAGTGTTGCCATCTGCAATCTTTGCGGTCAACGCATAAATTGCGGTAAGCCCAACACTCACCTAGGGACAACCGCCTTAAGAAGGCACATGAGCTTCCATCACCGAGCCCAGTGGGAGCAACGGAACCCACAAAGCCACACTCCAGGCTCTCACCGTCCAGCCTCATCTTCTACTTCTCCTTCTCCTCTCTCCTCACAATTGTCCTCCACTCCACCTTCCATCATGCCATTCTCATGTTTTTCTGGAAAAAGGCAGGCTTCCATGGGCCAAATGTTCAAGCACAAAAAAATGATGACGCCCGATAACCATCTTGCCCAACGGTTGACAGCTGGCTTGTCAGAACTGATAGCCCACCAACTACTACCATATAAACTGGTGGACTCGAAAATGTGTGGCCATTGGAACACTACAATGGAAGGTCCCAGAAAGGAAGTATTTCTCACAGAAGGGCACCCCAGAGTTATATGGCCATGTTCAGCGGCAAGTGAATGTATCTCTGGTGCACAGTGTCGGTGCCAAGTTATATCTGACCACAGACACGTGGTCTAGCAAACACGGGCAGGGAAGGTATATAACTTTTACTGCCCACTGGGGGAACCTTCTGACGGCCGTCAAGCATGTAACCCGTGGAACCCGTGTAGATTTGGTTTTATCGCCATGGATTGCATGCAGGCCTGGCTCTTCTTCTCCTCCTCCAACTCCATCCTCCTCGGCTGACTTCTCCTTTTCTGCTGCTAGCGTCTCTTCCACTGCGCCACCCAAGATCCCCAGAACCTATTCGACATGCCAGGTGAGACGTTGCCATGCTGTGCTGCGTCTGTTGTGCCTGGAAGCCAAGAGCCACACTGGCCTGCACTCCTTTCAGCTTTGCATTCACAGGCAGATTAGTGGCTAACACCGCTCAATTTGACAGTTGGTAAAGTGGTGTGTGACAACGGTGCCAATCTGCTTAGCGCATTGAAACAGGGCAAAATTGCACACGTGCCATGCATGGCACACGTCTTAAACTTAGTCGTGCAGTGATTCATTGTCAAATACCCTGGTCCAGGACATCTTGCGGCAGGCAAGGAAAATCTTGGCCCATTTCAGAAGCTCTTACACGGCCATGGCTCGCCTTGCTGACATTCAGCGGCGACACAATCTGCCGGTCAGACTTCTTATTTGTGATTGCTCGATGCGATGGAACTCAACCTTCTATATGCTTGATAGGCTGCTCCAGCAGAAATGTGACTACCTGTACGAACTCTGCGGCAGAACAGGTTCTGGGGAGCTTGTTTTTTTTAACCGTGCCAGTGGCTGCTCATGCGTGACACATGCAGACTTCTGCGGCCATTTGATGAGATCACCAAACTGGTCAGTCGCAGCCATGCCTTCTTTATGGAGCATGCATTGCATCGTGTCATTGATCAAGCCATGGAGGAGCAGGAGCAGGAAGATGAGGAAGTCGCAATGCTGGATGAATTCCCGGGGGGGCTACTCTATCTGAGACAATTCAACAACAGGAGTCTGAAGAGGATTCAGAGGAGGATGGTGCCGGGGTGAATGAGCAGGAGCAAGAAGAGCATGCTTTAAACCTTTCTGGGATCCCTGTTGTTGTGTGTGGATGGGGAGAGGAGAATGAGGAGGACGACATTATCCTGGATGATGAGCAGGAGCCAGGCCACCACACCACTTCCAGTTTAGTGCAAGTGGGGGCCTTCATGCTCCAGTGTTTTAACAGGGACCCCCGTATAAAAAGCATAAGGGTCAAGGACCAGTACTGGGTGGCAACGTACTCCCGGTACAAATGCAAAATGGCGGAAATGTTAGCACCATCACAGAGGACTGACAGAATGGAGCACTTCCAGGCCTTGCTTTGAGAAATGCTGCATTCTGCTTTTGCGTACGCTGGCAGAGGAGGAATTCCCACTCCCAGAGAAAGAGTTGCGGGAACCAATCCAACAGTGCCTGCAAGAAAAGGGCAGTTTGAAGATGTGTTGGTGACTTATGATATGAGGTCATTCTTTCAGCCGACCCATTGACAGGTCTCATCCAGATCCAGCACCAGGGAACGCCTAGACCGAAAGGGGTCCGACTACATCGGGTTAACGGCCGATGTGGATGCTCTGAGAAGTGATGAACACCTGAACTACTGGGTGGGCAGGCTTGACCTCTGGCCAGAGCTTGCCCAATTTGCAATGGAACTGTTGGCTTGCCCCTCGTCCAGAGTCCTGTCCGAAAGGACGTTCAGAGCAGCAGGGGGGATCATGACCGATAAGCGAACTCGCCTAGCTCATGACTCAGTGTTGACTACCTCACATTTATAAAAATTAATGAGGCATGGATCTCGGAGGAATTCAACACATGTGACCAGTAGACCATGTATATGCATAACTCTATAAACAATTTATTTAATCTAGCACACGGACCTTTTTTCTACCTTTGGCTCACTTCCTTGTAAAAAGAAAGCACACCAAACTATATGCCCGTACCCTCCTGTTTGAAGAGGTTGAGCGGTGTCATATTTTTGGGTCCCGCAGCGAGTTGCTGGTATCAGTGCTCTCTATCTCGGTGCTGGTATGGTGTCAATGCTCTCTATCTCGGTGCTGGCGTCAGTGTTCTCTATCTTGGTGCTGGTGTGGTCACAGTGCTCTCTATCTCGGTGCTGGTGTCAGTGCTCTCTATCATGGTGATGGTGTCAGTGCTCTCTATCTCGGTGCTGGTGTCAGTGCTCTCTATCACGGTGCTGGTGTCAGTGCTCTCTATGTCGTTGCTGGTGTGGTCGCAGTGCTCTCTATCAGGGTGCTGGTGTCAGTGCTTTCTATCACGGTGCTGGTGTCAGTGCTCTCTATCTCGGTGCTGGTGTCAGTGCTCTCTGTCACGGTGCTGGTGTCAGTTCTCAGTTTCTATCACGGTGCTGGTTTCAGACAGTGAGGGAGATAGCAGCGGAGAAGCCAATCAGCAGGCAGTGCCAGCACCATGGCTGAGGATCAGCACTGGACTGGCACCTCCAGACCACCGCAGTGGAGCCTTGCATAGGTGGGGAATAGGGCCGGGCAGAGGGAGAGGCTCAAGCACAGGTTGGCACACTGGAACACTGGCACAGGACTGCGCTGCCCTGACTGTGGCACTGATCATCTCCTGCACTCCCTTCATAGCCTGGCCTGACCTTGCCTCTCCTCCATGGCCTTCATGCGCTCCTGAATTGTCAGAATTTCACAGATAAAAAAACAATGCTTGTCGTTGTCGATCCCAGATTCACTTAATACTTTTGTTATGTCAGTGTCCATGTTGTGGGACTATGTGTGCACAGCTAGTAAGTATTTTGTGACTGAAAATATGACCTGGAGGTTTTTAAGGTTCACCTGCCATTAAAGTCAATGGGGTCTGCTGCGAACCGAAAGGTTCGCCAACTTTTGGCTGCGTTCGCGATTTGCGTTCGCAAAACGTCCCGTCGGAAGTTCGTCCATCACTAATGGGTAGTATGTGCAGGAGAGGAGTACGGAGTGTACAGCAGTGGACAGTATGTGCAGAGAGAGGAGTGTAGAGTGTATGGTGGTGGGTATTACGTGCAGAAGAAGAGTGTGGAGTGTATTGAGGTGGGTAGTATGTGCAGGTGAGGAGTGCAGAGTGTATGGTGGTGGGTAGAATGTGCAGGTGAGAAGTGCAGAGTGTATGGAGGTGGGTAGTATGTACAGATAAGGAGTGCAGAGTGTATGGTGGTAGGTAGAATGTGCAGGTGAGGAGTGCAGAGTGTATGGTGGTAGGTAGAATGTGCAGGTGAGGAGTACAGAGTGTATGGGGGTAGGTAAGATGGGAGGAGTGCGGCGTGTGCAGTGGTGGGTATTATGTTCAGGATTGTGTCAGTAAAGCCGCGTACACATGGGCGGACTGTCTGGCCAACTAAGTCCGTCAGACAATCCGACGGACAGTCCGTCCTACTTTCGAATGAACGGACTTGACCACACACGATGAACAAACAGTCCGTCGAAAGCTTGCGCGATGACGTGTACAGCACGTACGACGGGACTAGAAATAGGACGTCCAATACACAGCAATGCAACCTTTCGCCGTGTAAATCCTTTCTGAGCATGCGCCATACTTAGTCCGTCGAACTAGCCTACTCACGAGCGGACTGTCCGCTGAAACCAAAGTTGGACGGACAATATTAGGGAAATTCCGAAATACTTAGTCCGCCAGACTGCACGCTGAAAAAGTCAGCTGAAGCCCACACACGAGCGGACTGTCCGCTGAAATGTGTTTCGACGGACTAAGTTGGACAGACAGTCCGCCCGTGTGTACGTGGCTTAAGGCAGTGGACGTTGTCAGTAGTTTTTTATTTTTATTTTTTATTATTTTTTTACAATTACATTATTTTTTTTTTTTTTTCAAAATGCTTTTTGGTGGCCAGTGGGTGGTGTAACTAGGGCAGTGGACGGAGTCAGTAGAGCAATGGACAGTGTCAGAATTTTTTTTATTTTTGTTATTTTTTACAATTTTATTTTATAAATTATTTCTTACAATTTATTTTTGTATTATTATTTTTTCACAATGATTTTGGGGGGATTTGGACAGTGTCAGTAGGGCAGTGGGTGTTCAGTAGTTTTTTGTTTTTATTATCTTATTATCTATTATTTTTTACAAATTTGTTGTTTATTTAATTTTTTTCAATATTTCTCCTAATATTTTTTTTCACAGTGCTTCTGAGGAAGGGGGTGGGGCTATGAGGTAGTGGACGGTGTCAGTAGGGCAGAGGTTGGTGTCAGTAGAACAGTAGATGGTGTCAGTTTTTTTATTTTTATGTATTTCTTTTTGTTACAGTTTAATTTGTTTGTATTTTTTTTTGTTAGGGGCGGGGGGGGGGGGGCAGTGGACAGTATAGGCAGTCCCTTTCTCAGGATTGAATATGAATGGACAGGAGACAGCGGCTCCTGTCCATTCATAAACTGAAGCAGAGTAACACACAGGTTACCCTGCTCAGTTATTACAGGTCATAGAGAGCGGTCGGTAACAATCACTCTCTGTGTCCAATTCAGAAAAAGAAGGGGCCAGTAAATTACATATTTACCAGCCCATTCCTCTGCTCTCCAACCCGATACATCCCCCACAGTGGAGAGAGGAGAGAAGGGAAGCTGGCTGTGGGGGACAAGGGGGGTGGAGAAGGAGGACACAGTGGGCCAGAGGAAAACGGGGGAGGAGGAAGAGGAGGAGAACAGGGGAGTAGAGAAGAAGGACACAGCGGGCTGGGAGAGAACACAGGGAACAGAGGAAGAGAACAGGAGGAGGAGCACATGAAGAAAAGCCCGGGAGGATCGGTGCGGTGGGAGGGACAGCTGTAAGTACTCATAGCACTGGGATGGAGAGGGGGAGAAGTGGCTGTCATGCAGGGAGATCGGTGCTTACAGCTGTGCCTGGTGCCTCACCGATCATCGATGGCTGTGAACCAAGGGGTCACAGTGGGCCCCCCTCCCCTTGGAGGCCCGTGTGCAGTGAACAACCTGCACCCATGGATGATACGCCACTGCCAGCCTAGTTGGCTTCAGTGTATGCAGAATGGCAGTGGGTAGAGGGTACAATGCAGAGGGATATTTGAATTGACACTTAGTCCATCTGTAAAGCAATATAGGTACGTAAAGTTAGATGTGGAGGAAATTTTTATAAGCAGAAATTAGTAGAGTTTAGTGTCAGTGAAAAGCCCACGAAGACTCATATTTGCCTACAGGCTGACTGTGGTTGCATTAAGTTACAAAGATGGCACCTCTGGTGCGTTGCACAAAGATACAAATTTATGGTCCAGTGTGCTAAGTATATTTGGGGTGTATATTGTAGTAGATGAAGTGCTTTGAAGGTCCATGGTGCAGTGTATTTAGTGAAATGAAATGCAAAACACAGTGTGCTAGATGTAATGTTGTATGGTGCAGTGTACTGATTGTAATGGTGCATAATGCAGTGTGCTGGCTGCATTTGTGTGTTTGTACGGTGTGCTGTTCACAGAAAAAGATGTAAGCTAAAATTTCAGCATTTTTATCACCGGAAAGGTAGATAATAAAAGGTCTTCTCCTCACCCTGGTTCCCTCCCATGTCTTCATTCTACATCAGAAACCCTTACATGTCAAAGCATATAATATTCCATTAAGGAAGTGCAGTTATGTTACTGTTATAAGACATATGCTGCTGTTTGCTAGTACCCATTTGGTCACGCCCATGTAGCATTAATTCCACAAAGAGCTGCTGGTTTGTTGGGTTTTTCTACTCTCCCCAGTGGCGATCTGTCCTTAATTTAACATAATACCATTTGCTCCCCATGCTGCCTGTGAATAGGCCAAGTAGTCTATCCTCAGATAGGTGTTTTGGAAGGATGGGTGAAGGAAGATGTATGTAGGCTGAGCTGTCCCGGTTGGATGATGGTGGATACATATAGATTGGAGGGCCAGTATTTACCTGTTTCTCATTAAGACACATCCATATTTTGTCTCAACCATAACTAAGGCTCTGAGCACCTTTCACCTTTAGGTTTAAATTGATCTAACTTGTTTAACTGGTGCAGAAACACACTTGGAGTTTTAGCTGCCATTGAGTGATGTTGCACATCTGATGTATTGCTGTACATTTAAGGAGGAGATGGTTGCCTCCTGGTAACCTACTCTCAATGCATACATTGCTATATGTGTCCTATGGATAGGAACGCACATATCCTGAGGAATTGAAAGTTTAGTTAGTAAAGATGTTCTTACCTTTATATAGTGAAACTCAAAACACATCCAAAACAATGCTAGAGTTCTATTTTAATCTACAGTTACCTAAATCCCCTTTTTATTGTATTTCAGGGAATACAGACTTATATATAACATACTGTATACTCTGCTTCTCTGAAACAAGATTTTTTTGTACACCTGACTGGTCTCCAAAGCACCACACTCCGATCCTATTGGTGGAGGTCTCCTTTGCCAGGTCAGATGCAATGGTGATGCCCATGTGTGCATCCATAAACACACACAGCTCCCAGGTAAGCCACACCTCCGCTCCCTCCTCCCAGCTCCTGTAGACAGCTACTGAAGTCAATTGCTTGCCTACCCTCATTTTCCCTCTGCAACAAGGAAGTTCAGGGAGCTGCGCTATGAAAGACCAGTCGGTGGTGAGATGGACACCAGGTGTTTGTGGATGAGGGAAGAGGGCATAACACAAGTACTGGCCATTTTTTACTTTAATGTTGTGAATTCATTAGGATAAAAAAAATGTATAGCCTTTAGTACTACTTTAAAAACTGTTATTTTAATAGAAAGTGCTATTTTCTATGTTTTTAGAGTTATTAATAGAATTTACTCCCCCCCAAAAATAATATCTACTCCTCTCAAAATGTATCTACACAGTTGTTTCATGTGTTCTGGAAAGAAAAAAACATAATTTTGTTTCTGTATTCCAAAGCTAAATTATTAATTGAGACAGTTTGACAAGCACATCTACCAAGCAGATGACAAGTTGATTGTTAACATTAAAGTTAACTAGCAAGAAATTCAAGTATTTTTGTACCTACTCCTCAAAAATGTTCCAATAAAAGCATTTTTTTAATTCATGATTTTCCCATAACTTGGGAAAAATAGTTATTACAGTGTTTCATTTATTCATTGTTCTCAAGTGAGTCTTTTAGCATCAGTTATTATATATTGCTAAATGTAAGCTGCGTTTTTATGAGTATTGCATTGTCTCTTTAGATTGCGTTTTTTACTGTGCAGAATATAGCTACTGCAGATATTATCAATGTATGTATGTATGTGTATATGTATGTGTGTGTGTATGTATATATATATATATATATATATATATATATATATATATAAATAAACACAGTGGGGGTTATTTACGAAAGGCAAATCCACTTTGCACTGCAAGTGCACTTGAACGTGCACTGAAAGTGCATTAGGAACACTAAATCTAAGGGGTAGATCTGAAATGAGTGGAAGCTCTGCTGATTTTATCATCCATTCATGTGCAAGCTAAAATACTGTTTTTTATTTTCCTTGCATGTCACCCTGGGATCTACAGTGATTTTACTTCCAAGTGCACTTTCAGTGCATTTTCAAGTGCACTTGCAGTGCAAAGTGGATTTTTCTTTAGCAAATAACCCACAGTATCTTGCAAAAGTGAGTATACCCCTAACATTTTTGTAAATATATTATTATATCTTTTCATGTGACAACACTGAAGAAATTACACTTTGTTACAATGTAAAGTAGTGAGTGCACAGCTTGTACAACAGTGTAAACTTGCTGTCCTCTCTAAATAACTCAACACACAGCCATTAATGTCTAAACCACTGGCCACAAAAGTGAGTAAACCCTAAGTGAAAATGTCCAAATTGAGCCCAATTAGCCATTTTCCCTCCCCAGTATCATGTGACTCGTTAGTGTTACAAGGTCTCAGGTGTGAATGGGGAGCAGGTAAGTTAAATGTTTGTGTTATCACTTTCACTCTCTCATACTGGTCACTGGAAGTTCAACATGGCACCTAATGGCAAAGAACTCTCTGAGGATCTGAAAAAAAGAATTGTTGCTCTACATAAAGATGGCCTAGGCCAGTGTTTCTCAACTCCAGTCCTCAAGGCGCCCCAACAGGTCACGTTTTCAGGATTTCCCTCAGATGAAACGGCTGTGGTAATTGCTAAGGCAGTGAAACTGATCAAATCACCTGTGCAAAATAATGGAAAACCTGAAAACATGACCTGTTGGTGCGCCTTGAGGACTGGAGTTGAGAAACACTGGCCTAGGCTATAAGAAGATTTCCAAGACCCTGAAACTGAAATGCAGCATGGTGGCCAAGACCATACAGCGGTTCCACACAGAACAGGCCTCCCCATGGTCTAACAAAGAAGTTGAGTGAACATGCTCAGGGTCATATCCAGAGGTTGTCTTTGGAAAATAGATATGTGAGTGTTGCCAGCATTGTGGCAGAGGTTGAAGGGGTGGGGTGGCCAGACTGTCAGTGCTCAGACCATAGGCTGTCGTCCCAGACGGAAGCCTCTTCTAAAGATGATGCACAAGAAATCCTGCAAACAGTTTGCTGAAGACAAGCAGACTAAGGACATGGATTACTGGAACCATGTCCTGTGGTCTGATGAGACCAACGTATCTGGTTCAGATGGTGTCAAACGTGTGTGGCGGCAACCAAGTGAGGAGTACAGAGGCAAGTGTGTCTTGCCTACAGTCAAGCATGGTGGTGGGAGTGTCATGGTCTGGTTATGGTCTGGTGGCTGCATGAGTGCTGACAGCACTGATGACCTACAGTTCATTGAGGGAACTAGACATGTGGAATTAGTTTAGTTCTAAATTTTTTTTTTAACAAATTTTGACTAATTAGTTAATTCTGAAATTTCCAAATTTCCACATTTTCAATTTCTGAAATTCCGAATTTCCGAAATTCCGAATTTCCGAAATTCCTAATTATCACATTTGCAAATTTTGAATTTTCGAATTTCCAAATTTCTGAATTCCGAATTGCCGAATTTTCGGATTTCTGAATTTTCTGATTTTCAGAATTCGAAAATCTGAAAATCGAAAATCTGAAAAAAAAAAAGAAAATCATTAAAATTAGAAATAATAACTAACTATTAAATTATTCTTTCTTTTTTTCAGATTTTCTCATTTTCAAATTTTTGCATTTCCGAATTTCCGAAAAAAGCAAACAAACTAATCAAACTAAATCAAACAAATTTTTTGTCAGTGCACATGTCTAGATGGAACCATGAATGCCAACATGTATTGTGACAAAATGAAGCAGAGCATGATCCCCTCCCTTCGGAGACTGGGCCACAGGGCAGTATACCAACATGATAATGACCCCAAACACACCTCCAAGATGACCACTGCCTTGCTAAAGAAGCTGAGGGTAAAGATGATGGACTGGCCAAGCATGTCTCCAGACCTAAACCCTATTCAGCATCTATGGGGCATCCTCAAATGGAAGGTGGAGGAGCGCAAGGTTTCTAACATCCACTAGCTCTGTGATGTCGTCATGGAGGTGTGGAAAAGGACTCCAGTGACAACCTGTGAAGCTCTGGTGAACTCCATGCCCAAGAGGGTTAAGGCAGTACTGGAAAATAATGGTGGCCACTCAAAATATTGACACCTTGGGACCAATTTGGACATTTTCACTTATGGGTGTACTCACTTTTTGTTGCCAGCGGTTTAGATATTAATGGCTGGGTGTTGAGTTATTTTGAGGGGACAGCAAATTTACACTGTTCTACAAGCTGTACACTCACTACTTTACATTGATTGTAGCAAAGTGTAATTTCCTCAGTGTTGTTACATGAAAAGATATAATAAAATATGTACAAAAATGTGAGGGGTGTACTCACTTTTGTGAGATACTGTATATCTCTATCATATATATATATATATATATATATATATATATATATATATATATATATATATATACAGTGGTGTGAAAAAGTGTTTGCCCCCTTCCTCATTTCCTGTTCCTTTGCATGTTTGTCACACTTAAGTGTTTCGGAACATCAAACCAATTTAAACAATAGTCAAGGACAACACAAGTAAACACAAAATGCAATTTGTAAATGAAGGTGTTTATTATTAAAGGTGAAAAAAAATCCAAACCATCATGGCTATGTGTGAAAAAGTGATTGCCCCCTTTGTTAAAACATACTATAACTGTGGTTGTCCACACCTGAGTTCAATTTCTCTAGCCACACCCAGGCCTGATTATTGCCACACCTGTTCACAATCAAGGCATCACTTAAATAGGAGCCGCTTGACACAGTAAGGTCCACCAGAAGATCCTTAAAAGCTACACATCATGCCGAGACCCAAAGAAATTCAGGAACAATTGAGAAAGAAAGTAATTGAGATCTATCAGTCTGGAAAGGGTTATAAAGCCATTTCCAAAGCTTTGGGAATCCAGCGAACCACAGTGAGAGCCATTATCCACAAATGGCGAAGACACGGAACAGTGGTGAACCTTCCCAGGAGTGGCCGGCCGCCCAAAATTACCCCAAGAGTGCAGCGACGACTCATCCAAGAGGTCACAAAAGACCCCACAACAACGTCCAAGGAACTGCAGGCCTCACTTGCCTCAGTTAAGGTCAGCGTTCATGCCTCCACCATCAGGAAAAGACTGGGCAAAAATGGCCTGCATGGCAGAGTTCCAAGGAGAAAACCACTGCTGAGCAAAAAGAACATCAAAGCTCCTCTCAATTTCTCCACAACACATCTTGATGATCCCCAAGACTTTTGGGACAACATTCTGTGGACCGATGAGACAAAAGTGGAACTCTTTGGAAGGTGTGTGTCCAAGTATATCTGGCGTAGAAGGAACACTGCATTTCATAAAAAGAACATTATACCAACAGTAAAATATGGTGGTGGTAGTGTGATGGTCTGGGGCTGTTTTGCTGCTTCAGGACCTGGAAGACTTGCCGTGATAAAAGGAACTATGAATTCTGCTGTCTACCAAGAGATCCTGAAGGAGAATGTCCGACCATCTGTTCGTGTACTCAAGCTGAAACGAACTTGGGTTCTGCAGCAGGGCAATGATCCTAAACACACCAGCAAGTCCACCACCGAATGGCTGAAGAAAAACAAAATGAAGACTTTGGAGTGGCCTAGCCAAAGTCCTGACCTGAATCCTATTGAGATGTTGTGGTATGACCTTAAAAAGGCAGTTCATGCTCGAAAACCCTCTAATGTAACTGAATTAGGACAATTCTGCAAAGATGAGTGGGCCAAAATTCCTCCAGGACGCTGTAAAAGCCTCATTGCACGTTATCGCAAACGCTTGGTTGCAGTTGTTGCTGCTAAGGGTGGCCCAACCAGTTATTAGGTTTAGGGGGCAATCACTTTTTCACACAGGGCCATGATGGTTTGGATTTTTTTTCACCTTTAATAATAAACACCTTCATTTACAAATTGCATTTTGTGTTTACTTGTGTTGTCCTTGACTATTGTTTAAATTGATTTGATGTTCTGAAACACTTAAGTGTGACAAACATGCAAAGGAACAGGAAATGAGGAAGGGGGCAAACACTTTTTCACACCACTGTATATATATATATATATATATATATATATATATATATACACACATATATATATATATATATATATATATATATATATATATATATATATATATATATATAAATCTCCCAGCAATTTTTTAAGAAAGAAAGCTCCAAGTGAGCACTCTAAATTCTCTCTGATGATTGGTCCTAGAAGGTTATGGATGAGGTTATGGCTGATATAGCACTAGAATTGTAAGCTAGCTATATGTCTTTAAAGTCATGGCAAAGAGAAGAAACATAGTATTAGATCAGTGACCTGCATTTGGTTCCTTTAACCC